>NC_052088.1:26592834-27192834 GCF_015852505.1 Tachyglossus aculeatus | reverse complement strand
CGCGAAAGAGTCTGAGATGTCAGTGATCAGAGAGAATACTAAGGACAATGAGTATGAAGCAATTATTTTCTTCTCATATTCTCCGAAAAATGTTAAGAATCGGTGTGCCCTTTTTCTGCCCGATTCCAAATTTAAAGCATTAAAAAAACATTAAATTATGCTGCAATTCTGGAAAATAAATGAGTCGAAAGATAATCCAAGACTATCCTTGAAACAAAAATTATTGATTGAGAGAAGGCATTGTGGTCAGTCTCAAATAGACCTATAGGAATGCTGAGGATCCTCAGTATTCGGAAAACCTTTTTTTCCCCACTGTCAGTAGCCATGCTAGATACGTTAAAAAAAAAAGATGACAGGAGGAGAGACAGTAAACATTTAACCCAATTTGGATGTTGCTATTTTCCCCTAAGAAAGGGCACAGAAGCAACTGCCTCCACCCCAGTTTTTTCGAATCTTTAATAATAATGATGGCATTTGTTAAGTGCTTACTATGTGCAAAGCACTGTTTTAAGTGCTGAGCACTGTGTTTTAGCTGTCTACTGAGGTCCTAAGCCTTTCTCAAGGTCTCTTCACAACATAGAACTCCTGCTGTGATTTACAAGAGCAAAACCTTCTGGGCCTCAGTACAACCACGGCTGGTGAACGAGTTGGAAATCAATCAATCAATCAATCAATTATATTTATTGAGCGGTTACTGTGTGCACAGCACTGTAACAACCACACATGTGCTGCTGGCCAACTGGCAGGAGGAAGACACAAAATGCAAGAGAAGGCACTTTCGCTCTAAGCCTTGTACCATGACTGGGTGACAAGATCAGGACGGAGATCGAGAAAGATTTTTAAGAGGCCACATCCTACCTTGCATAAGCGCTATTTTGTTTACTACATTTTTCCACAAAGACGACAACTTTCATAAATGACACTCTGCTAAAAAGAGAGAGCTAGAAGAGCCAAGAAAGAATTGAAATTAAATAGTACTATTAACTAAGCATTTGTGTGTGCACAGCCCTGTATTAAATGATGGGAAAGACAAGTGGGAATTAGGCTGGTTCCTTGTTCCTCAAGTTGCTCATAATCTAAAATAATGAATGAAGATCAACTCCCTATAATATTAAACTATGTTCACTCATTCACCTAACATGGAATCACGTCAGTGAGCTCTCTTTCCCTCCTTTTTCCGTTTGTTTTTATGTTTCATTCAATTCTATTGTATTTATTGGGCACTCTTTAATGTCACTTCAATGGACTATGAAAATAACATAAGATTCATTTCCAAGTCAATTTCCCAAATGTTTTCAGTGACAACTCAATTTGCATTAATAAGGAACTTACAGGGCAGATTCCTTGATCATTTTCCATCTTTCCCTGTTTGTTCCCCGTCAGGGCTAGAACTGTCAGCTGTTAGTCAAACAGCCCAATTTCAAAAGTGCTCTAGGAAATTCGAACTTCCCTTTTCTACTGTGAACATAATTAACAATACTTGTGAAAGTAACAATCATTGTAAATTTTTAAAGTGACGTCTATCAATTATCTTTAAAGACCATCATCAGTACCGTGCCAGGCACACAGTAAGCACTCAACGAATATTACTGACTCCCTGCACCACCAATTCGGGGTCACAATGTCAGAAAAATCCTTAATTTAAATGATCTTTCGAATGTATTTATGACGATACAAATATATGAAATTTTATATTTGTAGTATACATTTATATGGATTTTCTTCAGGAAAACATCTTGCCCCTTTTTTTGAATACGTGTGTGCATTTTTTTTTAAATTCCTTCCACAGTACGTCTCTGTGCATTCTAAATTTTGATCGGGTCGATTTTTCCCTTCTTCACTTCACTATTTCATGGCTGCCTATGATCGGTAGAAAATATCAATAAAGGAAACATTAACCTGTGATATATTTACAGCACTCCCTGTGTACAGAGCACTGTATAAGTGCTTGGGAAAGTACAATGCAACAGCGTTGGTAGACTTGATCCCTGCCCACAAAGAATCTACAGCCTACAGGGCAGGGACAGACCTTGCAATAAAATTATGGATCGGGGATATAGTAGAGCATAAGAACATTCACTTAAGTGCTATGGGGTTCGGCTATTTGTTAAACGCTTACTGTGGGCAGAGTACTAAGCGTTGGGAAAGAGAACTGAGAGAACCCAAGAGGGAAATTAGACATGGTGCCTGTCTTTGGGAGGGGGAAAAGGGGAAGGAGGTGTTCTAAATGTGGCAAATCCAGGCAGGCTGAAAGCCTGCTGGATGGGCCAGATCCCGTTGTCTCAACGTGCAGAAAGTGAAAGAGATTGGTGACTTGGCTGTAAAAAATCTTAGGGAGGGATTTGGGATGATCTGGACACGGTCTTGCAACCTTTTTCCTGGCAAGATAAAGAGCTCTGGTACCAACACATTTACTCTCACTCTCTTGGCCGCAACAGCACGGATCCTGACAACAGGATTACATACCCTCACTAGTCGCATCCCGCTAGTCTAGGATGTGCCTAGGGATAACAGCAGGAGAAGCCCAACGGATTATAGGATTGGAGCTGAAAAGGGATGGTGAAAGAAGCCATTCCTAATGTATGGAGTGGCGGGATGGGGAAGGGGAGTGACAGTTTTTACAACTCAAAGGAATCCCTCAAGCAATTTTCTTCACCCAATACTACTGGATTAAATACTGCACATAGTAAGCGCTCAATAAATACAATTGAAATGATATCAGTCAATCAAGATCATTAAAATAGGGGATGAGGCTGTTGGACAATTTTCTTCACCCAATACTACTATTAAATACTGCACATAGTAAGCCCTCAATCAATACAATTGAAATGATATCAGTCAATCAAGATCATTAAAATAGGGGATGAGGCTGTTGGACAACCTGGAAGCTTGCTTAGACAAGCCCTGTAGAGCTCTGCAAGGGAATCTGGATTGTGGAATCAGGACTATAGTGCCCTGGATCAAATAGGAAAAAAAATATTGCTTCAGAAAGTGATGTTAACTGATTTACTTTTAGCTTGGAGATAGTCAGATCCTTTCATGTTGCCTTAATGAAAAACTGGCCTGGATCATTAAATTTAGGAAAACTCTTAAATATTAGTAAAGCTGCAGGGTTCAGATGCATTACCCTATGGCTTCATGAAGATACTGTTAGAGTTGGCTCAGTCAAAATTGCAAAACAATTTTAGACATGTCTTTCATGAAACAAATAAAAGAAGGTGCTAACTTGGCCAAAAGGCACGAATGAAATTGAATACTGCTCTACAGGCAAATCTAAATATAAACCCAGAAATAATTTAACAACTGTAGTTTTGTCAAGCACTTATTCTGTGCTACGAGCTGGGATAGATTCAAAATAATCAGGTTGGACACAATCCCAGTCCCACAGTGCTTGACACATGGTAAGCGCCTAACAAATATCATCACCATTATTATTATTATTATTATTATTATATGGGGTTCACAGTCTAAGGGGGAGGGAGAGCAGGTATTTCAAACCCCATGTACAGATGAGGAAATGGAGGCATAGAAAAATAAAGTGACTTCCACAAGGCCAACAGAAGGCCAGTGGCAGATTAAAGATCAGAACCCTGGAACTCTGACTCCCGGGCCCCATATAAGTCTTAGAATGTGATACATTAAAATACAAAAAACTTAAGTGTTAAATGAAAATTACACCTAGTTAGTTTCTTTCCTTTTGCTTCAGTTATACATATGGGGCAAATCTGAAACTGAAAAGAGAAGATCACCAGAAAAATCTAATCTGAAACCACAACATATTGGTTTTACAACAGAGACAAACATGCAAAATATACAAGGTGGCTGAGTCATGAAGACCGCAAGAACTACCATGCTAAGAGTCATTTGGATCAAATTAATTGGCATGGAAAAGGAAAAGGATGGAAATTGTTCAGCCAAAGCGAAATTGTTTTCTTTTATATTCATTGCTTCGACTTTTAAGAGGCCACATCCTACCTTGCATAAGCACTATTTTGTTGACCATATTTTTTAACAAGGACGACAACTTTCCATCTGTGGAAGGCCCCCGGAGCACCAGTGCGTATCAGTTCTTCGCGCCATCTTTTAGGTGCAGATTGTATTTGAGGTGAATAATGGGAGTCTTTTTTGATTTTATAACCCCATTCGTAAGTTGTTTCATCAAGCCATCTGCCACTTTTGGCGCTATTAATTATGTAGTCTTTAGTTAGTACCCATTTTCCTAGAAAGCAAATGAACTGTCAGCCACAAAAGAATTTTGGTACAAATAAATGGTAATCAACTAAAGATCAAAAATCAAATTAACATCAACCTTTCACTTACAAAAGCAGCATCAAAACCATATAATTCATCTATTTCCTTTATCCTCTCATGTCCTTTGTTCTAAACAGTTTAACATTATTTGCGGGGGGGTGCACATCATGAAACATTTAGGCTTCTTTATGGAAGAATTAAATTCCAGATTTTTCTAAAATAAACAAGACATCTAAAGCCTCCAAAGATAAAAGAACCTGCAGTTTTCATTAAATACTATCTAAATGGGACTTTGACCCAAATTTCCATATTTACGAGTTTTAATCTTATATCATTTTCATTAATATTTCTAGCACCCATTGTATTTTTTAAGCCTCAGCAGTGTAGTACCTGTGCCAGAATATTCTGCAGCACACTTTCTAGAGATCAGGGCTCTCTATTTGGAATATCCTGTTATAAATAATAATGGAATTTCTTAGGCGCACTGTTCTAAGGGCTGGGCGCTATTCTCAGAAAAACCACACCCAAAACTACAATTTCTCCCCAAGTCAGACAACAATTTAAGACAATTAAGTAAATATAAAACTTTTTTAATCGCAAACATTTGGCTGACAGCACACTTTTCAAAGAATATTAAGACAAGGTGGGCACAGTACTGATTTAATGTTCACCTGGGCATGCTTTTTCAAGACTCATCCCAGAGCACCGTATTATAAAAGAATTATTTCAACTTGATGGTTTTTATTTATAGACACACATATACATCAAAGAAAAATCAAGGAAAAGAAGCCTGCAGATGCATGACTTCTCCTACAGTCTGACCAAAATATTAATTTGACCTTAACTATGAACAAACCATTTGTATGTGAACATACCATGCCTTGATGATAATGACCACCTGAAGTGGTTTTGCTATGCTTTCAGGATTTAAGGCTTCTAAGTTCGGATTGAACTTACCTGCTGCACAAGCTGCTAAAAATTTTTCACTTTTAGATGGCTGTTTTGCTATAAGATGTGTGCAATTTCTATAAATCTAAGGGCAAAAAACAAATCAATGTTATTACGGTGGTGGTTCCTATCCTAGTCCCCCAAGCTTAATTAGACCAGTTCTCTTGTACCGTACTTCTCCCTGATTCTTGTGCAAATGACATTGAAAGGGCTTCTGAAATCATAGGTGGAAGGGAATATGGCTTGACCTCCCAAGCTTACTCATATGCCCATATCAAAAATCAAATGGCTGGGACAGGGCAGAAGCCACGCTAGTCTGGCATAATCTGGACAAGTTCCAAAAGCCTTATACTTGCCACGGTCAATTTCCCACTGTAGTCAATAAAATCTCCCTTTACATGGACATTAACCCGTGAGTGTGTGTGTTGGTGGTGGGGATGTGGGGGAATGTGGCACAGAAACAGAGAAAGGTCCTTTACATTTAAACCTGGACACTTGCATTCCTTGGCATAGAGGAGGGAATCAAACTTGAGTGTTTACCTTCTGGGCAGCCTGATTAGGCTGACATTTAATTCTGCTATCTCTACCGATCCCATAAATTGAATGGGAATTAGGAAAATTGCAACTATAGTCTCAACTCACCTTACTAGCGTCAAAAGTGCAGTCTAGTTTTAAAATCATTTCAATTAGGGCCTTCTTTTCGGTGTCCTTAAATCCTGTTATCTGTATTGTCCGTTTTCGAATATCATCTTCCATCTAGTCCATACATTTAAAAAAATAGGTACAGACAGTATATATCAGTGAATTATTTGAAGGGGTTAACACTTTTTGGCCCACTTGGATTGAAAAGAAAAAAAAGACAACTTACTGACCTTAGTGAATTCTACAATAGTTTTTGGTTGACTAATCAAATGCATTTATGGAGCACTGCACTAAGCACTCAGAAGAGTACAATATTACTGATTATTACAGTATTTGTTACGTGGTTATTACATGTCAAGCACTGTTTTAAGCAATGGGGTAGATACAGGATAATCAGGTCAGACATAATCCTTGTCCCACATGGGCCACACGCTCTAAACAGGAGAAAGAACAGGTACTGAACTCCCATTTTACAGATGAGGACACTGAGGTCCAGAAAAGTTAAGTGACTTGCCCAAGGTCACACAGCAGACAACTGGCAAAGCAAAGACTAGAACCCAGGTCCTCTGACTCTAAAGCCCAACTTCTTTCCATTTAGGTGACATTCCTTCTCATAGCTAATTGACCTGATGTCTGGCCTCAGTGAGTTTACAACTAGCAGGAGAAATGGATACTAAAATAAATTACAGGTAGGGGGAAGCAACAGTGTTTAAAGAACTGCTTAAACTATGCACAAAAATCTCTGCTTAAAAATGGTAATAAAAAGAAAGTTTGCCAAAACCATGAGTAAAATGAAGATTTGCAGTTCTGCCTAATGCCTGCTTTGTGACCTTGGGAAGGTCACTTCACTTCTCTGTGCCTCAGTTGCCTCATCAGTAAAATGGGGATTGAGACCGTGAGCCCTATTTTGGTCAGGGACTGTGTCCGACCCAGTTTGCTTGTATCCACCCCAGTGCTTAGTACAGTCCTGGCACACAGAAAGCACTTAACAAATTTCATAATTATTATTAATCCCTGAAAAGGAAATGCAAATCAGTCTATAGCAGAAAACCTATAGCAGTCTATAGCAGAAAACTTACAATGGAAGTATCTTTGGGCATTTCCTTTTTGTTTCTATCATCCCTAATACCGTGATCAAGTCTCCCAGGGCTTAAAGTTATTTCCTCATGGTTGACTAGGCAGTTTAAGAGGATGTTTAACAGCTTAAGATCAGCAAGAAATTAAGTGCACTGTAACAGGGCATGCAAAAATGAAGTCATCAAACCATTAAAAGTGCTCCCAGGAATCTGAAAGAATACCTGCTACTTCCACGGTATCTAACATATTACCAAGGAGTGTCTCAAAGTCAGCATAAATCTTTATTAGGTTTGCTTGATGCCTTGGGTTAAGTAGGAGCAACTGCTTTTCTTCAAAAATAATCAGTGGTATTTATTGAGCACTCACTGTGTAAAGAGTACTGTACTAAGCACTTGGGAAAGAACACAGTAGCAATCCCTTCCCTCAAGGAGTTTACAGTCTACAGCAGGAGTCGGACTTTAAAATTTTGGATAGGAGATTAGTAGAGTATAAGAATACTAAGTATTCTGGGGTTGGGGTATATTAAAGCACTTATTGTGGGCAGAACACTTTACTAAGCGCTAGGAAAGAATAAACAGGTGGGAATTGGATACGGTCCCTGCTGGAAGGGTCAGACCCTTCACTTTAAAGGGGTTTTTGCTGTAAGAAGGGAAGGAGAAGCCCACAGGTGATTTAGCTGGGGAGAATCTTAACGCGGGACTTGTGATAATCTGGACAGGGTCTTGGCAACCTTTTTCCTGGAAGGAATTGAGATTTGCTACCAAGGCAGTTACTCGCCATCCTTTGGAAGCAGCAGCTGTACTCATAACCTTCACCAGTCATACCCCACTGTGCCTAGGGATAACAGCACGAGAAGCCGAATGGCTAATAGAGAAGTGGATGGCTCAGTGGAAAGAGCATGGGCTTTGGAGTCAGAGGTCATGGGTTCAAGTCCCCGCTCTGCCAACTGTCAGCTGTGTGACTTTGGGCAAGTCACTTCACTTAATAATAATAATAATAATGGCATTTATTAAGCGCTATGTGCAAAGCACTGTTCTAAGTGCTGGGGAGGTTACAAAGTGATCAGGTTGTCCCACGTCGGGGGGGGCTCAGTCTTCATCCCCATTTTACAGATGAGGGAACTGAAGTCCAGAGAAATGAAGTGACTTGCCCAAAGTCACACAGCTGACAATTGGAGGAGCCGGGCTTTGAACCCATGACCTCTGACTCCAAAGCCCGTGCTCTTTCCACTGAGCCATGCCGCTTCTCTGGGCCTCAGTTCCCTCATCTGTAAAATGGGGGTGAAGACTGTGAGCCCCCGTGGGACAACCTGATTACCTTGTAACCTCCCCAGCAGCTTAGAACAGTGCTTTGCACATAGTAAGTGCTTAATAAATGCCATTATTATTATTATTATTATTAATGGATTACAGGGCTGGGGCTAAATGGAATGATGAAAAGTCCTGAGGATAGTTGGGGGTTGGGGGGGCAGCGGGAGTGATGGTTTTTAAAACTTGAGTTCCTCCAACAGTTTTCTTCACCCGATATTACTGAATCAGATATTAATCAAGGTTATTAAAATAGAGAATGAGGCTGTTGGACAGTCCTACAGCTTGCTTAGGCAAGCCCAGCAGAAGCTTTGCACTGGAGCCTGGGTTGTGGAATCAGGATCACACCCTCACATTTAGCGGATATCAGCTGAGTTGGTATGACACACAATAGACTGCAGTCTCCAAAGTGAATCCAAACTTTCAGTCATTTCTGATAGATCAGGGGCTGGCAAATTTACAATAATTTGAATTTAGCTAAGTTTTCAATGGTTCATTCAACCGTATTGAGTGCTTACTGTGTGCAGAGCACTGTACTTAGTGCTTGGAAAGTACAATGTGGCAATCAAGAGAGACAATCCCTGCCTACAAGCAAGCTCACCAATAAACTGGGAAAATTAATTCTAAATAACACAGTTTTTCATTGTGTGCAACCAATTGGAGGATCAGCCTGTGCATGCTATTCAAGGCTCCATCACCACTTTTCAGAGGAGTGTCGAGGAACCGGGAATCCCCGACACTACCGCAACCAGAAAGGAGGCCTGGTGCCCAGATTTCCAATCTCCAAATACAAGATATATTAGCAATCTGACAGTATTTGCCACCTGATGTTGAGTAAAACTCACACAAGATGATGCAAATCGTAACAAAGCAGGGTCCCACAGACTTAGAGAAAGTTGGACATTACTACAGATTGGCATACCTTTACTTTGGTAGGAAGCTTGATGCCTACTTGTATCAAGCAGCTTGTAGCTTCTTATTTGTTGACCCGCTGTACATCATCTAATTTATTTTATTTTGTTAGTATGTTTGGTTTTGTTCTCTGTCTCCCCCTTTTAGACTGTGAGCCCACTGTTGGGTAGGGACTGTCTCTATATTTTGCCAACTTGTACTTCCCAAGCGCTTAGTACAGTGCTCTGCACACAGTAAGTGCTCAATAAATACGATTGATGATGATGATCTAAAGGACAGATTGAATTTTTTTTCTCTTTTTTAATGTTACTTGTTAAGTGTTTACTATGTGCCAGAAACTGTACTAAGTGCTGGGGGAGAATCAGGTTGGACACAATCCCAGTCCCACCCAAATGGGGCTCACATTCTAAATTGCAGAGGAGAGGATTTAATCCTTATTTTACAGAAAAGGTAGTTGAGGCACAAAAGTGAAATGATCTTCTTGATTCGGTTGTAGACTTTTGAATCCTGCAGTCCAGTCTTACAAGTCTCAGTTTTACGTGCAGTTTTCTAAAAATCTTGGGTTGTGCTACGGTTTTCTTGCTGGAGCCTGGTAACTCCAGTTTCCTTCAGGCAATTTGTTGTCAATACATAACGCTATGCTAACTGTAAAGCAGAGAATAATTACCTGCATGCCTTTTTGAGTATGTGCCTCGAGAGTACAATCATCGGCATACCAAAGCCTCTGGATGACTTTCCCACCCAACTGTGGAAGCCCAAGGCACTAAAATTACTCTCTGACTGAGGAAACCTAAGCATACATGAATGTGGGCAGGGACGCGTGAGAAGAAAACAGAGAAGTGAAAAGGGAAAGAGATTCCTTCTACCACTGACTCTGTCAATTAGGAATACCAAAGACCTAGCAGGTCTTCCAGAAGTACCTTCACTAAAAAAAATGGGAATCATCACCCTGATCAATTCACATCAAACTGTCAGTGGAAAAAGCACAGGCCTGGGAATGAGGACCTGGGTTCCAGCTCTGCTTCATGCCTGCTGTGTGACCTTGGGCAAGTCGCTTAACTACTCCATACCTCAGTTTCCTCCTCTGTAAAATGGGGGGTTCAATCCCTGCTCTCCCTCCTACTTAGATGGTGAGCCCCACGTGGGCAGGGATTGTGTCCGACATAATTACCGGAGTTTTGAACAGCGCCTGACACACTGTAAGCACTTAAACACCACAATTATAAGTTCTTCTTATGAGCTACTTTAATATTTGGTAAAAATAAATTTTTTTAAAGTCTGCAAGATTCCACTGAAAATAAATTTTTTTAAAGTCTGCAACAGATTCCACTGAATTTTTCCTCAATCAGTCGTGTTTATTAAGTACTTACTGTGAGCAGAGCACTGGCAAACATGTTCCCTTCTAGACTGTAAGCTCATCACGGGCAGGGAACATATCTGCTAATTATCTTGTATTGTACTCTCCCAAGAGCCTAGAACAGTGCTCTGCACGTAGTAAGTGCTCAATAAATACCTCTGATGTTCCCTCCTTTCTAAATTTCTATTATAGGGCATAAGATTTAGTCCATTAACTGAGATGATAAAAGCCTAACAAGGTTGATCACCAAAGGCATACCTAGTTATCTGTTTTAGTATAAAAAGACTAATTAAATTTGCCACCTGTGATACCAAAGTTCTATATAAGCTGAACAAAGAACTAGTTTGCACTGATAACACTCAGGTGAGTCAGGGAGACCTTAAGGTCATTCACATTTAGGTAACAGAGAACTCCTGGCTTCTTCATGCGCCTGTGATTTGAAATCAACTTTACCAATGCACAGAGTGTCACTATTCTAATTTTAACTAAAGCTTTACTAGGTAGGTAGAAGCCAATAACAGGACTATCTCCAAACAACAGAATATTTTTCTTCAAAAAAATACCACAATGTGAAGATCTGAGAGAAGACAGATACCAAATACACTTATTTTCTGTTCTAAGTGTAAATTCTAGTTCTCATAAAGTAGTGTCAGGTTAAAAAAAAAATGGCTCCCAGTAAACAGGTGGAAGAATTTGTGAGTTTATCCAGTTCACCTGATCACTTTCCAAAGATACAGTTCACCTGAAAAGCGCTCAGTACAGTGCTCTGCACACAGTAAGCGCTCAAGAAATGCGATTGAATGAATGAAAAAAAAGTTGCCTAATTAAATTGGAAGTGCTTCGCAACAAACTCAATGCTATTAAAATTAAATGATTGTCCTTTACATAAATGTGGTAAATTAGGGCCCACTGCAAAGGGCCCATCCTGAAGCAGAATCGGTATTTTCTTTTCAAAGCTCAATTTGAAGGTTTATAATTAAGTGTTAATCTTGGCAATGTAGGACAAAAATACTGTACCCTACACTAGAAAGATAAAACCCACTCATGTTAACGATGAAAAATGAAATGGTGTCAGTTTTCCCATGGTTTTGCTTTAAAAATAAGGAACAACTTGGATACATTTCATAAAGATTTTCTTTTTCTGGAAAAAAAGCATTGTATTGTTTAATTGCAAGGCATCTTATTCTCAAATTAAAAATGAAGGATTTTTTAGCTGAAATCCAAGATTCCAGGAT
This sequence comes from Tachyglossus aculeatus, assembly GCF_015852505.1. NCBI lineage: Eukaryota > Metazoa > Chordata > Mammalia > Monotremata > Tachyglossidae > Tachyglossus > Tachyglossus aculeatus. Next base: position 27,181,105 of record NC_052088.1, on the reverse strand, counting down.
TTTGGTGGTCTGCTGCACACTTACACTTGTCACAGAAAAAATGGAGTTCCGTAACAAAGGTTGTCTTCTAACACTGAAGCTATACTCACTTCAACATATTTACAACTGGGTGAGATGCATAAGGAGATTGAAGAGAGCGAAAGATCCCCAAACAACTGCTGGATAACTGAAATTGGGAAACTAAGGACAGAAGAATCATTTTAAGGACATACTAAAACAAAGCCTCAGACAAAACTACATGGTACTAATTCTTATTATATTATTATGGTATTTATTAAGCACCTAGTATGTGCCAAGCCTTGTCCTAAGCACTGGGTGGATATAAGTTAACATGGTACTAATTCTTATTATATTATTATGGTATTTATTAAGCACTTAGTATGTGCCAGGCCTTGTCCTAAGCACTGAGTAGATATAAGTTAATCAGGTCAGACAGTCTCTTAGTCCCTCATGAAGCTCACAGTCTAAGTAGAATGGAGAACAGGGGGTGAATTCCCAATTTACAGATAAGGAAACTGAGGCACATTCATTCATTCAGTCGTATTTATTGAGAGCTTACTGTGTGCAGAGCACTGTACTAAGTGCTTGGGAAGTACAAGCTGGCAACATATAGAGATGGTCCCTACCCATTCATTCATATCGTATTTACTCAGCACGTACTGTGTGCACAGCACTGTACTAAGCGCTTGGGAAGTGCAAGTCGGCAACATATAGAGACGGTCCCTACCCAACAGCGGGCTCACAGTCTAGAAGGGGGAGACAGACAACAAAACAAAACATATTAACAAACTAAAATAGAATATGTACAATTAAAATAGAGTAATAAATACGTACAAACATATACGCATATATACAGGTGCTGTGGGGAGGGGAAGGAGGGGGCTCAGTCTGTGAAGGCTTAACTGGAAACCCTCATAAAAACTCCCTTGAATATGATTATTAATTGCCACGGAATATGTGCTGCACTGCACTTGTATATAAAACCCTTTTTTCAAAAAAGGTCCTTTTTAAGAACAAACTCATTTATATTTAATAATTATTTACTGAACGCCCATGAGTTGCAAAGAACTAATCTAACTGGGTAATCAGATTACCCAACAACGGGCTCACAGGCACAGATAAGTGACTTGCCCAAGGTCACCCAGCAGGCAAGTGGCAAAACTGAGATTAGAACCCAGGTCCTCGCTATTTCCACTAGGCCATGCTGCTCCTCTATATCCTGCATCCACACAGTACTATCGAAGGAGGGGCTCCTTTTGAGCAAAAACTTGGTAAGGAACAAGAGATAAGAAAAACTAAAAACAGTGCTCAGTGCTGCAAACATCAAACGTGACAACACGAGGGAAAGCGTGTGTGTGTGTGCAACATGTGGCTGGAATTGTTGGTTCCACATTGGCCTTTTTACTCACAAATTCATTCCTAGGTAAATTTCACCATCCCTGGTGTCATCTTTGAAATTGAAGGATATATATATACACACATATATGTTGCCAATTTGTACTTCCCAAGTGCTTAGTACAGTGCTCTGCACACAGTAAGCACTCAATAAATATGACTGAATGAATGAATGCATATATATATATATATCTATATACACACACACATATATATATATACATATACACAAATATATATATGACTGAATATATATACATATACACAAATATATTTATGACTGAATGAATGAATGCGTATGTATATATATATATTATATACACACACACACACACACACACACACACATACAAATACACAGTACACTCCCTGGGATCAGCGATCATGTGCATTAACTGGATTGTACTGCCCTTTCCTTCCTCTCCCCCTCGTCCCCCATCTTACCTCCTTCCCTTCCCCACAGCACCTGTATATATGTATATATGTTTGTACATATTTATTACTCTATTTATTTATTTATTTTACTTGTACGTATCTATTCTATTTATTTTATTTTGTTAGTATGTTTGGTTTTATTCTCTGTCTCCCCCTTTTAGACTGTGAGCCCACTGTTGGGTAGGGACTGTCTCTATATGTTGCCAACTTGTACTTCCCAAGCGCTCAGTACAGTGCTCTGCACACAGTAAGCGCTCAATACGATTGATTGATTTAGAACACAGCTCTGCCCCGAGGAAATACTCAATGAATATGACTGAGTCTAAGTCTAAGAAGACTATAGTCATCTTAGGCTTCCCATTTAACATTACACACTGCACCATACATTATAAAATATGTAAACAGAGCAAATTAGGGATTGATTCTAAGATTAATCTGGACTGCCAAATGGCAGTTGTAAATGAAGTACAAGGGTTTTACTTCCATGAAATTTCATCTTTTTTCATGAAGTTTTAAGAACTCAGTTAACTCATCTGCAAAATGGGAATTAACGATTAGCTTGCATCTAACCAAGTGCTTTAGTACAGTGCTTGGCACTTAATAAGTGTTTAATACCATTTTTAAAAAAGCTACTAGGTCAGTCCATTATTGAATATTGTATTTTATTGCCTTCTCACACCTTAACTGGAAACCCTCATAAAAACTCCCTTGAATATAATTATTAATTGCCATGGAATATGTGCTGAACTGCACTTGCATATAAAACCCTTATTTCAAAAAAAAGGTCCTTTTTAAGAACAAACTCATTTATATTTACTGATTATTTACTGAACGCCCACGGGCTGCAAAGAACTAGCTATCAAGACCACTGGCTCACCTCTGAAAGTAATGGAATTACTAAATTTCTAAAAAGACCTTTCATATTACCATAACAAATACCATAATAATAATAATTATTATTATTATCTACACGACATATACTTTGAGGGGAATATTTTTTGCTCTAATTATAACTATGATGCTATTTGTTAGGCGTTTAGTAGGTGCCAAGCACTGTTTTAAGCACTGGGGGGGACACAAGGTGATCAGGTTGTCCCAGTCTCAATCCCCATTTTCCTGATGAGGTCACTGAGATCCAGAAAAGTGAAGTGGCTTGTCCAACACAGCTGACAAGTGGCGGAGCCAGGATTAGAACCCATGACCTCTGACTCCCAAGCCCGTGGGGGTCTTTACTCTTCAGAGGGAAACCACGCTGGCCTAGTGCGATATCTGTCGGGGGGCGCGGAGTGAGGTCTATTTATTTTATTTTGTTAGTATGTTTGGTTTTGTTCTCTGTCTCCCCCTTCAAGACTGTGAGCCCACTGTTGGGTAGGGACCGTCTCTATATGTTGCCAACTTGTACTTCCCAAGCGCTTAGTACAGTGCTCTGCACACAGTAAGCGCTCAATAAATACGATTGATTGATTGATTGACCCAAGATGTCCCTCAACTTCAGCTGGGGGGGGAGGAGAATCCACCATTAATGGTTGGGCCCATTTATCAGCGCCATGACACGTGAAGGGGGAAATGGAATTCGTTAAGCGTTTACTATGTGCCAAGCACTGTTCTAAGCACTGGGGCGATACAAGGCGATCAGCTTGTGCCACTTGGGGCTCTGCTGTGTGATCTTGGGCAAGTCACTTAACTTCTCTGAGCCTCAATTGCCTCATCAGTAAAATGGGGATTAAAAAAAAACAACTGTAAGCCCCCCATGGGACAACCTGATCACCTTGCATCCCCCCCCCGAGCACTTAGAACAGTGCTCTGCACATAGTAAGCGCTTAACAAATGCCATCATCATTATTATTATTATTCTCTGGGCCTCAGTTCCCTCATCTGTAGACTTTGAGCCCCACATGGGGCAGGGACTGTGTACAACCCGATCTGCAGGCATCCACCCCAGCGCTTAGTAATAATAATGATGAAATTTGTTAAGCGCTTAGTATGTGCCTAGCACTGTTCTAAGCGCTGGGGTAGATACAAGGAAATCAGGTTGTCCCACGTGGGGCTCACAGTCTTAATCCCCATTTTACAGACGAGGTAACTGAGGCACAGAGCTGTGAAGGGACTTGCCCAGAGTCACCCAGCTGATAAGTGGCAGAGCCAGGATTAGAATCCACAACCTCTGACTCCCAAACCCGGGTGCTTTCAATTATGCCACGCTGCTTCTTTAGTGCCTTACTACAGTGCCAGGCATCTAGTTAAGCGCTTAGCAAATACTAAACAATAAGTAATGATATTTAAGTGATAACATATTAAGACCGTGAGCACCCCGTGGGACAACCTGATCACCTTACCAGCTCTTAGAACAGTGCCTTGCACATAGTAAGCGCTTAATAAATGCCATCATTATTATTATTGTTACTTCACTTCTCTGGGCATCAGTTCCCTCATCTGTAAAATGGGGATTAAAACTGGAAGGCCCCCATGGGACAACCTCATCACCTTGTAACCTCCACAGCGCTTAGAACAGTGCTTTGTACATAGTCAGCGCTTAATAAATGCTGTCATTATTATTATTATTACTTCACTTCTCTGGGCCTCAGTTCCCTCATCTGTAAAATGGGGATTCAAACCAGAAGCCCCCCATGGGACAACCTGATCACCTTGTAACTTCCATAGCGCTTGGAACAGTGCCTTGCACATAGTAAGCGCTTAATAAATGCCATCATTATTATTACTTCACTTCTCTGGGCCTCAGTTCCCTCATCTGTAAAATGGGGATTCAAACTGGAAGCCCCCGTGGGACAACCTGATCACCTTGTAATGTCCATAGCGCTTGGAACAGTGCCTTGCACATAGTAAGTGCTTAATAAATGCCATCATTATTATTATTATTATTATTACTTCACTTCTCTGGGCCTCAGTTCCCTCATCTGTAAAATGGGGATTCAAACTGGAAGCCCCCGCGGGACAACCTGATCATCTTGTAACCACCCCAGCGCTTAGCACAGTGCTTTGCACATAGTAAGTGCTTAATAAATGCCATCATTATTATTATTACTTCACTTCTCTGGGCCTTAGTTCCCTCATCGGTAAAATGGGGGTTCAAACTGTGAGCCCCCCGTGGGACAACCTGATTACCTCGTAACCTCCCCAGAGCTTAGAACTGGGCTTTGCACATAGTAAGTGCTTAATAAATCCCATCATTATTATTATTACTTCACTTCTCTGGGCCTTAGTTCCCTCATCTGTAAAATGGGGATTCAAACTGTGAGCCCCCCGTGGGACAACTTGATCACCTCGTAACCTCCCCAGCGCTTAGAACAGGGATTTGCACATAGTAAGCGCTTAATAAATGCCATCATTATTATTATTATTTTCACTTCTCTGGGCCTGTTACCTCATCTGTAAAATGGGGATTCAAACTGTGAGCCCCCCGTGGGACAACTTGATCACCTTGTAACCTCCCCAGCGCTTAGAACAGTGCCTTGCACATAGTAAGCGCTTAACAAATAGCATTATTATTATTATTATTATTATTATTATTAACGAGCCCAGTGAGGAGGTTAGTGGCGGCAGAGGATTTGGGTTGGAGAAGGAGAGAAGGGAGGGGAGGTAGGAGGAGCGAAGATGGAGAGACTTTGGAGTCAGAGGTCATGGGTTCACATCCCGGCTCCACCAACTGTCAGCTGTGTAACTTTGGGCAAGTCACAATCAATCAATCAATCGTATTTATTGAGGGCTTACTGTGTGCAGAACACTGTACTAAGCGCTTGGGAAGTACAAGTTGGCAACATATAGAGACAGTCCCTACCCAACAGTGGGCTCACAGTCTAGAAGGGGGAGACAGAGGACAAATCCAAACATACAAACAAAATAAAATAACTAGAATAGATATGTACAAGTAAAATAAATAAATAAACAGGGTAACAAATATGTACAAACATATATACACTAAGAGGAAAAGCAAGTATCCTGCCCCTATTTTACAGATGACGACACTGAGGCATCGAGAGGTTAAACGATTTGCCCAAATCACCTGGACCTCAGTGACCTCACCTGTAAAATGGGGATGAAGACTGTGAGCCCCCCTCGTGGGACAACCTGATCACCTTGTCACCTCCCCGGCGCTTAGAACGGTGCTTTGCACATCGTAAGCGCTTCATAAATGCCGTTATTATTATAATATAGAGAAGCATTGTGGCTCAGTGGAAAGAGCCCGGGCTTTGGAGTCAGAGGTCGCGGGTTCAAATCCCGGCTCCGCCAACTGTCAGCTGTGTGACTTTGGGCAAGTCACTTCACCGGGCCTCAGTTCCCTCATCTGTAAGAGCCCGGGCTTTGGAGTCAGAGGTCGTGGGTTCAAATCCCGGCTCCGCCAACTGTCAGCTGTGTGACTTTGGGCAAGTCACTTCACTGGGCCTCAGTTCCCTCATCTGTAAAATGGGGGGTTAAAACTGTGAGCCACCATGGGACAACCTGATAACCTTATTAACACCCCCCCCCCGCGCTTAGAACAGTGCTTTGCACATAGTAAGCACTTAATAAATGCCGTTATTATTATAAGAAGCCCAGAGTTTACGCTTGATTTGGGAGGTTGACAGGCAGCCATGCTGAGGAGGCTCCTGCTCGCCCGGCCCGCCATGAGCAAGCCCCTCGTCAGGGTCCCTGAGGAGCGGCGGTGGCCCCCCAAACTGGTCGGAGGTTGGGGGGGGGGTCCAACAACCTTTACCTTGCCCTGCGGCTGGTGGTCGGGGGGCTCTGAGGCGGCCATGAGGAAGCAGGCCTCAACGGCCTTTGGGGCCGGAGGGCGGGACCGGAAGTGCGCGCTTGGGAGCACTTCCGGTGGGCAGGGCAAGGATGCTCCCGCCCCGTCGCCAGGGAGACGGTTAACGGCGGCCCGCCAAAGTGGACCAGGCCGCCCGGTAAGTGACCAACGGCGGCCCCGTTTCCTCTGGCCCTGAGCGGCCTCCACGCTCCCCCGTTGGCGGCCGACTGGTGGGAGCGGGGCAGGGGCCCGGGCCTTCAGGAAAAAGGAACCAGGCGGCCTGGCTCCATGTTTTCTTGGGTTGGCTGCCTCCCCCTTCTAGACTGTGAACCCGTTCTGGAGTAGGGACCATCCCTAGATGTTGCCAACTTGTACTTCCCAATAGCTTAGTCCAGTGCTCTGCACACAGTAAGCGCCCAATAAAGACGATTGAATGAACCGCAGGCCTTCCAGTCTCCAGCTAATACTCCACTCCTGCCTCCCCCTTCTAGACTGTGAATTCTGGAGTAGGGACCATCCCTAGATGTTGCCAACTTCTACTTCGCAACAGCGTAGTCCAGTGCTCTGCACACAGTAAGCGCCCAATAAAGACGATTGAATGAACCAAAGGCCTTCCAGTTTCCAGCTGATACTCCACTCCTGCCTCCCCCTTCTAGACTGTGAACCCGTTCTGGAGTAGGGACCGTCTCTAGAAGTTGCCAGCTTGTACTTTCCAAGCGCTTAGTCCAGTGCTCTGCACACAGTAAGCACTCAGTAAAGACGATTGAATGAACCGCAGGCCTTCCAGGGTCCAGCTAATACTCCACTCCTGCCTCCCCCTTCTAGACTGTGAATTCTGGAGTAGGGACCATCCCTAGATGTTGCCAACTTGTACTTCCCAATAGCTTAGTCCAGTGCTCTGCACACAGTAAGCGCTCAATAAAGACGATTGAATAACCACAGGCCTTCCAGTCTCCAGCTAATAGTCCACTCCTGCCTCCCCCTTCTAGACTATAAACCCGTTCTGGGGTAGGGACCATCCCTAGATGTTGCCAACTTGTTCTTCCCAATAGCTTAGTCCAGTGCTCAGCACACGGTAAGCACTCAATAAAGACGATTGAATGAACCGCAGGCCTTCCAGTCTCCAGCCAATAGTCCACTCCTGCCTCTCCCTTCTAGACTGTGAGCCCACTGTTGGGTAGGGACCGTCTCTAGATGTTGCCAATTTGTACTTCCCAAGCGCTTAGTCCAGTGCTCTGCACACAGTAAGTGCTCAATAAAGATGACTGAATGAACCGCAGGCCTTCCAGTCTCCAGCTAATAGTCCACTCCTGCCTCCCCCTTCTAGACTGGGAACCCATTCTGGGGTAGGGACCATCTCTAGATGTTGCCAATTTGTACTTCCCAAGCGCTTAGTCCAGTGCTCTGCACACAGTAAGTGCTCAATAAAGATGACTGAATGAACCACAGGCCTTCCAGTCTCCAGCTAATAGTCCACTCCTGCCTCCCCCTTCTAGACTGTGAACCTGTTCTGGAGTAGGGACCATCCCTAGATGTTGCCAACTTCTACTTCCCAACAGCGTAGTCCGGTGCTCTGTACACAGTAAGCGCTCAGTAAAGACGATTGAATGAACCGCAGGCCTTCCAGTCTCCAGCTAATACTCCACTCCTGCCTCCCCCTTCTAGACTGTGTACCCGTTCTGGGGTAGGGACCATCTCTAGATGCTGCCAACTTGTACTTCCCAAGCGCTTAGTCTAATGCTCTGCACACAGTAAGCGCTCAATAAAGATGATTGAATAAACCGCAGGCCTTCCAGGCTCCAGCTAATACTCCACTCCTGTCTCCATGTCCTGCCTCCCCCTTCTAGACTGTGAACCCGTTGTGGGGTAGGGACCGTCTCTAGATGTTGCCAACTTGTACTTCCCAAGCGCTTAGTCCAGTGCTGTGCGCACAGTAAGGGCTCAAGAAAGACAATTGAATGAACCACAGGCCTTCTAGGCTCCAGCTAATACTCCACTCCTGTCTTCATGTCCTGCTTCCCCCTTCTAGACTGTGAACCCGTTCTGGGGTAGGGACCGTCTCTAGATGGTGCCAGCTTGTACTTCCCAAGCGCTTAGTCCAGTGCTCTGCACACAGTAGGCGCTCAATAAAGACGATTGAATGAACCGCAGGCCTTCCAGTCTCCAGCTAATACTCCACTCCTGCCTCCCCCTTCTAGACTGTGATCCCATTCTGGGGTAGGGACCATCCCTAGATGTTGCCAGCTTGGACTTCCCAAGCGCTTAGTCCAGTGCTCTGCACACAGTAGGCGCTCAATAAAGACGATTGAATGAATTGCAGGCCTTCCAGTCTCCAGCTAATACTCCACTCCTGTCTCCATGTCCTGCCTCCCCCTTCTAGACTATGAACCCATTGTGGGGTAGGGACCATCTCTAGATGTTGCCAAGTTGTACATCCCAAGCGCTTAGTCCAGTGCTCTGCACACAGTAGGCGCTCAATAAAGACGATTGAATGAACCGCAGGCCTTCCAGGCTCCAGCTAATACTCCACTCCTGCCTCCCCCTTCTAGACTGTGATCCCGTTCTGGGGTAGGGACCATCCCTAGATGTTGCCAGCTTGGACTTCCCAAGCGCTTAGTCCAGTGCTCTGCACACAGTAGGCGCTCAATAAAGACGATTGAATGAATTGCAGGCCTTCCAGACTCCAGCTAATACTCCACTCCTGTCTCCATGTCCTGCCTCCCCCTTCTAGACTGTGAACCCGTTGTGGGGTAGGGACCATCTCTAGATGTTGCCAAGTTGTACTTCCCAAGCGCTTAGTCCAGTGCTCTGCAAGCAGTAAGCACTCAATAAATACGATTGAATGAACCGCAGCCCTTCCAGGCCCCAGCTGTAATTATAATACTCCACTCCTGTATCCATGTTTTGTTTTGGTTGCTTGTCTCCCCTTTCTAGACTGTGAACCCGTTCTGGAGTAGGGACCATCTCTAGATGCTGCCAACTTGTACTTCCCAAGCGCTTAGTCCAGTGTTCTGAACGCAGTAAGCGCTCAATAAGTACGATTGAATGAACCGCAGCCCTTCCAGGCCCCAGCTGTAATTATAATGCTCCACTCCTGTCCCCATGTTTTGTTTGGTTGTCTGTCTCCCCCTTCTAGACTGTGAGCCCACTGTGGGGTTGGGACTGTCTCAAGATGTTGCCAACTCATACTTCCCAAGTGCTTAGTCCAGTGCTCTGCACACAGTAAATGCTCAATAAATGCGATTGAATGAACCGCAAGCCTTCCAGGCCCCAGCTGTAATTATAATATTAATAATGGTACTTGCTAAACACTTACGAGGGGCCCGGCACTCTTCTAAGTGCTGGGGTAGAGATGGGATATTCAGGTTGGACCCAGTCCCTGCCCCCCACAGGAGTCCCAGTCTTAATCCCCATTTGACAGATGAGGGAACTAAGGCCCAGAGAATAATACTAATGATAATAATGTCATTTGTGAAGCGTTTACTATATGCAAAGCACTGTCTTAAGCGCTGGGGAGGTTACAAGGTGATCAGGTGGTTCTACGTGGGGCTCACAATCTTAATTCCCATTTTATTCATTCAGTCGCATTTATTGAGCGCTGACTGTGCACAGCACTGTACTAAGCGCTTGGGAAGTACAAGTTGGCAACATATACAGATGAGGGAACTGAGGCACAGTGAAGGGACTTGCCCAAAGTCACACAGCAGACAAGTGACAGAGCCGGGATTAGGACCCACGACCTCTGGCTCCCAAGCCCGGGCTCTTTCTACTGAGCCATGCTGCTTCTCAGTGAAGTGAGGTGACTTGCCCAAGGTCACACAGCAGACAAGTGGAGGTCTTTCTGATTCCCAGGCCTGTGCTCTGTCCACTCTGCCGTGCTGCTCCTCTAATTTCAGAGGGCTCACCCAACATTTTCCGCTTCTTCTGTCATCCTGGCCCGCCCCAGGAAGGGCTGTTCGGTCCTCCCCATGATGTCTAGACCTGGGGAGGAGGGGTAGTGCCACCGGCTGAGGTGGCCTAGACCATCGAATGGGTCAGCCAGCCCAGTTGTCTGGAAAATAAAATATTGGGGCCCATGAGGAGCTTTTACGTTAGAGGTTTCGTCCTGGGTTCTGATCCCGGCCTTGCCACTTGTCTGCTGAGTGACCTAAAGCAAGTCACTTCACTTCTCTGTGCCTCAGTTACCTCCTCTGTAAATTGGGGACTGAGACTGTGTCCAACCCGATTAGCGTGCGGCCACCACAGTACTTAGTGTACTGCCTGGCACGCCGTAAGCACCTAAAGGATACCGTAGTTATTATTATTATTCGCTGAGGTGCTGAATAATAATAATAATAATAATGGCATTTTTAAGTGCTTACTCTGCGCCAAGCACTGTTGTAAGCACTGGGGTAGATACGAGGTAATCAGGTTGTCCCACATGGGGCTGTCAGTCTTAAGCCCCATTTTGCAGATGGCGTAACTGAGGCACAGAGAAGTTGAGTGATTTGCCCGAGGTCACAAGGCAGACACGTGGCGGAGCCGGGATTAGAACCCACGTCATCCTCTGACTCCCAAATCCATGTTCTTGCCGCTAGGCTATGTTGCTTCGTCCGAGGAGGCTTCGCGGTGTGGATAAAACCTGGTCCGTGGCCTTTGGGAGGTTTATATCTTAAAGGACAAAGATGAGGAAGAAGTGAGGGTAACAGTTGTCGTTCCCTCTTGCTCTCTTTTTAGTTTCTGGAATATCTGTTAATCAGTGGGCTCTTCTTCTTGGCACTCCTCTTTCAGGCATTCCTTAAGGTAACAAAATTTATTATCTGCAAAATTAGCGGATGGCCACGACCCTTCCAATCTGGTCTCTTCCCATGGTGTATGTGTTGTTGAGTCTTGTTCATTCTCTATCAATCAATCAAATGTATTTATTGATATCTTACCGTGCCCTGTAGAGCACTGTACTAAGCCCTTTGGAGGGTACAGTATAACAGAGGTGGTAGACACCTTTCCTGATTATAAATTATTCCAAGGAATATTATATCTGCTATATGCCCCCATTGTCATCCGCTGGTTCCAGGTGAGCAACATGGCTCTTATTGTTGCTTTAAGCTTGTTGTCTTAAAATTTGATAGCTCACCCTCCAGGTTAAAAAGAGTAACCCGTAGGGGTTGATTATTTTATCAACCAAAAGGGTAAATAAAGGACATTCCTGGCTATGACCAGTGTCACTGCAACGTGGGGCACCCAAGGACAAAAAGATAACTATTGAGACATTTTGGAAAGATCTGTGTGACACTGAAGCCAAGAGGACTAGTTCTGTTGGGTAATTTTACTTTTGGACTGCTTTCCAAGAAACTATCCCTTGTTTACTAGAATACATTTTTCAATAGACGCATGTTATCTCTCCTGATCGCCGTGGGCGAGGAGAGAGATGTTTTCTCTGATGAAAATAAAATTTGATTTATTAATATAAGACCTTTTATGGTATTTAAGAGCTTACTATGTGTCAAGCGCTGGGGTAGATGCAAGTTAATTAGGTCGAACACAGTCCCCGTGTCTCGTGGGGCAGGCGGTCTTAAGTAGGAGAATCATCATCATCAATCGTATTTATTGAGCGCTTACTGTGTGCAGAGCACTGTACTAAGCGCTTGGGAAGTACAAATTGGCAACATATAGAGACAGTCCCTACCCAACAGTGGGCTCACAGTCTAGAACGGATATTGAATCTCCATTTTATGGTTGGGGAAACTGAGGCACGGAGACGTGATTTGCCTAAGGTCACACGGCAGACGAGTGATGGAGCCAGGATTAGAATGACGATATAATAATAGCTTTTAAGCACTTACTATGTGCCCAGTACTGTATTTAGCACTGGGATAGAAGTAAGATAATCAGGTGCCACTTGGGGCTCACATGGGAGCACAGGTATTGAATCTTGTAGATGAGAGAACTGAGGCACAGAGAAGATAAGCAACTCGCCCAAGGTCACACAGCAGGTGCCTGTTGGAACTGATGTAGGATCCAGATCCTCGCACTCCCAGGTCTGTGCTCATTCCGCTGGGCCACATTGCTTCTCGTTGCACTTAAAGAAAGTGGAGGTAAGAGTAGCATTCTGCTACATTTCTGCAGTGTGGTGGGGCTAGGGGAACCTAATTACAGGTGGACATTTAGGCTATTAGTGAAAGTAGCCTAAGGTGGCAGATTTAAATGAATGGTTAAGAAGCTTGCCGGCCTGGCCTGAGAAAGGAGCAATGCTGTTGATTCTCTAGGCATCTACTAAATCAGTTTGCCGTTCTGTTGGTAGGGAAGCTGGCCCGAACTGAAGATATCAGTTACCTGGTGAAAGGCATAACAGTTCTCTCATCTCCCTGAAGGCACAACTTGCCCAAAAGACTAGCCTTTTCAAGGAGGAACGACTTTGGGCCAATTTGTGAGCAGGTGAGCGAGTTTCCCCTAGTTTTACAGCAGGATGAAAGGGTCCCACTAAACCCAACTCACAAACTCTCCATTTTTGTACCCGACCATATCGGCAAATAAAAGCTATTTACCATAACTTGGTGAAGGTAGTTTAGATTCTCAGGTAGTGAGCTAAAGTGTCTTCAGCTCTTGATTTGAAAAGTTTCCACCTGGGAGTTGTGAATCTTTACCCCACTTCTTTTTGCCGGTGAGCAATTGAAAAGGTTTGGAGTTTGATTTTTACTGTTCTTGGCAAGTTGTCACTGCCTGCTCCTTACTCACATCCAACCTGTACCCATATAGAAATACAGAAATTCTAGACTGTGAGCCCACTGTTGGGTAGGGACTGTCTCTATATGTTGCCAACTTGTACTTCCCAAGTGCTTAGTACAGTGCTCTGCACCCAGTAAGCACTCAATAAATACGATTGATTGATTGATTAAAAGAGCACGGGCTTGGGAGTCAGAGGTCATGGGTTCAAATCCCGGCTCCACCAACTGTCAGCTGTGTGACTTTGGGCAAGTCACTTAACTTCTCTGGGCCTCAGTTACCTCATCTGTAAAATCGGGATTAAGACTGTGAGCCCCATGTGGGGCAACCTGATCACCTTGTATCCTTCCCAGCGCTTAGAACAGTGCTTTGCATGTAGTAAGCGCTTAATAAATGCCATCATAAATTAATTAATTAATAGAAATGCTAATTACCAGGCCAAACCTGCAACTTGGCTAGGGTTTCCCCTAGAGCCGGAAATTAGCGGGTGTGAAGGTGTCTGGCTCCACAGCAACTCTATATGGAGATTCTTAATCCAATGAAACTTTTCTACAAGACCTAAGGCCCCCCCCACATATTTTTAAGAGGAGTAACCTGGGTGCCCCCTCATCTCTCCTCCCCTATTCTAGACTGTGAGCCCATTGTGGACTGGGATTGTCTCTATTTGTTGCTGAATTGTACTTTCCAAGTACAGTTGTACAGGGCTCTCCACACAGTAAGTGGTCAATAAATACGATTGAATGAACGAGTGAATGAACCCCTAGAGTTTGATAATGATGTTTTTCAACAAAGAGGGTAGATAATGGACATTTCTGGCCAAGACCAATACCACTGCAACCTGGACATACAAATAATTGCCCACAATTGTCAAAAGAGGGTAAAGACAATCTCCGCTTTTTCTCACCATCCACTTGAGGAGTTTTCCTTTACCAAGCAGGCGTGTGTCATTTCTTGGGCTCAAGTCAGCTCATTGCTTCTCACTTGCCTGGGAAATATAGCACTGGCAGTGAAGGAACCAATTGAATATGATATAGAGTGCTAAGTGTCATCAGCATATTGATGGGGCAAGAGCCCAGAATGTCTCCCTATCTCTTAGAGCAGCTTTATATGTAGGTTGGACAAGATAGAAGAACCCTGTGGCACACCACAAGAAATTATTTATTGTTATTATTTGCTGAGCATTAGCAAAGCCTATTGTGTTTGACTCATATGACCCTCAAGGCAATTGTGCCTGTCACTTATTCTAAGCAAACACGTTCCACAATATCCAAACGTTCTGCACTCACCGACTAATCAGAATTGAGGGGATGAATATAGGCTGTCCCAAAAGAATTGTAATGATTTTATGTGTCTCAATGTCAAAGCATTATACTTCTTCTGGAATGCAGTAGAGGAGCAACTTGGCGGGATCAAGTGGGAAAGGGTCTGAATTCATAGTTTTCCTACAGTTTAGTAGCAAGTGACGTATCATTTAAGGTTGCCGAGCAACTCAGATTGTATAACTCACAGGTCATATTTTCTAATTCCACATCACATGTTCATTCCCTCCCTTTTCTCTCCCAACAAAAAAAATGGACTTGCATTGAGAATAGGATTTTAACATCTTTTCTTACTCTGTCTCTTCTCCCACGACGAACAAATAAATCCCTATCCCTTTCCCCTTCCCCACAGCACTTGTATATATTTGTACATATTTATTCCTCTATTTTATTAGTGATGTGTACATAGCTATAATTCTGTTTTTTCTGATGGTATTCACGCCTGTCTACTTGTCTTGTTCTGTTGTCTGTCTTCCCTTCTAGACTGTGTGCCCATTGTTTCGTAGGGACCAGCTCTATATGTTGATGATTTGTACTTCCCAAGTGCTTAGTACAGTGCTCTGCACACAGTAAGCACTCAGTAGATACGATTGAATGAGCG
This sequence comes from Tachyglossus aculeatus, assembly GCF_015852505.1. NCBI lineage: Eukaryota > Metazoa > Chordata > Mammalia > Monotremata > Tachyglossidae > Tachyglossus > Tachyglossus aculeatus. Next base: position 27,165,906 of record NC_052088.1, on the reverse strand, counting down.
AATGAATGAAATAGGGAAGGGATTTGAAAAGATGGGCCCAAAAGATGAGATAATCCTTTGGGCCTATCCAAAAGAAGTGTACCGGTAGGGCGAGCAGACAAGGGTGGCTAGAGGAAGAGCTGGGTGACAAACATATTCTCTTAATCTGGTTTTACAATGAGCAGCTCTGTTTCTTGCAAAAAATGCAAAATGAAAAGCCAAACAACCCATGAAGGAACTCTCGATTCTTTATCAGCAACCATTACGGCCTCATGTTCTTGAATTTATGCAAATCCTCTTGAATCTGCATAATTTCCTGAGATAGCAAATTCCATTTATTTGCTACCCCTTGTATGAAGTGATTTCTTTGATTTATTTTGAATCTCCCACCTTCAGGTGTCACTGAGTGCGTCCCCTGGCCTTGAAGTGTGCGATTTGGTGAACGACAATTGTAGCCTCTTGTCTCTGTAATCACAAGAGTCCTAACCTTTTAGTCAGTTATTATAGGGTAGCTTTCCAGTCCTCCCATCATCTTGGTTCCTTTCTCTATACCTCCTCCAAGAATATTCCGTTCCTTCTGATATTTGGCAAACAGATCTGCAGCCAGAATTCCAAGAGCAGTTGTACCACCGTTTGTTGGTCAGTTGTATGTATTGAGCATGCTTAGCATTTGACTAACCTTTTAACTGCTGTAATTCACTAAGCCAAAACAATATTTCATTAGCACTATTTTTGTATTCAAGTGCTTAATATACACCATACATTGTACTAAGTGCTGGGGTAGATACAAGATAATCAGGACGGACACAGTCCCTGGCCCACACGAGAGGGAACCGGATTTAATCCCTATTTTACAGGTGAGGAAAAAGAGACACAGAGAAGTTAAGTGACTTGCCCAAGGTCATACAACAGGCAACCAGCAGAGCTGGGATTAGAACCCTTCTAGATTGTGAGCCCATTGTGGGCAGGGATTGTCTCTGTTGCTGAATTGTACTTCCCAAGCGCTTAGTACAGTGCTCTGCACGCAGTAAGCGCTCAGTTAATTTGATTGAAAGAATGACCCCGGATCCTCTGACTTCTGGGCCTGTGCTCTTTGCACTAGGCTACTTTGCTTCCCAATTTAAGGCTATATATAGTAGAATAAAATTATTGTAAAACCAAAAAAAGTCAAGTCAAATGAAAATGTTGAACTTTAATACGTTTTTGTTACAATGTGTAAGGCTGCACAGCAGACATACTGGAATGAATATCATCATCATCATCATCAATCGTATTTATTGAGCGCTTACTGTGTGCAGAGCACTGTACTAAGCGCTTGGGAAGTACAAGTTGGCAACATATAGAGACAGTCCCTACCCAACAGTGGGCTCACAGTCTATAAGGGGGAGACAGAGAACAAAAGCAAACATACTAACAAAATAAAATAAATAGAATAGATATGTACAAGTAAAATAAATAAATAGAGTAATAAATACGTACAAACATATATATGTATGTATATGTTTGTACGTATTTATTTGTTTGTACATATATATATACAGGTGCTGTGGGGAAGGGAAGGAGGTATGTCAGTCAGTTGTATTTATTGAGCGCTTACTGTGTGAGAGCACTGTACTGAGCCCTCTGAGGGTACAATAGGACAGACACATTCCCAGCCCACAACCAGCCTACAGCCTAGAGGGTATTGAACAGGTATTGAATCCCCATTTTGCAGATGAGAAAACTGAGGCCCAGAAAAGTTGCCCAGCAGGCAAACGGCAAAACCAGGACCAGAACCCAGGTCCTGAGTAGTGCCAGTCTTAGGGTTCAACTAATAATAATAATAATAATAATAATAAGGATGGCGTTTATTAAGCGCTTACTATGTGCAAAGCATTGTTCTAAGTGCTGGAGCAACCATGTAATCATATTTCAGTGCCTGCCTCCTTGTTAGATTGTATGCTCCTTGAGGGAGGTATTTTGTATACTAACTCGTACTCTTCCAAGTGCTTAGTAGTTCAGTGGTCTGCAAAGATTAAGCACTCAATAATCACTATTGATTGACAGGTATCGGCAAGTAAATATAATAAAGATTAAAAGTATTTTCAAGTAGAAGGTAATTCAGAGGTGAAGTCAAAGAATACTTCAAACTTGATGCATGGAATTTAGATTTTTTTGGTTTACCTTGGTGCCGCTAGATGGAATATAACCTTTCTCGCCTAAAGGACCTGACCTGACGAAATTGCTTACGTGAACATTCTTCATAGAGGACACCTTCATCAGAAAAATCGAACTCTAACTTTAAGCATTGCTAGATTTTAAAACATCTTTACTTTCAAAATTCGGATGACCAAGTCTCACGTTAACCTTAAAATGATTAAAGGACCCATTCCTACCTATCTGTCCTTGTTTAAAAGTTCTTAAGGGAGGAAGAGCTCCACAGCTCGCGCAGTCACCCACCCTAGGGATCATACTTGTCTTCATCATGTGTGAAAATTAAAAGAACCCAGTGGCTGGTGCCCAAATGAAATGAGACTAGACCTCAGGTTAGTCAAGGACTCCAAAAATCTGTCGTCCTTTTTTGCTTCTTTTCCCTTTTGTCATTTCCACAGGGAATGCCTGGGAGAGATGGATTTTTCAGAAGGGCTTTGAGATGGTAAGAACTGTGGTCTTGCAGATTAGAAGAGGGGAGGGCTTTCCAGGTGGAAAGAACATAAGCAAGAGTTTGGAGCCAGGAATGCTAAGAACTAAATACAGTAAGGTTGGAATTGCATACATGTATCTGCACATTAAAGGTTTTTTTCCGGGGGGCTTTTTGACTGTACCGCCTCCTGCTTCTACTTGATCTTTCAGAGGGTTTTTGGATCTCTGTAAGAAATCTGGTATTTTTTCCCCACTTTAGATTGTAAACCTGAGGGCAAGAAACGTGTCAATCTTCTATTTTATTTTCCCAACCCTGTAGTAAGTACCTAGCACTCAGGCTCACCTGACTTCTGTAGCTGAGTGTAACTTTATGCTACACATTTTGACCATTGATTTCAGAAGGTCTGACAGTTTCTGAGGTAGTAGGGCCTATCAGCATAATCAGAATGAACATCTAATGTTTTCTTTGGCTAGGAAAAGATCATTCATTACTAAGAACTGTGCCCCAATTTCTGTTACCCAGTTTTGATAGTGGACAGAAAAGGGTTAAAAAAAAAGTTCTGTCAAAGGTGATTATCTCTTTTGAAAGATACTTGAAGATACCTGAATTTGAAAAATCATACGAAGTCCCAGGGAGGTTGAAATACCTGAATTTGAAAAATCATACGAAGTTCCAGGGAGGTTGAAATCACCTTGAAGCAGACCTGTAAAAGAGGTTTGAGGACTGAATAATTGCTTCCAGTTCAGGCTACCAGAAATGCAAACGTCTATTTGTATGAGGTGAGGTATTTGATTGTCTTTGGAAATTACCTGGGGTTTAGAATAAATTATTATTTGGTTTATCTGATATTGGTTCTTATGTTTCCTATATATATGTTCTTGCTGCTTTGATATTGTTATTGTGAATAACTAAATCCATCTTTTGTGTTACATTACCCTGTTGGACTGTGGCTTGGAGATAAAGGGTAGAGAAGGGATAAGTAGGTTAATTATCTCAGCATTTGTGATGCATGCCATTAAAATCAGAGGATATCATGAAACTCCATTCTGTCATGGAAAATGTATAAATTAACAGAATTGTGGCCAGGGTAGAACACTCAGTATAGGAACGCTTTTGAGGGAGCCCTTATTAAGGATATAATCAGGAATTGTCGGAATATGTTCCTGGGAAAGCATGTTCTGTCCACTATCAAAACTGGGTAACAGAAATAACACAGTTCTCTGTGATTAATTATCATTTCCTTGCAATGAATAGAGGTTAGATGTTCATTTCTTCACAGGCTAACATGATAGATGGCATTTCCTTTTCCATTGTTAATATTGTCCTTGTGTAAACTCAGTACTTAGATTTGTAAAATGTGTCCATCCCAAAACTATCTTGTCACACATGGAAGACAAAAGCCTTACTCAAATACTCTAAACCAGTTCAACAAGCCCATGTTGGATGGGCTTGTGTTTGCAAAAAGAATAACTCTTCAGATTGGGAAAGTGATTGATTTATTCATTCATTCAATCGTATTTATTGAGTGCTTACTGTTTGCAGAGCACTGTATTAAGCGCTTGGGAAGTACAAATCGGCAAAAGATGCATAAGCACACGTATTTTATTCATCCAATGATATTTCCTCAAGGACCTTGACTACAAGCAACATTGCAGAAATATTGATATGTTATTCCAGCAGATCAAGATGTGCACAGTATCGGAGTAAACACGGATTGGCCTGACCTTGTCTCTGGTATAAGAAAAAGTCTTGAAACTGATGTATTTGTTAATGCTTACTACGTGCTAAGGATTGGACTAGTTGCTGGGGCAGGAACAAGATAATCAGGTCAGAGAAGCCTCTGTTCCACCTGGGGCTCACAGTCTAAGCAGGAGGGATAACGGACAAATAAATCCATAAAATAAAAAAATAAAACAAACACAAACAAACAGACAAATCCCTATTTTACAGTTGAAGAAACTAAGGCCCACAGAAGTTTAGGGACTTGCCGAAGGTCACGCAGCGCACAAATGTCAGAGCCTGCATTAGAACGGAGGTCTTCTGCCTTCCAGCCCTATGGTCCTTCCACTGGGCCACACTACGAGAGTCTCCCAGGTGGATCAGTCGTATTTATTGAGCGCTTACTGAGTGCAGAGCACTGTCCTAAGCGCTTGGATCATCTCCCAGCACATGCTTTGAGTCACGGGAAACCAAGGCAGGGAATGTGGATGGCTCAGTGCAAACCATTCCCACTTCCGGAAAAAATATATAAGCCTTAGCCTATAGGCGACATTAGATATTTCTTTTTTTCTCCCCATCCTCCCACCCCACTTTAAACAGAAGGTTTGTGCAAATAGGCAGCCCACCCTCATCCCAGCACGCTTATTTACAAATCCTTTTATTTTGCTTCTCCTAGTTATAATTTATGTTAGTGTCTGTCTCGTCCACGGATTGTAAACTTTTTGAGGGCAGGGGTCATGTGTATATACTTCATTGTATTCTCCCAATTCATTCATTCATTCAGTCGTATTTATTGAGCACTCACTGCGTGCAAAGCACTGTACTAAGCGCTTGTAGAATACAGTATAACAATTGCTTACTACAGGGCTCTCTGTACACAGTAGCACCCCCAAATACCATTTATTGATTGTCTGAACAGCTCAAGATGTAAGTCACTTGGAATTGCCACCTCTTTAGCATCTATTTGAAGAACCTTGGGTTTTTGAGAAGTCCTGATTAGATTCCTGGTCCACCCCAAATGGGAAAGGAGCCAGAAAAAATGTTATGAATATATCTTGTCTCCCTTTAAACCAGTTAATCAGATGTCTTTACCTGGTGGGCTTATGACATGGTGCAATCAATCAGTGGTATTTATTGAATCTTACTGTGTGCTGAGCACTGTTTAAGCTCTTGGGAGAGTACAGTAGAGGAGGGAGACTCTATTCTTGCCTTCGAGGAGCTTGCAGTTTAAAAGGAAACACATCTTGACATGTGTGGAGTGTTTAAGGAACTGTTGGAAAGGAAAGCACATGGATCTCATTTGTGCCATTTTCAAATTAAAAAGGCAGTTATAACTCTTTGGTATTATTATACATTATATATGACTAGAAGGCTTTTATATAAGATGGATGTCAAGGAGAGTGACCATCACACTAATCCTGGGCTGGATAGGCCATTGGTCTGACCCTGTAATGGCATTTGTTCAATTCTTATAAATTGACATGTCTTTTGTGAGATTTGGGCAGAAGTGAACAGGGAACATGTGTGCTAATTCCATTGTATTGTATAAGTTCACAGTATAGTGCTCTGCACAGAGTAAGTGCTCAATAAATACCAATAAATTGATGAAACAGAAATGTGGTGTGGGCTTAGAGGCAGACTTTTGTCTCTCTGACCCAGTTTAATTTGTTGATAGTAGTAGGTCATCCGTGTGGTTTTAGTTAATGTGGGGATGATAGAGATGACATTAAAATGATTCCTAAAGAATTTAATTGGATAACTTTTTCTCAGTAGATTAGTATCATTTTTTATTTTCCCCATGTTAATTGTATATTTTTAATACACAAGCAGTGTTGTGACAGTTATCTTAATGAGGAGAAAGACATGAAGACATTTGAAGAAATTAGGCAAGTTTCATAGGGAAGAAGACTTTAGAACCTTAGTGTCAGACAGATATGTCCTCTTTTTGACACCATTAATAGAGTGTAGTATATAATGATGACTGTGAATATATTTACTACCTTAATATGTGCAGAGATTAAAATACAGTCAAGCCTCAATTAGCATTGTTAATAGGTACAAGACAGTAATTGAACTCTACAGATGATCTAAAAAAGTCATTTTAGCAGCTTTGGACCACAGTGTTTTGTAATATCCCATGTGGAATTAACTTTCAGGTGTTAAGTATTGGGTGGCTAAATTAATGTTGAATCAGAACTGTTAAAAGTTGTATCTTTATTTTTGCATTGTACTTCCACTGAATCCTGACCTGCTTCCTTTTAATGCCAGAACAATGTTTAGCAAAGTGTCTTATCATAAATATTATTATTTGGTGAACACTGTACAAAGCACTGTATTAAGCACTGGGGAAAGGTGCAAGGTTAATCCTCTGGAGACTGTCCTTGGCCCCTGGGGTCACAATTTAAAAGTCGGGAAAGGGCAGGGGGGGATCGGTGATGAACACACAAGGGAAGATTAGCGTAATAATTTGGAAAAAAAATGAATCAAACAAGGACAACCATAGAAACAGTAATTGCTGCGCTTCCTATGGGAAAGGGAATAATATCCAGGTTTCTCAGTCTCCCGCAGGGCCATTCCTAGCCCAGTCGCCACAACCTTCTATTTATTTTATTTTGTTAATATGTTTTGTTTTGTTCTCTGTCTCCCCCTTCTAGACTGTGAACCCACTGTTGGGTAGGGACCGTCTCAATATGTTGCCAACTTGTACTTCCCAAGAGCTTAGTACAGTGCTCTGCACACAGTAAGTGCTCAATAAATACGATTGATTGATTGATTGATTGAACCTTCTCAGCATTCCAGCGGCTTCTTCCAGGTGTTTTTCAACTCCTGCCTGCCCTGCCAAGGTGGGAGAGGGCTCCAGTCCTCCTGCAGTGGGGCAAGTAATGACTGCTGGAGGGTGAAGTGGCATCTCTTGCAGGCCCTGGGATCATGGTGGAGGGGGAGCCTCTGGGGCTGCCCCAGTCACACACGAAGGGATTTGAAGAGCAGGGGGTGCGGGGGGATTAGCAGGGCTGGGCAGTGAAATGAAAACTTTTTAGACCAGTTAAAAATGGGAAGAACCAGTTAAAAATGGGAAGAATGGAACAGATTTGGGGAGGAGGGTACCGCTCGTTTTTGAAAAGTTTACCATCTGCAGAAGGGGCATGATGATTACTACGACCTAGTAGAAATAATAATAATAATAATCATGGCATTTATTAAGCGCTTACTATGTGCAAAGCACTGTTCTAAGAGCATGGAAATTCAATTCAGACATAGGTCCTAATCCCAGCTCTGCTTCTGGCTTGCCAGACGTTAGACTGTGAGCCCACTGTTGGGTAGGGACTGTCTCTATATGTTGCCAACTTGTACTTCCCAAGCGCTTAGTACAGTGCTCTGCACACAGTAAGCGCTCAATAAATTGATTGATTTGGGCAAATCATTTAACCTCTCGATGCCTCAGTGTCGTCATCTGTAAAATAGGGACAGGATACTTGCTTTTCCTCTTAGTGTATATGTGTTTGTACATATTTGTTACTCTATTTATTTTACTTGTACATATCTCTTCTATTTTATTTTGTTGATATGTTTTGTTTTGTTCTCTCTCTCCCCCTTCTAGACTGTGAGCCCACTGTTGTGTAGGGACTGTCTCTATATATTGCCAACTTGTACTTCCCAAGCGCTTAGTACAGTGCTCTGCACACAGTAAGCGCTCAATAAATACGATTGATTGATTGATTGATTGATTGATAGTGTGAGTCCTGTATGGGATAGGTCTGATTTGATTACCATGTGTCCACCCCAGAAGAATGCTTGGCATTTAGCTTTGCTTAATAAATATTATTATGGTTATGATGAACTACTCATATTCGACAACTAAAATATGTTCTTGAAATGTAAAACAGTATCTCCACAGTCTAGGAGACATGGGAAGGGGAAGATAGATGAAAGTACAAAGAGCGACGATAGTCTTGAATGCTATTTACTAGTTTCATGCCAGAGCTATTGTGTATTTCTAAGTATTTATAATACTAAATCTTTGTTAACACAACCCATCCCTCTAATGTCTGGCATTGATTTGTAAATGTGTATTTTTGCTCTGAATAATAATAATAATAATGATGGCATCTGTTAAATGCTTACTATGTGCAAGGCACTGTTCTAAGCGCTGGGGGATACAAGGTAATCAGGTTGTTCCACATGGGGCTCACAGTCTTCATCCCCATTTTACAGATGAGGTAATGAGGCACAGAGAAGTAAAGTGACTTGCCCAAAGTCACACAGCTGACAAGTGGCGGAGCCGGGATTTGAACCCGTGACCTCTGACTCCTAAGCCCATGCTCTTTCCATTGACCACGCTGAATGTTCCCTCATCTGTAAAATGGGAATTCAGACCGTGAGCCCCACGTGGGACAACCTGATCAACTTGTATCCTCCCCAGCGCTTAGAACAGTGCTTTGCACATACTAAGCGCTTAACAAATGCCATCATTATTATTATTATTATATTCCTAGTGAGTTTTTAAAGGGACAGAAAGTCTCAGTGAATCATTCTAAAACAGGGACATGGGTGAATACCCTTTTTAAAGTACCAAATGTTCAGTAAAATAATTTTATTTTAAATTAACATGGAACTACTTTGTCGCTCACTTCCTCAGTGACAGGAACCTGTGCCCTGATGGTGTGTTTCATGCTTCTACTAACACGGCCACAATGTCTTAACCAGCTGAGATGGGGCACAAAAGCGGGTGACGCTAAGTGGTGTGGGACCTGCTGAGAGCTCACCTCCTCCAGGAGGCCTTCCCAGACTGAGCCCCTTCCTTCCTCTCCCCCTCACCCCCCTCTCCATCCCCCCGTCTTACCTCCTTCCCTTCCCCACAGCACCTGTATATATGTATATATGGTTGTACATATTTATTACTCTATTTATTTATTTATTTATTTATTTTACTTGTACATATCTATCCTATTTATTTTATTTTGTTGGTATGTTTGGTTCTGTTCTCTGTCTCCCCCTTTTAGACTGTGAGCCCACTGTTGGGTAGGGACTGTCTCTATGTGTTGCCAATTTGTACTTCCCAAGCGCTTAGTACAGTGCTCTGCACATAGTAAGTGCTCAATAAATGCGATTGATTGATTGATTGATTGATTGACCTTGAAGGGGAAGTGGCCAGAAATGGAGGAAGAGAGAGCAAAGGAGGGGGAGGAAACATGAACAGGAAAAAAAAGGCAGAGACAAAAAGGGAGGGGGAGAGGAAGAGGGAAAGCAAGGGGAAAGTGGGGAAAGTAATAATAATAATAATGATGGCATTTGTTAAGCGCTTACTACGTGCAAAGACTGTTCTTAGCGCTGGGCACTGTTCTAAGCGTTGGAGTCGAACACTTATCTCTGCTGCCATGGTCAAATTGCCCTCTCCTCTGCCCAACCCCAACATTTTTGCCCACTTTGGAGGGCCAGGTGACTTTCACCTCTCATCAGTAGCATCACCAACCAGGCAGGGTTGGCATGTAGTAGGTAGCTATGCCCTCCTGGCCACCCCAAAGTGCCCCATTTAGACCAGGATTGAGAGTTTCCAGAATTTCTGGAAACTCTGACCACTCTGTATCTAGAAAGGCCCGTTCATCCGCCGTGCAGGCTGCTTTGTCATTGCTGAAGAAGAGGAGGGGGAAGTCGACTCTTTCTTTCTCGACTGGTGGTAAGCTACCATTCATCATCAGCATCATCAATCGTATTTATTGAGCGTTTACTGTGTGCAGAGCACTGTACTAAGCGCTTGGGAAGTACAAGTTGGCAACATATAGAGACGGTCCCTACCCAACAGTGGGCTCACAGTCTAAAAGGGGGAGACAGAGAACAAAACCAAACATACTAACAAAATAGAATAAATAGAATAGATATGTACAAGTAAAATAAATAAATAAATAGAGTAATAAATATGTACAAACATATATACATATATACAGGTGCTGTGGGGAAGGGAAGGAGGGGGGATGCAGTACCATTCCTGCTACTACCATTTCCAGTGCCTTTGCTGGGTGGCTGAGGGGTTCATTCAGTCATTCAATCGTATTTATTGAGTGCTTACTGTGTGCAGAGCGCTGTACTAAGCACTTGGGAAGTACTTGTACATATCTATTCTATTCTTGTACATATCTATTCTATTCTTCTACATATCTATTCTATTTTATTTTGTTAGTATGTTTGGTTTTTTTCTCTGTCTCCCCCTTTTAGACTGTGAGCCCACTGTTGGGTAGGGACCGTCTCTATATGTTGCCAACTTGTACTTCCCAAGCGCTTAGTACAGTGCTCTGCACACAGTAAGCGCTCAATAAATACGATTGATTGATTACAAGTTGGCAACATATAGAGACGGTCCCTACCCAACAACGGGCTCACAGGCTAGAAGGGGGAGAGAGACAACAAAGCAAAACATGTGGACAGGTGTCAAGACATCAGAATAAATAGAAGTAAAGCTAGATGCACAGCATTGACAAAATAAATAGAATAGTAAATGTGTAACAGTAAATACAGTAATAAATCTGTACAAACATATATACAGGTGCTGTGGGGAGGGGAAGGAGGCAGGGCAGGGGGGTGGGGAGGAGGAGAGGAAAAAAGGGGCTCAATCTGGGAATGCCTCCTGGAGGAGGTGAGCTCTCAATAGGGCTTTGAAGGGAGGAAGAGAACTAGTTTGGTGGGTTCTGACTTCCACCATAGCCTAAAATGAGACCCACAATGGGTCCCGCTTTAAGCCTGTCGGATGGTGAGACAGTGGGGAAGCAGCATGGCTCAGTGGAAAGAGCCCGGGCTCTGGAGTCAGAGGTCATGGGTTCAAATCCCGGCTCTGCCAATTGCCAGCTGTATGACTTTGGACAAGTCACTTAACTTCTCTGTGCCTCAGTTCCCTCATCTGTAAAATGGGGATTAAGACTGTGAGCCCCCCGAGGGACAACCTGATCACCTTGTAACCTCCCCAGCGCTTAGAACAGTGCTTTGCACATAGTAAGCGCTTAATAAATGCCATCATTATTGAGTGACCCGCCCAAATCAGAACTGCTGGTCTCCTACCTTCTGCCCATCTTATTTCCTCGACTGTGAGCCCGTTGTTGGGTAGGGACCGTCTCTATATGTTGCCGATACAAGAGCTTAGTACAGGGCTGTGCACACAGTAAGCGCTCAATAAATACGAGTGAATGAATGCATCTGACCCTGTACCTTCTAGCCAGAGTCCCCCTGACTCAATCCCAGCTCCGCCGTTTGTCAGCTGTGTGACTTTGGGCAAGTCACTTAACTTCTCTGTGCCTCAGTTACCTCATCTGTAAAATGGGGATTAAGACCGTGAGCCCCCCGTGGGACAACCTGATCACCTTGTAACCTCCCCAGTGCTTAGAACAGTGCTTGGCACATAGTAAGTGCTTAATAAATGCTTTTATAAAAAAAAAAACAACCCCATAATGTTTTAGATTACACGTTGAGGAAAAAAAATTAGAGTAGACAGATGAATTAATTAGCTTATTTGCTTTGTTCATTCATTTTTTAGGAGGTACATCCCAGAGTTAGCGTCACGCATCTTGGAAAGAATTTTCTTATGCCAAGGATTCAAAAGGGCCACATTTTCACCCCACAAACTTGGAAATATACCTAAAAACTAACAGAAATTAGCAGGTAAGAAGTCTAATTCTCTACCCCCTGATCAATGTTACCCTGCCCACTCAGCTCCCTTGGAGGCTGCCCTAATTGTATTATGTTGAGCTTCAAGAAAGAGATGCAGTAAGCATTTTCCTGTGAAAAGTCAGTGTGCCAGCCAGCTATCAACCTTACGATTTACCCAACTGGGAAGCGCAATTCAATTCTCAGCCCGTCTTCCATGTGACAGTGAAGCAGGGCTGTCGCTATGCTTCTCTCTCTAATTTCTTTTTGGTTTCCCCACCTACTGAGCGCTTTAACTTCCTTTGCCCTTTTTAGAACAGAAATGGTGGCTGACTCTACTTGTCTTTAGTTGCAAATCAATGAAATAATCAGAAAGCATTTCTGTTACACGCTTCTTTCTCATTTTGAAAAAATGAAGCATTGCCGCTTGTTTAACTTATGGCTTGTCTAAACATGTGGAATATAAGGAATAACTCTCACACTCTGCAAAGGGACCGGTGACAAGTTCAGTCAAAAGGGAAAAGAAGAATAATTTGTAAAAGAAACCATAGATAATGATGCCAGCCAGTTATTTTAAAGTGCATCCATCTCCCGTTTAATGAATTAGATTTGTCAACAGCATATGTTTTATGCACTACTTCTAATAAAATGGCTTACAAAAATGCAGTGTGCTTTGAGCATTGCTGTTCCAAAGCCTTGTGTCCTAAAGTTGATCCTTTTTTTCAATAATAGATCTAAAAGGTACATTTAAATAACATTAAGGCTGTGACACAAACACCAAATGACAAAATTCAGGAAATTCAAAGGAGGCTGACATTATATCATTAGTTCTCATAGTCACTTTTTTAAAAAAAGAGAACCATGATAGATGGTTATTAGAATTGAATGTCAGGTTAACTTTAAATGTTCTTGCCTTTGTTAGTTGGTGTCACAACCTTAGTGTCATTTTCCAGATAGGTTTCTACACTTCTTTTGCGTTTGGGTCATCAAAATGAAATGATTGCGATGCATCCAAGAGTAGAAATAGGTCACCTGAGGCAGAAAGTGGTAATTTTATTTATTGTCTTATTCTTGTGGCACCTCTGCAAAAGACAGTGATCTTATTGTTATTTACCTGTTAGCTACTGCAAATTACTCCATGCCTGTAGCTAGTATTTTATGCTTAAGACCCACTCAGAAAACAGCTTACATTTTTAATGCATTGATTATTTGAAGAGCAGATGATAAACATTCTCCCCAAACCCTGTGTATTAATTTGCTTAAGTGGGAGATCGCCTTTTATCTGCTTGTAGTGGAAACCCCATTGAGGGATAATAATAATAGTAATAGCATTTATTAAGCACTTACTATGTGCAAAGCACTGCTCTAACTGCTGGGGAGGTTACAGGGTGATCAGGTTGTCCCATGGGGGCTCACACTCTTAATCCCCATTTTATCATCATCATCATCAATCGTATTTATTGAGCGCTTACTATGTGCAGAGCACTGTATTAAGCGCTTGGGAAGTACAAGTTGGCAACATATAGAGACAGTCCCTACCCAACAGTGGGCTCACAGTCTAAAAGGGGGAGACAGAGAACAAAACCAAACATACTAACAAAATAAAATAAATAGAATCGATATGTCCAAGTAAAATAAATAAATAGAGTAATAAATATGTATAAACATATATACATATATACAGGTGCTGTGGGGAAGGGAAGGAGGTAAGATGGGGGGGATGGAGAGTGGGACGAGGGGGAGAGGAAGGAAGGGGCTCAGTCTGGGAAGGCCTCCTGGAGGAGGTGAGCTCTCAGTAGGGCCTTGAAGGGAGGAAGAGAGCTTCCATTTTACAGATGAGGTAGCTGAGGCCCAGAGAAGTGAAGTGACTTGCCCGCAGTCACACAGCTGGCAATTGGCAGAGCCGGGATTTGAACCCGTGACCTCTGACTCCAAAGCCCGGGCTCTTTCCACTGAGCCACGCTGCTTCTCTAAGGGATGCCATCTTATCAACTATCATCTTTAGTCAGTTGTGTTCCTGCTTTGTGTGACTCCAGCTGCCTCCCAATCACTACTAGATTTGGTCCTACCGCTTCTCGCCACTCACAAATCCTACTCCATCTCTCAGCTATTACTTCCTCTTCTCAGCACGTCACATTCTGTACGTGATCCCAGCCAGACGTCTTCACAGCTTCCTACCAATTGACTCTTGCCATTATCCCGCCTTCCCACATCATCATCATCATCATCAATCGTATTTATTGAGCGCTTACTGTGTGCAGAGCACTGTACTAAGCGCTTGGGAAGTACAAGTTGGCAACATATAGAGACAGTCCCTACCCAACAGTGGGCTCACAGGCTCACAGTCTAGAAGGGGGCGGAGAAGGTGGAGGAAGAAGCATGAGAAGCAGCGGGGCTCAGTGGAAAGAGCACGGGCTTTGGAGTCAGAGGTCATGAGTTCAAATCCCTGCTCCACCAATTGTCAGCTGTGTGACCTTGGGCAAGTCACTTGACTTCTCTGCTTTTTAGACTGTGAGCCCACTGTTGGGTAGGGACTGTCTCTATTAGTTGCCAACTTGTACTTCCCAAGTGCTTAGTACAGTGCTCTGCACACAGTAAGCGCTCAATAAATACGATTGATTGATTGATTAGAGAAGCAGCGTGGCTCAGTGGAAAGAGCACGGGCTTTGGAGTCAGAGTTTGTGGGGTTCAAATCCCGGCTCTGCCAATTGTCAGCTGTGCGACTTTGGGCCAGTCACTTAACTTCTCTGTGCCTCAGATACCTCATCTGTAAAATGGGGGTGAAGACTGTGAGCCCCCCATGGGACAACCTGATCACCTTGTAACCTCCCCAGCGCTTAGAACAGTGCTTTGCACATAGTAAGCGCTTAATAAATGTCATTATTATTATTATTATTATTCTCTGTGCCTCAGTTCCCTCAGCTGGAAAATGGGGATTTAAGACTGTGAGCCCCCTGTGGAACAACCTGATCACCTTGTAACCTCACCAGTTCTTAGAACAGTGCTTTAAGCACATAGTAAGTGCTTAATAGATGCCATTATTATTATTATTCCCGTCACCATCAACAGTATTTTCTGAGCTCTTATCTGCATGCGGAACATTTTGTTTAAACACTTGGGAATACACAATATAAACTAAAATCTAGCGCCCTGCCCTCAAAGATTTTACAGCCCAGGTCAATTTGCACCCTGAATCCTCCCCATTCCCCCATCCCCTGATCCTTGGGTTTCTCAACTTGCTAATATGTCATTTCCAGATTATATTCCTCTCTGGATTTGCCCTCCCTGCGAAGTTGCTTTAGTGGCCTGTCCTGTTCTCCCTTATCATCATCATCATCATCAATGTTATTTATGGAGACCTTAGAGCACTGTATTAAGCGCTTGGGAGAGTACAACAGTATAACAGATGGTAGACACATTCCCTGCCCATAGAGAGCCTCCAAAGAAGCTGAGTAGGCCAAGTAACATTTATCAGGGAGTAGAGAATTACACTTCCTACCTGCTCATTCCTGTTAGTTTTTAGATATGTTTACAAGTTTGTTGGGGAAAATGTGGCCCTTTTGAGTCCTTGGCATGAGAGAAAAAATTACGATTATGGACATAAGTGCCGTGGGGCTGGTAGGGGTGCTGAATAAAGGGAGCAAATAAAGGTGACGCAGAAGGGAGGAGGGGAAGAGGAACATAGGTGAGAAATTGAGTGAGTTCTGGAGATGCCACAAGGATCAGGGAAGGTTTAGAAGCTTCTAGGGGGCGGAAGGATTGAGAAAGGACAAGGATGGATTGCTATATAAAATCGTCCACAGAGTGATAGGAATGAGGTGAGAGGAAGTTTAGATAAAAATTAAAGTGATCCCTACAATTAAGTGCCATTGCCCAAACGAAACAGTCAGATGATCTTAGTCTGATGTCCCAAAATGCTCCTGGAAAAAGTCTGGGAGCAGCTGGAATATGGATGGCAGGGGGAGGGAGAAAATTGGGCCTGGGAATCGAAAGCTTCCGTGTTAAGAAAGGCCTACAGATCAATCATTGAACAGGGAGAGGAATGGTGCCGGGGCCGCAGCTCGCGTCTCCTCGGAAACCATCACCCAGTTGGAGTGAAATGTCTGCTCTTAGTACATTCATACTGTACTAAAGTGCTTGTCCAATAACAAACTAACCCTAGGCCTGGCTGTTGATATTCTTACGGCCAGTAATCCCCACAAGCTGTTCTTATAGATGAAGATATTCATGAAATCTGTCAGACTGCTAGTACACTGGCCACTTACAATGATGCATTACATACTTTTCTGGATCTTCTGGAGTTCCCCAACTTGCCCTCCACGCTCCCCAGAACTTTGGGACAGAATCCATTCTGTTTTGCTTACGTAGAATTTATCAATTTCATCTAAAATATTCTGTGGTAACAGTAGTTTGATCCAGTTTCTCTGACCTGTCTACTATAAAAACAAAATTTGAGTGTGAGATATCTCTGTCTTCTCAGGAAAGTAATTAATTGAGCCTCCTATATATTTTCTTGTCATTTTAGGAGCCCTTTTGTATCTGGTTTTCAAATCAGCCTCCTCCCTGACCTTCCTGTCTCACCCCTGTTTAATCCATCTAGTCCATACTTTGCTTCCCTGGTGATTTTTGTAAATCATTGTACCTTGTTCTACTTTGATAAAATCCATTTCTCTCTACATCAAGCAGGAACTGTTTACCATTTGTTTTAAGGTATTCAAACAACTCCAAGCTTTCACTCTTCACACCTCTCAAGCCCTGTGTCCCATTCTTTTCTATCTTGCCACCAACCTTTTTTCCACATCCTCCCTGTGGAACTCCTACCCGTCAAATCCCAGTTCATAGACCGCCCTATCACCAAAGCCTCCTTAAATTTCGTCTCCTTTAAGAGACCTTTCTCTGATTAATTTCTAATCTTCTCAAATTATTTCCCCAGCAGCTGTCACCTCAGCACTCCCCTGACATCTAAGCAAGTGTGATCACACCACCTCCACTAGCATTTAGGTACGCATCTTTTATGCCCTGTTATTTCATTATGAATATTCACTAGAATGTTCTATACTCTCCTTGAGGGCACAGACTGTCTTCTCTTTTGTATTCTCCCAAATACAGTAGGTTCTCAATAATTGCTATTGATTGGCCTTAGAGAATCTTTCCATCTAGGTCTGTATGTATTCAATAGTTTCCTTAATCCTCCTCTTTGTCTTATAAAACTAAATACATCCCCCTCCCACCCCACCGCCCCCGTGGTTTTGGCTACATTTCCATTCTCTTTCACCTTTCTAATCTTTTCTTTACACAATCATGCTACCTTTTATAGTACTTTCAGTGATCCAAACTCATTTCTATTTTCCATAACTTTTCAACGTGCCCTTCATGATTCTTTACTTTATTTTTAAGTATTCTTTAATATTATTAAGTGCTGAGTCATTTCTGATTCATAGCAAATCCATGGATTTAATTTCTCCAGACGGTCCTATCCTCTGCCATAATCCTCAACCTTTCCAGTGGTTCTTCTGTTATCATTGTTATGGTCTCTATCCATCTAGCTGCCAGTCTGCCTCTTCCATGTCTGGACTTTTCCTAGCATTAGTATCTTCCCCAGAGAACTAGTCCTCCTGATTATGTGTCCAAAATATGCTAATCTAAGTCAAGTCATTTGGCCTTCCAAAGACCACTTTGGTTTAATTTGCTTATGGTATCTTTTATTTCTTGCACTTTTTTTCAATAGTAGTTTGGTCTTTACTTACAGAACTGTAGTCTTGTAGAATCACCAGATTTATTTTCCTGTTGGATCTTACTGATAGTTCCCTGACCGTATTATGATTTGATTTCCTAAGGTTGATTTCTTAATCTTGATGACTTTTTCTCTGTTTTTCTCGTTAGAATCTAATCATGATCATCTTGTGATCGTTTCCGTCAGAGAAGCCGCGTGGCCTAGTGGATAGAGCGTGGGACTGGGAATCAGATGAATCTGGGTTCTAATGCCGGCTCCGCCACTTGTGTGCTGTGTGACTTTGGGCAAGTCGTTTCACTTCTCTGTGCCTCAGTTCCCTCATCTGTAAAATGGGAATTAAAAATGTGAGCCCCATGTTGGACAGGGACTGGGTCCAACCTGATTATCTTGTATCTACCCCAGTTCCGCCACTTGCCTGCTTTGTGACCTTGATGTCACATGTTGGGTGAGGATGGGTTCGAGGATCGGCCTGGGGCGAGTGAGAGAGTGGAGTCCAAAATAAATCTTTCACATGGCAAATTGAACTTTCCCTCGGAATACACTTATTTAGTTTTTCCCACATGGTGAAGTGCCTGCCCCATAAACGCTTCCCACTCATAAGGAATGCGCTTATGCTTTATTCGCTTGTGGTGACACACCCGGCTCCTACCCACGAATGTTTCCCACTTGGGAGGAATACAGTTAAGCGGCCAGCGTGGTCCCCAATTTTTAACAGCCAGTGGAACCAGGAAGGAGACACCAGTTGTCTCCAGGGGCTACGTTTCAGAATTACCCGGGGACGGCTACCTTTCCAAACACCGAGCAATAAAGTTCCCAGCAGGAATACTCACTTCTCCCTGCTCCGGAGAGGAGGTCCGATCAGTTACTTGGCACCATGTAGGGTCTGACAGAGTGGGCGTCCCCGTTGCTGTGTTGGTGTGACATCATCAATCATATTTATTTATTTAAATAAATAGATTGGACAGAGTTCCAGTCTACTACAAAGAGTTTGTGGAGACTCTCCTTCAGATGTACCGTTCTAATTTCTGTCCTTCCCACTTCATTGTCACGTTTGGGAGGATCATGTAGTAAGACCGTGGTCTAATGGATAGAGCAAGGGCCTGGAAACCAGAAGGACCTGAGTTCTAATCCCGGCTCCGCCACTCCTGTGCTGCATGACCTTGGGCAAGTCACTTCACTTCTCTGGGTGCCTCAGTTCCCTCATCTGTAAAATGGAAATTCAAACTGTGAGCCCCATGTTGGACAGGGAATGTGACCGACCTGATTATCTTGTATCTACCCCAGTGCTTAGAACAGTGCCTGGCACATAATAGGCACTTAACAAATTCTATTTAAAAAAAGAAAAAAAAAAGCACATCAGAATTCTCCACTCCAACGACCTTGTGGGTTTTCATCCTTATTGATCATCACCAATGATCCGGCTTCAGTGACCTTGTGGGTTTTCAGAATCAAGGGGCCCACCACAATTCTTGGGTTGGCGCCACGAGATACGTGATGTATTCGTTCACACCAAATGGTGGCTTGTTACAAAATGGAGTTGGCCTGGCCAAGGCCTAAGTGGTCACACTTGGGCAAGTCACTTAACTTCTCTGCTC
Source organism: Tachyglossus aculeatus (assembly GCF_015852505.1). NCBI lineage: Eukaryota > Metazoa > Chordata > Mammalia > Monotremata > Tachyglossidae > Tachyglossus > Tachyglossus aculeatus. The sequence continues at coordinate 27,146,627 of NC_052088.1, read as the reverse complement.
TGCACATAGTAAGCGCTCAATAAATACGATTGATGATGGGCCTCAGTTACTTCAACTGTAAAATGGAGATTAATATTGTGAGCCCCCTGTGGGATATGGACTCTGTCCAATCTGGTTATCTTGTATCTACCCCAGCCCTTAGTACAATGCCTGGCACATAGTAAGTTCTTAATGGAAAGAGCACGGGCTTTGGAGTCAGAAGTCATGGGTTCAAATCCTGGCTCCGCCCATTGTCAGCTATGTGACTTTGGGCAAGTCACTTCACTTCTCTAGGCCTCAGTTATCTCATCTGTAAAATGAGGATGAAGACTGTGAGCCCCCCGAGGGACAACCTGATTACCTTGTATCCTCCCCAGCACTTAGAACAGTGCTTTGCACATAGTAAGCACTTAATAAAATGCCATTATTATTATTCTTCTAGACTGTGAGCCCGCTGTTGGGTAGGGACCGTCTCTATATGTTGCCAACTTGTACTTCCCAAGCGCTTAGTAGAGTGCTCTGCACACAGCGCTCAATAAATACGATTGAATGAATGAATGAAAATTCCATTATTTAAAAAAAAGTCCATCCCTGAAGTTACTCTTCCCTTTATAGGATCAAGTCCAGCTTGGGTCGTATTTGTAATAATAATACTGAGTATGGTATTAAGCGCTTACTATGTACGAGGCACTGTATGAAGAGCTGGGGTTTATACAAGCAAATTGGGTGGGTTACAGTCCCTGTCCCACGTGGGGCTCACAGTCTCAATCCCCATTTTACAGATAAGGTAACTGAGGCCCAGAGAAGTGTGGCGACTTGCCTAAGGCCACACAGCAGACACGTGATGGATTAGAACCCATGACCTATGACTCCCAGGCTTGTTTTCTATCACTATGCCATGCTGTATGCGACACTTGTGAATTTAGAAATATTTTTACACTTGCCTCTAAGTACTGACCCATTCATTCAATCGTATTTATTGAATGAATTATTGAATTGAATAAATTGAATTGAATTAAATTCAGTACCCTAAGTACTGACCCATTCATTCAATCGTATTTATTGAATGAATTATTGAATTAAATTGAATAAATTGAATTGAATAAATTATTGAATTTATTTTATTATCAGTCTAGACCCACTGATGGCATCCCCCACCCCCCACACCCCATTGCCCCGACTCTCTCCGTTTGCTCTACTCCCCCGCCCCACAGCACTTGTGAATACATGTACACATTTATAATTATCATTCTATGTATTTGTATTAATGATGTGTATATAGCTATAATTCTGTTTATTTAAATCATATCTATTTATGCCTGCTTACTTGTTTGGATATCTTTCTCCCCCCTGCTAGACTGTGAGCCCATTGTGGGCAGGGATTGTCTCTATCTATTGCTGAATTGTACTTCCCAAACACTTAGTAAAGCGCTCTGCACAGAGTAAGCGCTCAATAAATACGATTGAATGAATCAGGAGCCCTTCCGTTTTTCTTGTTAGTCATTCCTGAAGCAAACAAAATCAGTTTCACAACAGGTCCATTGTATAAAAAATCCCATTGGGCCTACAGGCCAGCGTGCCCTATCCTGGCGTAGTTTAGGAGACACACACTTTAGCAGCGAAGGTTCGTGCATTTTACATCATAAGAAATCCCAATTCCCTAAAACCTTCTGTAATCCTCTCCAAAATTCCCAGTTTCTCTAAGAGCCCTTCATGATTAAAATGTTCCTCCTTTCTTTTGAAGATGGCAATGTAAACAGGAGTTTGGTTCTTCCTCCTATTGATGCTGGCAGGTAGGAACCCATTTAAGCAACCCTAATTTTTCTTTCTAAATTTAATTCCAAATTTCTTCCTAAATTTACATTTCTAGTTGAATCTATTGATATTTAGCACCTTCCACTGCAGGCGTCTACCTTCCACTTCGTTGCAGGTTCATTTGGATTGCATGGTAGCCTGTAGAATCCAGGCTGGACACAAACATGAAACAAGGAAGTTATATCATACAGAAACGGTTCTATCTTCATGCTTTTCTCAATTTGCCGGACTGTTCTTGTCTTCTTTACCGGTTTTTACTTTCCCCTTTTCCCAGGAGCTTAACTATATTTCACAGAACCCCAATCTGTTTAAAAATTGCCCTGTGAGCTCACCCTTGTTTCAGCTTCCTGATGAGGTTGTTGTGGATTTCTTGGCTCCTGTACTTAATATTTCCACGTAGCTCACCTTGCTCATATTTTTTGGACATCAGTCATTCTGCAACCCACCAGCTCAATCTCTAATCCCGCTCTGCTTATTGTTTGCTGTATCTGCATGTGTATTTTATATTGATTTTTTGTTCATCTGTTTCATTGCTCCATATCTATGTATTGATTTGTTATCAGAAACTCCTGAACATGCATTAGAAATCTCTGTCCATTTAACATCTGATGACAGAAATCTCCCCCTGAATGCCGTGCTTTTCTTTTTCTTGAAACTGCCCAGTTGTGGATTTCCCAGTCTTCTCCAAAGCTAACTGCTGCGCTGACCGCAGTTCCCCATTATCCACCTCTGAAATTTGATCAGCCTTTGTGGCTAATTAGATTGTGCACATCTTGAAGTCAGGGATTGTGTTTATTTTTAAGTACATACCTTGAACACCTAGAACAGGTTTAGTATCTATCTTGAGAGAGAAAGAGAGAGAGAGAGTGTGTGTGTGTGTGGAATATCTGACTGGAAGACATGACTTTTATATTAGTCATTCCGCAGTCTATCGCTTTTCACTGTAGAAATTTGGTTGAAAACAATGTCCTAAATGGGAGAGAAAGTAGATATGTCACTTGCATGAGTGTTATAAAATAAAAGCTAATGTTAATTGAATTCTATCTTAGAAATTAATGAATGACGAGTAATCAATACTGATTATTGTATCAGAATACACAAAAATAGCTTAGTATAAACTTTAAATGTATGGTGTGCTTTTTCTCAACTCCAAGCGCTCAGCTGCTCATTTCCCCTTGTTATATCAAAACTGGAAGGACACATAACCTTCTTTTTCCAGTTTGTTCACCTTTTTGCCCGTCTTAAAAGGGATGATTGAATTTGAGAGCTTATTAAGAGTCCTTGGCTGGAAAGGCACTGTGTAACCTTGTCTCTTATTCTTACTTCTCTTGCCTATTGTCCTTTCCCTCATCCCTCCCTGATCCTCCGTTCCCACCGTCCAGCTCTGCTAAATCACCTCCGTTCTGACATGCAATACTCGCTAAATCTGTCCCGGTCCCTCTTATGAACAGAGATTGGTAATTATACTGGATTGTGTGGTGGCTTTGTAATGTGGACAGTCATCCATGAAGGGCTAGGTTAAAACCACCAAACTCATTTAAACTGTAGCAACATCCTTGGTCGACCTCATCTTTCTAATCATTATTAATGCTGATATTGGTACTAGCTCAAGTTTCTAGGTTGTGGAAAAAAACTGGCCCCTTAAGTAGCTATCTCTAAATTCAGAAGCGTGTGTGTATGTAATATGTGTGCTGTGTGCGTACGCATACACAATGTTGAGACCTTAAAGAGGATTTGAAAGAAAGAGGGAGTCAAGGAGGATACTAAATGAGAAAAGATATTATTGGATAAAGCATTGTTTCAGAGAGGAAAATCCCTCGGCTAGAATGAAGGAATAAAAAAATCTTAACCACTGTTCTAAATGTAGGGAGGACATGGAATGGATATTGCCACTATGTAAGCCTTCCAGTCCAAACCGTCAGAATTTAGGAACTATATCAGTTTGGCAGGTTATCTGTAATGTATTCTTCGACTGTATATTGACTTCCCCTGATTTTGTAGGTAAAATATCAACTAGGCGTAGCTTTGTAAGTCCATCTTGGATAAAGAAAATCCTCCAAATATTTTGCAGCAGGAGGCTTTTATTCTTTGACTGTATATTGACTTCCCCTGATTTTGCAGGTAAAATATCAACTAGGCCTAGCTTTGTAAGTCCATCTTGGATAAAGAAAATCCTCCAAATATTTTGCAGCAGGAGGCTTTTACTTTCTCTGCAGCTTGCCTTAACCATTTATAACACCGGCAGAGTTATACTGCAGAAGTTTGATTGTTTCCTTAGGAAAATCATTTACTTCACCGGCTTCTTTTATACCGACTCTCTAATAACTTGCTTATTATTTCTTCTAATTTCTTCAACAAGTTTTAGTGGAATTGATATTTAAATGAAATGCACCTTCTATGTCTCAGTTGCATTAAACTGATCCCATTCAAATAACAAAGGCTTTCACTGAAGACACAAAAATCTCCCTTCCACCACATTCACATTTTTCAGTTTCCCAATCTTCTTGTGGAGTCTCCAGTATTTCAAGTTCTGCTATTTAAATATGTTAATGAACGAATCACTCAATTTTGGAAACTTTCTGTAATTATGCTTCATTTTTTGTATCAGTCCCTTTATACTTCCCTTATATTGTAACCCTCTTCCTAATTAAGATACTCTCTGCCCAATATAGACTTGAGATCTCCTATTTTGCTCTCTGGTGTTTCAGCTCCAGCTTTTGATTTATCTTTTAGTAGAAAATATTGGGTTCTTTCAACACAATTCCAGTTGTTGGTCGGCTAATCCTGTGAGTCAATCTGCACTAAACAAGAAGCTCATATCAAACTCCTGGCAGCTTTACTTCAAATTAAAACTCATGCTTAACTGTGGAGACTGTCAAGTGTGGAAATAATATTTGTCCAGCTGGACAGCTTTCTTTTGTAGTCGCTAAATGAAAGTTGAGATTCTGTCTCCTCCCTGAAAGCTTCTGTGTCAAGAAGGTAATTTGGACTGTTTGTGGTTTGACAGGGATTATTAAAATCAGATGAAGTGGAGGGAAGCATGTGTGAGAAAGCAAAATTGACAGTGACACTCTCTATTATTTGCAGCTTGGATCATGATGACTATGTTGATATGATAGTTTCTAAATGTAAGATTCACTGTTGAGATATGTTAAGCAAGGAATACTGTAAACCACGTCTATTTTGGTGGGTATTCTTATTTAACATGAAGATATCCCCTGTTTATATTTACTGATTATTTATTTTGATGGAATCTCTGATCTTCCCATATGAATTGTTTTAACTACTCACGTGTTATTCTCGAGTTTGTAGAACAGGAGAGTATAGTTTATAGGAATAATAACTGCAAATGGAAAAGGAACAAGACACAAGAGTTTATTTTGTACTGTCTAGTCAATAGACTTTTGGGGGGGTTAATTGTACTCATTAGTTTGAGTATCATGGATTGATTTTTCTTAATGTTAATCCAAAATCTATTTTTGTGAACCTTTTCATTTCTAAAGAAATTTAAAATTTTAAATCTTTGGAATTCTGCTCCTTGGTTATATTCATAGTTTCCATTTTTACTGTTTTGAAGACATAAGTAACAAAACCTGTGATGTACTGTTTTAATCTTAGGAGCACACTTTTTGGCAGCTTAAGGTTTATTTGGATGTTTATAATTTAGTATTTCAGAAGTTGTTTTCATACTGTATTATTCTACTGTAGTATTCTAGGACCTGACTCTTGGAGTTGAATCTTTGATGAAGTTTATACTCCAGCAATGTGCTTATAATTTGCAAAATGTTACAATTTAAAGTAGTCACTACGGTTTTAACATGAAAATATGCATTAAGATGCAGTAAATGATATTATGGAAGGAATGCAACTAGAATGTCCTCTATGTCAGGAATCCATAAACTCAATATGTAAAGATTTACTTTCCCTGTGAGGCTGTGACCTATGCTTTATCTAATTGAGGACTGCAATATGGGCAATTACTTTATGTCATGCTAAGTAACAGCAGCTGACATTTATGCTTCCTTTCAAAATCAGATTAAATTCTGTTTTCTCTCACTATAAACAAACAAGAGGAAGTGAAGCTGAAGAGGAGGAAATATGCAATTATTCTTTTCATTAATTCAGCTGTATAGGAAGGAGAACACCAGTCACATATACAACTGAAGCACAGAGATTGACAGAACTTCTGGTGGCCCACTTGAATACTGTCAAGGAAGAAGCTTCACACAACATCAAAGTATCACAACCCCATTGACTAAAAGAGATCTATTAGCGTCAGTTCATAGAGAGTTCAGAGAAGACTCCACTCTTGGTCATACTTGAAAGCTTGTTTATTCAGACATATGATAGATTTTCACACTAGCTATTTTAGAGTTTCAACAGATCTCTCCTGGATGGGTGGGTTTCCATAGACTGGAAATGACCTTTCTCAGTGGCTCACCTTTCCCAATTCATTCTGTAGCTTTTCGAATATCACAATATTTTATTGATTCTGTCAATCACAGAACTGCAAGAGTAAACGTTAAAGACTTTTAAGGGGTAGGCCACTTCGGGGTTTGAGCAAGCATTTGATTAAATGACAGCAGCCATTCACTGAATGTAAAAATTATGGAGTTGCTCAGAAACTACATTATGACCTCAGGCTTTAGTAGATCCTCCCGTCACATCCTGGTTTGTGGTCAGTCTAAACTGGGATAAATGCTAAAGACTGAAGGAGGTGAACAAATTTAAATATAGAAAATAATGAAATTACAAAATATGTGCCTGATCCGAAAAGGAAGAAAGGTGTTTCCTGGCCAAAACTGTTGTTGTTCCTATTTTGGGAATGCCTTGACTCTTACAGGTCACGAAGGAATTTGTAGAGCCGTAATAATAATAATGATGATGGCATTTATTAAGCGCTTACTATGTGCAAAACACTGTTCTAAGCGCTGGGGAATTTACAAGGTGATCTGGTTGTCCCACGTGGGGCTCACAGTCTTAATCCCCATTTTACAGAGGAGGTAACTGAGGCCCAGAGAAGTGAAGTGACTTGCCCAAAGTCACACAGCTTACAAATGGCAAAGCCGGGGTTTGAACCGATGACCTCTGACTTCAAAGCCCGGGTTCTTTCCACTGAGCCACGCTGCTTCCCTACTTCCCAAGCGCTTAGTACAGTGCTCTGCACACAGTAAGCGCTCAACAAATATGACGGAATGAATGAATGAAGCACTGTTCTAAGCGCTGGGGGGTTACAAGGTGATCATTCATTCATTCATTCAATCGTATTCATTGAGTGCTTACTGTGTGCAGAGCACTGTACTAAGCGCTTGGGAAGTACAAGTTGGCAACATATAGACACGGTCCCTACCCAACAGTGGGCTCACAGTCTAGAAGGGGGAGACAGAGAACAAAACATATTAACAAAAGAAAATACATAGAATAAATATGTACAAGTAAAATTAAATAAATATAGAGTAATAAATATGTACAAACATATATACATATATACAGGTGCTGTGGGGAGGGGAAGGAGGTAAGGCAGGGGGGATGGAGAAGGGGAGGAGTAAGTACTATGTGCACTATACCAAATACCGGGAACGACTATTTATTTATTTATTTATTTTACTTGTACATATCTATTCTATTTATTTTATTTTGTTAGTATGTTTGGTTTTGTTCTCTGTCTCCCCATTTTAGACTGTGAGCCCAATGTTGGGTAGGGACTGTCTCTATATGTTGCCAATTTGTACTTCCCAAGGGCTTAGTACAGTGCTCTGCACATAGTAAGCGCTCAATAAATACGATTGATGATGATGATGACCACATAGGTGGGAATTAGACACGGCCCCTGTCCCTCAGGGACTCAGGTTATAAAATAGAAAGGAGGAGAGGAAACTGGCGAGACACGTAAGGCGAGCCGGGGTCTGAAGGTTTTGAATTTCAGGCCGCCAGAAGGGTACAAGCAAGTGTCCAGAAGCAAGAAAGGTGAGAATGAGGGACTGTGAGAAGCGTTTTCTGTATGTTTTTTAAATGGCATTTGTTAAGCGTTTCCTTTGTGCCAACCGCCGTCCTAAGCTCTGGGGTAGTTGGAAGCTAATCGACTTGAACGCAGTCTAGGTCCCAAATGGAGCTTGCAGTATTAATCCCCATTTTGCAGGTGCGGTAGCTGCGGCCCAGAGAAGTGAAGTGACTTGCCCAAGATCACACAGCAGGCAAGTGGCAGAGCACCCCTTGAATGCCCAGTGACCAAAGAATTCACATATTATGTTTACATCTACTATGTGTAGTTTTAGAGCTTAAGTCTCGGGATAATCAAACACCTGGAATAGAAATGAGAGGGAAACTGCTAGATTTACTTGTACATATCTATTCTATTTATTTTATTTTGTTAGTATGGTTTTGTTCTCTGTCTCCCCCTTTTAGACTGTGAGCCCACTGTTGGGTAGGGACTGTCTCTGTATGTTGCCAATTTGTACTTCCCAAGCGCTTAGTACAGTGCTCTGCACATAGTAAGCGCTCAATAAATACGATTGATGATGATGATGATGATGATGATGTCTCCCCTTTTTAGACTGTGAGCCCACTGTTGGGTAGGGACTGTCTCTATATGTTGCCAACTTGTACTTCCCAAGCGCTTAGTACAGTGCTCTGCACACAGTAAGCGCTCAATAAATATGATTGATGATGATGATGATGATGGGAATTGCATCATTTTTATTTTTTAATTCCCCTCATTCATTCATTCATATTTATTGAGCACTTACTGTGTGCAGAGCACTGTACTAAGCATTTGGGAAGTACAAGTTGGCAACATATAGAGACGGTCCCTACCCACCAACAGGCTCACAGTCTAGAAGGGGGAGACAGGCAACAAAACAAAACATGAAGATTCAAGCGCTTAGTACAGTGCTCTGCACACAGTAAGCGCTCAATAAATACGATTGATGATGATGAAGACAGGACCTCAGGACCTAGCACAGCGCTTTGCATAAAGTCGGTCTCTAATGCTGTAATCGATGATGCTATTGTTATGGTGTACTCTCCCAAGTGTGTAGTATAGTGCTCTGTTCACAGTAAGTGCTCAATAAATACCATTGAATGAATGATAACATGAAAGACCTGAAAATTCACAGTGTGGCTCCTGTCAATTTAACATGTACTCCTAAACTGTGGCACGCATTTTGCAGCCGCTTGTGAGTTGTTTCGACAGTTTCCGATCTGAAATAATATCCATAATTTTGTGCTTATAAAATCATGTAAAATGGATTGGTGAAAAATTGCAGAACAATATGAACATTATAATTTTATACTACATTACTCCTAGACAGAAAAACATGAACTACATACATACAGAATAGAACAAATACTGAAAGGAAACTCTTGTTGATCTTCATTTAAAAATTAAAAACAAAGCACTCAATGGAGTTGATAAAAGATTTGACACCTAGTCCAGTTGTTTGCCCACTGTTGGGTAGGGACCGTCTCTATATGTTGCCAACTTGTACTTCCCAAGCGCTTAGTACAGCGCTCTGCACACAGTAAGTGCTCAATAAATATGATTGATTGATTGATTGTTTGAGGGTAGCAATAGGAGGAGATATACTCCTGTAATAATAATAATAATAATAATAATAATAATAATAATAATAATAATGGCATTTGTTAAGCATGTACTATGTGCCAAGCACTGTTCGCAGTACTTGGGGGGAATACAAGGTAATCAGGTTGTCCCACGTGCGGCTTACAGTCTTAATCCTCCTTTTACAGATGAGGTAACTGAGGCACAGAGAAGTCAAGTGACTTACCCAGGTCACACAGCTGCTGAGTGGCGGAGCTGGGATTAGAACCCATGACCTCTGACTCCCAAGCCTGTGCTCTTTCCACTGAGCCATGCTGCTTCTGTAGATCAGATTCATTCATTCATTCATTCATTCAGTCGTATTTATTGAGCACTTACTGTGTGCAGAGCACTGTATAAGCGCTTGGGAAGTACAAGTTGGCAGCATATAGAGACGGTCCCTACTCAACATTGGGCTCACAGTCTAGAAGGGGGAGACAGACAACAAAACATATTAACAAAATAAAATAAAATAAATAGAATAGTGAGTATACTTACCTGGGTAAGTATAATAATAATAATGATGATGGCATTTGTTAAGCTCTTACTATGTGCAGAGCACTGTTCTGAGTGCTGGGGGGGCATACAAGGTAATCAAGTTGTCCCACATGGGGCTCACAGTCAATCCCCATTTTACAGATGAGGTAACTGAGGCCCAGAGAAGTGAAGTGACTTGCCCAAGGTCACACAGCAGACATGTTGTTAGTGATCCCCGAATGCAGGCTAGAAGAGAAGCATCCAGATCATTCGGAGTGGCAAGCCAGGCTCTGACTTTGGTATGGGAGCTGCGACTGTTCCTAAGCTTGGTGGGTTTTTTGGGTTTTTTTTTTTAATGGCATTTGTTAAGCGCTTACTATGTGCAAAGCACTGTTCTAAGCGCTGGGGGGGATACAGGGTGATCAGGTTGTCCCACGTGGGGCTCACAGTCTTCATCTGCTGCTTCAAAGAAGCAGCGTGGCTCAGTGGAAAAAGCACGGGCTTTGGAGTCGGAGGTCATAGGTTCAAATCCCAGCTCCACCACTTGTCAACTGTGTGACTTTGGGCAAGTCACTTAACTTCTCTGGGCCTCCGTTCCCTCAGCTGTAAAATGGGGATGAAGACTGTGAGCCCCACGTGGGACAACCTGATCACCTTGTAAATTCCCCAGCGCTTAGCACAGTGCTCTGCACATAGTAAGCGCTTAATAAATGCCATTATTATTATTATTATTATCCCCATTTGACAGATGAGGGAACTGAGGCTCCGAGAAGTGAAGTGACTTGCCCAAGGTCACACAGGAGACACGTGGTGGAGTCGGGATTCGAACCCATGACCCCTGACTCCAAAGCCCGGGCTCTTGCCACTGAGCCATGCTGCTTCTCTAAGTATAAGTATGATTCTAGAGTATAAGCCCGTTGTGGACAAGGAACGTGAGAGGCGGTCGCATCATTCAGAGTGGCAAGCCAGGCTGTAGCTCTGGTGTAGGAGCTGTTACTCTTTTTAAGCTAAGTGGGTCTAGACTCCAAGTTCGTAGGAATACGTCTACCGACTCAGTTGTTTTGTACTCTCCAAATCAATCAATTGTATTTATTGAGCGCTTACTGTGTGCAGAGCACTGTACTAAGCGCTCGGGAAGTACAAGTTGGCAACATATAGAGACGGTCCCTACCCAACAGTGGGCTCACAGTCTAGAAGGGGGAGACAGAGAACAAAACAAAACATATTAACAAAATAAAATAAATAGAATAAATATGTACAAATAAAATAAATAGAGTAATAAATACATACTCTCCAAAGCCCTTAGTACAGTGTCCTGCGCACTGAAAGTGCTCAATACGAGAAGCAGTGTGGCTCAGTGGAAAGAGCCCGGGCTTTGGAGTCAGAGGTCATGGGTTTGAATCCCGGCTCCTACACATGTCTGCTGTGTGACCTTGGACAAGTCACTTAAATTCTCTGAGCCTCAGTTCCCTCATCTGTAAAATGGGGATTAAGACTGTGAGCCCCCCGAGGGACAACCTGATCACCTTGTAGCCCCCCAGCGCTTAGAACGGTGCTTTGCACATAGTAAGCGCTCAACAAATGCCATTATTATTATTATTATTATGTGACTTTGGGCAAGTCACTTCACTTCTCTGTGCCTCAGTTCCCTCATCTGTAAAATAGGGATGAAGACTGTGAGCCCCACGTGGGACAACCCGATTACCTTGTATCTACCTTATATCTATCTGCTTAGAGAATCACCGAGTCCCCTCCTTCCTCCCCCCTTCCTCCCCCTCCCCTTCCCCCCACCTTACCTCCTTCCCCTCCCCACAGCACCTGTATATATGTATATATGTTTGTACGTATTTATTACTCTATTTATTTATTTTACTTGTACATATTTATTCTATTTATTTTATTCTGTTAATATGTTTTGTTTTGTTGTTTGTCTCCCCCTTCTAGACCGTGACCATCTCTATATGTTGCCAACTTGTACTTCCCAAGCACTTAGTACAGTGCTCTGCACCCAGTAAGCGCTCAATAAATACGATTGAATGAGTGAATCGGCGTGGCTTAGTGGGAAGAGCACGGGCTAGGGGGTCAGAGGTCATGGGTTCTAATCTTGGCTCCCCCACTTGTCAGCTGTGTGACTTTGGGCAAGTCATTTGACTTCTCTGTGCCTCAGTTCCCTCATCTGGAAAATGGGGATTAAGACTGTGAGCCCCGCGTGGGACAACCTTGATTACCTTGTATCCTCCCCCCTCAGAGCTTAGAACAACACTTGGCACATAGTAAGCGCTTAACAAATACCATTATTATTATTATTATTAAGCTATGGCACATAGTAAACACAACAAATACCATTATTATTATTATTATTATTATTAAGCTATGGCACATAGTAAGCACTTAACAGATACCATTATTATTATTATTAAGCTATGGCACATGGTAAGCACTTAACAAAAATGATAATTATTGTTACTGTTAATAATAAATACAATTGATAGTGCAGCCTCCTCCATATCCCTGCCATTGTCTATCGTGCCCAATGCCACTCTCCCCTGGCCATTCATTCATTCAGTCGTATTTATTGAGCGCTTACTATGTGCAGAACACTGTACTAAGCGCTTGGGAAGTATAAACTGGCAACATATAGAGACGGTCCCTACCCAACAGTGGGCTTACAGTCTGGCCATCCACATCTCGGTTTGGGGGGCAGTGACATTGGCATGCAACTGGGAATGCACTTAGTACAGTGCTAAGCGCTTAGTACAGTGCTCTGCACATAGTAAGCGCTCAATAAATACGATTGATGATGATGATGGGAATGGTGGCCTTGGAGATGGAGGGCAAGAACAGGTAGCAGTAGAAGCTTCAAGGAATTCAGGAGAAGCAGCTTCTATTTCAGTGTTTCAACGCAATCCCCGGCTGAGTGGGGGGAAAAAAAATGCCTCCCTACACCAGAAAGGAATTAAGCACAGTGCCAATATAGAAGTTATAATAAATCATTTCATGCAGAAGAGAAATGGAAGGTAACTGCTGGGTGTTGGCTTGATTAGTTATCAGTTAAGCTGACATTATTGGCAGTTTCAGCCTCAGCAACTGTATTAGTCTAGAAGTGCTATATCAGTAGTAAGCCCAGATAAAGCCTGTCTAAATCCCTTCAAGCACTACCAAGAGTTAGGGAAAGAAGTTAAGTAAAATCCCAATCTCTCAACATATAGCGCACAATGGCTCCAGCTCGCCTAGTGGATCCCCCTCCTGTCCCTGCTGCTCTGGGAGAGTGGTTTGCAGTAGCTTCGTTCATTCAATCATACTTAGTGAGCGCTTACTGTGTGCAAAGCACTGTGCCAGGCGCTTGGGAGGAAAGGGCGAATTTTAGCGATGAAGTGAAGGTTGAACCGACAGGGTTTAGTGATAGATTGAATATTTGGGTTGAAGGAGAGAGAGGAGTCAGGGATATCGCCAAGGTTACGGGCTTGTGAAACAGGAAGAGTGGCGGTGCTGTCTACAGTGGCAGGAAAATCAGGTGGAGGGCAGGGTTTGGGTGAGAAGATATGGAGTTCAGTTTTGGACATGTCAAGGGTGAGGTGTCAGCAGAACATCCAAGTAGAGGCGTCTCTAAGGCAGGAGAAAATGTGAAACTGCAGAGAGGAAGAGAGAAAAGGGCTGGTGATATAATCACTCAATCAATCATATTTATTAAATGTTTACCCTGTACAGAGCACTCTACTAAGCAGTTGGGAGAGTACAACATAACAGTAAAATAGATATATTCCCTGGCCACAGCGAGCTTATAATCTAGAGGGGGAGACAGACATTAATATAAATAAATAAAATTACAGATATATTCCGAAGTGTTGTGGGGCTGGGAGGGGGATAAATAATGGGAGCAAGTCACGGAGGCAGAGAAGGGAGTGGAAGACAAGGAAAAGAGGGCTTAGACGACAGGGAAGGCATCTTAGAGGAGATGTTCCTTCAATAAGGGTTTGAAGTGGGGGGAGAGTAATTGTCAGATATGAAGAGGGAGGGCGGTCCAGGCCAGAGGTAGAATGTGGGTGAGGGGTTGGTGGTGAAATAGATAGAGATGGAGAGATAGATGGGGTACGGTTGTAGAGGAGAGGGCAAGGTGATTGAGTGCTTTAAAGGTGATGGTAAGGAGCTTCTGTTTCATGCAGAGGTGGATGGGCAACAACTAGAGGTTTTTGAGGAGAGGAGAAACATGGACGGAATAATGTTTTTGCAGAAAAATGATCCAGTCAGCAGAGTGAAGTATGGACTAGAGTGGGGAGAGACAGGAGGCAGGGAGGTCAGCAAGAAGCTGTTTGGATGGATAGGAAAGGGTGGATTTTAGAGATGATGTGGAGGTTGAATTGACAGGATTTAGTAATAGACTGAATATGTGGGTTGAGTGAAAGAGAGGAATCAAGGATAATGCCAAGGTTGCGGGCTTGGATGGTGGTCCTGTCTACAGTGGCAGGGAAATCAGTGGGGAGGGCAGGATTTGGGTGGGAAGATAAGGAGTTCCGTAGATTTGGGAATCATCTCCATAGAGGTAATCCCCAGTTTTAAGTCATCAATTCCCTCTAAGTGTAGAAATGATTTCTAATCTTTGCTTGTAAATTACTGTCAGTTGGTAATCTCCAGCATTCTTCAAAGTGCCCTTCACACTTATAGCTAGTCATTTAATAGGTGCCCATAAATCATTAATCCTTGGGTTCCATTTATTTGGTTCCCAGGTGTCTAAACTGGAATCTCAACAACAGACTAGGCACGTTTCCTCCGATTTCTTTGTAAATAATTACTTTCCTACTTATTTCATGTGTACTCTTTGGGTTTCCGTACACCTTCAGGATGCTCTGGGGGGCTTTTAGAGAGACCGTTTCTGGGTGGCAGGTAATTTTTGAAGGGAATAAAGAAGGAAAGGGAAGGAAGATTAAATACAGAAGTGAGACTCTAACAAGTAGGAGTTTTGAGAGGGAGGAAAGCAAAGAACCTAATATGTACGAATTAGAAAACATGTCAGGGGGTAACTGAGGTTATAATGGAAGAGTTTTTACATTGCTTTATTGTAATGTGTCCTGGCTGGGCTTAGAATATGCTCATATTCCACTATAAATTGTTTTGCAGAGATTTATAGCTCAACCATTATAATCTGCCTGGGGCTGAAACTTGATCCACAGATGCTTAGTTTAGATGTATTTTTTCAAACAAAACTCTTTAATCATTTTAAAAGCCCATAATTAATATTTGATTGCCTGAAAGTCATTTTTTGAAGTATCTAGGCACTATTTTTCCCGCTTTCATGAAAATAAAGCTCATTTTGAAAGCACTTGGGCATTACTGTAAAGGAATTGTTGAAAAAAGTCAAGATGTTTAACTCTGAATATTACCTAATCCAATAATAGGTGTCATTTCCGCCTTTGACCTTGCATTGAGCTTCATGAAGTCTCCCTACCAAAAAGGTTCAGCATGTATATAATATTTATCATTCTGACCACCAAATAGTATTTATTAAGAGCTCACCAGGGCATTTATATGTTCCTTTTCGATGCTATTCTAGCATATGCTCCCATTGAAGAAATGGGAGACTGTGGATTTATGGGTATAGGTCTTTGGGTCTATGGGAGTAGGGGGCCTACCCACCCCTCCTCATGGAAGCCAAGACTCCTTCCCCCCCACTGTTGGATAGGGACTGTCTCTATATGTTGCCAACTTGTACTTCCCAAGCGCTTAGTACAGTGCTCTGCACACAGTAAGCGCTGAATAAATACGATTGATTGATTGATTGATTCTCCTCCCTAGAGTAAGGGTGAGTGGGAACACCAATTTTCATCACAGTTGATACATTGGCAACTTGTGGCAATTTTTCTCTGTCTTTAGCCAAAAAGTTGCCAAGGACACAAAGTATTGAGCTGTTATTTTTCTCCATCATAATCTACGTATTTTAAAATGAGTTGTCTCTCTCCCTCTCTGCCCCTCTTCCTGTCTTTCTCCTCCTGCCTTTCCCTGTGTCTTTGCCCTCGGCCATTTTACCTTGTGAACGCTTTATGGACCGGAGATTGGGAATAAATTAATTACTGACTATTCATCCCGGTTTAGTAAGCCCTTCACACATTGTAAACACTCAATAAATGTTAGTATTTATGATATTATAGGGCTTTAATTTCTACTTCATGATCAGCTAGAACCCTGCAGTGTCATCACCCTCGTCAGTCAAGCAATCATATTTATTGAGTACTTTCCATGTACAGAGCACTGTACTAAGCACTTGGGAGACTACACTATAATAGAGTTGGTAGACATATTCCCTGCCCACAAGGAGCTCATCAACAACTGCATTTATTGAGCTCCTTATACAGAATATATAATTAAACACTTAACATTACCAAAGAAGTATTTTGCCTGATTCTTTCCCTTTAGAGTACCACAAGCTGGCTCATATACCCATATTCAAACATTTTCTACAAGCAACTGCAGCCCTGTCAAACATACCCAGTTGCCTTTATGGAAGATTGGGATTAATTTTAAAACACGGCTGGCCCTTATTGAGCCCTTGATCAGATAGAAGACAACGCTCCATTTCCACGATTTCAGTCAATGCAGGAATCCGTACAGGTATTGGGAAAGCAGGAAGTCTCCTACAGCTGTTATTGTTGACCAAGGATTTTTTTTTAATTATTATTAGTATTCATGGTATTTGTTAAGTGCTTACTTTGTGCCAGGCACTGTACTAAGCCCTGGGGGAGATACAAATTAATCAGATTGGACACAGTCCTTGTACTGCATAGGGCTCACGGTATTAATCCCCATTTTACAGATGAAGTAACTGAGGCACAGAGAGGTTAAACGACTTGCCCATGGTCATACAGAAGACAAGTGGTGGAGTCAGGATTAGAACCCAGGTCCTTCTGACTCCCAGGCAGGTGCTATATCCACTAGGCTACGCTGCCTCTCCCTCATTAACAGGAAAACGGTTGCATGTGAACTGCCATGCTTTACTTGCCAGGGAAATAGAGAGTTATGCAATTCAAACGTTTTGGAGAAATGATGCCAGGAATCTGAGTTATAACCCAGTGGGGCCTTTAGTTCATCTGCTTTCTCACTTCTAGTGTTCTGTTACTTTGCCATCTCACCATATTTGTATATACAACATTTGTATATTTTGTTTCAGTTTTATAAGATGACTGTGGAAAGAGTATATTTGAGTTGAGTAATTAAAAAATGAAACTTCCAAGTAAGAACTAAAATAAGCTAAAGTAAATGTTTGGTGACTTTTTATGGTATCTATCAAAGTGATTTATTTTTATTTTCCCCTTAATCCCACATTAGCCATGTGGAGTCCATAGGAAGAGTACAGATTTCCCCTAGGTGGAAAGTGAAGAAAACTTTCAATTAATAACCAAAAAATTTAAAACCTCTTAGAAATGTTTAGGACAGCGGGCCTAGGACCCAGTCATATTGATTTCCAGAACATTAACTTATTCATTTGAGCATTTTACATTTGCTAAGTCTGTAATCGAGAGTATTTCAGATATTCTTGTTTAATATGTGAGCTTGCAGTCATGTTATAGAGAATAAAAATGGGTTTAAAATGAGTGGCATGGAATAGTTTTGATATCATTGGATGATGTATTGAGAAGTGACTTTAATATAAAAAATTATTAAAAAAACTGTGTTTTAGAAGTAAAAATGATATCTTTGCTGAGTTCCAGCAGCCATTGTCTGGACAGCGAGCTGTTTGGACATGCATATGCAAATATCACCTCTGCTCCTCTTTTTCTTCAACATTGTTTGTCCCTATAGTCTATAATGTTTAGCAACCACCCTTAAGAACTTAGAGAAAATCTCCAGTCAACCTGAAAATGTCTTTCGATTATTGAATTATGTGGTGTTTGGTTTTATCCTTTTGTCTGTTCCGGAGAAAAATATTGGCAATTCTAGAATAATGTGTCTAGGAATGCTGTCACTTCAGCGCTGTGGTGCTTCACTCCCTGAAACCTCTGTGCTCAGTCATCTGAATACACTGGACTAGACAGAAGATAAATCAATAGAGGGTATCGAGACTGTTTGGGAGACAGAGTGGTGGGGAAATAGAGTTGGGCAATAGGCACTTAGTGAAGGACAGATAACACAGAAGGGAGCAGAGGGCGAGGAGAGAGATAAGTGAGGAAGAAACCCAGAAACAGATAGGGAGGGAAGGACAGGGGAAATGAAAAGACAGTTGAAATTTGGGTTCTGAGCAAGCACTCCTACATCAGCCATGCCAAAATATGCACATTCAAAACACCCAGATTCTCTACAGACATTCAATCCACTTAGTTCTTTGGCTATTTTATAAAACATAAAATGCAGCCAACAGGTCGTCTCTTCGTCTCCACTTCACTGGGTTAAATAATCCACTTCCTTTAAAGTAAGACTTATTTTCCAGGCTTTTCTTCATCTTTGTCAAGTCTGGACATAAGTCCAAACTGGATGTTAGGACAGAGGTTAAGTCCTCTAAAAATGTGATTATATTATGAATGGTTTTATCATGGAGTACAAGTTCTTCGTAGACTTAACGTAGAGTAGGCCCACAAACGATATAAATTTGTATTGTTGACTATGAGCTGGGCACTATACTACTGAGGGTAGATACAAGATAATCAGGTCAGACCCAATCACTCATTGGACTCACAGTCTAAAGGGGAGGAACAACAGATGTTGAATCCCCACTTCACAGATGTGGAAACTGGGGCAGAGTTAAGAGAAGTTAAGTGCTGGCCCAAGATGGTACAGCCTCCCCTTTTCCCCACCTCCCGATTAGTGATGTTTTGGAATGAGTTGGATTAGGAGTTGGCCTTAGCCAGTAAGGTGAAAATCCACCAGGAGGAATCGGGTCACAACGCCAAGATCTGAAGGTAGAGGAGAGGAAAATTGAACTCTTAAACTCCCTTTCATTGGGAACTGGCCATAAGATAGGAGTCTTAGTCTGAGAGAACATAGGCCTGATCCGTCGCATGCGGAAAGGTCTGTCTTTCTCCAAGCTGCATCTGGAATAAAAAGGAAGGTTAGCGTGACGGTTAGTGTGGGTTAACTTAATTATAGGCGTCGCTTTTGGCTGGTTGAGTCATAAACCGAGGTTATCAGGAGTCTCACGAGAAGCTCAAGACTGAGTCTTCACATCCAGCCAATTAGGACAGATTTCTGGAAGGATAGTCTATTAATCAGAAGCTGTAGTTACCTTGTGAATCCCTCTCTCCATAGTCTGTGTTGGTTTTCCTCTCTATTTATGGTCCAAATTAAATCTTGTTTGTTCCTCTTGCCCGTTTGTGGGTGCAGCTCAGTCGTGACCTTTGGGGCTTAAAAGTTTTAATAATTGAATCCCGATGTAATGATTAGGTCCATATCTTTCTTTGATCTCTCTTAATGGACTTAGTTGTGAATTATAATTATATCCTAAACACAGCCCAGAATTCTGTCTGGCAAAAAAAGAATTATTTCTCCTCAGAATTCTAATACTTAATTATCGATTGTGCTAAGCGCTTAGTACAGTGCTCTGCACACAGTAAGCACTCAATAAATATGACTGATGATCGATCTGTTCTCAAAACTCTGGAAAAATAATATGAAATTTCTATATTTGGTACTCTAATGTTAATCACAAAGCTGTTGTTTAGTTTTTATAATGGTAATTTTGTGAAAGTAATTAAAGCTATTTTTGCTGGGCCAGTGGAAAAAGCACTGCTCTGGGAATTAGGACTTGTGGGTTCTGGTTTTGGTTCTGTCTACTGGGAGTGACAGTAGTGAAGGTTTCTGGATCGATGAACCACCTGTGGTGTTACATGAGATGGGCAGGCTCAGCAGGAATTTCTTTTTTTTAATGGTGTTTAAGAGTTTACTATGTGCCAGGCACTGTACTAACCACTGTGGTAGATACAACCTTAATCAGTTTGAACACAGTCCCTGCTCCACCCGGGTCTCACAGTCTTAATCTCCATTTTACAAATGAGGGAACTAAGGCACAGGAAAGTGAAGTGACTTGCCCGAGGTGTCACAGCAGACAAGTCTGTGCTCTATCCACTAGGCCATGCTGAATCCTGAGAAACTGTGAGCCCACGGTTGGGTAGGGACCGTCTCTATATGTTGCCAACTTGTACTTCCCAAGCACTTAGTACAGTGCTCTGCACATAGTAAGAGCTCAATAAATACGATTGATTGATTGATTGACCTAGCTAATGTAACTCCCAAGTCGTGGGCATTATGCTGTGATCACTTTGGCCACAAATGGGTCCTCTATGTAAAATCTCTTTATAGGCATTTTCTAAGGCTGTGCCCCTGCATGGCTATTCCCTAGCTGCTTTTCTGACCACTCCGATATGACTGTGGGTTTTTTTTATGGCATTTATTAAGCACTTACTATGTGCCAGACACTGTACTAAGTGCTGGGTAGCTAATCAGGTTGGATTCAGTCCACAGTCTTAATCTTACAGGTGAGATAAATGAGGCACTGAAAATTTAAGTAACTTGCCCAAGGTCACGCAGCAAACACATGGCAGATCCAGGATTAGAACTCAGGTCCTTCTCACTTCCAGGCCTGTGCTCTGTCGCCTAGCCACACTGTTGACTACATTGTGCTAGATCATATAGGTTTTTGGTTGTTCATATTCAAATCGAGCCAAAGCCACAAGTTAGGTGGTTCCCTCATTGACTCCTTCCTCACATCCCAGTTCAATCTCTTTCTGTCTCCATCCTCGCAGTCCCAGCTGGACCAGGGAAGCCGGGCTGTCAGACAGTAAATTGAAGTAAGTAACCAGGATACAAGGTGATCAGGTTGTCCCACGTGGGGCTCACAGTCTTAATCCCCATTTTACAGATGAGGGAACTGAGGCACAGAGAAGTTTAGTGATTGCCCAAAGTCACACAGCTGACAGTTGGTGGAGCTGGGATTCAAACTCATGAGCTCCGACTCCCAAGCCCGGGCTCTTTCCACTGAGCCACGTTGCTTCACCTGGCTGCTCCTAAACTTATATTAAAAGTAAAAGACGATCCCCAAACTACCATGGAGGTGGTCAAAGGAAGACGAGGAAGGAGTGGATCTGGAGGATATTGAGGAAAAAGAGTAAATGACAGCTGGAGGGCTGCTTGGGGCCGGCCTCTTGCGGGAGCTGTGATTTTAATAAGGGCTTTGAAGGTGGAAAGAAGTGGTTTGCCATATATGAAAGGGGAGGGTGTTCCAGGCCAAAGGAAGGATTTAGGCAAGGGCTCTCTGGTGAGATAGAATGAGATCAAG
This sequence comes from Tachyglossus aculeatus, assembly GCF_015852505.1. NCBI lineage: Eukaryota > Metazoa > Chordata > Mammalia > Monotremata > Tachyglossidae > Tachyglossus > Tachyglossus aculeatus. The sequence continues at coordinate 27,125,499 of NC_052088.1, read as the reverse complement.
GTACAGTGAGTAGGTTGGCATTAGGGGAGCAAAGTGTATATATGTATATATGTTTGTACATATTTATTACTCTATTTATTTATTTATTTTACTTGTACATATCTATCCTACTTATTTTATTTTGTTAGTATGTTTGGTTTTGTTCTCTGTCTCCCCCTTTTAGACTGTGAGCCCACTGTTGGGTAGGGACTGTCTCTATATGTTGCCAATTTTTACTTCCTAAGCGCTTAGTACGGTGCTCTGCACATAGTAAGCACTCAATAAATACGATTGATTGATTGATTGATTGATTGATTGTGGGCCAGATTGTAATAGGAGATCAGCGAAGGGGAGTGCTGACCCTGGTTATTTACAAATAGTGGGAGCATTAGAAGGAACAAAGATACTCGGATGGTATTGACACCTGTCTACTTGTTTTGTTTTGTTGTCTGTCTCCCCCTTTCTAGACTGTGAGCCCGTTGTTGGGTAGGGATGGTTTCTGTATGTTGCCGATTTGTACTTCCCAAGCACTTAGTACAGTGCTCTGCACGCAGTAAGTGCTCAATAAATATGATTGAATGAATGAATGACTTCAGGACTTCAAGCGGCAGCACGTTACCCATAAAGATTTCAGTCCCAGAACTAGTTCCGTGTGTGCTTCCTCTGAAGCCACTGGGGTCTCCCCCACCTCCCTCGAAAAACATCTGTTTTCCATCACTGGACCTTGGGTAGAGAAGCAGCGTGGACTAATGGGTAGAGCAGGAGCCTGGGATTCAGAAGGACCCGGGTTCTAATCCCACCTCTGCCACTTGGACCTGGGTTCTAATCCGCCTCTGCCACTTGTCTTCTGTGTGAGCTTCAGCAAGTCACTTCACTTCTCTGTGCCTCAAGTTACCGTATCTGTAAAATGGGGATTAAAACTGTGAGCCCCACGTGGGACAACCTGATCACCTTGTAACCTCCCCAGTGCTTAGAACAGTGCTTTGCACATAGTAAGCGCTTAACAAATACTATTATTAATTATTATTATTATTATTATCTGTAAAATGAGGATTAAGACTGTGAGCCCCACAAGGGACACGTACTGTGTCCAATCTCATTAGCGTGCTTCTACCCTAGTGCTTAGTACAGTGACGGGCACATAGTAAGCACTTAACAAATACTACTACTATTATTATTATTATTATTATTATTATTATTATTATTATTATTATTATCTGTAAAATGGGGATTAAGACTGTGAGCCCCACAAGGGACACATACTGTGTCCAATCTCATTAGCGTGTTTCTACCCTAGTGCTTAGTATGGTGACGGGCACATAGTAAGCACTTAACAAATACTACTATTATTATTATCTGTAAAATGGGGATTAAGACTGTGAGCCCCACAAGGGACACGTACTGTGTCCAATCTCATTAGCGTGTTTCTACCCTAGTGCTTAGTACAGTGACGGGCACATAGTAAGCACTTAACGAATGCTATTATTATTATTATTGTTATCTATAAAATGGGGATTAAGACTGTGAGCCCCACAAGGGACACGTACTGTGTCCAATCTCATTAGCGTGTTTCTACCCCAGTGCTTAGTACAGTGACGGGCACATAGTAAGCACTTGATGAATACTATTATTATTGTTATCTATAAAATGGGGATTAAGACTGTGAGCCCCACAAGGGATACGTACTGTGTCCAATCTTATTAGCGTGTTTCTACCCTAGTGCTTAGAACGGTGACGTGCACATAGTGAGCACTTAACAAATACTATTATTATTATTATCTGTAAAATGGTGATTAAGACTATGAGCCCCACAAGGAACACGTACTGTGTCCAATCTGATTAGCGTGTTTCTACCCTTGTGCTTAGTATGGTGACGGGCACATAGTAAGCACTTAACAAATACCATTAATAACAACTTGCCACACACCCCGGTCTCAACACTCAAACCTAGAACACTTTTGCTCACCATTCTGCTCCCCATTAGACTGCAACTCTCCGGAATATTGTGGCTCTTCAGTTCATGAGACTTGGTCACCTCTTCCAAATGCAGCTAGCGTGACCTTTCGTCAGATCCAAAGCAGACAGTCCAGTCTGCAGGCAGGTTGCCCCGTGACCAGTACAGGTATAGCCACTGCCATCTCTGTGTCTGGTGTTTTTCTTTTTAAACACCAAGAAATGACATAGCAAATTACCGCAGAGGACTTTTTCAAGTGTGTGTGTGTGTGTCATTATGACACCCTTAATTATGTAACATAATGTAAGGTGGGTTACATCTATCACTTGTGCCAGAATGAATTTGAAAGCAGTTGTTTTATCAGTTTATAAAAGGAAAAAAAAACCCCTTTGTATGTCACCAGGAATGGACAGAAGTACTAGTGTTCCTTCCAGGTAAATTCTTTTTTTTTTATTGATTAGGGACACTGTGGTCTTGTGGAAAGAGCATTGGCCTAGGAGTCAGAGGACTGGGTTCTAATCGTGGCTCTGCCAGTTGCCTGCTGTGTGACCTTGGGTAAGTCCTTTCTCTGAACCAGTGTTTCCTCTCCTGTAAACCAAGGATTTGACACCCCTTCTCCCTCATACTTGGACTATAAGCCCCGGGCCAGAGACTAAGGGACTGTGTCCAACTCACGTGGCTCAGTGGAAAAGAGCCCGGGCTTTGGAGTCAGAGGTCATGGGTTCAAATTCCCGCTCCGCCAATTGTCAGCTGTGTGACTTTGGGCAAGTCACTTCACTTCTCTGGGCCTCAGTTCCCTCATCTGGAAAATGGGGATGAAGACTGGGACTGCCCCGAGGGACAACCTGATCACCTTGTAATCCCCCCCCCACCCCCAGTGCTTAGAACAGTGCTTTGCACATAGTAAGTGCTTAACAAATGCCATCATTATTATTATTATTATTATTATTATTATTATTATTATTGTGTCACTTGAGTGCTTAGAAGAGTGTTTGACACATAGCACTCAACAAAATACTAGTCTAGCCTAGTGATCATCATCATCATCATCATCATCAATCGTATTTATTGAGCGCTTACTATGTGCAGAGCACTGTACTAAGCGCTTGGGAAGTACAAATTGGCAACATATAGAGACAGTCCCTACCCAACAGTGGGCTCACAGTCTAAAAGGGGGAGACAGAGAACAAAACCAAACATACTAACAGAATAAAATAAATAGAATAGATATGTACAAGTAAATTAAATAAATAAATAGAGTAAAAAAATATGTACAAACATATATACAGAGTGATCTAGTAGAGGAGTGGTGACGTAGAAGTCGGAGGACCTGAGTTCTAATCCCAGCTCTTCTACTTGTCTGATGGGACCTTGAGCAACTCACTTAACTTCCCTATGGCTCAGTTTCTTCAACAGTAAAATATGTGTTCCCCTCTCAGGGTCGCACCTGGGGAGTTTCCAGTCCTCTACCGGTCTCGGCTACGGGAGGGAGAGGCCAGCAGAGGCATAGCCATTCCCTTCCTAGCTTGGGCAGCGGCTAGCGAGTGGAAGGCCATCGGCTACAAGCCAAAACTCCCCCATGCTGGGCCACAGCAGCACGGGAGAGAGTCGAGGGTGGAGACTCGAGTTTACCGTGCGGAAGGCAGGGAACGGAACAAAACATATTAGCAAAATAAAATAAATAGAATAAATATGTACAAATAAAATAAATGGAGTAAGAAATGCATACAAACAAATACCGTAATAATAATAATAATAGTATTTGTCAAGTCCCATGTGGGGCAGGGACTGTGTCCAGCCCCATTTGCTTGTCTCTACCTCAGCGCTTAGTACAGTGCCCGGTACATAGTAAGAGCTTAACAAATGCCACAATTATTATTACTACTACTAATAATAATTATCATATTGGTTAAGCACTATGTGCCAAGCACTGTGCCAAGCACTGGCGTGAATACAAGGCAGTCAGGCCAGATGTTGCCCCCACCCCACAAGAGACTCACAGTTCCAGGAAAGGGGAGGCAGGGATAATAATATCCCTGAGAAGCAGCGTGGCTCAGTGTGGAAAGAGCCCGGGCTCTGGAGTCAAAGGTCATGGGTTCAAATCCCGGCTCCGCCACTTGTCAGCTGTGTGACTTTGGGCAAGTCACTTCACTTCCCTGTGCCTCAGTGACCTCATCTGGACTATAAGCAACCTGATTATGTTGTATCTACTCTAGCACTTAGTACTGTACATGGGATACAGTGAGTGCTTAATAAATACCATTAAAAAAAAGAAATCATAGGTTCCGTGGATTTACTCAGTTTCCAATTTCTTTTAGGGCATTTGTTAAATGCTTGCCTTGTGCCAAGCACTGTCAGCATAGCCTAAGACAAAGACCATACGAGCCTGGGAGTCAGAGGACCTGAGTTTGTATCCTGACTGGGCCATTTGTCTAATGTGTGACCTTGGATAAGTCACTTCTCTGCGCTTCCAGTCCGAAAAAGACTGTGAACCCCATATAAACCCCAGATTGGACCATGTCCAATCTGATTAGTTTGTATCGACCCCAGCACTTAATACAGTGCCTGAAACATAGTGTTTTAACAAATACCATAAAGTAAAATGAACTAAAAAAAAGAACTTTCTTAAGTGCTGAGGTCAATACACGATAATCAGGTTGAATGCATTCCCTATCCCACATGGGGCTCTCAATTTAAATGGGAGAGAGTAGGACTTAATCCCCATTTCATAAATGAGCAAACTGAGGCACAGAAGAGTGAAGTGACTTGCCAGGAGGCAAGTAGCAGAACCGGGATTAGTATGTATTGAGGGTTTATTTTGCGCAGAGCACTCTGCTAAACACGGGGAGAGTACAGTGTAACAGTTGTAGTTACGTTCCCTGCCGACAACGAGCTTACAGTCTAGAATCCTGGTCCTCTTAACTACCATGCCTGTGTTCTTCCAGTGGGCCATGCTGTTCCTTTTAAATCCCTATTTTCTGGGAACTGTTTATAAAAGTGTGTTTATGGTTTCAACATGTTGGCATAATTTCAAGTTAAATGATGAAAATCCAATTTTTTTTTAAATTTAAGCACCTAGGATGCTTTTTGCCAAAGTAATGCATTTTCCTTTAAATTTGCTAGTGTGAAATCCCTTGAAAACTCTTGGGGACGGAGAGCATTCTTCATAATGAAGGTTTAAGTGTTTCAACACAAATGCATCCCATGCATAGATTACATTTGGAAGTGGGCAAGCTTGCAGAATATTTTGGACTGTGGGTCTACTAACTTGCATTTCTAATTGATTTACTTTAAAAAAAAGAAAGAAATAAAACCCTTGAAGAAAATGCCATTGCCTAAGATTATTTCTTTGAAATTTCAGCTAGTACCCATGAGAACTATTTGACTGTTTCATTACAGATAATTAAAACAGTGTAGCTGCATAATTAGAGATGGGCGAACCCATTAGTGTTGTGGATTCAGCAAAACTTCTTGAACTACTTTTCAAATATTTTGGGTTTGCCCAAAATAAAACCACATTTTCTCAACTACTTTTCTTCTTAATATTTAAGCCCATACATATTTCATTAAAAATGTAATCCATATGTCCTTTTTTATTGATATTTTATTCATCAAAACATTTTATGAGTTATTTAATGTCCAAGAAGACTTCTAAGCCCCATAAGCCTATACTGCTTTGAAAAAGGAAGTCACATTTTCCATAGCAAAGTAAAATTTAATATGGGAAGGTTGAGGTTAAATTCTAAGCTCTGAATCTGTTTATTCATGTTAATATTAGCTGGGTCCAGATGCATTACCTCTGCCCTATGTACGATGCTCAGGCTTTGGTTTATTCAGGAAAATTTTCACAGCAAAATTGAATTTGTTCTCATTTTATTGTTGGGAGTAAGAACTGCTTTGTTTTGAATCCTCTTTTAGAGTAACTATTAGCGTCTTTCAGTCATGGTTTTTCAAAAGGTGATTTTTAGAGCATGGATTCATAAAACCATAAAACTGAGGTTTGACAACATTGTTTTGACTAGTAAGCCGAATAAGAGAAGTATTATAGAAACTTGTATTTAAAAATTACATTGTCACATTTAACGAATTAATTTTCTAGAAGAGGAATGTGTGCAGACCAGAAGGTTTAGTAATTATGTAATGCTTTGGATCAGCAGAACTCTAGCTTGAATTAGAGTAGAAAGAGTCTTTTTCTTTCTTTCTTTCTTTTTAATCCCATGAAAGTGCATGTGGCCAGGAACATAGTATGACTTCACAGTGCCATGTTTTAATTTGTGTCTTTTGGGGGATTGTGGGGGGAGGATTGTTACGCCTGCAATCTATAATGGATTCTCATTACTTTTCAAGTCAGTAAAAATGCACCCATTGCCAAAGCATCGGTGTACACATTTGTTGACCAAGAGGGATTCCCCCTTAAACATTTGGGCAGAAGCTGACTTGAAAGCTAAACTAAGCCTCCTATTATGCCCTGCAGACCTATATACTCAGGATCTGTCAGACTAGGAGAAGAAAGGAAAGACTGGAGGCCTCTGAGGGAATGATTTCTGCAGCCTTCCAGAATTCTCTGAATGTTTAGCGCTCCTGAGGGTAATGCTCATACATGCCAATGGTTTATGGAAAGAACCTGGCTCTGGTGTCAGGAGTCCAGACTCGGAGACTAGTCCCAGCTGTTGGCAAATCATTTAATATCTCTCTATTTCACTAAATATTTTAGGTAGGGACAATACCTGCCTCTTCTTACCTCCTTTGAATGTTGTGAGGAAAATATGAGGTAATTGATGTGGAATCACTATGAAGAAAATGAAGGCACTATATAGATTCAAGGTGTCATTGTCATCAATTTATGCTTTGCGTCGTTGAAGGAAAGAAGCCAGTTCTATGCCTTCTAAATCTCCCAGATTGAAACCAATGCACTGAATGATGATCAGTGTTACTAATGATGATTTTGACAAATATGAACTGATCAGCTTTGTTATTGTGCATCAATATAGGGTTGTTTTGCATTACCTCCTGAGGGATTCTATTTATTTTATTTTGTTAGTATGTTTGGTTTTGTTCTCTGTCTCCCCCTTTTAGACTGTGAGCCCACAGTTGGGTAGGGACTGTCTCTATATGTTGCCAACTTGTACTTCCCAAGCGCTTAGTACAGTGCTCTGCACACAGTAAGCACTCAATAAATACGATTGATGATGATGATGATGATATATACTGTCCAACCTGATTGTTATGAGACTGTGCGCTTATTGTGGGCAGGGATTGTCTCTATTGCTGTATTGTACTTTCCCAAGCACTTAGTACAGTGCCCTGCACACAGTAAATGCTCAGTAAATACAATTGAATGAATGAATTTTGTATCTACCCAAGCACTTGGAACAGTGACTGGTACATAGTAAGCGCTTAACAAATACCATAAAAAGGCATCTCTGTGTGTATGTATATGTATTTCCAGACATGTATGCTTATAAGGTGTCCAGTAATCAATCAATGGTATTTGAGTGCTGAGTATAAAGCACTCTACTAAGCGATAGGAAAAGTACAACAAAGCACATATTCCCTTGCACAATAAAGGCTGCTACTTTTACCACTATTACTAATACTGTCACTACGACTACTCAAGAAGACAGGCAAAAATAGAAATGAGAGAGCAAGACGAGGAGTAAGTAAATAACAGTAGTGTGAATGTCAGGATGAGATAGCTGAATAAATAATTGAATATATATATATATATATATATATAAGTTACAGGTTGCTTTGGGTGCCTGTGGGTTGATATGACTCAGGATTTGGTGAATTTTCCACTCAGCCGGCAACGGGGGAGTGTGGAGGCCGCTCAGGGCCGCCGTTATTATTATTATTATTATTATTATTATTTATTGAGCGCATACCATTTGCGCTTGGAAAGTACAATTCAGCAACAAAGCGAGACAGCCCTTGCCCACATCGGGCTCATGGTCTAGCGGTCTAGAAGGGAGAGACAGACATCAAAACAATTAAACAGGCATCAATAACATCAGTATAAATAAGTAGAATTATAGCTATATACACATCAAAACAGTAATGTCACACAGTTTTAGCCAGCTTGTCTCAGTTTGCTTGCAGGCATCCTATTCCAGCTCAACATATAGCAATATTGGGTATCCTTTCATTCATTCAATCATATTTATCGAGTGCTTACCGTGTACAAAGCACTCTACTAAGCATTAAGGAGAGTGCTTATTCTGTTATTCCATCTCTTTACATGCCCTGCCCAGTCAGGGTGATTTGGTGAGAATTTCTTCTATTGTTGATAGGCTGACCACATTCCAAGACCTGGTTATTTGTAATCTTATTTAATATGGTTTTAGCCAATGACTATCATCTGCATGCTAAAAATAGTACAACAAAAAAGAAACTGCTGTGATTTAACTTGGAAATGCTAACTTATTAGGTTTCTAGATTTTAGTGTAATTTTTCCAATCAGATTGTGTCTACCGATTGTATAATACCTACCCATATTGTATTCTCCCAAATGCTTAGTAGTTTCCATCAATTGGAAATGCTTACATCCCTAGACTGTAGGCTGAACATGGGCAGGGGACGTATCTACAAACTCTGTTGAATTGAGCTCTCCCAAGCATTTAGTACGGTGCTCTGCACACGGTAAGCACGCAGTAAATAACATTGATAGATTGATTTTTCTCTTTAGGGTCAGCCCTAGACCAGGTGTGAGGCAGAGGTCAATGGTCTCCATTTTGTTTCTACCTGGTTATGGAGCCTGACAAATAAACATAATGTTTTCATTGCAGCAAATCGTGCGGGGACAAAGCATAAGACGATGCATCGCTTTCCCCACCCCATGAAGCCCACTCTTTGGGGCCCAGTTTTGGTGTTTCGGGAACATAAGGGACAAGGGAATTCACAGTAATTGACCTGAAGTTGTAACTGAACCTTATCTGAAAGCATCCAACCTATCTTGCTGCTTAGGTTTATTTTTGTTGAATTGTTTTTCCATGACATGAATATTATTGTAACTTGCAACTTTCTGTGGAAAACACTTTTCGTCTTTGCTTTTAGGAACTAATTTATTATTCATTTTGCTTTCCAGACATGGCTTGGAGGGATGAATATTCCCTTTCCTCTCACAACTTCGATCATTTGTTGAGCTCACTGCCACCTGAACTGGAGTTCGAACATACCGTCAGTGAAATTGATGAAAAACTTGAAAAAAATGCCAGAAGGTAAAGAGTGCTAATTTAGATTTTTTTAATCAATTTGTTTCATGTTTCATTTTCAGTGGTGAGATTTGTATGGAATCTAGCACATGTGCATAATTTTGAATTTCTATTTGAAAATTCCTCCTTGAATCTGCATCCATAAATCTACCTGCATTCATTCATTCAGTCATATTTATTGAGAGCTTAACTTCAATACCAGGCTAGATGTAGCAAGGATACCTCCATACCAACAGGGTCAATATTTTTGAAGGCTTATGTGCAGCATTGTGTGCAGAGCACTGTACTGAGTACTTGGGGGAGTGCAATACAGCAAAATTTGTTAGACACATTCCCTACCCACAGAGAGCTTCCAGTCCAGAGACATGAGCATTTCCAGTTGACGGAAAGAGGATTTGGGGTTTTCCCAGACTCTGGCCCTTGTCTTCTAACCTCCAGTGTCCACCCCCTAAGCCTCTTCAGGTGGGAAAACTAGTTCTGATTTGGGAAAATTTCTGGGACTATCAAAAGGTACATGTGAAGAACTTTCTTGCTGAGAAAGAGTACCATTGGCCACCTAATGTTTTTCAATCAATCACTCAATCGTATTTATTGAGCGCTTACTATGTGCAGAGCACTGTACTAAGCGCTTGGGAAGTACAAGTTGGCAACACATAGAGACGGTCCCTACCCAACCGTGGGCTCACAGTGTAGTCAGTCTCTCTCTGGGCTGAAATGTAACAAAAAACACTAGTAGCTTTAGGTTGTTACATCCCCCAAAATGGCTGGCTGGAATAATTTGAGCAGGACCATGCTGGCTGTGTAATGCTATCGTCTGAAGTCACATTGTAATTCCAGAAGAATAAAGTCAATTTTTTTTTTTATTACTGGCCTGGAAAAATGGATTTTTTTTCTTTTGTTTGTTTTTTTCAGCAATCAGGGGAAGTGACCCATTTCATATCTAGTTGACAGGTTCTCTTCTAGAGCCTGTTATCCTCTATGAATTAAGTCACATAGGTGCATCTATTTAGGGCATAAAATCTAAGGTTCAGCACCAAGTTAATTTTAGCAGACATCAGCACCATTCACTGTTTTTAACCCACGTACATGATCTTTAGCATATCAACTTATCTGACACATGCATGGCATTTTGGACTTTTCATGTAGCTTTGTCCCTTTGTCCCATTATTCATTCATTCATTCAGTCGTATATATTGAGCGCCTACTGTGTGCAGAGCACCATACTAAGCACTTGGGAAGTACAAATCGGCAACGTATACCGACGGTCCCTTCCCAACAACGGGCTCACAGTCTAGAAGGTGGAGACAGACAGCAACACAAAACAAATAGACAAGTGTCAATACCATCAGAATAAATAGAATTATAGCTATATTACACATCATTAATAAAATAAATAGAGTAATAAATCCATTCACATAGCTGCTACCCTGGACATCTTGAGCATTTTCCCAGCACTCATATGGTTAAGCACTAAAAGTGGCATTTTACCAAGGTATCATTGTACTTACTGTAGTCTATCTGATCACATCTGTGACATTTACATTACTCTAAGGCAATTCATTGGGTTTATTTTGCCAAGAAATAGTTTAAGAATCAGAATGATACACTTTGAGTATCAAGTATACAAAGTATACAAAGTATCAAGTAAATACCTTGACCTGAAGCTGTGGGGAAGACATTCTACAAAAATCTGTTAAACCAATTTCAGACCCTGCCGTTTTAGAACCTTCCATCTAAAATAATGTTCATTCATTCAATCATATTCATTGAGCGCTTACTGTATGCAGAGCACTGTACTAAGTGCTTGGAAAGTACAATTCAGCAACAGAGAGAGAATATCCTTGTCCACATCAGGCTCACAGTCTAGAAGGGGGGAGACAGACATCAAAACAAGTAAACAGGCATCAATATAAATAAAAAGAATTATAGATATGTACATATATATAGACAAGTGCTGTGGGGTGGGAAGGGTTAGAGCGAAGGGAGAAAGTTGGGATGATGGTGAGGGGAGGGGGAGCTGATGAAGAAAAGTGGTCTTAGTCTGGGAAGTCCTCTTGGAGGAGGTGAGCCTTCAGTAGGGCTTTCAAAGGGGGAGGTGTGATTGTTTGACTATTAAAATGGTAGTCAATATAGATTAATCAATCAGTGGTATTTATGGAGTGCTTACCATGTGCAGAGCATTTAGCGCTTAGGAGGTCAATAAAGCATGTATCCAAATGTTTCCGTGTAAGTTTGAGGGTTAAGAAATTACCCTCACCCTCCCCTCACCCCCCAACAAAAAAACTTTTGTAAAATATTCGCATGCTTTCTTTGGGGAAGCAGCAGGAAGCAGCATGGCCCAATGGAAAGAGCCCGGGCTTTGGAGGCAGAGGTCATGGGTTCGAGTCCTGCCTCCACCACAAGTCTGCTGTGTGACCTTGGGCAAGTCACTTAACTTCTCTGAGCCTCAGTTACCCCATCTGTAGAAATGGGGATTAAGACTATGAGCCCTACGTGGGACAACTTGATCACATTGTATCCCCCCCAGCGCTTAGAACAGTGCTTTGCATGTAGTAAGCGCTTAACAAATGCCATGATTATTATTATTATTATTTGGGGGTTCAGTGTCACTATAACATTCAGTTCTGCCGTAGTGCATGTTTTCCCTGCACATTTTGGCTAGACCATTATCAGGCAATTAGGGAGTGTTTATCCAACAAACTGAGTCTGTTGGGACACAGAATGTTCTAGTGTTGGAAAAAACAGCTTGTACGCTCACATGTGCACATGGGCCTGTGCATACCTTCAGAACAGGTATTTCAGCACAAGGTTTCCATAACATAGGGTTTTGCAGAAATGAAACTCCTGTGTTATAGGAGAACCAGCTGCATAAGGCAATGAAAACTCCCCAGGTAGGATTTTCAAAGCTACGCATTCAACAAGAAAATAATATTAAACAGCAGGATTGATTACTCTCTCTCTCTCTTTCTCTCTTTCACTCTTGCTCTCTATATATACACACATACATATATATATATATACTATATATATATCTGTATAAATATTCAAATATTTGGACTTGAAATTCAATAGTTTAAAATTTCCACTAGTTTAAAAAGCAAAATATGATGAAGAACATGTGGACGTAATTTTTAAATTAAAAAATATTTTTATTGACCATATATTAAAGGTAACGTAGAGGGAAATCATCTCAAGTGACCATTGATCTTCACAAGGGATAAAATAAAGTAGCTGCTGTGTGTGTAACATGCTACATTTGGAATAAAGTCCATTTTTCATCAAATTCAATTATATTTTTATTATGCCCCAGAGAATAAACAAATAGTATACCGTATATATTTTTTAAAAAATAAAATACTGAATAATAACTATGATTCAGAAGGGTGTAAATCACTTGTACACTCATTTATTGCCTTCAACAGAATAGCTTTTAGAAAATTGTATGTCACGACAAATCAGTCACACTGCACTTACACTGCACTAGTTGAATTACCTTTGGCGTTTTTGTATTCTAACAGTTCTATTTGTCTCCCAGTGGTATAGATTGAATAAGTAATGAATAACTGTATAATAAGTTTTTGGTACTTAAAAAGAAAAACATTGGTAATTCATTGTTAAATTGAGCAGTCTTTGTTATACCTGCATTTTTGAAGGTTTTTTCCTAACAATGAGGTTTTTTTTTTTTTCTTTTCTGAATACCATCTGTTTTATGAGTCATAAGGTTCCTCGGTGACCCAGACCAGTGATTCATAAGAATAGGTCGGTTGACTCGGGGGTCCCAGAACTTTCACCTCCTCTTTTATGGTAGGGCTGCTATTCAAGTCTATTCAGCGCTTAGAACAGTGCTTGGCACATAGTAAGCGCTTAACAAGTGCCGTCATTATTATTGCAATATCTTATAGTCAAGGTGGTGCTGTTTGACATTAAAATGTCCTGTAATGGAAATAGTGGAGAGTGAGTCATATACTCTAAACACTTCTAAATTGGCAATTAGAAGGTAAATATTTGCCAAATTTGGAATCTAGATACCTCCTCCCCAGGTTCTGTGAGCCTAATCATCATCATCAATCATATTTATTGAGCGCTTACTGTGTGCAGAGCACTGTACTAAGCGCTTGGGAAGTACAAATTGGCAACATATAGAGACAGTCCCTGCCCAACAGTGGGCTCGCAGTCTAAAAGGGGGAGACAGAGAACAAAACCAAACATACTAACAAAATAAAATAAATAGAATAGATATGTACAAGTAAAATAAATAAATAGAGTAATAAATATGTACAAACATATATACATAAATGACAGGGTGCCCCAAATTAATCTCTAAAACCTCAAATTTTGAGTAGAATGATACTCAATTAACAAGGCTTTGGGTTCGTTAATCAGTGTTATTTATTGAGCACTTGTGTGCAGAACACTATACTAGGCATTTGGGAGAGTGCAGTAGAGTTGGTAGATATGTTCCCTGGCTGCAGGGAGCTTAAGGTTTAATTCAGGTTCCTTCACTAATTTGACACAAACTAATTTCGTTCTGAAACTGCTTAGTCATTTAAAAGATATGACTTATATTAAGTCATTGTCCCTCCCTGTTTGGTTTGAAAAGTTTAAGACAGCAATTTCCATCTTATGTGAAGACTTCAGTATTCTCATATGCTGAACCTTAGAGATACCTCAGGAAACAGACGTTTTGACGGTTGACAGCAGAATTACTATCAATTTTTATCCCTAAAACAGGAAGCACCATTAAATCTAGGTGTTCTTGTTTTTTTTAATTAAAAAATTCAGAATTGAATAATTTTTTTAAAAAATAGCTCCTTAGTGATTTCTCTGTTCATATCTTTTTCAAGTAATTGGAAGGTTAATTTTGAATTTTGTATTACTTTTGTAGCACAGACAATTTTCCCAAAATATAATCTGAAAGCTCATTGAGGGTAGGTTATGTGTCTTTCATTATATTGTACTCGCCCAAGTGCTTAGTACGGTGCTTTATGCTCAATAAATATAATCGATTGATTGATTACCTAGGAAAATTTACTTCAGAATTTTTAATATCCTGAAGGAGAGGCAGGAAGAAATCTGCAGTGATGTCATCAAAATTTCTTTGCTAAGGTACATTCAAAGTTCTACTGTAGGAAATATCCATAAGTTTTGTTGTTGGACAGGAAAATGAAAGTGATATTGCAATATTTTATAGACACCAAAGCAGATATAAATTGAAAATGATTCCTCTAGGAAATACCATCACATTATCCTGACAGAGTATTTGAGACTTGCAGGATTTTAAAGAAGCGCTGCAGATTCATTTTGAATACTTTCTTATTTTTCTAAGTTTTCCCCCTCCTCACATGTCTGTAGTGCCTATTTTTGTAAGTGGGCCTATCCCAGGATAATTAATCACGGAACCAAATGTTTAGCTGAGTTTTTGAGGCATACTCAAAGGTATACATTTCTTTTTGAACTGTTCCAGTTGCCTCTTCCTTAGGCCCACCTTGGTGTGAATAGCAAGGTGTTTAACCCTATTTCCTTGGCCAGATTCCAAATGGACTCATTACATGTTGCCTTACTTGAGTGGGATAATTACCGACTGTGGGTTAGTGAAGCCTAATATGATTCCTGGGATCAACAAGTGATCTGTGTTTTCTCGATGGGAAGAGGCTCCCCATTGTAATCATACACCAATGAGACGATAGCAATGGAGTGAAGCGTAGCTCAGTGGAAAGAGCATGGACTTGAGAGTCGGAGGTCATGGGTTCTAATCCCGGCTCTGCCACTTGTCGGCTGTGTGACTTTGGGCAAGTCACTTCTCTGGGACTCAGTTCCCTCATCTGTAAAATGGGGATTAAGACTGTGAGCCCCATGTGAGACAATCTGATTACCTTGTGGATACAAGGATGCCCAGCACTTAGAACCGTGCTTGGCACACAGAAAGTGCTTAACAAATGGTGGTGGTGGTAGTAGTAGTAGTAGTAGTAGTAGTATCATTATTATTATTATTTAGACTTGAAATTTCAGAATTGCCATTAGAAACGCTCTTAGCTGTTACCTATATTTTGCCAGAATTAGTGGTATATCCATTTGATGGTATTTGTGGAACACTGAACTTAGTGCATGGGAGAGTACATTATACTGGAGTTGGTAGACACACCTCCTGCCCTCAGGGAGCTTATAGTCTAGACAGACATTAAAATAAATTACAGATACGGGATATGGCAGAATATAAGGATATGTATATGCATACCGTGGGGCTGGATGAAGGGGAGCGAATCAAATTGCTTAAAGGGTAGGACCCACGTGCATAGGTGATGCAGAATGGAGGGCGACTAAGTGGGGAAATGAGGGCTTAGAGAAGATATGGTTTTAGTACATCTTTGAAAGTTGGGAGAGTGATGGTCTACATCCCAGTCTTTAGTTGCTATAAACTTCTTCATACCACTTTCTGCCACGGTCCAGTAGTATTTATTGAGCTCTTACTGTATGCAGAGCCCTGAGCTAAGTGTTTGGGAAAGCACATTATAGTTGAACGATCCTTACAATCTAGATGTGACTTCCTGTCATTCTTCTTGACAGCTCATTGACTCCACATTCAAGGAAAGGTAGTGATCCTTGACTATTTCATCACTTGTATTACCAATTAATATTTACTAAGCATCGATTAGGTGTAAATCATTTCTCTCAAAGTGGCACAAGAGGTTCCATCCATGGGAGTTTTCAGCCACAGGATTTTCTTGGCAGAGTTTTTTAGGGACTTTACCTTGCTGCCTTGAGGAAGGTATTCTTCTGAACAAAATTAGTGAAGATCCAAGTGAATTGACACTTTTAAAGACCCCACCTCCTTTAGTTCTCATTTGATCATGTGTTATCATCCAAATTAATGCATGCCTTATTCCAGACCGCCTTTATTTTCAAAAGTGAGGCCTCTTTCATTTCACAAGTAATCGCTTTGCCACATGATGTTTTTTGATTTTATAGTTCCCTTCTTTTCCTTTCTTTCAAACAACAATTCCTCTGGGAATGTGTGTTTTGTTTGAAATTTGGTGGCAAACCCACAGTAAAGCAGTAAGTGGAGGTAGGGTTCTTGGGAATTTCAAAGCATATAGATGGCATGGTTCGTGTGTGTGTGTGTGTGTGTGTGTGTGTTATATAGATACACACACATACATATTTTATTCTTCAATTTTAACTACAAATTTGGAAGAAGTCCCAGTTTGAGAATGAAAAAATCCAAACATATCTGTATTTCAAGTGTTCTTTTTATTGAGCTTTTCTTTTGAAATCAGAATAGATGCAGAACATGAATAAGAAGAAAGCCAAAGTTTGAAATAATTATATTTACTCAAACCAGCTGCAAAATCAGGTAACTGTAAACTCTATAGTAATGCAAGATAAACATTTCAGTATGCAGTTTATACCTTTAGATCTTTTCCCCTACCAACAGGGTCATCTTTATTAAATGCCTAAAAGAATAAAAAGGAAAAAAAAAGTGCGCTGTACTAATAGGGGGAAAGAAAAAGGTTTCCCCTCTCCCTCCACTCCAGTCCCAGACTTCACTCGGCTGCGCGGATCATTTTTCTACAAAAACGCTCAGGACATGTTTCCCCACTCCTCAAGAAACTCCACGGTTGCCCATCCACCGCCACATCAAACAAAAACTCCTCACCATTGGCTTTAAAGCCCTCAATCACCTAGCCCTGTTCCTCAATCTCATCTACCTCACCAGTGACCCCAAGCCCAAATCCTTCCTCTGGCCTTGACCGCCCTCCTTCCTCATATAATAATGATGATGGCATTTGTGAAGCGCTTATTATGTGCAAAGCACTGTTCTAAGCGCTGGGGGATCAGGTCGTCCCATGTGGGGCTCACAGTGAGCCCACTGTTGGGTAGGGACTGTCTCTATATGTTGCCAACTTGTACTTCCCAAGCGCTTAGTACAGTGCTCTGCACACAGTAAGCGCTCAATAAATACGATTGATTGATTGATTTACAGATGAGGTCACTGAGACACAGAGAAGTGAAGTGACTTGCCCAAAGTCACACAGCTGACAAGTGGTGGAGCCAGGATTAGAACCCATGTCTCGCATATCTGAGAGACAATTACTTTCCCCTGCTTCAAAGCCTCGAAGCAGGGTGGCTCAGTGGAAAGAGCACGGACTTTGGAGTCAGAGGTCATGGGTTCAAATGCCGGCTCTGCCAATTGTCAGCTGTGTGACTTTGGGCGAGCCACTTAACTTCTCTGTGCCTCAGTTACTTCATCTGTAAAATGGGGATTAAAACTGTAAGCCCCCCCGTGGGACAACCTGATCATCTTGTAACCTCTCAAGCGTTTAGAACAGTGCTTTGCACATAGTAAGTGCTTAATAAATGCCATTATTATTATTATCATCATCATTATTATTATTCCCTAAGCCCCCCTTTCCTCTTCTCCCAGTCCCTTCTGCGTCGCCCTGATTTGCTCCCTTTTGACCATCCTCCCTTCCAGCCCCAAGGCACTTATGTGCGTACTCTGTAATTTATTTATATTAATGTCTGTCTTGTCCCCTCTAGACTGTACACTCATTCTGGGGAGGGAATGTGTCTATTTATTGTATAGTGTCTTATACATTTATAAGACACTTGTAGTGTCTTATACTATTTATTGTATAGTACAGTTCTCTGTGCTCAATAAATACAATTGACTGATTGATTGATTGATAGGTGTATTGTACTCCCCCAAGCACTTAGTAGAATACTCTGCACATAGGAAGGTGTCAATAAATACAGTTGAATGAAAGAATGAGAAAGCTGGCATCATTCAATTCATACAGAAAAAGTTTTAAAATCTGAAATAAACAGAATAAGCCAAGCAAGTCTGTTTCACTTGTTTGTCAGACCCTGAGAAATTCTAACCCATAAAACTAAAATAATTTAGAATTGTTTGTGTTGTGAAGACATTTTGTCTGCTTTATTCAGTGACAAAGATGAATTTTATGTTATAATCAGTCAACCAATCATATTGAGCACTAATTTTGTGCAGAGCACTGTACTAAGCGCTTGGAAGCGTACAGTATAACAGAGTTCGTAGACATGTTCCCTACCCACAACAAGCTTACAGTCTAGAGGAATGTAACCCTGTAATGCTGTACAGTAAATCCATAGTATTTATTGAGCATTTACTCTATGCTCAGGACTGTACTAAGTGCTTGGGAGTGTACAATAGAGTTAATAATGAAGTGGCATGGGCTTGGGAGTCAGAGGACATAGGTTCAAATCCTGACTCTGCACTTGTCTGCTGTGTGACCTTGGGCAAGTCACTTAACTTCTCTGTGCATCAGTTACCTCATCTGTAAAATGGGGATTAAGACTGTGAGCCTCACGTGGGACAACCTGATTAATTTATATCTACCCCAGCACCTAGAACAGTGCTTGGCACATATTAAGTGCTTAACAAATGCCAAATATAAAAAGATTCATTCATTCATTGTCATATTTATTGATCACTTACTGTGTGCAGAGCACTGTACTAAGCACTTATTATTAGTAGTAAGTCTGATCCTGGTTCCCAATTATACAACCTAGATGGGGAGACAAACATGAAAATATAGGGAGGGAACAACAACAATAATATGTAAATATATGCATCACTGCTGTGCAGTAGCTGCAGTTTCAGTTTTCAAAGTTGACTTTATTAATCCTTTTATGGATTTTTCATTTGAATTCTATTCAGCTGTTTAATGTATTTTGTGTCTCTTTAAATTATACTTTGGATGTCGTACAGTTTAGCAATTTAGCCCTCTTCTTTCACCTGTTGATTCTGCTCAGTCTTTTCAACTTTTCTGTACATATGAACACAAATACAAACCAGATAAATTTTACTTTACTTCAACTCTTCTCCCTTGGTTTCACATGACAGAAAAGACTATAGCCACTGTTAATGTAAAACTGTTTAGTTGACTCTCATCTTAAGCTATATGTAGCTCTCTTTATTTCTCTCTTCATCTCCTCCCCTCCTCCTCCTCTTCCCCTTCTGTAGAAGGTCCAGTTATCCCAGCCTCCAGGAGAACCTTCTGCAGTTGATTTTTTTATGGTATTTGTTAAGCGCTTACTATGTGTCAAACTGTCAAAGACTGTTCTAAGCTCTGGGGTAGGTACAAGTTAATTTGGTCCAACAGAGTCCCTGTCCCACGTGGGGCTCACGGTCTAAGGAGGAGGGAGAACAGGTATTTAATTCTCATTTTACAGTTTAGGAAACTGAGGCACAGAGCCCAAGTCCTCTGACTTCCAGGTTCGAGGTCTTTCCAGGAAGCCACGCCGCTTCTTGTCTCCCCGCAATATATCCCTCCACGGACCACGTCAGCACTTCTCCACCACCCAAGCCCTTAGGA
This sequence comes from Tachyglossus aculeatus, assembly GCF_015852505.1. NCBI lineage: Eukaryota > Metazoa > Chordata > Mammalia > Monotremata > Tachyglossidae > Tachyglossus > Tachyglossus aculeatus. Next base: position 27,106,000 of record NC_052088.1, on the reverse strand, counting down.
CCACCCCCCCAAAGTTATGTGGGTTCAAATCTTTATACTCTACTCCTCCTCCTATTTGTAATATATTCTAATGTCTGCCTTCCCTGCTAGACTGTAGCCTTTCCACGGGCAGGGATCATGTCTACTAATTGTATTGTACTCTCCCAAGCACTTAGTATAGTGCTCAGGACCTAATAGGTATCTCGAAGAGTATTGATTGATTGATTGATTTCTTTTGGAAGGTTGGATACATCCAATATATGGTAGCAACCTGGAGAAACAGTTATAAATACTTTGGACCATTTGAACTTCTCTCAAGGAAACTTTTTGCCAACTCTTGGGAAAGCATATTCATTCATTTATTCATTCAATCAATCGTATTTATTGAACACTTACTGTATGCAGAGCACTGTACTAAGCGCTTGGGAAGTACAAGTTGGTGACATATAGAGACGGTCCCTACCCAACAATGGGCTCACAGTCTAGAAGGGGGAGACAGACAACAAAACAAAACATGTGGACAGGTGTCAAGTCGTCAGAATAGAGGGAGGGATGAGGGGGAGAGGAAGGAGGGGGCTCAGAGTGGGAAGGCCTCCTGGAGGAGGTGAGCTCTCAGTAGGGCCTTGAAGGGAGGAAGAGAGCTAGCTTGGCGGATGTGGGGAGGGAACTTCACTGAACTCCGTCCTTTCCCGAATCTCCTTCTGGCTCTCTGACTTATTCTTCTCAGTCTCTTTTGGCCAGCCTCTCCTGGAAAACCTCAAACAAAACATGTCCAAAACAGAATTCTTTCTGTTCTGTTTGTCCTGTTCTCCCATCTTTCCCATCACTGGAGACCACGCCACTCTCCTCTCTGTCTCACAAACACATAACCTTGGCATTATCCTCGACTCATGTCTCTCATTCAACCTACATATTCAATTTGTCACCAGATCCTGTTGGTTCTACCTTCACAACATCGCTAAAATCCACCCTTTCCTATCCATCCAAACTGCTACTGTTCTGATCCAAGCACTTATCCTTCCTGCCTTTTTTTTTTAAATGGTATTTGTTAAGCGCTTACTATGTACAAAGAAAGCACTGTTCTAAGCGCTGCCGAGGTTACAAGGTGATCAGGTTGTCCCACGGGGGGCTCACAGTTTTAATCCCCATTTTCCAGATGAGATAACAGAGGCACAGAGAAGTTAAGTGACTTGCCCAAAGTCACACAGCTGACTGTTGGCGGAGCCGGGATTTGAACCCATGACCTCTGACTCCAAAGCCACCACATCTGCCTCCTCGCTGACTTCCCTGCTTCCTGTCTCTTTCTACTCCAGTCCGTACTTCAAGCTGTTGCTAGGATCCCTTTTCTTGAAGACTGTTTAGTCCAGATCTCCTCACTTCTCAAGAAGCTCCAGCGATTGCCCCTCTACCTCAGCATCGGATGGAAACTCCGTACCTTCAGCTTTAAAGCGCTCAATCAGATCACCCCCTCCTACCTTACCTCACTGATATCCTACTCCATTCATTCATTCATTCATTCATAGTAAGCGCTCAATAAATACGATTGATGATGATGATGATGATTCAATCGTATTTATTGAGCACTTACTGTGTGCAGAGCACTATTCTAAGCACTTGGGAAGTACAAGTTGGCCAGCCTGCACGTTTCACTGTTGCTCCGGCTTCCTCACTGTGTCTCGATCTTGTCTAATTTGTTGCTGACCCCCACCCATGTCCTGCATGTGGCTTTGAATCCCTTTCCCCTCCATAGATGCCAGACCCCCACTCTCCCCACTTTCATCATCATCATCAATCGTATTTATTGAGCGCTTGCTGTGTGCAGAGCACTGTACTAAGCGCTTGGGAAGTACAAGTTGGCAACATTTAGAGACAGTCCCTACCCAACAGTGGGCTCACAGTCTAAAAGGGGGAGACAGAGAACAAAACCAAACATACTAACAAAATAAAATAAATAGAATAGATATGTACAAGTAAAATAAATAAATAAATAAATAGAGTAATAAATATGTACAAACATATATACATATATACAGGTATATACATATTTACAGGTATGCACTTTACCTACATATATACACACATATACACTTTCAAAGCCTTAAGGCCACATCTCCTCCAAGGGACTTTTCCCGATAAAGCCCTCTTATCTCTGACTTCCCTTTCCTTCTGTGCACCTGATATGGACCTCAGCCTCAGTTCCACAGCACTCATGTACACATTTGTAATTGATTTATTTTAATGTCTATCTCTGCCACTCGACCATAAGTTCCTTGTGATCAGGGAACGTGTCCACACATTTGTAATTGATTTATTTTAATGTCTATCTCTGCCGCTCGACCATAAGTTCCTTGTGATCAGGCAACGTGTCTACCAACTCTTTTGTATTGTACTCTCCCAAGTGCTTAGTAAAGCATACAGTTAGTGTTCAATAATTGCTATAGATAGGCGTTTTCTAGAAGCCAGTTTCGTATTTCAACTCTGTTCTTACACACATGGGAAAAATGAATGTAATTCTGTCATTAAACTGTGATTCCTTTAACTAATATCTACTAGGGAGGTGCATAGATTAATCTTACATTTGATGATTTAGTGCACTGTATTAAAATTTTTATATAAGCAGATGAAATAGGTTATGTCTTATTTGGAAGGTTGTGCAAAATTATGAATATAGAATCAAATACATTATTTTTATTTACTGATTTTTAGTATTTAAAACAGGATTATCAGCTAAAATTTGAACTGTAATACATTTTTTTCATCTTGACTGACAAATGCTTGTGTTAAATTCTTCATTTTTAGCAGTTTCTGGAATGAGCTATTCTCTTATTGGGATTTCAAAAGCCATTGTACAGTATTTTAGGTTTAGATTATTTCTCAAAGAAAGGTTATCTTTAAAGTGCTGGGTTTGAATTGCATCGCTTTGTCGACGTGAAAAGAAGTATCATTACTAGGTCAGATCAAAAGGCTAATGGTCTAATATTCTTCCAGGATGAACAATGTGAATGATCCTTGCCTGCTGCGACATCTATCTTCGGTTTAAATAATTCATTTTACTTAAAATGATTACCTGAAGAATTGCACATATAAATTTCAGATTTTTGTATATAAAGAGTTCCTTCTAAGTTTTGAAAATGTAGATAGGCAATTCTCCCATAACATTTGTTTTCAGAACACATTTTGAATCGATTGCTGTTTGGAAATTAAAGAATGTTCTTTCAACAACCCTCAGCCCTCTGGCTATAATGCAATCAAACACTTACTGAGCACCTAGTAAGTGTAGAGCACTGCACCCAACTCTTGGGAAAGTACAATACCACCGAGTCGGTAGACACGGTCTCTTCCCACAAGGATTTTACAGTCTATAGGGGCAGTGAGGTGAATGCATATGCTTGCGCTTAGTACACTGCTCTGCACACAGTAAGTGCTCAATAAATACGATTGATTGATTGATTGGTGTCAGTCAAGGCATGTGTTTCAAAGTTCAAGTTCTCAACACGAGGTTTGTCATAAACATAAACACACACATTTATGGGAGAACTGATTGCTTTTTTGTCGTTATATTTGATGCCATCATAAATATTTCTTCATAGAATAGTCATTCACCACATTCACGTATGCATGTAGATATGGAAAGCTGGCAGTCCCCTACATTTTATCCATAGGGAAATAAATATGTTGTGCTGACAGTAACGGCATGTAACTTCACGTGAACTAAGAAGGATTCCTTTACAGAAAACAAATAAACGATAGCTAAAATTCTGCCCATTTTTGTGTGAAATGGAATTAAAGAAACCCCACAGGTCTTTGTACCCTCAAGAAAGTTCCACAGAAATTCACATGCTTAATCCCTCTATCAGTGTTAGGACAAGTTACTAAAATATCTAGTCCCGTGAAGGCCATACCCTAGTTTTAGGTTGTAGTTAGTCATTGGCAAAAACCCAGATCCAGATGGCAGTGATTAGGGTGAAAACTTAGTTCTAATTGAAGTGGATCTGGGGAGATGAACAAGACTTGAGCTTTTCCCATTCATGGGACTATAATCTATTAGGTTTCATTACCTGAGACCTTTTGGGATGCCGTAATAAAAACCTTTTGATAAAGTGTCCCAAGAGCCAAGGTGTATGCAGAGGGCATCGTGTTTCACAGTCCAAAGAACAGCTTACATAAGTTAAGAAGATACTTGCCAATCTTTTGTCATGCCTAGAACTGGTATTCAGGGATAAGGCTATCCCATCAGGAAATCGAGTGGGCCACAGGCAGAGAAGGTATTAGTTTTCATGGAAATCTTTTGCTCTCATGAAAAGGCCTTTTGATTCTTAAAAGAGATTTGTTTCAGTCTAAATCATTTTGAACTCACTCATGCTCAGAAGATTACTAAAAAGCCTTTCTCTTCACCCTTTATATAGAAAGTTTTTATAGGCCACCCACACCTGATTAATTTTGAAGGGTCTTTCGAATTTCATTGGTTCTAATCATTGATTTTGGTTTCTGAGAATGATGCGATTCAGAATCTCTAGTTAATAAGCAAGATACTTGCTAAATTGTTCATTTTAAATTGGAGACATTAATAGGACAAAATTCTGAATACAAATTAGAGCTTGAGTTATGGTGCTCATTTTTTGAATTGGGAAGACATCGATGAAGTTCTCCTTTTATTAATCATTTTGCTATTTTCTCATTACTCTTCCTTTGTTGATGTAGTTACAGTATTGTTTCTAGGCGGACTGTCTCTGTAACTTCCCACTACCTGTAATCTATTTTAGTGGCTATCTCTGTGACTAGAGTGTATATTCTTTGAGTACAGGAATCCTGTCTACTAGCTCTGTTGTTCTTTCCTAAGTGCAGTACTCTGGACAGACCACATACTTAATAAATACCACTGATTAATGGATTGCTTTGGCAACAGATCGTGTCCTCGGGTATGTAGGAATGGTTCTTTTCTCTGTCAGTGTCGGAGTGAGGAGCGAGAAGCAGCTTGGCCTAATGGCACCAAGACTGGGAGTCAGAAGGACCTGGATTCTAATGCTTGGTCTGCCACTTGCCTGCTGTGTGACCCTGGGCAAGTCACTTCTCTGGGCCTCAGTTACCTCATCTTTAAAACAGGGATTGGGACTGGGAACCTTGTGTGGGACACCGACTGGGTCCAACCTGATTAGCTTTTCCAACCTGTCCTGCGTGATCTCCCCCAGCACTTAGTAGGGTTCCTGACACATCATAAGTGCTGAACAAATACCGTTAACAGTTTATTTTTTAGGGAAAGATGCTCTCAAATGGTTAGAAAACACAGATTCTTGCTGCCAACAGGGTTTTGTTAATATGTTTTGTTTTGTTGTCTGTCTCCCCTTTCTAGACTGTGAGCCCACTGTTGGGTAGGGACCGTCGCTATATGTTGCCAACTTGTACTTCCCAAGCGCTTAGTACAGTGCTCTGCACACTGTAAGCACTCAATAAATACGATTGAATGAATGAATGAATGAATATACTGTCTCTTCTGGGCAGCAGCATTATTCAAATACCCTTGGAGGGATGCTTATGAGTTGGGGTGGGGGAAAGAATGACAGAAAACACCATTTATATCAGCACCAATCAACCCCTTTGGCTAAACAGTCAGGAATAATAATAATAATGATAACAATAATAATAATAATGATATTTGTTAAACACTTACTGTGTGCCAGGCACTGTACTAAGTTCTGGGATGGACACAGACAAGTCACTGGGCTATGAGCTGAACAAGGGACAAGCATTTGTGGACTGTGTGTAGCCAATAAATGTTTCATTGCCTAAAGTAGACAAGACTGGCCTTGCAAGGGAAGGATTCTCAACCATAGGGGAGGCAACAGGTGGATGAACACCAGATGATCTACCTGTCCACCACCATGGCTGTTCAGAAAGCTGCTAATCTGTTCCTAGTCTTAGGTATGCACAATATTTAGGATATTTAGGATATATTAGCAATATCTCCCCATCTAGACTGTAAGCTCAGTGTGGGCAGGGAACCAACTCTTTGATGTTGAACTGTCACGAGCACTTAGTTAAGTGCTCTGCACACAGTAAGCGCTCAATAAATATGACTGATAGTTGAGTGAATCAGTTTAGTCCGAGAGCAGTTTTGTATCCTCTTGACTGAACCGATAAGACGTAATTCATTCTGGTCTCCAATTGCAGACCTCTTGGTCACGCCCATCCCGCTGGCCGAAAGTCCCTCCTCCTTCAAATCCCCCAAGGCCACTGCTCTCCCCATCTTTAAAGTCCATCTGAAATTACAGGCATTTGCCCGATTAATTTCTAATCTTTCCAGATTCTATCCCCCATCTGTCTCTTCAGCGCATTTCTGCACCACTCATACATTTGTGTACCCCAAACCACCTTTCTTATAGTATCCGTTAAGCACTTACAAATGTTAAGCACTTAGAAAAGTGTTAAGCCTTTACTGTCAAGTGCTGTTCTAGGCGCTGGGGTACGTACAAGGCTGTCAGGTGGGACACAGTCCCTGTCCCATGTAGGGGGCACAGTTTAAGTTGGAGGGAGAAGGATTTAATGCCCATTTTACAGATGAGGCACAGGGGAAATAATCGATTTGCCCGAGGTCACCCAGCAGACGGGTGATGGAGCCGGGATTGAAACCGAGGTCTTCCAACACCGAGACCAATGCTCTTTCCACTAGGTCACACTGCTTCCCACGTCTCTTGTAGAATATATGTGCATATTATACATACCATGTTATGCAAGCCGTGACTCATCTATATATCCTTATTTTCCTACTTCCTCCTATGTGTCTTATTTTAGGGTCCGTCACCCCAGACAATAACATTTTTGAGCACAGGGACTAAGTCTACGAACTCCATTGTAGTCTCCTAAGCCCCCTGCACACAGGTGCTAAATTCAACTTATTGATTGATATTTATTGTGGGCATCCATGACTGAATTAAGCTTTCTTATGCCTCTCATATAAATATTTTGTAGTGTGGCGCATACCAGTACTACAATCTATATGCTATTTAAAGGACATGAATTGAAAGCGTTTTACAAAATTTAAGGGAAAAAAAATTCACTTGTTCTCATTTCAGCATTCAACAGTGTCTTAAGGAGTTCCAAGCAGAAGTAAATAAAATCTGTCCTGATGTGGTACTTCAAAGTGCAAATGATTGCCTTCAGTGGCTAGACAACTTCAATTTTAAGCCAACGCCCACAGCTCAAAATGACTTGATCAAATTCCTCCAAACCGTGGTAAGCAGGAAGAAAAAACTTCACAATGGATGGGGAACTCTGCTGATTGCCTGTTTTGAATGTGTTTTTCTTTACACATCAGAGTATTATCACAATGATTCAATCTGCTCTCTTGTTGTATTCCACTTCTTTTTTCCTTTTTCTGTTTTCCTTCATATTGCTAAACCCCTCTCCTTTACCCCATTCCTCTGTCTGTGTTCACACTCTTCTATTCCTGTCATAATTGTCAAGCCCATTTCCGTTCTTTTGTTTTCTTCCCTTTTTTTCCATCTTCTCTTTATTTTTCCATCTTCCCCTAGTCAGCTTTCTACTTCCTCTTACATTAGGTATTATTAAGCCCTCCCTAAAATTTTCTCTTTTCTAGAGAATAGCGTTTCCAGTTGGCTACATGTTTTGTTGTTGTTATGATTTCATGTCATAATTAAATATGAGCAGGATTCAAAAATTATAATCACCCATTCATCCATTCTTTTGAATTATGAATTGATTATCAATTCAGTTCAATTGATTAGCAATTATCAATCATAATTCTCAATTATGAATCGATAGCCTGTGGCCTGGATAGACTATAGAGCCTATGCCTTTTCTCAAAACACTGAAAACCTAGCATCTACTCAACACCAGCGATGTTTATGGTGCTTTTCCAAGCACTCAATACAGTGCTCTGCATACAGTAAGTGCTCAATCAATACTATTGATTGATTGAACACAGAAAATTATTTAGTGATGTGCAAATGAAGCAAGCACTCCTCACTCTCGGCTTCAAAGCTCTCCATCACCTCGCCCCCTCCTACCTCACCTCCCTTCTCTCCTTCTCAGCCCAGCCCGCACCCTCCGCTCCTCTGCCGCTAACCTCCTCACCATGCCTCGTTCTCGCCTGTCCTGCCGTCGACCCGTAGCCCACATCCCTCCCTCCACACATCTGCCAAACTAGCTCACCTCCTCCCGGAGGCCTTCCCAGACTGAGCCCCCCCCATTTTTCCTCTCCTCCCCTCCTTATCACGCCCTTCCCTCTCTCTACCCTACTCCCTTCCCCTCTCAATGGCACTTGTGTATATTTTTACATATTTATTACTCTACTTATTTTATTAATGATGTGTATGTAACTATGATTCTATTTATTCTGATGGTATTGACACCTGTCTACTTCTTTTGTGTTGCTGACTGTCCCTGCCTTCTAAACTGTGAGCCTGTTGTTGGGTAGGGACCGTCAGTATATGTTGCCGATTTGTACTTCCCAAGTGCTTAGTACAGTGCTCTGTACACAGTAAGTGCTCAATAAATACGATTGATTGAATGAATGAATGAATGAATGAATGAATGAATGAATAAATGAATATTAGCTTAGGATAATTAACTTTGTGGGATGTTACTTTTTCACTAGGTTTCTTGTCTATTGTTCTCATTTACCTGTCTCTTTATTTTGAATTCTCAGCTAAACTGATGAAAACATAAGCTCCTCATGGGCCAGAATCATGTCTACCTACTCTATTGTATTGAACTCTTCCTAGCATTTAGTGGCCTGCACAGAATAAGCACTCAGTAAATAACACTGATTGGAGAAGAAAAAATGGGGGAAATCTAGTATAAACAGACCCCACAAAACTTAAAATTTCTCCACTTAATACAGTCTTTAAGACTAACCACATCTGGAAGTAACCTTCTCTATCCCAAACCTGACATGGCAATTTCTGAGGTGTGCAATGTGTTTGCGAAAGTAAAATCCAGCTAGCCTGCTCCCCCCAACATTAAGATTTCCTCCACCTTCTCCACCATACACCATCCTTTCACTATTCTCCATTCCACACCGTTAGCATTAGTAACTTCTTTTTCCTTTGAAAATAGAAACTTGGCCAGAGCAGGAGTCTCCTCTTGCTCCTACCCAACACGTCCATTATTACTGGGAGTCAGCCAAAGCTATTGTGTATTTCATTTTAGGGATCCCCAAAATGAGATCATGTAATTAAAGCTAAGTTTACAGAAGTAGCAAGCTTGGTGTAACTAGTCCTCCTAAAAAGGATAATAATGATGACGATGGCATTTGTTCAGCGCTTAGTATGTGCCAAGCACTGTTCTAATTGCTGGGATAGATTCAAGCCAATCAGGTTGTCCCACGTGGGGCTCACAGTCTTAATCCCCATTTTACAGATGAGATAACTGAGGCACAGAGAAGTCAAGTGACTTGCCCAAATTCACACAGCTGCTCAGTGGTGGAGGTGGGATTAGAACCCATAACCTCTGACTCCCAAGCCCATGCTCTTTCCACTAAGCCACACTGCTTCTCTTAAGATATGGTAGCTTCAGAGATGCCACACCTAATCTTTGAATGGTATTTATTGAGTGTTTACATTGTGCAGAGCACTGATTCATTCATTCAATTGTATTTATTGAGCGCTTACTGTGTGCAAAGCACTGTACTAAGTGCTTGGGAAGTACAAGTTGGTAACGTATAGAGATATATAGAGGTAACATATATAGTAAATTCCATTACCACTACTATTCATTCAATCGTATTTATTGAGCACTTATTGTGTGCAGAGCACTGTTCTAAGTGCTTGGAAAGTACAATTCGGCAACAAATAATGTCTACTACTACAACAGATCCAGAAGGCATCAATCAGTAGTATCAGTTGAGCGATTATCTGGGCCGAGTACCGATGGGGGGTGTACAGTAGAGGTTCATTTATTCAGTCGTATTTATTGAGCGCTTACTGGGTGCAGAGCACTGTACTAAGCGTTTGGAAAGAACAGTTCGGCAACAGATAGAAACGATCCCTACCCAACAAGGGGCTCACAGTCGAGACGGGGGAGATAGACAACAAAATAAGTAGGAGGTTGTATACACAGTCCCTACCCCTCGAGGATCTTTCAGTCTAGGGAAGAGGGGAGGGACACTAAAAATTAATTCATTCAAACTGATATCATCACTTGGGAGAATACAGTTCAATTGATTGCCAGAATCCTTCCCCATGAGGACCTTCCAAGCAAAGGTTCTAGTATACCTGATGATGATGATGATGGTATTTGTTAAGCGCTTACTATGTGCAAAGCACTGTTCTAAGCGCTAGGGAGGTTACAAGGTGATCAGGTTGTCCCACGGGGGGCTCACAGTTTTAAACCCCATTTTACAGATGAGGTAACTGAGGCACACAGAAGTTAAGTGACTTGCCCAAAGTCACACAGCCGACAGTTGGCGGAGCCGGGATTTGAACCCATGACCTCTGACTCCAAAGGCCGTGCACTTTCCACTGAGCCGCGCTGCTTCTCTGATGAAATTTCTCAGGTTGTCAACCGAATTTAGCAAGCAGCTGTTGTGCCCAGCCATATTTAAAACATTTTCTAAGATGTGGTGAAACCGTGCTCCAATTATAAGTCAATCAATCAATCAATTGTATTTATTGAGCGCTTACTGTGTGCAGAGCACTGTACTAAGCACTTGGGAAGAACAAGTTGGCAACATATAGAGACAGTCCCTACCCAACAGTGGGCTCACAGTCTATAAATGCCTTTTGCTGGTAGGGTCCGGCAGAACGACTTTTAGTTGCTTTTATTGCAGGTAACTTTCATCATGTTTAAAAAGTCATAAAAGGAGGGGTAAGAGAGGCTTCGTGCCCTAAAGCCAGATTCTTTACTTAAAACAGCTCCTCCTACCCTTTACCTTGTGGAGGTAAAATCCTGAGGACTGAAGATGGATGTAGTTACTTATTTTAATGTCGGTTAAGAGTCACGTGTATTGAATTTCATTAATATTGATTTAATAATGCTTTTCTATTTAATTAAAAGCCGGGGCTTTTAATTATCTTATAATAATCTGTTACACACAAGTCATCATCTGTTCACTGTAGGGCAAAGGCCTCTTTAGTTTTGCACAAATTCATTAGGCTGTTGAATTTGTCCTAGATCTTTAACATAATTGACCACGTTAATTCAACCAAGGTACCACACTGTTAAAACAGATTGAGCGCTCAATAACCATATTATGGGGATTCCACCTCAGATGGTGCGGGCATGACATATTTTATGGTATTAGTCATACTTGCATATTTTGCTCATATTTCCCATCAACTAATGAAGTAGTATTGAATTACAAAGTAATATTTTCACTGCATGCTATAACTTTAGTTATTTTTAGCAATTTATGATTGTAAGATTAAAATGATCAGTAAAATGGTCAATAATTCACTTTAAATGACTAATATGAATGATGCGTGATATAATTTCCTTAATTTAACCACTGTATTTTCAATAATAAACACTGGTATTATTAACCGTGTTGAACACATATAAATAGGAATTGTCAATGTACATTATAAAGTTATGGGATTCTGTCAGTTTTAAAGGTATCAATCATAAGGTCAACTCTCACCAACTTCTGACCATCATTTTCTTATTTTGAAATGTTCTTTCAGCAGAAATGGCATGCTTCTGGATTAATTTTGAATGATAAAAGCCTATCATAAAATGAATTTAGCTTGAAAGATTTTTTTTGGAATTTGATCAGAGTCTGAACACTTCAAATTATTCTGTTATATTTCTTTCCTCAAGACACCTCATTAACTTCCAAGAACTATGTTTAAAGTTTCCAAAATTATTTTTAAATTGTTATGAAACATTTCCACATTCAAGAGGTATTTGAAATCTACGTAAAACTCAGTTCTAGGGGGGAGAAAAAGCTAGCAGGTGTTACTTGCGGACATTATTTTGAATTTGGCAAAGAAAGGCTTCATAATTGGTTAGATTGGTGAGAAGCAGTTCTTCCTAATGGATAGATTGTGGGCCTGGATGTCAGAAAGATCTGGGTTCTAATCCAGCCACTTGTCTGCCATGTCACCTTGGGCAAGTCACTTCACTTCTCTATGCCTCACACAGTAAGAGCTCAATAAATACGATTGAATGAATGAATGAATTGGGGATGGAAGCCTCTGAGCTCCATGCAGGACACAGACTTCGTCCAACCTAATTTATATACACAACAGTGCTTAGTACAGTGCTTGGCATATAATAAGCAGTTAACAGATAACATTAAAAATAGATTCATTTGTTCATTCAGTCGTATTTATTGAGCGCTTACTGTGTGCAGAACACTGTACTAAGCGCTTGGGAAGGGCAAGTTGGCAACATATAGAGACGGTCCCTACCCAACAACGGGCTCACACTCTGGAAGGGGGAGACATTTAAGCTTTTGAAGAGCTTGCCCCAGACTTTTCTCTATACTTTTTTTATTTCACCTTTTATCCTTTACCTACTTGGAGCCATTTTGGCCAGAATGGTGATAACTCGGTCAGTTTGGGGCCTCTGGATATTTAGGGGTAGAAATGCACAACGTTTAGATTCTTCTTAAGCAGCACATGCAGAGTGAAGCATAAGGAAACTGAAGATTCGATCATTCGAACAGAACTTAACTCAAGATTGTGGCTGAGATTGCAGCCGTCCCTAAAAAATCACCGTGTCGTCAAAGGAAAACTTTAAACAGAATTCTCTGTATAACATATACATATTTTTTGTAAATTATATTTGATGCATTTATCATATTCCACTAGTTTTTGAATTAAGAATATTTTTCTGTTCACAGTAAATGTATTTTCTAAAAATATGGTTTAATTTTTTTTAGCAAAATATACTGAAGAACGAACAAAATAAAGAAGAAATGATACTTGATATTCTGTTAGATATCTCCAACCAATGTGGAGTTTCATTCCCATGTACTCCAAGTGGCACTTCTTTTCAGCTCACATCAAGAACTTCTCTTCATGCTATTGAAGATGATTTAGCAATGGACGTTACGTCCCTGTGGGACGATATAAGGCTGTATCTTCGACGTTTCTTAGTAAACAGATTACAGAGACATCCCAAAACAAACAATTTAGAGCAAAAAATATCATTTAAAACTCAGTGCATACAACAGCTTTTATTTCTCTATCCAGAATCCGAAGTTCTAGCTAAGTATCAGAGCATGCAGAATAAATTGATTGCTGAAATCCTGCAAGACTGTGGTGTGTGCTACAACAGTGAAATAAACTTGGACAAGCTGATTCATGGTTGCCAAAGTTCAATACCCAAGTTGTGTACCATGATCAAAGAAGATTTTTATATACTGTGCAACATAATTGGGCCCTCCTCAACACAGAAATTTGTTAATGAGACTTACCTGGATACCATTAAGGAAGAGATGGAGGTTCTTCTTGAAAGACTATGTGAACTTCAGTTCAAAGATGCTGATGTAATTAAAACAAGCAAGCAGTCCAACAAGCGTAAAGGATCAGTGCAGGCTTTGGGTTAGTGACATTTTGAGTTTTTGTTTATTTTAGCTCTATCCGTGAAATCTGTATTACATTTTTTTCCAATTGGTTGATGAGTTTTCACAAAGCTGAAAAATCCTGAGGAGCAGAATTAAACGTTGATGTGATTTTAATTGCTATTCATTTTTGTTACCCATCCATCATCTTGCGTCTAGTTATACAATAGGAATGTAATGACTTTTGCAGTTATTCAATTATTAAAGATGTACATATCTAAAATAGTCTAGGCAATTTTCTTCTAATTTTTTCCGAAAAGCAGTAGACGGGTAGGTGAAAATTGTTCGGTAAGAGCACGTATACATTCTGTCTATTAAGTGTAGCTTCCAAAATCTTTACATTATAACTAGGCTTAAAAAGGAAATATTGAACATTCAGCATAAAATAGTCATACTCTTCCCAGCAGTTCCTTGAATTGTCTAAAATTAAAAATCAAAAATGTAGCAGATGTCAATCATCCAGATTCACTAAGTTTAATGGGACAATAGGCATTAATTGGTCTGAAAAGATTTAAAGTGCCTGTCAAATTCATTTTAAAGAATCTACCTCGGATTTTTAGGGTAAGTTCATGGTCAAAAGTTTTTCTAAATGAAAGAAGATTAGCTATTTCCTAATTTTTTTCAGACGTCATTATCGAGCCCAATTTTAAGGAGTATCCTAGGGAAAAATAGAAGTTAAAATGCAATTTTTAGGAGAGAAAACAACTCATTCTCATACATTTGATATACAAAGCTGAAGTAGATTTTAAGTATGTTTATAAAGCATGTATGGGCATAAATCAGTGTTTGAAAAATAACTGGGGGACTATTCCACTTTTCTTTCCTGTTCATTCATTCAACTGTATTTATTGAGCGCTTACTGTGTGCAGCGCACTATACTAAGCGCTTAGGAAGTACAAATTGGTAACATCTAGAGATGGTCCCTACCCAACAATGAGCTTATGGTCTAGAAGGGGGAAATTTCTATTATGCCCCAATGTATGCATCTCAATATTTTTCTTGGATTTTTTTTAAAATCAATCTTGATCCATTGCTTTTATCTTGGGGTGGATTAATGCCTGGTGAGCTAGATATACCAGTCAATCTCCATTTTATAATTATGCCGTTGTTTTTTTCCTTCCTATTTGTACTATCCTGCATTTCTCCCCTAGTCACTCACAGGGTTTACTAATCAGCATACCAGTATTTTGGACCATGTAATGTTGAAAATGTTTTAATTCCTAGCAAATTATTTTTGTATTTCACTTTTTTTGCAGATAGGAAGTTCTGCAGTTTTAGGTATCAATTTGATCAGGACTTTTTTTGTTGTTCTTAAGAAATGGATTGGAACAGTTCCTCTGTTATCAGAGAAGATAACACTTAGGTGAAGATAAGAGAGTGGAGGAGGTAGATTTTCTACAAAGCTTCCTTTCCCATCTCTCTCCAAACATTTGTTCAGAGCTTTAAAACTTTTGTTTCCAGGAATCTTAATCTTCTGATGGATCCATTTACCCTCTCCCCTCAGCCCCTCATTGCCATTCTTGGACCTAAGGATCTACAGTTTGGGGAACTTTTTCTTTGTAGAAAAAAAACCAACCCCTAGAATGTATTAATTTGAAAGAGAATATTTAAATTATGAAAGTAAATTAACAATCTCGTGTTTATCCCAACTTGTACCCAAAAAGGTTGATATAATTTTCACAAATGTTATTTTACTAAGTTTTATGAATAGTTGCATCATATTAACGTCCAATCTGTTGGTCCATATAGCCATGGTTTCATTTATGCTGAGGCCAAGATTAGTGATCGGAGATCAATTGTAAAGACTTACATTGCTGGTGATTTTTCAGAAAAGATATTGGATTATCTTTGAACTAAATTCCCCATCTCAAAATAAATGGGCCTTTGTAATTACTACTTCATTCAGTAAAACCACATGTTGTCCCATCATTATTTCATTGTAGCCATTGTTTTCTAACTACTATTAATGCCCTTTGAAGCTAAAGTGAATGCAGACAGAAATGAGTTTACTTTAAAATGATTTGGAGAGGTTGTTTTATGTTTAAGAAATGTCCTACTAATATTCTCTAAATTTGAAAGCAAGACATGTTGTCAACATAGTGAAACTTACTTAAAATTATCTCTTGGGATTTGGCTGGAGAAAATGCTGTGGCAAAGAGATTTTGCCAATGTTCAACTCTGCACGGTCTCACGTACTTCCATACCTTATCTGTATTTCTCTCAGGATTCTTGTCAATCCATTCGCAAAAATCCGGAGGACAGGAGAAAGGGAAGTCCCAAGACCAGAAGGAAGATAAAGGTAAGGAAAGATAGAGAAGGTAGGGATACGTTGCAGGGGCTAGCTATTATTTTTGTCTTCTTTTTCATTCCTCTTATTTGCAAAAGTGGAAGGAATTTAGAAGAAAGCACTGAACACCAGGTGGAAGGGACACCTATTGAATCTTGAGGATGATTTGGTTCCAAACCAACAATCAATCAATGGTATTTATTGAGTGCTCACTGTGTGCAGGGTACTGTACTAAGCACTTGGAAGATTACAACAACCAGGAAACATTTTGGGGTGAGTGGCTTATGGAATTCATTCTCACAGTAAATTGTGCAGGCAGAAAATGTACTTAGACTCAGATGAATTTGGCTAAATTCAGTGAAGAGGAATATAGTAGGATCTTAGATCAAAATGGTAGCAATGTTATAAACTACACCCTTAACCATAGGCTGGATGTCCAGGAAAGTAAGCATCACAGTGTTTCTTCAAGTGTTCTTTGGTACAACTATCAGAGAATACTGACCAGCTGGACTGTTGTTTTGACTAATACCAAGGGACTAGGGATTCACAGGGAAAAAGAAAAATATTGGATACCCCACCCTCATTATTACCTGTGTGGATTTCTCTGTTTGCACACCAAAAAACAAACAAACAAAAAAAGCACCTGAGGCTCCGCAAAATGTAATCACTGATGAAGAGTAGGTGTAGTCAACATTAAGTAACAGTAAATATAATTAATAGAAGACAAATATTGAAAAACAAATCAATAAGGGGTACCCATTTGCTTTTCTCAGGGATCATGTATTTTGACTATTTCAGTGATCAGTTTAGGGCATAGACCACTATAGGTGCATGTTATGTAGTATTCATTTTCAAGTGTGATGGTACAATGTGTACGTAGCTCAAGGGAGTGGGCGATACTGCTCGCCTGTATTCTGCACTACTTTAGAAATTACTATTGCTGTATCGGTCATTTGCTGCTTTGCATTTAAAAATCTGCTAATTTAAAATGACTACGTAGGGTACTGAAAGATTTTCACTTTATTTAGCCTGGGAATTTCTTCATTAACCTTTTCCATTTAAAAGAATTATTAATGAAACTGATGAGACCTTTTCAAAACACTGTCACTTGGTTTTGGCAGTTCTGAACCGCCCTTCTTTTGTCCAGGCAGTGTGCAGTGTTTCCCAAAACGGTGTTATGGAGTTGGTTTTTTTTTTTTTTGGGGGGAGGGGGTGGCACAGATGGCCTTCAGTGCAGCCTTACCCCTTCCCTTATTGCTGTTCATCCTGTTTTTGAGAGACTATTTTGCTAATTCATCCCAGCCATTTAGACTTGAATTCATCTTCAGAATTAATAGCAGCCCTCCCCCTTTAGTGTCTTCACCAAACCTAATGGGCAGTAAATATTTATATGCAGATTAATAATTGTTATATTACCTCAGAATTGCCTCATGTTTCACTGCTTATTATTACCATGTCCATATACCGCCTATTTTTAATTCTTCTTAGAATCACAGATCTACTTGACAGAAAATGAGCCTACCAAAATTATTGCAGGCTCTTCTTTTGTATAAAGCAGTTTTAGGAATGTTGGCCAGATAAATTAAGCAGATCATTTTTTCCTTTTCTCCAGATAGAGTATTTTAAAAGTTATTTCATGAGTTATATTTTGATTGCTTAGAATGTGGATATTTTAAATCCATCTTGTACTCTGTCCAAAAAAATGATTGGCAGTAATAGAACCCACTGTATATAAAGAAATTTGTGGATGGCTTCTTTTTATTCATTTCTCAGCTTTGTTCATGAAATAAAAGTTGAATTATTTTAATGCATATTGCAGTTCCAGAGGGCTTCCTACATGATGCTATAATATATAGAAAATAAAATTGTAACTTGTAAAATATCAGACTCTAGAGCAGAAAAAGGAATGAGATGTTTTCTAATTGTCTTCATTGTTCTTATCTCATTTTTCTCTTTATTTTCATGTTCAACATATATTTTAATTTGGCAGAAACATTCAGTTCTCTATTATTATAACATTATCACTTAATTCAGAATCATTTTTTCCTTATTCATTTTCCAGCTTAACATGTCCTTTGAATTATTCCGCAACAAAAAGTTATCCTTCCATTAGTTCACAATTGATTTAGAGGAATCCAGTAAAATAATATTAAATGACTATGCTATTTCAGTTTATGTTGATCGATATCTGCTATCCTAATAATTTGGACTTCAGGTTTCAGCATACTCTCCTAGGTGCGAAGTTGAAAGAAATCCATGTCAACTGCATAAGACAGACTAACTTTTTTTAGAGTCACCAAAGACTACCAACTGCTTCAGAGATGTGAAATCTAAGATGCTGCACAAAGGACATTACTAGGGAGTGTGATACTTTTGACGTGAAAACTTTGCCTGCGAAAGAAATGCTGTTAAAGAAATACTGGGGAATTACTGGAGTCCACTGAGAAATCAAAATTGAGGCTTTGTCTAAAAGCTTGAAAGTATAGAATGAGAAGACTAGGGGATCCAGAACAGAGCGCTACGAAACACTCACAGTTGAAGTCTGAGGGGAAGAAAAAGAGCCAGCAAAGAAGACTGAGAAGTCAGAGAGATAGGAGCCAAACCAGGGGAGTACCGTATCCGTGAATGTAAGTCTCCAGGGAATTTCCAGGAGGAGAGAGATGTCCACAGTGTCCAAGGCAATCAAGAGGTCCAGGAGGATTAGAACCTGAATTTGGTCCATTTTAGACGGGGCCAAAAGAACGTCATCATAAACCTTGAAAATTTTATCTAGAATATAACTTAGTCAATTTCCTAGCTGGTTTTTTTTCCCCTCTGTATAAGACTGTTGATTAAGGACAAGACCAGTGGTTAAGCTAGTCTGTCAACTAAATTTCTCTCTCATCCACCCAATATTTGGGTGGGGGGGCGTTGTACACAGTTAGAGATAACCACCTACTTAGGAAGTTTCCACAGTCTTATTAAAATGAACTTGGATATATTTCTTTGCCACTTTGACTGGAATAGGAGTTTTAATATTTCTATTTCTAAATAAAATTTATTCACCAACTTCATATTAGTATCAAGGGCCACGTTTGGGCTAGAATCAGAATACTCTCTAAATTTTATTTGACAAAATATAAATTGAATGGAATGCAGATCAGAGGAAAGAAATTACAATAGTAAAATACTGCCAAGCTCCAGGTTTTCTCATTTTAGAACAAATAGGAAGATTTGAGGGGATTTTGACAGAAGAAATCCAAGCACTTGTGTTTGAAATGGGAAGAAATAATACTATCTAATCATTTTTCCTTTACTCCGCTTTGAGCCCCTAGGCTCTGTAGAGTACTTTTATTTATTTCTTATCTTTGTGTATCTGATTTATACTTGAAGACAGTATAAATGAAAATAGTGTGTAATAGTGAAAGAAAAATAAGGGTATCTTCTGACTATCCTAAGTTGTAGTTTACAGAATAAAAACCTTAAAAGTTATGTGATCATAATACCTTTCATTCAAAACTATATCTAGAAGAAGTGACATTTTCCTGGAGGTAGAAAATACATTAAAATGGCCATTTTTTAAGCTAAAAGCAGAGAAACAAAATAAGTGTAAATTCATGAAATGCCAGTTGAACTCAAATCATTTCTAAGTTGGTAGTGCCCGATTATGGCTGCTTAAAGGGGCTTTTTATTTCCCCAGTCACTGAGATTCTAAGTGTAAAGGCAGAAACTAGAATGTTACTGCTGTTTCTTTCATGTTTATAATAAATATGTTTCTGGTTCTGATTCCAATTTCATTTATTTTGATTCTCTGGAAAACCATTAATTTGTTAAAAATAACTCTAGGCTAAACAATTTCACCCTTGCTGTTTATACAGTTTACCACATTTCAGCTATTGTTGGTGCCTAATTGAGTCTTCAATATAGCTTTTTGGCTTTTGGATAAGTATCCTAAAGTATATTGTGTAAATAAAGAAACGGATGGCATTTGAGAAGAGAGAAAAGAGAATATGATTTAAATTTGTCGATTTTTTTTCCTTCCAAATGGCTACAATTAGTAAACACTGATGTATTTTCAATTATCATCTCCCTGCTTCCTCTGCACACCTGGGTGTCCTTCCTAAGGGTACAAAGAATATTTCAATCACCATGTCCCCTAATTATTACAATCTCATTTTAAGAATAGAAAATGAAAGTGATTTACTCTTCATTTCTGATTTCTCTGGAGAGGTCAGAGGTCAGTTTGAGATTTATTCTGCCGAAGGCTTAGTTATAAAGAAAGTGGGGAAAGTTTAGAGGGAATAAAGAATGAAAAATGCTCCCATTCTTCAAAAACTAAAAGGAAACAAAAGTCTAAGAAACCAGAACCACAGGTTCAGAGCAGAAGGTTTTAGAGAATTTATTGTTTAAAGGGGTGGTGTTGAAATAACATTGGCTTTCTTCCCAAAATGACTTATCCCAAGTTTAAGATGCCTGTCATTAAGTATCCTTAGCTGCCCAGGATTGGTGGATCTAGACTAGAAGTGAGGACAAAAGCAGACAATTAGGAGGTAGAAGTCCTAAATTCTATTTATGCCTTTTCCTCCACTTTCTGATCCAGCCTTCATTTAATCTAACTACACTGTAAAACTGTCATATGTAAACAGAACTTAATACTAATAGTAGTAGTAATAACTGAATGGTTATTCAGTTCTGGGGCTTGGATTGCTTCAAAAAGGAGTGCCATGTTCTTGATTATCATGTGGTTTGAATTTGCACACTGGTATGGTAAGTAGTAATGTCTTAAACTGTGGTCTCAAAATACCTGTGGTTTAAATTTAGTTCAAACCTTTAAAAAATTAAGCAAGCTGAGCAATAGGAGATTTTGGGATGTTCTCCGTGAAGCAGTCTCAGTGTTAGTGATATAGAGTTGTCCTTTATTGAAGATCCAGTTCAGGTGAAATTCAGTTACGCCTGCATTTGTGGCTGATGAGACCAATGCAGGGTCACAGTCCAACCCGCTTCCTAGAATGCAATGGAGATGTGCCTTTTGTTGTGTTATTTTGTTTGCAGCACCTGTTTTCATTTTGATGCCATCTCACAATATTTTGGAAGCTTCTGGTCAAAAAAAGCCACTATTATTGATTGCATTTTTGGCTGGCTACAGCGAAAGTCTTCTGTTTATAGATGAGTTTCAGTTGTTGTCTGAGACTTTGTTTGGGTACACAATAGGTCGGGGGCTTGTTAATCTACGACTCCCATAGCAAATGATAGGTTTCCGGGAAACCATTTTTGTTCAGATTCTTCCAAATAAAAGATTGGTTTCCGGTCTGCCCCTCCCACTCCTTCCTCTGTTGTTTCTCCCTGGCAGAATGTGAATGGCGGGAAAATCTGCTTGTTTTGTCTCTTGTGCCAATCTTGAAGAAACCGGGTGTGTGTCTGAGCCTAGTCGAACTAACTGTAGCTTGTCCTACACTGGATATTGGTCCATCCCAGCCCTTCATAGGTTGAAAGGAGGAGAGGAGGGGGTTTGGAGCCCAGGCGGGTCTCTGTGGGGGCTCCTCCAGAGAGGAGAATTGAATTCCCTGGGAAATTCAGGACGCACCACAGTGAATACCCAATCGCCGATCCCTGACCTGTGTATTATCCCCTTCTCAGCGTGCCTCAGTGGAAAGAGCACGGGCTCTGGAGTCAGAGGTCATGGGTTCAAATCCCGGCCCCGTCACTTGTCAGCTGTGTGACTTTGGGCAAGTTACTCAACTTCTCTGTGCCTCAGTTACCTCATCTGTAAAATGGGGATGAAGACTGGGAGCCCCCCGTGGGCCAACCTGATCACCTTGTAACCTCCCCAGTGCTTAGAACAGTGCTTTGCACATAGTAAGCGCTTAGTAAATGCCAACATCATTATTATTATTAACTCAGACCCAAGATTCGGCGCCGTCCCCACCTGTAGGGGTGGGGAGAGGGAGAGGAACAGGTCTGGAGCCCAGAGCCAGGGGGCCGAATGGAGGAGAGAAATGAATTTCTTGGGAAAAGCGGGGCACGCCGCTCTGAATGCCCACCTGTCCTCCCCCATCCTGGCTGCGGAGGGACTTTCACTCTGCCTCCTCCCTCGCCCCACCCCCTCTTTCGAGCACTGCCCAAACTCAACCTTAGTACATCTAAGGGTAGAGTTGCTTTGACAAGCCAGCTTGAAAATGGTCAATCTTTGAGACAGTCACCAAACAGAAGGATCTCTGTCCATAAAGTTAGTTTGGTTCCATAGCTCCCTTTATTTTCCTCCAGCCTTAAAGCATCTCCTCTTCCCTTTTTCAAGTTACCCAATTTCAGCTTACCCTGTTGAGGCTGATTGACTGTTCTAATGTCATCCATCCTCCTCACATGGTCTAGAAAAGTTGGACGGGGTGAGCAGGCCGTTAGTGCTAGGGTACTGACCTCATTCTAGTATTCTGGAGGAATTATGATGATGATGGTCATTATTATTATTAATATGGTACTTTTAAGTGCTTACTCTGTGCCAAGCAATGTTCTAAGTGCTGGGGGATTAAGAGTTTGAGCCGTCCCCGCAGTCAAGGGAAGGAGCGCTTTGTCAAGTGCTTAGTACAGTGCTCTGCACACAGTAAGTGCTCAATAAATACGATTGATTGATTCATTGATTGTCCACGGGCTTCCTGCAGCCAATTCCACAAGTTAATCAGGAGCAACATAGTCCCTGTCCCGCATGAGGCTCAAACTCTTAATCCCCGTTTTACAGTTGAGGTCACTGAGGCCCAGAGAAGTTAAGTGACTTGTCCAAGGTCACACAGCAGACATGTGGTGGAGCGATAACTAAAACTCAAGTCTTCCTGATAACCCAGGCCTTTGCTCTATCCAATAAGCCATGCTGCATCTGGCCCTGAGGAAGAGAAGATTGTGAGCCCAGGGATGTCGATGGGGAGGTACAGAGGGGCTTGGCAGGGAAGAGGAAGGGAAATAATAGAGTCAGGGATTTGGATTTGTTTTCATTTGCTACCTGGTAAGAACGTATTAAAACTCCCTTCTGCATCGCCTTGACTTGCTTTCTTTATTCATCCCTCTTCCTAGCCCCTCAGCACTTATGTACATATCTGTAATTTATGTACAGTAATGTCTGTCTCCCCCTCTAGACTGTCATTGTGTGCAGGGAACATATCTGCTTTATTGTACTCTCCCAAGCACATAGTACAGTGCTCGGCACAGAGTAAGTGTTCAATAAAAATGAGGCAGCATGGCTTAGTAGAAAGAGCACGGACTTAGGAGTCAGAGGTCATGGGTTCTAATCCCGGCTCCACCGCTTGTCAGCTGTGTGACTTGGGACAAGTCACTTAACTTCTCTGCACCTCAATTACCTCATCTGTAAAATGGGGATTAAGACTGGGAGCCCCATGTGGGACAACCTGATAACCTTGAATCTACCCCAGCGCTTAGAACAGTGCTTGGCACATAGTAAGCATTTAACAAATGCCACCATTATTATTAGTAGTAGTAATAATAAAATAATAAATACAATTTAGTGATTGTTTGATCTCGGATTGTACAGCCTGCCTGTGGTAGGGGATGGAAGGCAAAGTCCAGGTGTCAGAGAGATATGTGGCCCTAGGGAACTGCAGTCAAGGGAAGGAGCGGTTTGTCAAGTGCTTAGTACAGTGCTCTGCACACAGTAAGTGCTCAATAAATACGATTGATTGATTGATTGATTGTCTACGGGCTTCCTGCAGCCAATTCCACTGGAGGGTGGCGAGCTAGTCCCAGTGACTGCTACATCTTGGGGGCAATGCCTGAGCTTCAGCAGTGGACTGGTGCTAGTAATTGGGGTGAACGGATTTGGGGAGTAGGGAGTAGGACACCGCCGAAGTCTGAATGAGTCCAGCTGAGGCTGACCAGGCTCTGAGATTTCCTAAAGTGACTCCAGGGCTGAAAACCCTTGGTAATGTCACTTGAGTCAGGCCTATAGCATTCTCTCTCCGACAGTTTCAGGGGAAGGGATTATTAGAAAAATGTTTTCATAGTCTATACATTGTTATTACAAACCACATGGAAATGTTATGCTAATTTTGTAGAACTGCAAGAACTGTAATGCTCCTTCATATCTTCTAATAATAACAATGGTGGCATTTGTTAAGCGCTTACTATGTGCAAAGCACTGTTCAGGATACCAGGTGATCAGGTTGTCCCACGTGAGGCTCACAGTCTTAATCCCCATTTTACAGATGAGGTAACTGAGGCACAGAGAAGTTAAGTGACTTGCCCAAATTCACACAGCTGACAAGTGGCAGAGTAGGGATTAGAACCCATGACCTCTGGCTCCCAAGCCTGTGCTCTTTCCACTGGGCCACACTGCTTCTCTTCTCTTCTCTTTTCTAGTCTCTTCTAGACTGTGAGCCCATTTTTGGGTAGGGATTGGCTCCATTTGTTGCCGAATTTTACTTTCCAAGCTCTTAGTACAGTGCTCTGCACACAGTAAGGGCTCAGTAAATATGACTGACTGAATGAATTAATTAATGAAGAGGATGCATTTTAAGTGTACTTTTAATAACTTTTTTTCTAAAATAATTTTCATTCATGGCTCCAACAGTAAGTTGACAATTACGGGTCCATCACATTTATTTTGCCAAGCCTGGTCCCTCAAGATAATTTTAAGTATTCAGCAATCCAAGGCTCTTAAAAATTTGCTAGCCAACATCTAGTGTAACATCAGCATGAATGTGAAAAATCTTTATTTTACTTCCTGGGCCAGCTGATACTGGGAAAATTTGATTAAGGTTTTATGTTTTGCGATTCTAAAGAGACTTTACATAGTCTTTATTGAGCGTATGTGGTTGGTGATATCTTTTTCTCTTTGACAGGACAGGCTTCTGATTATGCAAATTCATACAGGCTTTCCATGTTTATGATAAATTGTAATCCTTTGCTCCAACGGGTCCCTTTGACATATAACTGGTACGTTATATGGTAAAAACTTACAGAATTAATGATTACCCTTTTGAAAGACACCCCCCTAATCTGATGAGCAGCAATGAGATTTCTTAATAGTTTGGACAATTCCTAAAAGTGGGCTAGCCAAAACCAAACAAACAAAAAAAAAAAAACACGTAAGCGTGGGGAAAGTCACACCGTGGAAACGAATGTGTTTTTGTATCTTTTCATCAAAAATTGATGGTGGCCCAAGGTTTCAGTGGAACTAAAGAGAACTGCAAAGTGGACCTGTGTTTAAAAACCCTAAATAACCCGATAAGGTTTGCATCCTTATGGCTTCCTCTGCCTTTCGATTGTTCTTTATGGTTCTGTCATTTTCAATCAACAGCGAATACATGTGATCAGTATATCTGATAAACTTGTCAATGCCTTTTTAAAGCAGGATTCCCTAACCTATTCAATTCACCCCCCTCCCCAGCCCCCCTTCATCATTTCAAGTGTAATCTTGATAAGACCGAGATATGTCACAGGCAGCTGTGTATAGCCGGTTCAGTCTACAACTAATTTGTGCAGGAAAAAATTAAATCAGGAGGTAAATTATTTCATGATTGCTCATTCCCAACAGAGTTGGGCATCATTCTGAAGAAAATATCAAATAATTGGTTTCAGGCCGTGTCAGACACAGGCAATTCCCTTCACTAATGGCTGTGTGAGGTAGCCCTGGGCCTCGAGGGTCAGCAAAGACCTGGAAATAGCTTAGTGGCAGGCCCAGCAATAGAGAGACAGAGCACATAGGAAATGAAGTGGCAATAAGTGCAATCCATAGGGGAAATGTGCTTCACTTGGAGTTTAATATATCGGCTCGGAATCTGGCAGTAAGCCATGCAACAATTGTTTACCTTTTTGTCAGCATCTGCATCTGTTCTGTTTTGTAAACAGCACTTAACTCTCAGTCGGTAAACGCTGGAATCAATAACAACTGTTAAGGGATTTCCTTCCCTTTTTTCATATTCTATAACAAATGCACACCACAAACAATGTTTGCCTTAGATTAACAAGGAACAGACATTAACGGGGTCAAAGGGATTTGGTGGGGAACATTTTAGAGCTTCTCGGGTTTGCAGTAATTATATCTGTGTGATTTGAATGTATTTTGTAACCTATCCAAATTAAACTGTTAAAAAAAAAAATCTAGCATGCCGTAATGAAGATGATTTTTTATAATTATCTTAAGTACTGTGTATAGAAAACTGCTGGCACTGTTTGTAATAATTTAGTTCTGTGTAATATTGTGTAATACAGCTGGTATGCAGAAATATTAAGTTGCCTTTTGCAGTTTTAGGAAATTAGTGATTAGATTCAGCAGTACTCATTATTTGAAACATACAGTTATTAAAAAAAAATTACACACCACAGTGCAACATAAAAGAGAGGAGAACTGTGACTAGTGTCTATAAAACCAAATATATCATTTCTAAATGCAAGTGAAAGAATAATACAGCCTATACACTTGTTCTGTTCAAGAGATAGCATGCAGATGAATGCTGTCATAAATGCAAGACTGTTATAATAGTTATGGCATCACTTAAAAGTTAATATCACTGAGAGCAGAGGAACACATTATTGTTAATGGGATTTATGCTTCTAAGTCCCGATGCAACGCTTTGAAAATTTGCCCCTTAAAATCTCCCTGTACACAGTAGTTAAGCTCAGTTGCTTTGGCTTTATTAAACTACTTCATTTCTGATTTAGCCAAGTGTTATTTTTGTTTTGAAATAGTTTGACTATTTGTACACATAAATAACATCTCAGGTGTTTCAGGGACTTCTTTTTCATAACGTAATAGTGATATGTTGGGTCTTTTTCAAGAGTGTGCCGTAATCTGTAATTTAGAAATTTAGACTTTCTGAATACCTATCCTTGGCCTTGTCATATCTTATATAATTGTTTGGCAGGGACTGTTTGTTTTTTGAGAAACATTCTGGTACTATTTATTTTTAAATTGTTTTGGACCAATTTTTAAAAAACATATTTTTCCCATTTGTCCAATATTATCTCTTTTAACACTGATTTTAATTACAAATACCAATTTGGGATATTGAATGGTCACATTTTCTTGATGGGATTTCTGTGAGAATAGCATGGTTCTTTGGGGCCCGGCAATCTTGACAATGTCAATTTTGTTCCATGTATCTAATGACTCCGTCCTTGGGTATTTGCACTGTTAACAATGTTGGATGGTGCTAGATAATAATAATAAAAAAAGTTCTGCAAATATTCTCAATTCGGTGTGATAGCATCAAGGTTCTAATTTATTTATGTTACTTTGATTTTCTAATTAGAAATGATCAAAATCATTTGTGCAATCAATATATTAAATCTAAGCTGAAAAATGTTTTGATGGGCATCTATCTGCAAAATATCTAGATGATTGAGACCTAAACTTCATCTTCCAGTAAAAACCTGCAGATATTTGACACCCAAACTTAGTTTATAGGTTTGAGTCATCTGCTGGAATTGCAGGTGTCTACAGAATTTGTAATTGCTTCCAGATGTGTAAACGGTCAAGTCCAAAATTTGTAAATGAAAGGAAGAGTTAGTGAAAAAATGGAAACTATCTAATCTCCCTGAAAACTCCTCTGCTCTTCTCCAGTCCCTCCTTCCTTCTGCCCCTTCTTCAACTCTCCCATCCTTCTCAGCAGTATCTCAAGAGGAGATCTCCTGCCCTTTCCCAAAATCCACACCCTCCACCTAAGCATCCAAGCCCATCTCTTCATACCTTATTATCAAAACACTTGCTCCCTCCTTTCTTCCCTTCCTGACTGCCATCTTCAACTGTTTACTCTCCAGTGGCTCTTCCATACTGCTATCAAACATGCTCAAGTCTTCCCTATTCTAAAAAAAATCCCTCCCTTAACTCCATGGCTCCCTCCACTCCAGCTATCTCCCCATCTCCTTCTTACCATTCCTTCCCAACTCCTTGAGTGAATTGCCTACACCTTCTGTCTCGAGTTCCACTCTTCCAATTCTCTCCTTAACCCTCTCCTAGGTGGCTTCTGCCCCCTTCATTTCACAGAAGCTGCCCTCTCCAGGGTCACAGGTGATCTCCTTGCCAAATCCAATGGCCTCCATCCTAATCCTCCTCGACCTCGCAGCTGCTTTTGACACTGTCAGCCACCCCCTTCTCCTGGAAACATTATCCAACCTCAGCTTCACTGACACTTTCCTCTCCTGCTTGTCCTCCTGTCTCTCTGGCCGCCCAGTCTCAGTCTCATTTGCAGCCTCCTCCTCTGCTTTCCACCCCTGTGGGTGCCCCTCAAGTTTCAGTTCTGGGTGCGCTTTTATTCTCCATCTACACTCACTCCATTAAAGAACTCATTCTCTCCAGTGGTTTCAACTATCAACTCTATGTGCAGTATTACCAAATCTACATCTCCAGCCCTGATCTCTCTCCCTCTTTGCAGTCTCACAATTCCTCCTG
The DNA here is from genome assembly GCF_015852505.1 of Tachyglossus aculeatus. Taxonomy (NCBI): domain Eukaryota; kingdom Metazoa; phylum Chordata; class Mammalia; order Monotremata; family Tachyglossidae; genus Tachyglossus; species Tachyglossus aculeatus. The sequence goes on along the minus strand of NC_052088.1, from coordinate 27,077,836 downwards.
CCTTCAAGATGTGCATATTCAGATGTCCTGCCATCATCTCAAGCATGACGAGTTCAAAACAGAACTCCTTATTTTCCCACCCAAAGCCTGTCCAGCCCCTGACTTTTCTATCACTGTAGACAGCACCACCATCCTTCCTATCTCATAAGCCCCAAACCTAAGTGTTCTCCTTGACTCCTCTCTCTCTCTCAACCCACATATTCAATCTATCACTAGATCCTGTCAGTTCAACCTTCACAGCATCACTCAAATCCATCCTTTCCTCTCCATCCAAACTGCTGCCACATTAATCCAATGGCACATCCCACCCCACCTTGATTACTATTTCAGCCTCCTTGCTGAACTCCCTGCCTCTTGTCTCTCCCCATTCCAATCTTTGCTTCACGGTCCAGACCATTTTTCTACAAAAACATTCAGTCCATGTCTCTCGAGTGGTTGCCTGTCCACCTATGCATCATACAGAAACACCTTACCATTGACTTTAAAGCACTCAATCACCTTGTTCTCTCCTTCCTCACCTTGCTACTATCCTACTACAATCCAGCCCACATAATGTGTTCGTCTAATGATGATGGTGATGATGATGCTGGTATTTGTTAAGTGCTTAATATGTGCCAAGCACTGTTCTAAGCCCTGGGGTAGATACAATGTAATTAGATTCTAATCCTATCCTTCTAACTGTACCTCCATCCCATCTATCACACTGCTGGCGTCTCACCCATGTCCTGCCTCTGGCCTGAACGCCCTCCCTTTTCATATCTGACAGACAGTTAGTCTCCCTACCTTCAAAGCCTTATTGAAGGCACATCTCCTCCAACCAGCCTCCCCTGACTAATCCCTCATTGCCTCTTTCCTCTTTTCCCACTCCCTTCTGCATCTCCCTGAGTTGCTCCCTTTATTCATCCCCTGCTCCCAACATTCATTAATTCATTCATTCAATTGTATTTATTCATTCAGTCATATTTATTGAGCACTTACTGTGTGCAGAGCACTGTACTAAGCACTTGGGAAGTACAAGTTGGCAACATATAGAGACGATCCCTACCCAACAACGGGCTCACAGTCTAGGAGGGACAACACCACAGCACTTATGTACATTTCCTTATTTTATTTATAACAATGTCTGTACCCCCCTCTAAACTGTAAGCTCACCGTGGGCAGGGAATGTCTGTTATATTGTTAGGTCACATTCTCCCAAGTGCTTAGTGTTGTGCCCTGCATACAGTAAGCACTAAATAAATAACAATTGATTGATTCAGGCTCAGTGGCCAGAGAATTAAAAAATGCATATTTTTTCTGGAGATAGATAAGCAACATGCCTTTAAATGAATTAAACTTACCTATTCTGCTATTTATGTGATGCCGTGGGCATTTAATCCAATTTAACATAATACATACTGGCTATCCCCAATATGTTGGCCATTGCTTGTTTTTCAAATGACAAGAAAAAGGCATACTCTAGCGTATAACCTTATCTCTAGCACAGAATCTAATTCAGAAAATGTATAACTCAATTAAACCCCTTTCAACTTATCAGGGCAGGAGAGGTCATCATTCATATCATTCTGTCCATATTCAAAGACAGTGTGAATGTGGACTTTACTTTCACATTGTGTTCACTTCTTCCAAGCCGTCAATCACTCCTACTGAATATTTTAAAATCCATCTTAAGCATTAATACTGGAAGTTTGATTTAAGCAAGTGTTAATGTGCCATTATAGTTGCAGTTTTAAACTCACTAGGTCAAAACGTTCAAAGTTTTATGGTTCCTACAATAACCAAATTGGCTATCTTGCATTTATAATGATATTAAAGTTAACCATCTGGAAAAAGGCCTGAAAATTACCACAGGCCTCTCATCAAGGTGCAGGCTAGATGTCCTGATATGGTAATCAGTATGAGGGCCTCTTTGAGAAAATTTTAATTTTTAACCCTCCTATTTTGTGACTGCAAGGAAGTGACTAAAACTTTTCTTGCATTTGCTGCCTGTTGGATAAAGATGATTTCTTAAGTGTGGCATGGCTCAGTGGAAAGAGCACGGGCTTTGGAGTTGGAGGTCATGGGTTCAAACCCCGGCTCCACCAATTATCAGCTCTGTGACTTTGGGCAGGTCGCCTAACTTCTCTGTACCTCAGTTACCTCATCTGTAAAATGGGGATTAAGACTGTGAGCCCCCCGAGGGACAACCTGATCACCTTGTAACCTCCCCAGCGCTTAGAACAGTGCTTTGCACATAGTAAGCGCTTAATAAATGCCATCATTATTGTTATTATTATTATTTCTAGTGCTTATCTTCTCCCTCATAGCTCACTGTATCCCCTCTCCCTAGCCTCCCTCCCCCTGTAGAATGTAAGCTTCTTATGGGCAGGGATCAGGTCTACCAGTCTGTTGCAGTGTACTTTCCCAAGCACTTAGTAATGTTCTGTGAATTCAGTTAATACCTTCAATTGATTGAGCCCTGAAAAGTGCCCTTCTCAGCCCTGAGTTAAGATCTAGATGCTTTTTCTCTCCTCTCTGTCTATTACTACAAATATAAATATGCCAGCCCCTCACATGTTTTGACCTCAAGTAAACAGGACCAATAGACCAATATACCACCTGTATATATGTATATATGTTTGTGCATATTTATTACATTATTTATTTATTTTACTTGTACATATTTATTCTATTTATTTTGTTAATATGTTTTGTTTTGTTGTCTGTCTCCCCATTCTAGACTGTGAGCCCGCTGTTGGGTAGGGACCGTCCCTATATATTGCCAACTTGTACTTCCCAAGCGCTTCGTACAGTGCTCTGCACACAGGAAGCGCTCAATAAATACGATTGAATGAATGAATGAATAGAGAACTAGTTATAATGACATAATTGGGGTATTTCTTGAGCATTTATTATGTGACACATATTGAACTAAGTGATGGGGGTGAAGTTGGACACAGCCTCTGTCATACATGGGTCTCACAGTCTAAGGAGGAGGGAAAAACAGGAACTGAATGCCCATTTTACAAATGAGGAAAGTGAAGCCTAGAAAAGTGAAATGACTTACCCAAGGTCACCCAACTGGTAGGTGGCAGAGCCTAAATTAGAAGTCAGGTCTGCGAAGCAACGTGACCTAGTGGAAAGAGCATGGGGCTGGGAGTCAGAACCCAGAAGATCTGAGTTCTAATTCCTACTCTGTCAAATGTGTACTGTGTGACTTAGGGCAAGTCACTTAACTTCTCTGTACCTCAGTTACCTCATCTGTAGAAAGGGGAATTAAAGCTGCAAGCCCCATGCTTGTCGTGGACAGGGTCTAGCGGGGTTAGCTAGTGTCTATCCCAGGGCTTAATGCCTGGCAAATCGTAAGCGCTTGACAGCGTGGCTCAGTGGAAAGAGCCCGGGCTTTGGAGTCAGAAGTCATGGGTTTGAATCCCGCTGTGCTAATTGTCAGCTGTGTGACTTTGGGCAAGTCACTTTACTTCTCTGGGCCTCAGTTACCTCATCTGTAAAATGGGGATTAAGACTGTGAGTCCCCCATGGGACAACCTGATCACCTTGTAACCTCCCCAGCGCTTAGAACAGTGCTCTGCACGTAGTAAGCGCTTAATAAATGCCATTATCATCATCTGTAAAATGGGGATTAAGACTGTGAGCCTCCTGTGGGACAACCTGATCACCTTGTAACCTCCCCAGCGCTTAGAACAGTGCTCTGCACGTAGTAAGCGCTTAATAAATGCCATTATCATCATCTGTAAAATGGGGATTAAGACTGTGAGCCTCCTGTGGGACAACCGGATCACCTTGTAACCTCTCCAGCGCTTAGAACAGTGCTCTGCACATAGTAAGTGCTTAATAAATGTCATTATTATTATTATTATTAAATACTCAAGAAAAAAAGTCCTGTGACTCTCAGGCCAATGCTGTTTCCACTAGGCTACGCTGCTTGTGAGCTCTAGTTTTTCCTTAGTTATCTGTATTTCATGCATGAAAAAAATTTCACAATATAAACATGTCTTTTGTATGTAATTATTTTGTCTATCACTTTGAGCTTTATTATAGGCTTGACTAAGCAGCAGAAGCATATGTAGATAAACGTAAAAAGGTCTCATTTTTAACAATCGGAATGTATACACGTTTCTCATCCCGCTATTATTTTCTTGCTGGTACCTTTCTAAATGATCAAGGCTGTCTTTGAAAGCGGAAAGTGGTCTGCACACAGTAAGCGCTCAATAAATACGTTTGGATTGAATTGAATTGAATTGAAAGGCAAGTGTGCTTTTTGATATTTCTTTTTTAAGGATTTATGTGTCCTTAGCTTATCCTGCTATGCATGTGATTAGCTAAATTACTGATTGGGTAGGATGGAGTTGAGAAAGGCAAGGCGAAACTTCGTCAGTGATTCAGTGGTCTGTTGCTAAATCCTGTCAGTTTTTTGTGTTATATTAATGATGATAATTATGGTATTTAAGCACTTACTATGTGCCAGGAGGAACAGTGTGGCCTAGTGGAAGGAGCTCAGGCCTAGGAGTCAGAGGCCCTGGGTTCTAATCCCGGTTCCACCACTAGCCTGCTGGGTGACCTAAGGCAAGTCATTTAACTGCGCAATGCCTCAGTTTCCTCATCTGTAAAATGGGGATTAAATCCTACTTCCCTCCTACTCAGACAGTGACCCCCGCATGGGGGTCCCCACATTGACTGTGTCCAACCTGATTTACTTGTTTCTATCCCAGCACTTAGAACAGGGTTTGACAAATAGTAAGTGCTTAGCATATACATTTTTTTTAAAAAAGCACTGTTCTAAGCACTGGGGTAGATATAAATTAATCAGGTCAGACACAGTCCCTGTCTCACATGGGACTCAAAGTCTATGTAGGAACATTTGGAGAAGTAGTGTGGCTCAGTGGAAAGAGCACGGGCTTTGGAGTCAGAGGTCATGGGTTCAAATTCCGGCTCCACCATTTGTCAGCTGTGTGACTTTGGGCAAGTCACTTAATTCATTCATTCATTCATTCATTCAATTGTATTTATTGAGTGCTTACTGTGTGCAGAGCACTGTACTAAGTGCTTGGGAAGCAGCGGGGAAGCAGCGTGGCTCAGTGGAAGGAGCATGGGCTTTGGAGTCAGAGGTCAGGGGTTCAAATCCCAGCTCTGCCTCTTGTCAGCTGTGTGACTTTGGGCAAGTCACTTCACTTCTCTGTGCCTCAGTTACCTCATCTGTAAAATGAGGATGAAGACTGTGAGCCCCCAGTGGGACAACCTGATCACCTTGTAACCTCCCCAGCGCTTAGAACAGTGCTTTGCACATAGTAAGCGCTTAATAAATGCCATCATTATTATTATTATTATTATTATTATTATTATTATTGGGAAGTACAAGTTGGCAACATATAGAGATGGTCCCTACCCAACAGTGGGCTCACAGTCTAGAAGGGGGAGACAGAGAACAAAACAAAACATATTGACAAAATAAAATAAATAGAATAAATATGTACAAATAAAATAAATAACTAGAGTAATAAATACATACAAACATCTATGCATATATACAGGTGCTGTGGGGAGGGGAAGGAGGTAAGGCGGGGGGGATGGAGAGGGGGAGGAGGAGAAGAGGAAGGAGAGGGCTCAGTCTGGGAAGGCCTCCTGAAGGAGGTGAGCTCTCAGTAGGGCCTTTAAGGGAGGAACAGAGCTAGCTTGGTGGATGTGCGGAGGGAGGGCATTCCAGGCCAGGGGGATGACATGGGCTGGGGGTCGACGGCGGGACAGGCGAGAACGAGGCACAGTGAGGAGATTAGTGGCAGAGGAGCGGAGGGTGCAGGGTGGGCTGTAGAAGGAGAGAAGGGAGGTGAGGTAGAAGGGGGCGAGGTGATGGACAGCCTTGAAGCCCAGGCTGAGAAGTTTCTGCCTGATGTGTAGGTTGCTTGGTAGCCACTGGAGATTTTTGAGGTTTTTAACTTCTCTGTGCCTCAGTTACCTCATCTGTAAAATGGGGATTAAGACTGGGAGCCCCCGGTAGGACAGCCTCATCACCTTGTAACCTCCCCAGCGCTTAGAACAGTGCTTTGCACATAGGAAGCGCTTAATAAATGCCATAAAAAAACATTTCTTATATCTACCCTTTCCTTTTCATTCCAACAGACCCAACGTGGTCCAGGCACCCCTTCAGATTATGACTTGATTCCTGCTTCAGCATTCTCACAGGTCTTCGGACTCCTCTTGAGAGAGGAGTGATTAGTGGAAGGTGTTTGGTTAGTCATCATCAAAAATGATATTTATTGAGCTCTTACTGTGTGCAGAACCCTGCACTAGGTGCTCCTCTTGAGAGAGGACTGATTAGTGGAAGATGTTTGGTGAGTCATCATCAAAAATGATACTTATTGAGAACTTACTGTATGCAAAGCACTGTACTAAGAGGAGAGTACAACACAACAGAGTTGGTAGATACGTTCCCCTTGCCCACAACAGACTTTCAATCATAAAGAGACTTCTCATTAATTGGGAAAGGTCGCATCAGGTGCTGTTTGAACACTGGGGGGGCTAATGGGTGAAAAGAGAAGAGGTGGCCTTTTTAGGAAGAGAGGATGCCATGACCAAAGGTCTGGAGGCTCTGGTGGTGGATTAGCCAAGTAGGAACATAGGTGAAGCCGAAAACCACAGGAGATGCTGTGGGTAGTAGAGTGTATGCCATTATGCCTGTCTACTTGTTTTGTTTTGTTGTCTGTCTCCCCTTTCTAGACCGTGAGCCCATTGTTGGGTAGGGATTGTCTCGATCTGTTGCCGGATTGTACTTCTCAAGCACTTGGTACAGTGCTCTGCACATGGTAAAGCGTTCAATAAATACGATTGAAAAAAAAAGTAGACTTGACAACCGAAAAGCTTGATTCCTTCTTTTATCCTCAAATGGAGAAGAGCGGAGATAGAGGAGGAAGCCCGAAATTAAATAGGAGGCATTTTTTAATAGTATTTGTTAAGTGCTTGCTATATGTCAAATGCTGTTCGGAACACTGGGGTATATACAAGTTAATTAGGTTATGGGCAGGGAATGTGTCTGCTAATAATGTCGTGCTATACTCTCCCAAGTGCTTAGTACAGTGCTCTCCCTTCTAGACTGTGAGCCCTCCTTCTTCTGTGAGCCCATTGTTGGGTAGGGACCGTCTCTGTATGTTGCCAACTTGTACTTCCCAAGCACTTAGTACAGTGCTCTGCACACAGTAAGCGCTCAATAAATTCGATTGAATGAATGAATAGTAAGCGCTCAATAAATGCCATTGATTGATTGATTGACACAATCTTTGTCCCACGTGGGACTCACAGTCTTATGTTTATATTTTCTCATAAATATATTGGGAAGCCTTATTTACTTTATCGTTATTTGAATTTAACAACAGCATTGGGAGAGCAAAATCAGTTCCTTCAAAATGAACCGATAAGTTGTGTTAAAATTAGTCATTCAGTGTGCCATCTATGAACAGTCTTGATTACTGGCTCTGCCATGTTCAGGATCACCAGATTTTGTTTGTTGATATTTCCTAAAAGGGTTTGGGAATGAAGCTGCAAATTCTGGACTAAAGCAAAAAGCTGTCATTTTTTGTGAAAATATTATTAGGAAACTCATATTGAACACCTAGAAGTTTTCCCCTTTTTTTTCCTGTTTAAGAGATACAAGTATTGAAATGATCCATTTTCTGTTGCTTCTTTAAAAATGAAGTGTTCTCCTTTTATAGAGCTCCTTTAACATTTTTTAAAAAACGTTTTGAATATGAGTTGTCTTCTAAGTTGTGTCAAATGGTAGAATTTCAAAAAATGAAATTGCTTCTGTGCAACATTTGTTGGCTTTGTGAGCCCATTGGGTAGGGACTGTGTCTATATAGAACAGTTCTACAGCACTTAGAACAGTGATTTGTTCGTAGTAAGCGCTTAACAAATACCATCATCATTATTATTATATGTTGCTGATTTGTACTTCCCAAGCACTTAGTACAGTGTTCTGCACACAGTAAGCGCTCAATAAATATGATTGAATGAATGAATGAATGAATGATACTTGCACATCTAAGCTTTTGCCACATAAAAAGTGGCTTGAATGAGTGTAAAAACTGATTTTATTGGTTCACCGACCTCTTCAGTGGCTTCTAAACCTCAAATATTTCAAGATGTGGAACAGTAGATTGATGTCTTTATTCACTGAAGTGTCAAATTCATTAATAATATTGTGAAAGCAGAATGGTTAACTGACAAGGTGACACTCTGAGTGACGCTTCCGATGCAATGTCCCAAACCATTTATATAGGGCAAAAATATGCAAGGGTTAATAAGGGCATTTATTAAGCACTTACTATGTGCAAGGCACTGTTCTAAGCGCTGGGGAGGTTACAAGGTGATCAGGTTGTCCCACGAGGGGCTCACAGTCTTAATCCCCATTTTACAGATGAGGTAACTGAGGCCCAGAGAAGTTGAGTGACTTGCCCAAAGTCACACAGCTGACAGTTGGCAGAGCCGGGATTTGAACCGCTCACCTCTGACTCCAAAGCCCGGGCTCTTTCCACTGAGCCACGCCAGACAGACATTGCAGTTTGATGAGGAATATTAATTCATTCATTCAATCTATCATATTTATTGAGTGCTTGCTGAGTGCAGAGCACTGTACTAAGTGCTTGGGAAAGTACAATATAGCAAACAACAGATATATTCCTGCCCACAACAAGCTTACAGTCTTTTGAGGGGAGAGAGACATTCATATTAATAAATTACAGATATATTCATTCATTCATTCATTCAGTCGTATTTATTGAGAGCTTACTGTGTGCACAGCACTGTACTAAGCGCTTGGGAAGTACAAGTCGGCAACATATAGAGACGGTCCCTACCCAACAATGGGCTAATAGTCTAGAAGGGGGAGACAGACAACAAAACATATAGAAAGGTGTCAAAATCGTCAGAACAAATAGAATTAAATTATCTATGTCCAACCTGATGAGCTTGTATCTATCCCAGTACTCAGTACAGTACCCGGCACATAGTAAGTGCTTAACAAAAACCATTAAAAAAAAAAAAGAAGGGTAGGGGTGGATGGGATTCAGAAAGGACACCCTGGGTGAAAGTAAATTTCCTCATGCTCTAAATGCTTAGCAGTTTGACCTGAAAACCAAGGGGGTAAGGACTGCCCAGAGCACTTCCTTGAAGCAATCCTGGAGAAGTGCCCAAAATAGTGCCCTGCCTTCACTCTCCTTCTCGACTGAGCTTCCTCGGTCCCCAGCCCGGCCGGGCGCAGTGCGCCAGATGTGGGGGGAAAAAATATATGCATAAGGGAGGAATAAAGGGAGCAAATCTGGATGATGCAGAAGGGAGTGGGAGAAAAGGAGGGCTTAGTCAGGGAAGGCCTCCTGGAGGAGAGGCCTGCACTACCCAACCGCCTGCACAGGGTGAGTGTCCAGGGCGCGGGTCTGTCCTGCTCTGCTCCCCAGAGTATCCAGTGAGGGACAGTGAGGGACAGGGTGGGGATCCACCCCGCCCTGTACCCCAAAATCCACTGCACAGGCAGAAACTCCTCACCCTGGGCTTCAAGGCAGTCCATCACCTCGCCCCCTCCTACCTCACCTCCCTTCTGTCCTTCTCCAGCCCAGCCCGCACCCTCCGCTCCTCTGCCGCTAATCTCCTCACCGTACCTCGTTCTCGCCTGTCCCACCATCGACCCCTGGCCCACGTCATCCCCCGGGCCTGGAATGCCCTCCCTCTGCCCATCTGCCAAGCTAGCTCTCTTCCTCCCTTTAAGGCCCTACTGAGAGCTCACCTCCTCCAGGAGGCCTTCCCAGACTGAGCCCCTTCGTTCCTCTCCCCCTCATCCCCCTCTCCTTCCCCCCATCTTACCTCCTTCCCTTCCCCACAGCACCTGTGTATATGTATATATGTTTGTACATATTTATTACTCTATTTATTTTACTTGTACATATCTATTCTATTTATTTTATTTTGTTAGTATGCTTTGTTTTGTTCTCTGTCTCCCCCTTTTAGACTGTGAGCCCACTGTTGGGTAGGGACTGTCTCTATATGTTGCCAACTTGTACTTCCCAAGCGCATAGTACAGTGCTCTGCACACAGTAAGCGCTCAATAAATACGATTGATGATGATGATGATGATGCCCTTATGGTTGGGATGTCATCCAACCAGATGGAACGCAAACTAAAAGGAATGCTCTTCTCAAAAGAGAAGCAAATTAAAGACTATGTTTTTTTGTAATAAAACCTTCTAAAGATTAATATTCCATTTGCATTAAGGCAGAGAACCCTGAGCTCACTCAGAAGGCTAGAACACTATGAATAATGGCATCACCATTTACCACTGGCTAATCAGCAACCCCAGCTAAGGACACCGGGTACAAAGTATGGGTGAAAAGTTAAGAGGAACATGGAGATATGTGTTTTACTACATTCATTTAATGGAAATAATAATATCCATCTCCGAAGAGCCTCATGGTGACATTGTGAAGATGTCAGATGATGAACTGTATCCTGAGGCTGAATTAATTACTCCCTGGAGATGAGCCAAGCCCTTTAGAAGAGAGGAAAAACTTATGCCTTTAGGATACCAATGCGCAAAATAGTACTCGAGAGTGCTGGAAGAGTTAATCACACTTTCCAGAAAGCCTACCTTTTAATCAAGATATTGCTTACACATTCTGGAACCTGATCCACAACTGTAAAGCTCTGAGCCCTTTGAGGTAGGTACTTAGGGAATAGAGCCTATAACTATCGTCGTCATCAATGGATTAGAAGGTTTTCGTTTATCTTCATCTACATCGTCAGCTGTATGAATTCATCGATGGTATTTATTGAGTCCTTACTTTGTGCAGAGTATTGTTCTAAGTAATAATAATAATAATGGCATTTATTAAGCACTTACTATGTGCAAAGCAATGTTTTAAGTGCTGGGGGGATACAAGGTGATCAGGTTGTCCCACATGGGGCTCACAGTCTTAATCCCTACTTTACAAATAAGGTAACTGAGAAACAGAGCAGTCAAGTGACTTGCCCCAAATCACACAGCTGACAAGTGGCGGAGCTGGGATTTGAACCCATGACCTCTGACTCCAAAGCCCGGGCTCTTTCCACTGAGCCACACTGCTTCTCTACGTGTTCGGGAAAACACAGTACAGTGGAGTTGGTGTATGTGATTCCTGCCCACAGGGGCTTACTGTATACAGGGGTAGACTAACATTAAAATAAATTAGGGAAAATAGTAAAGTAATAAGGATGTATGCTTAGTATTGGGACTAAGGTATCAAAATGGTTAAGGGGTACACAACCAACCATAGGTGATTGGACGGGGGCGTTAGGGGAAAAGAGGGCTGAATCAGGGAAGACCTCTTGGAAGAGATGTGATTATAGGAGGGATTTGATGTGAGGAGAGTAGTGGACTGTCAGATATGGGGAGAGAACAATTTCCATGTCTAAAGGAGGACCTGACTAAACTCTCTTTTCCTCTGGCTCACTCTCCCTTCTGTGTCATCTTTGCATTTAATAATAATAATAATGATGGCATTTATTAAGCACTTACTATGTGCAAAACACTATTCTAAGCACTGGGAAGGTTACAAGGTGATCAGATTTCCCCACTGGGGACTCACAGTCTTAATCCCCATTTTACAGATGAGGGAACTGAGGCCCAGAGAAGTGAAGTGACTTGCCCAAAGTCACACAGCTGACAAGTGGCAGAGCCGGGATTTGAACCCATGACCTCTGACTCCAAAGCCCGGGCTCTTTCCACTGAGCCAGGCTGCTTCTCTGAACCTGTGACCTTTGGACATTTAATGTTCGCCCCAACCCCACAGCACTTATGTACATATCTTTAAATTACATATTATAAATTATTTATTCACATTCATGTCTTCCTCCCCCCTCTAAACCGTAAGCTCTAGACCGTGAGCTCATATCTCTTCATATCTGACAATCCACTACTCTCCTCACATCAAATCCCTCCTATGATCACATCAATTCCAAGGGGTCTTCCCTGATTCAGCCCTCATTTCCCCTAACTTCCCCCTTCTAGACTGTGAGCCCACTGTTGGGTAGGGGCCCTCTCTATATTTTCCAACTTGTACTTCCCAAGCGCTTAGTACAGTGCTCTGCACACAGTAAGCGCTCAATAAATACGATTGAATGAATGAATAAGCTCAGTATGGTCAGTGAACAGGTCTGCTAATACTGGTTATGTTGTATCTCCCGAGCATTTAGTGCAGTGCTCCGCACGTAGCTCAATAAATACCTTTGATTGATTGATTGATGTGGGCAAGGATTTGGTGGCGGGATAGACAAGATCAAAGTATAGGGAGTAAGCTGGTGTAAGAGGAGTGAAGTAGGTATTCAGAACAGTGGTTTGAGAAAGGAGGGAGAGAGACTGCTGTTGGCCTTAGAGCTGGGTTTCTATCTGTTGCAGCAGTTACTGGAGGTTTTCAAGGAGTGGCTAGATGCGATCTGAATGATTTTTCAGAAAAACGACGGAGTGAAGTGTGGACTGGAGAGGGGAGAGAGAGAGTGCAGGAAGGTCTGATAAAAAAAAAAAGCATATGTTACTGAACCCGATGAAAAATTCAAAAGAAAAATGTCAGGAAGATATTTCATTCGCAATGATTCATTAGCCGTTGAATACCAAGAATTTTTTTTATCCCAGTGATCATCTTCATTAAGCTATTTAGCTAGGAAGTATTTGCTTCTCTTTTTAGTTAAGCCAGAATGAAAAGTCAGCAGAGAAAATACACTTAAATTTATTGTGTGACTGAGTACAGCCGTTAATTACAATTACCATCAATATTTATACCTTTTATTAATCAAGCATCCAAAAGGCTTTCACCTCTATGGGTGCTACACATAATTTGACCTAGTAGTAGTCACATCTTAAGGAAGATGAGAAACATTCTGTAATACACTATGAAACCATAGGACATGCTGTCTTATCCTTTAGCACTTTAAGTAGTTATGAAAATGTTTATTGAAGAATGTATTTAGTGTCTTCAAAACTGCACCTAGTGAATGTGTTTTATTGTACTAGTGGACATAAATGTCCTGAAAGACTGAAGCTCTTTATACATATGCAGTTTCCAAAAACAACTTTTTTAAACTTTGGATTTTATTCTGACCATATCTCAGAAGTGTTTCTCTTTCTGAAAGAACTAAAAATATCCAGTGATTTTGCAGATAATCAGCCCATCTGGTTAACTTAAAAGGATGTATATCCATGCGTGCTTAATATTTCTTGTAAAAAAAGTCATTCCTCTGACCTTACTGACTTTTTGGTTTAAACAGCTTCCCATAAAGGCCCATGTAAGGAAAGGAACTTCCGCCTGTCATTACGTGTACTCAGAATCCTCTCTCAACTTATAAAACCTCTGTTGAAGTTGGAAAAAGAAGTCGAAGAACTCTTTGCTGACACGCTGCTGCTGTCCTTTACTGAGAAGTCCAATCAGGCCTCAGGTAATGACTGAAAACCATAGTTTTCTTTTTTTCCTTGCCAGTTCTATTAATGCATTATAATTTCAAAATTGTAGAATTAGAAAATATTATATTTTTTAAAATATACACCCAGTTCTCTAGACAACAGGGGTGCAGTCTCACAAAACTTCACATTAAGAGAAACTCACGTTGTAGCACATAGGCTGCCCAACACCAAGTGCATGGACACAAACATATCTTCTGACTCCGTGGTATGCTTTTATCTCAGTTGTCGATTAAGGATTCCCTAATTCCCATATAAAATTCCAGCCAAAATACATAAAGCACACATTGTCAGAACTGAGTATTGCTCATTTTTCTGAATTAAATAATTTGTAAAGAGCAATTCCTAAGATTATTTCAAGTAGTGCCTTTCATATTCTAAGCAAAGCATTTTATTTAAAGTTACAAAAACTAGGCATCTAGATGTGTCAGAATTTTAGCTGTTTCCAGTTCTACACTTGCTGAACTCTAATGTGTTAGGTTTGCATTGGAATCAGAGATGTTTTTAATTAAGTCTTCTCATGTGAATAGTGCTGTACTAAATGACACACCAGAGAAGACAAAGTATCTGTTTCCAGGGCTTTATCGTTTTAGGACAGGCGTAGTGAATCTTAGTGAACTGTAATGACGAACACCGTAATTGGTGAATTCCATCAATGCAGGTGGTTAGTTGTAGAACTTTAAAGTTGTAGAACTTTAAAGATAAAAAATTCACAATTTTGGGCCGAGTCACCTGGTTTATAGCCTCAACTCTTCATTTTATTTTGTTTGCGTCCTAGTAAAGAGTTTTGGCTTTTTCCCACTAAACTTAGGAGAAAACAATTTGTATTGTCGTAGGCTAGAAATGTTGTTCCCTAAAGTTTTAGCAAAGGGTTTGATCAACTAATATCAGAGGAAGGTTTTCCCAGAAGAGGTAAGTTATTGGACCCTGAAAAATAGTAAAGTGGCTATAGAGCATAAATGGGAGTAATTTCAAGGCTATGAATTAGGAGCAGGAAGTAGAGTGGACTTTTTGAATTTAATAAGATGAAAAAACAATGATTAGTAAGGAAATGTACAACAGAGAAGACAGAGGAATGAAGTACATGCTGAACGTTGGGAATCCCCTGAAGACTCTTAAAGAAGGGTTGGAGTGATTGAAAAAGCTCATAGTAGGACTTATTTAAGGAGAAGATGCCCTTCTTCAGGAATGAAGTAGCTAGTACCACTTTAAAATATTGTCATTTTGACCAGGCCCATGATATTTAGGAGTGGGTTTGAAAGGTTCTACGAGCCACCTGGAATGTCATTCCTTTAATCACATCCTGGACATTTGTTTCCTCTGTTGCAGTTATTGGAAATTGCTGCAAGGGGAATGCAGGCCCAGGTTTGCTCTGGTCTGTAGCTGGCTTAACTCCCCTCAGAAGCCCAAATTGCTTCCCCTGGGAATGGGGAAGAGAGAATGAGGAAGGTTTCAGGGAGTTGTTAAAAAGCCTGCATTTAATGAGAGAGTGGTGACAGTCTTTTAGAACTAAAATGACCATGGCCTGGACCAAAAACTGTAATGTAGAAATAGCTTTGAAGAGTTAGAGCACTGGGATGTGATGGAGGAAGAAGCACTATCATCCAACAGATTGTGAAGATCAAGATGCAACCATACTCCCATTTCATAACTTGGGCAGTCTTCAACAAAATTAGCAATGAGACAATTTAAAACAATTTTAGTAGCCACTGTAGTGAAGTCATAAAGTTGTAAACATGGTCTATGCCAAGGCTAGGCATGGCCATTGGCTAGAAAGGAATTTAAAATGGCAGGTAGAATTAGGGAATTAATGCCTGGTTACCAGAAGTCATTTGTGTATCTGATGTAATATTGTTGACGAGCCTAGTTGATTTTGGCCAAGAGTCAGGGTCCAAATGGAAATTGTAAAGAAAAACCTTGCCCTATTCAATGTGGCTTTGGTAATTGATTCTTACCAATGAAGTACCTCTCTTAATTAGAGAATCAATTAGTTAATCAATGGTATTTATTGAGCATTTACTATGTGCAGAGCACTGTACTAAGTGCTTGGGAGAGTACAGTACAACAGAGTTAGCAAGCACATTCCCTGCCCATAACAAGCTTACAGTCTAGAGAAGGAAAGAAAGCTGCAAAATAATGCC
The DNA here is from genome assembly GCF_015852505.1 of Tachyglossus aculeatus. Lineage (NCBI taxonomy): Eukaryota > Metazoa > Chordata > Mammalia > Monotremata > Tachyglossidae > Tachyglossus > Tachyglossus aculeatus. The sequence continues at coordinate 27,062,230 of NC_052088.1, read as the reverse complement.
GAAGGGGTCAGAAGAGTAATTTTAATATTTAGGGTGATGCACAACTTTTGTAAGGAGGTGAAGAGCCATTATTTTGGATTTTATTTTGGTTGTGCTCTTTTTATTAAAAGGCTTGAAAGTGAATTAAGGATCAGTACACTGAAGCTATCCAATGCCATCTTTAGTAAGAATGGTATAATTAATTATTAGTAAACAAAGTCAAGCCTGGTTGGAAGTTTCTCAAGGTGGTGAAGATGTTCATTCCCTGGCTATTAAAAAAAAATTTGGCTAACTAGTCATCTGCAAAATATTTTTCTTTTGGTCATTTCAGCCGGTAATGAAGTATTACTGGGATGCTACAGCATTGTGTTTTCGTTACCTTTAGTTGATACAGCGAGTGGGTTGCTACAGATTTGATATTTGGGACATTTTGAATGCGTCTTCCTCTTTTAGGTAGTTCCTCCTTTTTTGCCGAAGGTGGCAACCGACATTTATCTAAACCAGGCGGTTTCTTGGACCTCATTTTTCTCTAGGCCTAGCGATGACAAAGAGCAATGGCTGCATAAATTGGATGTAAGAAGAACACTTAGGGTTTGTCTCAGAAGAATCAAAGATTTTAGATCTTCTGAAAGATTGTTTGTACTCTTAGGGGGTCCTAAGAGGGGTCAGATAGCTTCTAAGAGTTCCTTAGCTAGATGGTTAAAGGATTGTATTAGGGAGGCGTATGTAGTTAAGGTAAAGAGGCTCCCAGGGTTTGTAAAGCTCATTACCCTGGGACTATAACCGCTTCTTGGGCAGAGAGGTCGAAGGCTTCCACATTGGAAATTTGCAAGGTGGCCGCCTGGGCTTCTCTTCATACTTTTTGATAGCATTATCTCTTGGATGTAGTCTCTTCTACAGATTCGCGTTTGGTAGGAGGTTGCTTGTGAGGCGGAAAAGAACAGTGAAGAAAAGAAAGACGCGTAGTTCACACTTCTAGCTGCCAACAAGGCAAGTTGCTTTGTAGTTCACACAATGGGAACCTATGAAGACCAATTTGGGTGTGAAAGTGGCTGTATCAGAAGTACTGCCAACCGGTACTCTCTAGGAAAAAAGCCGTTTTGCTGATCATCACTTGAGACACAAACTGAGCTACAGTGAACTCTACGGGAGAAATAGATTTAGCAGCTGGTAATAAGGTGACCCACTGAACCCTTTTGAAAATTGTAATCTCTGAATCTCTGGACCAGGAATGCTCTCAGTGCATTAAGGTTGATTACATGCAATTAACCATGCTTTACTGAGAAACCTGAGGTCATGTGAGATTCTTAATTTTCTTTACTCGATAAATGTTTTTCTCAAATTCAAGAAATCATTTACAGTCTTTTAGTTCCATCAGACCCAATGAATTTACATGTGCATTTTGAATATATTATTGTTGTTGTAGTGATTAATGATGATATAATAGCTTTCATTAAATAATAATAATAATAATGATGATGGTATTTGTTAAGCGCTTACAATGCACAAAGCACTGTTTTAAGTGCTGGGGAGGTTACAAGGTGATCAGGTTGTCCCACAGGGAGCTCGCAGTTTTAATCCCCATTTTACAGATGAGGTAACTGAGGCACAGAGAAGTGAAGTGACTTGCCCAAAGTCACATAGCTGACAGTGGGTGGAGCGGAATTTGAGCCCATGACTTCTAACTCCAAAGCCCATGCTCTTTCCACTGAGCCGTGCTTCTTCTCAAGTTTTAATTGGTAATGCCTTCATTTCTCCAAAGTGCTTTAACGCTGGTTTTCTCATTTTCTCCCTAGAATATCCCCATGAGTTAAGGGAAGAGAGATATTATTTTTCCAGTTGTACAGGTGAGGAAATTAAGACCCAGAATTGTAAAGTAATTTGCCTGATAGAGTCAGGAATAGAACTCAAGTCTTCTGACTTCCTAGATCTGTATGCTTTCCACTCACCCAATCTGGTGTTGTTCAGGAAAGTTGAAAAAAATCTAAAACACATTTTAAAGTTATAAAAAATGCCATGCTTAATATTTCTCAAAACAGCTAATTGGTGTGGATGCATTATTTATACTTGTAAAGGATTATGTGGCCTCTAGCTTCAGGATTAAAGCAAAACGGAAAAGGAAAAAAAAACTATAGTATTGATGGCCTTCCTGTAAAACCCATATCGTTCTATTTCATCACAGACTAATCGCCAACTATAAAAGTCTTGGAAGTATATTACTTTTTTCATTCTCATCTTGGAAATTACTAAATAAATTTTGTTCATTATTCTAAAAACATCACTTTAAGGAACTGCTGTCTTCCAGGAGGCCTTCCTCAATTCATTTCTAATTCCTCTAGTGTATAAACTTACTACAGCCTATTCAGCACTTTTGCACCAACTAAACACTTAAATGCTCACAACCTCCCTGTCTTGGGCATCATCCTCCTTATCCTCATCAGTGGTATTTCTTGAGCACTTACAGTGAGCAGAGCATTGTACTAAACACTTGGGAGAGTACAGTGCAACAGAGTTGGTAAGCATATTTTCTGCCCACAGTTAGCTTAGAGGGGAAGGTAGACATTAATATAAACAAATAATTTATGATCTAGAATTGATAGATAGGTACATAAGTGTTGGGGACTATCTTTGGGTATGCCTTGCGTGCATTCATCCTTAAGCTCCAACTCATATATCTGCTCCCTTTTCCTTCTTCTTCCTATCTGTAATTTCTTTGTGCCTCCTCTGTACAAAGAGGTAAGGATCTAGACGGTAAAATCCTTGAGGGCCGGGTCATGTCTGCTAATTCTGTTTTACTCCCCCACCCACTGGGGTAATGATTGCTTTTTTCTCCAGTGGCTTTCGAAGTCGTATATATTTTCACTACGGCTCGATTTTAGACAGTAGTTGCCCATCTCCTGGCTTTAGTTGGTCAACACAAGAATCCGATCTGCCCTTCAAAGCTTTTCACCGTAATGTTCCAAGTTGGTGACCATTCCGTGATAAGGGGAGGCTTTCACTCAGAAAAGGTTAGATAAAGTTTATCCATTCCGTCCATCAGGAGGGAGAGTAACCCTTTCATTGCTGGATTTTATGAGCGGCCTCTTAAGGCACCTGCGAATACCAGATGAGCCCTTGCCAAACTGGAAGTAAGCATAGGATTAAGTTACGAAGGTTACACGATGTAGAATAATGGCACCACCTGGAATCATCTGTGGAAAACCACAGATCCACATCAACCAGGGGACCCTTAACCCTCACCCTTTCTCCAGAGTTATTGGCATTTCCCTCTCTTGTCTTGTCTTGCCGTCGAGTCATTTCCGACCCATGGGGACACCACAGACACATCTCTCCCACAGTGCCCCGCCCTCCATCTGCAGTCGTTCTGTTAGTGGATCCATTGAGTTTTCTCGGTAAAAATCCAGAAGTGGTTTACCGTTGCCTCCTTCCACGCAGTAAATTGAGTCTCGTCTCTGCCCTCGACTCTTTCGCGCGCCACTGCTGCCCAGTACAGCGGAGTTTTGACTTGTAGCAGATTGCCTTCCACTCACTAGCCACTGCTCAAGCTAGGATTAGAGTGGATATGCCTCTGCTTGACTCTCCCTCCCGTAGCCGAGACTGGTAGAGGACTGGAAACTCTCCAGGTGTGACCCTGAGAGGTTATTGCCCTCTCAGGACCTCCTAAACAGGGGCATCATTTCTGAGCCACATGGCTTGAATTCAGGAGCCAAGATGGCAGGGGGTCAGGCTCCTTAAAATAAAAATAGCGGCCATAGAGGTAGACAGGACAGATCAACTGAAAACCAGATTGATGGCCATCCTAGCCTTTTAGTATGCTTGCTTTACTTTTTTCCTAATAATAATAATAATAATAATGGTATTCATTAAGCACTTACTATGTGCAAAACACTGTTCTAAGTGCTGGGGGGGTACAAGGTGCTCAGGTTGTCCCACGTGGGGCTCAAAGTCTTCATCCCCATTTGACGGATGAGGTAACTGAGGCTCAGAGGATAATAATAATAATAATGGTGTTAAGCGCTTACTCCTAGTTACATTCTATGAAACCTAGCAGCTTGTTTAACTTCAGGAGCACAACAGGTTCATTCTTCTTGGTGAACCTAGAGCATCTGGACTATATTTAAACTGAAGGATACTCACCAAGTTAGTTTTCCTTCCATAATAATAATAATGGCATTTATTAAGCGCTTACTATGTGCAAAGCACAGTTCTAAGCGCTGGAGAGGTTACAAGGTGATAAGGTTGTCCCACGGGGGGGCTCACAATCTTCATCCCCATTTTACAGATGAGGGAACTGAGGACCAGAGAAGTGAAGTGACTTGCCCAAAGTCACACAACTGACAATTGGCGGAGCAGGGATTTGAACCCATGACCTGTGACTCCAAAACCCATGCTCTATACACTGAGCCACGCTGCTTCTCCATCTTTTTTGACTCCTCAGTACCCTCTTACTGAAATGAAAAAAGTGTGATAGTATTTTTATTTTAGTTAATTTGATGTGAACAAATATGTCAGTGAGTGAAGCGAGCTGTCCTTTATAAAATAGCTCTTTGACTCTATCCTGGACAAAGTTATCAAACCACTGGTTCATATGCTCCACCTTTAATAAAATTAAACCAATAAACCAGTAAATTTTTCAGTGATATTTTGCTCAGAATTTACCAAGAGAAAACCTATTCTTTTAAACCTGTTCTAGTATTTAATCTAATAGTCCTATCATTTCCAATAGAATATTAATAGTTATAATATTTATTGATTTCACAGGAAAATGTAAAGTTGTTTTTTAGAAAAAGTTACAGTTTTCCCAATGATAGAAGAAAAAAATAAGGGAAAGATAGAACGTCTTCCTTTTGGGGGATTAGATTGAATTAATACAGATAACTTCACATTTTTTAAGAGTAATTTTTCAAGGAACAGAATCCAGTATTGAAAACAGAACTTGGAAAAATGATTTGAAAACCTGAAATATGGTCTGATGATTTACCAGTTTCCCTTTCAAAAGATTAATTACGATAGGGTAAAACAATTGAGGGGGGTTTTGGGTGAAAAATTGAATTCCTCTCAAAAAAGAGGGGTTGTGATGAAAATAGAGTATATGGTCCCAATGGAAATCATTCCCACTGAGTTTATGGCAATCACTAGTGTATTTGCCTCTACCTTCAGTAACATGTATGAGCATGCATGTCAGTACCATGCAGATCCTTTATTATTCCATATTGGATTTTGTAAGATTAGACATAATATAGCTCCATCAATTTTATATGTAAACTGGACTTTAAAAAGAATGTTACCATATCAATCAACTGTATATATTGCGTACTTATGATGTGCACATCACTGTACTAAGCACTTGGGAGAGTATTCAACAGAATTAGAAGACACATTCCTTGCCTCTCTAGCTTAGGGTCTAGAGACAAAGACAGACATTAACATATTTAAATAATTAATTTTAAATGCATAATTTAAAGATAAATTATGCACATTATATAATTAGCCTGTGAACTTGTTGTGGGCAGGGAATGTGTCTGTTTATGTTATACTGTATTCTTAGTACAGTGCTCTGAACACAGGAAGTGCTCATTAAATATGATTGACTGACTATATATAATGTAATATGTGTTATATGTGTAGTATATATAATGATTTGTACGTAATGTAATATAATATATAAAAATATACATTAATTAATCGCCACCCAAAGTAAATTGTAAGGCAGGTTATCACTTTATGAATAACTTTGAAAAAATGGTCTTGGATATCCCAATATTGTACTTTTCAAGTGAATCTAATCATTACAGGCATCAATTTCCAGGTGTTAAAATTTTAGAAAACACCTAGAACGTAAAAAGACAGCAGCCTATCATTTACTTAATTTGTTGTGAAAAATCCAAGTGACTTTTTACAAACCTCCCTAAAACTCATCTATTCTCTTTGGGAACAGATGACTGCAGAATCGTTATAAAAATGAATTAATGGCAAAGGGAGCTATATTTTGCACGTTACATATGCTTGCATATAAAATACAAATATAAGGTAATGTAGATTTCATCCTTAGGCTCCGAGCTCCATGTGGGATAGGGACTGTGTCCAACCTGATTATCTTGTATCTACCCCAGCACTTAGTACAGTCCTTGACACAGAGTCAATGCTTAGCAAATGTTGTTATTATTATTGTTGTTATTATTAAGTGCCGTTGAGCCATTTCTGATTCATAGCGACTCCATGGATATATTTTCTCCAGAACATCCTGTCCTCTACCATAATCCACAACCCTTCTAATGGTTCTTCCATTAACATTGTTATGGTCTCTCTCCATCTAGCTGTCCCAGACTGAGCCCCTTCCTTCCTCTCCCCTTCATCCTCTTCTCCATCCCCCCCTTCTTACCTCCTTCCCATCCCCACAGCACCTGTATATATGTATATATGCTTACACATATTTATTACTCTATTTATTTATTTTACTTGTACATATCTATTCTATGTATTTTATTGTGTCAGTATGTTTGGTTTTGTTCTCTTTCTCCCCATTTTAGACTGTGAGCCCACTTTTGGGTAAGGACTGTCTCTATGTTGCCAATTTATACTTTCCAAGCGCTTAGTACAGTGCTCTGCACACAGTAAGTGCTCAATAAATATGATTGATTGATTGATTGATTTTCCTCATTTTCCCTGGACTTTTCCTAGCATTAGTGTCTTCTCCAGAGAATCAGCCCTCCTGATGATTTGTGCTAATCTAAGTCGAGTCATTTGGCCTTCCAAGACCACTTTGGCTTAATTTGCTCTAAAATCCACTTGTTTGTTTTTTGGGCAGTCCGTGGTATTCACAAAAGCCTTCTCCAACACCACATTTCAAAAGAATAAATCGGTGTTCTTTCTATCCTGTTTTTTCACCACCCAGCTTTCAAAGCCATACACTGTCACTGGAAACACCATAGGATTAACAATTTATATTTTCGTGGCAATTATTACATCAGCACATTTCATGACTTTTTCCGGGCTCTTCACAGCAAGTCTGCCCAACATTAATCTTCAGTGTATTTCTTGACTACTAGTTCCTTTATTATTGATTATCAATTCCAGGAGAGAAAAATTGTCAACTATTTCAATCATCTCTCCATCCACTATTATTATCATATATGAAAATAATTGTGTAAAGTATGTTTGACATTATCATACCCTTAATATTCAGTTGCATCGTGAAGGTTTTTTATGTTGCATTTCGATAAATAAGGTGCTATAAACTGTAGACTTTTTATACAGAATTTTAATTTTGAATCCCTTTTAATTGAGCAGCAGTTCAGAAGAAAGCTACCGAGGAACTTTTAATAGAGGAAACTAGTGCAAAGGAATGCAGCATGCCTCCTAAGGTAAAGGGAAAAGAGGTGAGTTTGAAAGAGCCTTGGTAATATCCCTTTTCCATTTAACATCCCTTTTCCATTTAACATCCCTCATTTGGCTTAGGGTGTTTTGGCATAATCATTGTAACACCGATTTTCCAGGTTTACAACTTGTTTCAAAGAATGAATACCCATTTGGAGTTTGGCTTCCAAATCTGTGGATGGGAAGACAGAAGAGCGTGGGCTTTGGAGTCAGAGATCATGGGTTCAAATCCTGGCTCTGCCAACTGTCAGCTGTGTGACTTTGGGCAAGTCACTTCACTTCTCTGTGCCTCAGTTACCTCATCTGTCAAATGGGGATTAAAACTGTGAGCCCCCTGTGGGACAACCTGATCACCTTGTACCCCCCCAGTGCTTAGAACGGTGCTTTGCACATAGTAAGCACTTAACAAATACCATCATAAAAAAAAAAGGTCACTTTAATTTTGTGTGGAAAAATGATGACCTAACTAAGAGACCACTTGTCTGTTTATCCAGGTAGATAGATAAAAAGCCACAAATTATGTCAGAAATATTGGTTTTCATCCTAAGCTTATCACCGAATCAGCAAGTCTCTGTACCTCAAATGATAAAAATAGTCAAGAGATTGAGATAATTTGAAATAAATTCTGTGGTTTAGTGCCGATTGGGCAAAGCTAATGAGAGAAACAGATTGGGTTATCAGATAAAGACTCAAGTCTAGTGAAGTGAATGAAAGGCAGAAGGGTTGTTTTTATATTTTTGAAGATAATCAGTTGCTGAGAGAGAAGCTTTTTCTGAAATTTTCTGAAGTGAAGCTTTTCCATTCTGAGAGCAGTGGTGCTTTCTTCATCATCATCATCATCATCAATCGTATTTATTGAGCGCTTACTGTGTGCAGAGCACTGTACTAAGCGCTTGGGAAGTACAAGTTGGCAACATATAGAGACAGTCCCTACCCAACAGTGGGCTCACAGTCTAAAAGGGGGAGACAGAGAACAAAACCAAACATACTAACAAAATAAAATAGAGTCCATTCTGTAAAAGGCCTATTGAGGTGGAGAGTTACAGCTGCTAGGGAATGCTTTAGCTCCACCCCAAAAGCAGCAGTAGCATGGGACTTGATGAAACTGTAGGAGTTCATTCATTCATTCACAGGCTTTGGAGTCAGAGGTCACGGGTTCAAATCCCGACTCTGCCAATTGTCAGCTGTGTGGTTTCGGGCAAGTCACTTAATAATAATGATGGCGTTTATTAAGTGCTTACTATGTGCAAAGCACTGTTCTAAATACTGGGGAGGTTACAAGATGATCAGGTTGTCCCACAGGGGGCTCACAGTCTTCGTCCCCATTTTACAGATGAGGGAACTGAGGCACAGAGAAGTGAAGCGACTTGCCCAAAGTCACACAGCTGACAAGGGGCGGAGCCGGGATTTGAACCCCTGACCTCTGACTCCAAAGCCTGTGCTCTTTCCACTGAGCCACGCTTCTCTGGACTCAGTTACCTCATCTGTAATATGGGGATTAAGACGGCGAGCCCCCCGTGGGACAACCTGATCACCTTGTAACCTCCCCAGAGCTTAGAACAGTGCTTTGCACATAGTAAGCGCTTAATAAATGTCATCATTATTATCATTATTATTGTTATTATTCATTCAGTCAGTCAGTCAGTCGTATTTATTGAGTGCTTCTGTGTGCAGAGCACTGTACTAAGCGCTTGGAAAGTACAGTTCGGCAACAGATAGAGACAATTCCTACCCAACAACGGGCTCACAGTCTAGAAGGGGGAGACGGACAACAAAACAAAACAAGCAGACAGGCATCATTAGCGCTTAGTACAGTGCTATGCACACAGTAAGTGCTCAATAAATATGATTGAATGAATGAATCAATAGCATCCAAATAGTTAATTAGAAGCAGCATGGCCCAGTGGAAAGAGCCTGGGCTTTGGAGTCAGAGGTCATGGGTTCAAATCCCAGCTCCACCACTTGTCAGTGTGACTTTGGGCAAGTCGCTTCACTTCTCTGTGCCTCAGTTACCTCATCTGTAAAATTGGGATTGAATGTGAGCCCCACATGGGACAACCTGATCACCTTGTATCCTCCCCAGCACTTAGAACAGTGCTTGGCACATAGTAAGCACTTAACAAATACCAAAATTTTTATTATTATTATTAAATAGAATTATATATATATATATATATATATACCTCATTGATAAAATAAATAGAATAATAATAAAGTTGCTACAGCAGCATCAGGCAGGAACATGCTGACGTTACAAACATGGCAAAAATTAATGCTGACCCAACAGCGAAAATTCGGGAATGTTAGATGATATATCCCTAAACATTAGGGTTGATGTCAGGGAAGACAGCAGTCATATGAGTCCTTTTGTCATCGTTCTTTTATCATCGTCAGAGTAGTAATAGGAATAGTATTTGTTGAGCATTCACTTATATCGAGCTTCCTTTTATTGCGAGCTCACTTGGTGCAATTCTGTGACCTTGGGAATTACAAACTTTCCCCACTGACTGGGAGCAGAGTGGCCTAGTGGGTAGAACACAGGCCTGCGAGTCAGAGGACATGGGTTCTCATCCCTGCTCCGCCCAAAGTCTGCTGTGTGACCGTGAGTAAGTCACTTCACTTCTCTGTGCCTCAGTTACCTCATCTGTAAGATTGTGAGCCCCATGTAGATCAGGGACTACGTACGTCCCGATTACCTTATATCTACCCCAGGGCTGAGAACAATGCTTGGCACATAATAATAATAACAATAATAATAATGGTATTTGTTAAGCGCTTACTATGTGCAAAGCACTGTTCTAAGCGCTGGGGAGATTGCAAGGTGATTAGATTGTCCCAGGGGGGCTCACAGTTTTAATCCCCATTTTACAGATGAGGTAACTGAGGCCCAGAGAAGTTAAGAGACTTGCCCAAAGTCACACAGCTGACAGTTGGCGGAGTGGGGATTTGAACCCATGACCTCTGACTCCAAAGCCCGGGCTCTTTCCACTGAGCCGCGCTGCTTCTCTGGCCATAGTAAACGCTTAACAAATACCATTATTATTATTATTATTATTATTATTATGTGAGACAGGGACAATTCCCAACCCAATTTGCTTGTAGCGCTTATTAGAATGCCTGGCACATAGTAAGCACTTAACAAATACCACAGTTATTAATAAAAATAGCAGGCAGGGTGGACCATTGGGCTTCCCCATTTAAGAATGGCCAACAAGGACAAAATATGGGACTAAATTATGTAAAGCAAGATGATAAACCTTATCAAAGGGAAGTGTTAAGAGAGGGAAGAGCTGGACGGTGGTGTTTCTGAACTTTTCTTGGGCCTGAGCCTATCGTCTCTACAACAGGAGCACTGATGGGCAAAGTTTCCAGTTCCAGCTGCAAGAACTACTAGTTTGATGCTACAATCAATCAATCAATCAATCAATCGTATTTATTGAGCGCTTACTGTGTGCAGAGCACTGTACTAAGTGCTTGGGAAGTACAAGCTGGCAACATATAGAGACAAGAAACTGTTACCAACTAACTGGTCAAAGTAGCAGGGTTTTACTAGTAATGGAGGAAGATAAAATGGAACTAGTATAAGATTTAAAGAAATGTTGCTTCCACATAATGTTTAAATTAAAAATTAAAGAAAAGATGAAATATGGTTGAGGGCACTGAGTCTTTTAGAACAAAAGTACTCCCAGAGGTGCAATGCATTGAGCAAAATTGGGGGAAAAAATGCAACTTTGGTATATGGGGTCATGTTGTGTTGAAACGTTTCAAACTAGAACGTTGTGTGATTTGTATGGGTTAATCTTGGGTTCTGGGCAGTTTTTCAGATTTGAATTTATCTGCCTTTCAAAACAAGAGGACATTGAGCTCAAATATTTTTAATTCCTACTCCTTTTCAGATTATTGGCCCCTTTCTACCATACTATAAAAAAGAAAAAACATAGAATCAGCAGCAAACTGCAACTTTTAAAACTAAAAGCTTAGTTAAAGTAATGGCAGAATATTTGTCCTTTTTAGCTGAATTTGTAGCCATTTTGTAACTAGACTAAATCCAAATGAATGATTAGAGAGAATATTGATGGTGTAGTCGTCTGGTTTTTCTTTACAGTTTGCCCTCATCTTATATTTGGGCTCGTTCTGGCTTGGAAGGGAATGAAGGAAGTAAAATATTGACTATTAAATGGAGTTTGATGTTACAATACTTGTTAACAATGAACTATAAAAATGGCCATAAAAGTCTAATCTAAACTTTATTAAATATTTTAAATTTAAAGGTTGCTCTTTGCGGTAAGTAAATTTAAGTACAGCTGTCTGTGCTCATAAATATGGCTTTATTGAAATAGATTTATGAGATTAAATTTTTGAAAAAAGTTTTTGATTAAATCTTCTGACAATTTAAAATGAAATATATTAATATGTGTTAAGAATACAGGTTTGGTATATAGCTTTATAGTCATTAGGGTTTATATTGTCCAGGTTATAAGAATGGTTTTCACTGTATAATCAGAAGAGCCGCATTCGGCTTGCATAATGTGAGTCATAACTTTCAGCCCGTAACAGGAATATTAATTGGTGACTTCAGATTCTTACTGTGTAAAATTTTGTTTCAGTCTGCCCTACTAGATTTTGACTGGAGAAGTGCATTTAAAGAGTTGTCCCTCTCAGTGGCACGATGCATAGCAATTGAAATCCAAGATTTTTCCTCCAGAATTCTTGAGCATGAACAGAATGAAAGATCTTCGGCTGTAAGCTATGCCATAACCCTTGTCAATATACAGGAAGTTTCGGAGTCCTTGAAGGCAAATCCCGAGGAGGAACAGCCAAAGCAAATTGCCAAGGCAGGTATCAACAGAATAAAAATTGAGCAGGTGACATCATCGGGAATTTATGCCCTCTCCACCGTGAAGAGCTTATTGCGGATATTACAAACTGTGGCTAATTGGAATTTTAAAAAGACAGCAATGATGCAAGGTGCTTTTTGTAGTCAGAAAAAACTTAGCCTGAATGCTAGGCCCAGTGGAAAGAGCACGGGTCTGGGAATCAGAAGGATCTGGATTCTAATCCCTGTTTTGCCACTCCTCTGCTGGGTGACCTTGGGCTAATTGCTTAACTTCTCTGTGTTCCAGATATCTTATTTGTAAAATGGGGAATTAAGGCTGTGAGCCCCATTGGGGACTTGGATTGTGTCCAACCTGATTAGCAGCTCGTTGAGGTTAGGGAATTTGTCTGCCAACTCTGTCACATTGTACTCTCCCGAGCACTTAGTACAGTGCCAAGCACTGTGATTGATCTATTTTTTCTAGGAAAATACATTTTATTGATTTAATGCCAAAAGCATGATTGGGATTTTATGAGGTTTTAATTGGTTGGTTATTAAAAGTAGACTGGAAAGTCTGTAAAGACAGGGCTTGGATCATGTCTGCTAACTTTGGTTTATTCTCAGAAACCCTTAGTAGACTGCTTTGCACAGAATTAGGGCTATAAATACTATTGAGTGGTTACGGCTTTATAACCTCATTGTGGTTAGGGACTGTGTCTACCAACTCTGTTATTCAGTACTCTCCCCAACACTTAGTTCAGTGGTCTGAACAGAGTAAAAGCTGTAAATAAAGCTGATAAAGCTCGTGGTGGGTAATACTACTAATAATAATAATGTTGTATTTGTTAAGCGCTTACTATGTGCCAAGCACTGTTCTAAGCACTGGGATAGATACAAGATAATCAGGTTGCCCCGTGGGGCTCACAGTCTTCATCCCCATTTTACAGATAAGGGAACTGAGGCCCAGAAAAGTTAAGTGTCTTGCTCAAATCACGCAGCTGACAAGTGGCGGAGCCGGGATTTGAACCCACAACCTCTGACTCCAAAGCCCACGCTCTTTCCACTGAGCCACGCATGATTATACAGTGCTCTCCCAAGCGCTCTGCACAGTGTGCTGCACACAGTAGGCGCTCAATAAAATGATTGATCGATTTTTTTCCTAGGACAGTACTTTTTATTGATTTAATGCCAATGGTTTGATTAGTGCTTGGCACATAGTAAGCACTTAGCAAATACCATCATTATTATTATTATGATTTTATAAGATTTTAATGGGGTGGGTAGTAATCTGGCTCTTGGGAATGTGATGAAGTAATCTCATCCTCTGGTATCAAGCAGCTTGATATAGTGGATTCATTCATTCATTCATTCAATCGTATTTATTGAGCGCTTACTGTGTGCAGAGCACTGTACTAAGCACTTGGGAAGTACAAGTTGGCAACATATAGAGACGGTCCCTACCCAACAGTGGGCTCACAGTCTAGAAGGGGGATAGAGATAGAGCATGGGCTTGGGAGTCCATAGGTCATGTGTTCTAATCCTGCCACCTCACCACTTGTGTGCTGTATGACCTCGGGCAAATCACTTAACTTCTCTCTGCCTCAGTTACCTCATTTGTAAAATGGGAATTGAGACTGCGAGTCCCTCGTGGGACAAGGGACTGTGTCCAACCTGATTTGCTTGCATCCACCCCAGCACTTAGTACAGTGCCTGGCACATAGTAAGCGCTCAACAAATACCATAATTATTTATTATTATCATTATTATTATTATTACCGACCTCCTGTACACTGAGCGAATACTGAGAATCCACCCCAGATGTCATTTTAGCACAATAGCCCTCCCCATCCTCCCCGCCCTACCTCCTTCCCCTCCCCACAGCACCTGTAAATATGTTTGTACAGATTTATTACTCTATTTATTTCATTTGTACATATTTACTATTCTATTTATTTTGTCAGTGATGTGCATCTAGCTTTACTTCTATTTATTCTGATGACTTGGCACCTGACCACATGTGTTGTTTTGTTGTCTGTCTCCCCCTTCGAGAGTGTGAGCCCGTTGTTGGGTAGGGACCGTCTCTATACGTTGCCAACTTGTACTTTCCAAGCACTTAGTACGGTGCTCTGCACACAGTAAGCGCTTAATAAATACGATTGAATGAATAAATGAATGAACTGGCTGGAGGGAAAGTGTCAGGGATTGAATTAGGCCTTCCCTGCCATGGAAGGCTAAGAGGCCCTTTCAACTCTCTGCCCGATTTGCTGAAAAACATACGCCATGTAACTTCAATTACCCCTCACCCCCGCAAATAATGATAATAATATACACCCCGTAACTTAACCCAGAGTAAAGGTATACCGATTGAGTTTATTAAATACAGTCATTGTAGTAATAAATATACATATGATCTAAAAAGGTCTTAACCCATAACTAGTAATTAGTTGGCTTACATTGAATTGTCATGGACAATATAGTTAATGCCTCTAAAAACTATTTATTTTTCCTAATTAATAATAATAAAATAATAATAATGTTGGTATTTGTTAAGCGCTTACTATGTGCAAGCACTGTTCTAAGAGTTGGGGGGAATACAAGGAGATGAAGTTGTCCCAAGTGGGGCTCACAGTCTTAATCCCCATTTTCCAGATGAGGGAACTGAGGCACAGAGAAGTGAAGTGACTTGCCCAAGGTCATTAATGATTTGCCATTTTTAAAGATGAAAGGATAATTTGTGCAATTAGCTGGGGAACTTATTTTCTACATAACATTAAATGGACCAGCATGAAGGTGCAAGAGACTATCTCATTTCTAACATTACTTTAAAGTCTTTGAGTGATTTCCTAGGTAAAGAAGGGACATAAAAATTATCTGCAGAGAAGTCAAATTTTGGTGCTTTCTCTTTTTGGCTTGCTTCTTATAAAAGAGCTAAATTATAGTAAAACTAATTCAGTATCTTGGTGTTTTGTGCCAATTTCATTACTCAGGAATTTGGCCCCAGGGTACATAAATTACACAGTGCTGTCAGAATACAAATAACTCAATGCCACATTTATTTCTCCCTAGTTTTGTTCTGACATCATGGAAGAACTTGACACAATGCTTCCACTGGCTCTGGCATGCAGAGATGATTCTCTTCAGGAAATTAGAGCAAACTTTGTGGAGGCCTGCTGCAAAGTAGCAACAGCTGTCCTGGAAAGGTTGGAGGAGAGAAGCAAAGAAGTTCCTCGCCAGGCCCCCCTGCAAAACTCATATGCTCTACTTTCTTCAGCAATATACGTCTGCCAGCAGTTTAGGCGGTATGATAGTTCAATGGAAGAGATTAAAGAGTGAGTGTTCTGAAAATAAGTTTATGGTTCCAGGTATTCACCCTTGCATATAAATGAAGTGAAATTTTGATACTAGCTGTATCGTGAATGGCAGTGAACAGACAGAAATATCTGGCATATGGTATTTGGCATTTTGTTTGAACTGTTTAGTAAAAGCATATAACCTCACTAGATACTAGTGAGCTTATAGACTGTGAGCCCGTTGTTGAGTAGGGACCGTCTCTATACGTTGCCGGCTTGTACTTCCCAAGCGCTTAGTAAAGTGCTCTGCACACAGTAAGCGCTCAGCAAATACGACTGAATGAATGAATAAAAATTTTTGATATTGGTATTTAAAGTTCGACAAATTCCCTACATTCGCCATCTGCCCCTGAGCCGATGCTCCACATATGGCATGGCTGAATAGAAAACTGTATTTCTAACTGAAGATGCAGTTGTATTTGCCATGCTGGGGAGGAAAAATATGCAAGTGTTTCTGACAAGGCATACACTGCCAGACCACTCAGTTACAAATTATGCATTTTTTTTGTTCTAAACTATAAAAATGGCCCCTTAGACTGTGAGATCCATGAGGGACAAGAACTGTGTTTTACCTCAGTATTGTATTTCCACACCAGTGCTTAATGCAGTGCTTGCCACATAAAAGTAATAATAATAATAATAATAATAATGGCATTTATTAAGCACTTACTATGTGCAAAGCACTGTTCTAAGCAGTGGGGAGGTTACAAGGTGATCAGGTTGTCCCATGGGGGGCTCACAGTCTTCATCCCCATTTTACAGATGAGGGAACTGAGGCCCAGAGATGTGAAGTGACTTGCCCAAAGTCACACAGCTGACAAGTGGCGGAGCCGGGGTTTGAACCCATGACCTCTGACTCCAAAGCCCGGGCTCTTTCCACTGAGCCATGCTGCTTCTTTAATGAATAAATACCACAGTTATTATTTTTATTATTAAACCCCGTGTTCCAGAGAACAGCAAAGATAGGGGAGGGAAGTCAGGATGCATACCTGGATGTACCTAACGTAGGAGAGGCTAATAGCCTATGAGAAAAATGAGGTTAGTGGCCCTTTCCTTTCCAGTGAATTCAATCTGCTCTGTAGATTAATGTAGATTTTTTTTCACCAGAGCAATACTTTTCTAATACTACCCAACCCAGTTTTTTCATCTGAGTTCATTCTTTCATTCATTTGATCGTATTTATTGAGCGATTATTGTGTGCAGAGCACTGTACTAAGCGCTTGGGAAGTACAATTTGGCAACATATAGAGACGGCCCCTGCCCAACAACGGGTTCACAGTCTAGAAGGGGGAGACAGACAACAAAACAGAACATATAGCATTGCATTCTTAAGAGCAAGAGAGGATCAGACAACCCCGTTCTCTGCCTCCATCCTTATTGTCCATTCGAAGAGCTTCAGCTGGAGAATTGCTACCCAATTTAGAGTCGCGCATGCGGCCACTACGTTACTCCCTCTTCATCAGTTTTCATTTGCTTGCTGTCCAACATCTCAACTTGCCCACAAGAAGAAATTTTTGTGCAGAGTCCTTTTGCTGAGCTCAGAAGTGGGATGCATTCTTTCCTCTGCTAAATCCATACATTCATAGTCCATTAGTGACCATCCATTTTTGTCTCACCCATGGAACTGGAGAGAGAGGCAAGAGGGAAAGGAGAAATAGGCTCATTGCCTTCATGTTCAAGGAAGAACCTGCTAACTAGGCTTTTATGAGTACTTGTTCTTCTTTAGACTGTAAGCCCATTGTGGGCAGGGATTGTCTCTATTAATATATTGTACTTTCTAAGTGCTTAGCACGGTGCTCTGCACACAGTAAGCACTCAATAAATATGACTGAATGAAGTGAATCTACAGATTGTACCAGCTACATACAAATATAGTTTTAATTAAGCAGGTATTCTATTAGAACAAATGATATATTATGAATTATCTATAGAAAGGTCTGTCTCAAACTCTAGACTTTAAGCTCATTGTGGGCAGGGTACATGTCTGCTAATTCCGTTGTGCTCCAGTGCAGTGCCCATAGTGAGTGCTCAATAAATACCATTGATTAACACTAGTATCAATGTTATCTTTGAATATGAAGGATACTATTTAGATAGCTGAAGAGTGGCAAACTAATCACTAGAATAGTTTTTGTTTGGTACCGTAAGTTGCTACTATTTCTTTAAATTTTCAGTGAGTCATACAGCGTGATGTGTGCTTGAATTTTTAAACAGAATGTGCCCCAAATCACGTATTTTGGTGGAATATTTGAAAACAGTTCATGAGATAATTGATGTCTCCATAATTCCATTTTTTTTAAATAAAAAGAGTATGCTTGGGGGACATATGATAGCTGTATAAAAGTTACTGCTGACAAGTACATGTTTTTCCTCTACCAACAGTGACAGTTGAATGCCTAAATAATGTACTGATCACTAATAATAGGCTTGCGAAGAATACTTTTATTTATGAATGACATACTGACAATGCAGTTTGTCTAAAGCCGAAGTACATATTGCAGGATTGCAGATGTACGTTTTCAAAGAACTTGCAAAACAAAGACCAACTTTTCTGGTTGTTGTTTGAAAGTGAATGCGAGCTCAGACTGGCGTACCGGGAGGAAACGAATGATTGATATCTAATAATCAAAACCATTTGTAGTACTGGAGATTGTTACCTCCTACTGCACAGGCCTTAAATCTCCGTCTCTTTGATCATTCCCTCTGAACAGACCCCTATTCCCAGGGCCTGTCCGGCGATATCAGGAATTCATCAGCGCTCTCCAGTTTCAAGTTACTGACTACTGCGTCAGAGTTTGTGCAACAAGCATTTTACAGGATGGTGAGAGCCACCGCTGGGATGACTACAAAGCTTTTTATGAGGTGTGAGGTTAAGTTTACTATCCCTCCCTTTTTACACAAGTGTGCTTTACTGCCTACCTGCTTTCTGACCAATTAGAAACATAAGATCCGTCCTATTTGCCAACATGGGCTATCTGAGTCCTACTCTTTTTGGTACACCTGACAAACCATTTAGGTAGAACTCATTTCTCGTACTGCTCAAAAATTGGACATGAGGCTAACTTGATATTGCAGTTAAAATATATACCAAAGAGGGAAGTGATGAAACGTAGAAATGCTGAAAAAAGATAACAAAACCAGAACAGTGCAGCACTTGTTTTCTCAAAGGAAATGATTGTAGGAAGAACTGCATTTTTCTTTCATTATTTCCCTTTCAACACATCTGCATTTGATAAGTACCTATTATTAAGTATCTTCTTTCTCTTCTATTTTCCTTTATCATTGGAAGTTGCAAATAACACATCTGGACATCAACAACGTACTAGTTTCCTTGAGTCTAAAGTTTAAAATCCCAACTCTGTCCTGAAATTAAGCTCTACCAGAGCAGTTACACCCGGTAGGAGCCCATAAAAATAGTTCATTATCAGTATTTCTTTGTTTTCCCCATCCTAAGAAGAGTCCCATTGATTGCATACATGGATGACAGTGTTGGAAAATTCCTTGATTTCAGGAATGGCTAAAACATTTATAATTTCTTAATAATGAAACAATCAAAATAATTCAAAATTCATCAGTTAAGCAAAGTATCATTAGGTATTCCAAATCACCTTTTTCTCCAGACTGAAATTTGTGATTTTACCTTTAGTCAGTTGCCGTAAATAACATTAGGGAACTACGGCAAGCCTGGCCTTTCCTTGGCCGACTGGGAAGGGAAGGCATCTGAAGTTTCCATTTTTGGACCACAAATAATTTACTTCGGGATCCTCGGTCATCCCCAAAATATAGAACTGGATAGCAAGTGGAAACCTTTAACAAGCCATGCCATCCCTGTTCTGTCAAATTCTTGTTCTTCTTCTTTGTGACTTCACCATGAATGTAACCTCATTTTCACAGAACATCCTTAGGCTGTGAGATCCGTGAGGGATAAGAACTGTGTTTTACCTCATTATCTTGTTTCCACACCAGTGCTTAATGCAGTGCTTGCCACATAAAAGTAATGAACAAATGCCACAGTTATTATTTTTATTATTATCCCCCATGTTCCAGAGAACAGCAAAGATAGGGGAGGGAAGTCAGGACGCGTACCTGGATGGAGCTAACATAGGGCAGGCTAATAGCCTACAAGGAAAATATTTGTACATATTTACTGTTCTAATTATTTTATTTTGCTAATATGTTTTGTTTTGTTGTCTGTCTCCCCCTTCTAGACTGTGAGCCCACTATTGGGTAGGGACCATCTCTATATGTTGCCAACTTGTACTTCCCAAGCGCTTAGTCCAGTGCTCTGCACACAGTAAGCGCTCAATAAATACGATTGAATGAATGAATGAATGAATGAAAATGAGGTTAGTGGCCCTTCTTTCTTAGGACTAACCACAATCAGAGTTCTCAGGTTTGCATTTGATCAAGTAAAATACATTTTTTAGGTGTGAAATGTGTCAGAGGGCACATTTTTCAGTTCTGGCACACATGTTAGTGCTTTTAGCGCGTACCACAGGTTTCTGCTGAAATATCTGGCTGGCACCCTGATCCCTCAACTCAGACTAGGCGATTCATTATTATTAAATGGAAATTAGGCATGTACTATCCATTTACAGTAACAATGAGTGTGTTTTTTATATGTAACTTGGGATCATTACCGAAGTTACCACATAGAAGAAATCAAATTACCATGTAACTTGCAGCTTTTATATCTTATGACAAGGCTCTAGTTTAGAAGACAGAATTACCAAGACAGTTACTCCGTGATTACATGGTGCGGTAAGCTTCCATATACTTACATGGTCAGTGGTTGCAGTTTAATTGCAGAGTTAGTGCGTAGTTATCACTGCTGTGAGAAATAAAAGTGATACTGATTTTTTGAAAAACTGCAAATAAAAACCTAAAAATAGCACCAGTTTTCAAATGTTTTGGCAGCTGGAGTATCTGCCTTGGCTCCACTCTCACTTAACTTCCCTTACCATTCCAACTGATGGGTTAAACAGAAGCAGTGAACTGTCTATGAGGGTGTTTGGCAAGAAAGAGAGATAGCATAATCACCAAGAACACATAATAATAATAATGATGGCATTTATTAAGCGCTTACTATGTTCAAAGCACTGTTCTAAGCACTGAGGAGGTTACAAGGTGATGAGGTTGTTCCATGGGGGGTTCACAGTCTTAATCCCCATTTTACAGATGAGTTCACTGAGGCTTAGAGAAGTGAAGTGACTTACCCAAAGTCACACAGCTGACAATTAGAGAAGCAGCGTGGCTCAGTGGAAAGAGCACAGGCTTTGGAGTCAGAGGTCATGGGTTCAAATCCCAGCTCCACGAATTGTCAGCTCTGTGACTTTGGGCAAGTCATTTCACTTCTCTGGGACTCAGTTGCCTCATCTGTAAAATGGGGATCAAGGCCGTGAGCCCCCTGTGGGACAACCTGATCACCTTGTAACCTCCCCAGTGCTTAGATCAGTGTCTGGTTTTTTAAATGATATTTTAAGTTTCAGGCCACATAGTAAGCGCTTAATAAATGACATTAAAAGAAAAAAATTGGCAGAGCTGGGGTTTGAACCCATGACCTCTGACTCCAAAGCCCGGGCTCTTTCCACTGAGCCACGCTGCTTCTCTCCATGTACAGGGCTGTCCATGTACGGGGATGGAGATGTACCTGTACATCTCCATGTACAGGGGTCTAAATGAATTTACAAGCGACAGAGTGGTGTCTGCCCATTTTGGTGGGACGGCAGTTGAATCCTCAGCGCGTTACGACCCTAAAACATTTAGTTTCTAAACTGCCCTGGTGCGAAAGTTGAAGGGGTTGGTACCTCACTAATGAAATGCCCTGGAGAGCTGGTTTGGTGGTACAGCAGGGGTTCAGATTACATTTTAAAACCAAGCTTTGAGGAGAGCTGACATCTGCTGCAATTTGGGGAACTTGTTTTCCAATAGTCAAAGAATAAAGAATTGTCTGTTCAAAGATAGTATTGAGTGGCTTATGTAATAAAGCCCAGCTGCTTGTCTCCTGATATATAATCTAAATAAAAGCACACATCTGTTTATATTCTACTGAGTCTGCAAAAATAACAGATGTTTACCCGTAGAATATTTTTTTTGAAATGACGACAAATAGAGACGCAGGTCAGAAAAAAATTTTGAATCGCATTTGGGTCTTTAATGAAACCACTCTTGCTTCTGTTATAGTGGCATACATTTTGAAAAGGCTTGTTAAGAAGGTTATCATCATTTGAAGTAAGCAGGAAGTAGTAAAAATTTATAGGATTGCACAAAACTAACACAGCAGTGACAGTTTATTATAGGAAACTAAAAAGCCAAGAAGTTTTTAAGGACATAACTGTTAATGCTATTTACAGGTTTGTGGAGATTAAGGAACACGTTCATTTATATTTTGGAAACAAACTGAAGTTAAGGATATATACTGGAAATATTTTGGAGCAGTTGTATTGTTTTGTATTCCATCACTTCAAGCCCTGACTCCTAAACAGTCAATCAGTGGTGTTTATTGAGGCATACTCTGTGCTGAGAACTGTACTCAACGCTTGGGAGAGTACAATACTACATAGATGCCATGTGCATTTCTTGCTCACAAGAGTTTAGAGGGAGAGATAAAAATGAAAATAAATTACGGGTATGTATGTAAGTGCTGTGGGGTGCTTAACAAGTGCTTCAGGCTTACAGATCCTTATATGTATGCTGATGCAGTAGTCAAGGTAGGTTATGGTAAGTGTTTGGGTCATTATAGTATTAGTTTGGATAGAGAAGAAATGGATGGATTTGGTGACAGATTGAATAGCTTGAACAACAATAATAATAATCATAATTCTGATATTTGTTGAGCACTTACTGTGTGCCGGGCACTGGGTAGATAGAAGCAAATCAGGTTGGACACAGTCTCTGTCCCATATGGGGCTCACTGTTAATCCCCATTTTATAGATGAGGAAACAGACACAGAGAAATGAAGTGACTTACCCAGGGTCACACAGCAGACAAATTGCAGAGCCGGGATTAGAACCCACTCCCAGGCCCATGCTGTATTCACTACACCATCATCGTCATCATCAATCGTATTTATTGAGCGCTTACTGTGTGCAGAGCACTGTACTAAGCGGTTGGGAAGTACAAGTTGGCAACATATAGAGACAGTCCCTACCCAACAGTGGGCTCACAGTCTAAAAGGGGGAGACAGAGAACAAAACCAAACATACTAACAAAATAAAATAAAATAAATAGAATAGACCATGCTGAATGAGAGAAATGAGTCAAGGATAACGCCGAGGTTGTGATCCAGAGGGGATAGTAGTGTTAACAGGGGGAGGACAAGATTTGGTTGGAAAGATGAAGAGTTGTGTTTTGATTATGGAAAGTTTGAGGTATCAGCGGCACACCCAAGTAGAGATGTCCTGAAGGCAGGACAAATTGTGACATCGCAGAGAATGAAAGGACAGGACAGAAGAGATAGATTTGGGAATCATCTGTGTTCAGATGGTATTTGAAGCTTTGGGAGCGAAGAATAGAAGGGGATCCAAAACTGAGCCTTGAGGGGCTCCCACAGTTAGGAGGTGGGAGGCAGAGGAGGAACCTACAAAAGAGACCGAGAAAGAGCAGCTGGAGTGATGAAGTGAACAAGGAGAGGACAGTGTCAGAGAACCAAGGTTGGATAATGTTCCAAGGAGAAGAGGGTGGTTCAGAGAGTTGGAGGGGTTTGTAGAAGGTTATGATAGAGTAGAGACCATTGGATATAGATGCATTTGCTTTGGATTTGTTGGCAATTTTCTGCATAAAGAATCCCTTCCAAAAAAATAATAATAGTTTCAAGATTCCTTGAAATTCACTAAACAAATGATTCAGTGAGTGCAAGTGATTTCAGTAACAGAAATGCTTTCCAAACAAGCTTTAGAAAGAATAAACTCACTATCACTAAATGAATTTTCAATAATACATTTTTACGCTTATAGACCCAGATTCTGGCTGGAGATCCTGAATCTCTCCTGTGGGTTTAGAAACAGAACAGATACCCATCCGTTCTCTTCATTATCCTAAATTTTGGCTATCCAAAGTTGGTTTGATCCTAATTATTTAAGATATG
Source organism: Tachyglossus aculeatus (assembly GCF_015852505.1). Lineage (NCBI taxonomy): Eukaryota > Metazoa > Chordata > Mammalia > Monotremata > Tachyglossidae > Tachyglossus > Tachyglossus aculeatus. Next base: position 27,038,621 of record NC_052088.1, on the reverse strand, counting down.
CAAACGTTTTAGTAGACTCTGCTCATCCAGCGCTTAGAACAGCGCTTTGCACATAGTAAGCGCTTAACAAATACCATCATCATTATTATTACTATATGAAGCTTTCAACTCCTGAGGTCACAATTTGCCAAAGGTAATTCAGGAGTATAAAGCCACGAACAAAAGAGAGTATGTGAGCTAGAGAGTAGTGCATTTACAAAAAATGGTTGTAAAGCTGTCCGGTTTTTTTAATGATATTTTAAGTTTCAGGCCATTATGAGAAGAAAAGGCTCTTTTCCCAATTTTTTATACATCGTAATTTTGTGATGTGATTTGAAGAAATTGAGGCCAGCCTGCTAACATCTCTCAAAGAGACTGCGTTAACTAATTGATGGTTGAAAAGCCCTCGGGGCCATATCCTCTCTTCTCTGTTTCCATGGAGCACTTGCTGGGTACTGGACTCCCTTTGCAGTCCATGGAAGAGATCTGCAGAGGTGTGGAAAGGAATGAAAATCTGGCCCCACTGAAAGTATAAAATGCATTATAAATGCTAAGTAATAATAATAACATCTGCCTAGAGTTTACAAAGCCTTGTAAATCATACTACTATAGGGTTTTTTGTTTCTGGTATTGCTATTAAAACATCATAGGTGAACAAGCTCACTGTATTTTTTAAGTTTTCCAATCCTCCTAATTGCATGCATAGTTATAAGAATGCAGTTGCATTTTCTTACCCCTGCCTTTTCATCAAAATTTTCCAATCCTAAACATCAGTACAGTTTTGTCAATGATAAAAAATAGTTCCAGAGAAATTTACGTATTTAAACCATTTAAATCACTCCACTTGCATTTTGAAAGAGAGGACGGTTATCTTATATTAGCCTACCTAATTAAGCAACTACAAAGCAGGTAAGTTTTAAAATAAGTTTTAAACCATGGGTCAGGAGTAGGTTAATTAAGGATATGGTAGGTTAAATGCTTGTGGTTTGGCTTCGCGATAGGATATTTGGTTTTGTAATTGAAACAGAACATGTGTTTCTTTGTCAATAAAGATGTTTTACATCTTGTCAAGAATCTTTCTTGGTCATCTTGTGTCTCAAACTCTTCAGCTATTTCCTTTCAGCCTGAACTAATTAGATTCACAGGAACCAAGCTTACATTTGGGAAGATGTGATTCTATTGTTTAATGTGTGGTGGTTTTGCCAGGGGGAAAGATGCTCATTCTCTATCCAGATGTGGCATTATTTCTGCTGTGCACTCCATCACGATCTGTGGACGCTTCTACCCCCCAAGAAAGCCCAGGAGATTCTAATAGAAGTGCTGGAGCAATCTTTGGAACTGCTGGCCTGCAGATACGCTCAGGCCAATCCTAGTTATGAAAGAACCCCACAGATCAGGTAATCGCCAAGAGCTTTATTTTCAAAAGATTAAATCGTTCATAATTTCAGATTCTGTACCATTTAATTCTGATTCATATGTCAAATGTGTATACATTTGTAATTTTTATAATTCCTAGAAGATAATTTTAGTAAAAAAAAAAAAAAGAGTGGAACTGATCCCCAGTGCCTTGACGCTTTAAATATATTTATTTAGCTCAATGAAAGGAATTTTCTGTGAAGATACTCTTTGCCCTCATACCTCTTACTTTTCTTTCTTAATTTCTTTACTTTTATTGATTATTTAAAAAGGCCCATTCAACTTAGTGCCCCAAAAAGGCCCATTCAACTTAGTGCCCCAAAATAAAGCAGGCATAACAGTATTTGGATATGAAATGAGGAACAGCATTAAAGATTAGATTCTGGGAATTGAGTAAGTACCAACTGAGGTTGAAATTTTGGAATTCATCTTTGATTTTAATATCCTGGGGAACGCTAGTCCTTTGGAGCAGAGATTTTTGCAAGTTCTTCGTCTTCAGAAGACGAACTGACCTATTTTCTTCTGTGCCTATATTTTCTAGTGCCTTCTGGAATTGTTACATATATTACGGTAGCCTTTTTTCAAGCAGGAAAGTCATTTCCTGATCGTTTCCTTACATGACCTGCTGCAATTTGCAGGACATTTAGCTCCTGTACAGCGTTCACAAATATGTTATTTTTTACAAGATGGTTTAAATTACTGATCAAGATTCTTTTTAATTGTAAACTGAAGAATAAATGGAAAACTCCATACAAGGTTGGAGTTGGACTGTTATATTGTTCTCTCCCAAGAGCTTAGTACAGTGATCTGCATACAGTAAGCACTCAATAAATTCCTTTTATTGATTGATTGATTGATTGACTAAGGGAAAGAGGGCTTAGTCAGGGAAGGCCTCTTGGAGTACATGTGATTTTAGGCAGGATTTGAAGGTAGAGAGAGTAGTGGTCTGTCAGGTATGAAGGGAGAGGGAGGCCAGAGGGAGAACATGGACAAGGGGTCAACCGTGAGCTAGACGAGATCAAGATATCATCATCATCATCAATCATATTTATTGAGCGGTTACTATGTGCAGAGCACTGTACTAAGCGCTTGGGAAGTACAAATTGGCAACATATAGAGACAGTCCCTACCCAACAGTGGGCTCACAGTCTAAAAGGGGAAGACAGAGAACAAAACCAAACATACTAACAAAATAAAATAAATAGAATAGATATGTACAAGTAAAATAAATGAATAAATAAATAAATAGAGTAATAAATATGTACAAACATATATACATGTATACAGGTGCTGTGGGGAAGGGAAGGAGGTAAGAAGGGGGGATGGAGGGGGGACGAGGGGGAGAGGAAGGAAGGGGCTCAGTCTGGGAAGGCCTCCTGGAGGAGGTGAGCTCTCAGCAGGGCCTTGAAGGGAGGAAGAGAGCTAGCTTGGCGGATGGGCAGAGGGATTGGGGGCATTCCAGGCCCGGGGGATGACGTGGGCCGGGGGTCGATGGCGGGACAGGCGAGAATGAGGTATGGAGGATATAGGGAGTAGGTTGGCGTTAGTGGAGCGAAGTGTGCACACTGGGTTGTATTAGGAGATTAGCTCGATGAAGTAGGTGGGAGAGAGTTGACTAAGGAAAATAACAGATCGAAACAAGTGAAGGACTGAATTTTGGAAATAGCATTACTCAAATGTGCCACTTCTCCAATTAAACAGTCCATAGTTACAGTTACAAACCATAGGGCAGCCTGCTTCCAGGGCTCTAAAGGTGGTAAATATATTCTTCACGTCTGGGTTTTCCAATGGCCCTGAGGGCAGCCGATCCAAGTACCGTCAGCAGTCCCTAGTCTTTAGGCGAGCCATGTGGCCTAGAGGCCTAGGAGCATGGGGCTGGAAGTCAGAGGAACTGGGTTCTAATCCTGCCCCTGCCAGTTGTTTGCTGTGTGACCTTGGGCAAGTCACTTAACTTTTCCTTGCTTCAGTTTCTTCATCTGTAAAGAGGATTTAAGACATGTTCTCCGTCCTGCTAGGACTGTGAGTCCCATGTGGGATAGGGCCTGAGTCCAACCTGATTAACCTGTGTCTACCCCAGCACTTGGAACAGTGCTTGATCCATACCATTGGCTTAACAAGAAGAGTAGTAATTTATTTTGAACACTTACCATGTGCAGGGAACTCTACTAAGTGCTTGGGAAAGTACTATACAATAAAGCCGGCAGATGCAAACTCTGCCAACAGAGAGCTTTCAGTTTACAGGCTTTAGATTTCTTAATTCTTATTTCCAAAAGACCCATTTGTGACTCAGTTCTTGACTGTGTGGGGGTTGGGGTTTCTGGCATGTGCTCTCCTGCAGTGGTTGAGCATGGTTACCCAATCTTAATAGGCCCCCACCTGTAGGTTATACTGCCATCAAAAAAGGAAGAACAGTTCCATAAGAAACTTTTGACTTTGATTTTGATTTTTTGATTTTTTGATTTTGACCCCTGTCTACATGTTTTGTTTTATTGTCTGTCTCCCACTTCTAGACTGTGAGCCCGTTGTTGGGTAGGGACCATCTCTATATGTTGCCGACTTGTACTTCCCCAACACTTGGTACAGTGCTCTGCACACAGTAAGCGCTCAATAAATATGATTGAATGAATGAATGAAAGAAATGAGAGACGAGAAGGCAAAATAAGAAAATGGTGCCAGATGATACAAGCATCAAACATAATGGCACAAGGGACAATCTTTTTGTATGTACACTGAAACCGGGAATGTGGGTACCACATTGGCCTTTCAGCTATATCTGCACACATAGTTGAATTTCACTGTCAATGGTGTCTTTGAATGTGAAGGACAACTCTTCCTCAATCGCTCTCTCTCACTCTCTATATACCTATATACTTATGTAGGTGTGTATATATAAGTATATATACTTATATAGAGAAACTTATATATATATATATAATTGATATATCTATATTTATATAGATATATTATTCATATATTTTCTGCCAAACCTGCCCTCAGGTGAATTTCACAGTCTGTGGTTTCCACTTTGAATATGTAGGGTGATATGCATGTATTCTTGAGACACCTTCTTCTGTTCTACTCTCCAAAGTACTTAATTCAGTGCTCCACATACAAGAGGAGCTTAGTAAATAGTACTGAATGAATTAATTTTTCATAAAACTCACCATCATGTAACAAAGTTGTAAAGTTTGTAGACTGTTTCATTTTTCACAAATCAATCAATCTATCCTATTTATTGAGCACTCACTGTGTGCAGATGACTGCACTGAGTGCTTGACAACTGTATCTGTGATTTCCAAAAGTTCTAACCCTTTTAACTGGCCTTTCTGCATCCTCTTTGAAAGTGTCCGTTCATAATTTAGTAATTGTGGGCCCTGTCACTTGACCCTCTGGCATGTCCCTCATCAATCAATCGTATTTATTGAGGGCTTACTGTGTGCAGAGCACTGTACTAAGCGCTTGGGAAGTACAAGTTGGCAACATATAGAGCCAGTCCCTACCTAACAGTGGGCTCATATTCTAAAGGGGGAATGTGTCATATGTGTCATATGTCCTTCCTTTCTTTACACCAAGACACTGGAAAGCATTATCTGTTTCCATGATTTCATTTGTTGTATCGTACTCTCCCAAGCCCTTAGTGCAGTGCTCTGCACACAGTAAGCACTCAATAAATAAGATTGAATGAATGAATGAACATGGTTATCCTTTTGGCCTTTCACCGTAATCCAGGTTCTCGTGACCTTCTTTTTGAAACTTCTTGGCCTGAAGTGCTTGTTAATTGTTAATTTCTGTTAATTGCAAATAAAAATGGGAAATTCAGTGCTCCTAAGCTTTCTCCACTGACACTACTGAGCAGGAAATGCTGGAGTCATCTTTGAATCTCCGTACACAGTGAGCACTCAATAAATATGATTGAATGAATGAGTGATCCTCACATTCCAAGAGATGCCACATCTTGCCCACTTTTGCCCATTGATACAGGCATATGGGTTGTTCAGATTTTATAAAGGCAAGCAGCTGATTTAGCCCTCCAAGCTAACTTGATTTCACATAATATTCTCATTTTTGTTGCAGATTTGATGTCACGGCAATCCTTATATGCACAGAAAGTATGTTGTGGTCGGTTTGTAGTTCATCACGGGAACTTCTGAATCCTGATGAAGATACAGATGATGATATAATTAAAATCCACACTCACTGCAACAACCTTTTTACTACTCTGGTTATCTTAACATCACCCTTAACAAAATTATATGAGTAAGTACAGTGTCACATTTTAATATTTAAAACAAGTGACCAAAGACGTTATAGGCATTATTATATGTTTCAATATTTTTATTTCAGTTGTTAAATCACAAAATATGGCAGAATTAGATGACAAAATTATATGACAAAATGGTTATAGTTACTGCAGATATTTTCATAGTTAACAGAGCAAGTAGATCTAGTAAGTAGAGTGAAATGAAAAAATATCATGTTTCCTTTGCTCTGTGCTTTCTGCTTTTTCATTTTAGTAAGGAAAGCAGTGACTCTGACAACAAACTAAGTAAAATAGATTTCTTAATATGATTTCATTGAAAGGTTGCCTGTTGTGGCACCCTCATTCAATTACAGTATAAAATAGAATGTTTGATATTTAGAACCTGGAAGTCTGGAGTAGGAGTGAGTCCTTGGAGGTAGGGGAAGGAACTGTTGTCATGAACTGGTAGCAATAATTTTTTTTTTAATTTGCTGAGCAGGGTAAATAAGGATATTATTTTCCTTAATTCTCCTTTTTCTTCCCCCTTCCCTCTCAAGTGGAGGGGTGGGAAAACACTTGGGAATTCCAGTTGATTTGACTAAATTCAAACAGTTCTTCCAAATGTCTTTTTAACACGGCTTTTGCAAAGAATTGTGCTGGGGAATTAAGGAGTGTTCTTCCGACTCTGCACATCCATCTGGATACTGGGCAATGTCAGAAGAAACAGTTTTACGTATCTGAGCATTGATGATGATGATGATGGTGTTGGTTAAGCGCTATGTGCGAAGCACTGTTCTAAGCGCTGCGGGGGGGAATACAAGGTGATCAGGTTGTCCCACGTGGGGCTCACAGTCTTAATCCCCATTTTGCAGATGAGGGAACTGAGGCACAGAGAAGTTAAGTGTCTTGCCCAAAGTCACAGAGCTGACAAGTGGCGGAGCCGGGATCAGCTAAGGGCTGTGAATTATGATGCGAACCTTTCTGATAGTTCAGTAGGGAAAGAATAGCTTTGGGAATCAACAGGCCGGGGTGTCTCGGCTCTGCAAATAAGAGAATGCCTTCTGGGTCATGTCATCAGAGGGGAAGATTCTGACCAAAGAACCGCAAGGTAGAAAAGCCCAGCTGGAATCCAGAAAAAGAATTGGCTAGTGTGGGTAGTGAAGATCTCATCAGCTACCAAGGCAACTGCCTGCTGGGTCATGGTGCTTGGGAAAGTGCAATGGAGGTGGAAAATAGGGCTGATGCCTTCAATTACTTTACAGTCTAATGAGTTTACAATCTCGTGTCTAATTGCTTTTAAAGTTTATTAGGAAGAGCAACACATTTGGTAATTTTAGGGAAACGTTAATGTGCACAGCGTTTTGTTCTAGAGAGGGCCAGGGTAATTTCCCTTGGCTTTTGGCTGAATATCTGGCTTTAGAGCGGCAAACAATATGAAGACTGCTCCGTCTGACAACCTTTGGGTTGAATAGCACTTGAGGAAATGGCAGAAATCTTTCAGAAAGGGCGAAAAACAGTGAGAGAAATTGCCCTGAATTTAGGGCTTTATATATAATGTTTTGCCATCACAAGATCCTAGACCTAAAATAAATCCTTGTAAACTAAGCTGATTTTCTTTAGATCAAAAAATTGCCCTGCTTGCAGCCCAGTGGCTCATTTAATCTAAAATAAGAGCCTGTGAAAATCCATGAACAAAGTAAACAAATTTCATGGATTGGTCACGGTAAAAAGTATTGAATTTCATGGTTTATCACAGATTAATAGAAAAATTTAAACTCCGAGGTGTTCATTTGAGTAACGATTATCAAAGAAGAATGCTTTTCATTATTGTTCATTCGGAAAATGTATAAAGCTCTCAACTCTCTGACTTTTCACTGTGCTGTGAACTTCAAACCCACTCTCCAACTTCAAACTGTAAAGTAGGTAAGATTACTGATAGTTTAACACAATGGCAAAGGCTGCAAAAGGGGCCCAATTAATATCAGTTTGAGTTTTTTTCAGAATCCATTTATTCTTTAATGGTCCTAAAAAATATGCCTCGTTAACTGACAATAAGAAAATTTTTCTAATAGTGCATTTTGTCACAGTTTAATATTGAAAAGATTGAAAAGCATTAGTTTGAGTCATTCAATCTTCTTTTCCCCATAAAATTTTTCATATGTGAGTGGGCCATCTGATTGGTCAGGAGTATGCCAGATTGAATGATTTGCACATAGTAAGCGCTTAACAAATACCATTATTATTATTATTATTATTATTTTATTATTATTAATGCTGCTTCCCTGACTGGGGAGGTGTGGCTACTGGAAGCGCTCTGTGATTTAGTCTCCCCATAATGCCAGCCTGCCAGAAAGTGATCAAAGAGATGTGAACTTCAGCTCTTAAAACCCAACTGAACCCGGTTAAATCTCAAAAGTTTGCTAACTGGCATATTTTGCCTTTAGTTCGGAATATTTGTTCTGACAATTTTGACACCTGTCTACATGTTTTGTTTTGTTGTCTGTCACCCCCTTCTAGACTGTGAGCCTGTTGTTGGGTTGGGACTGTCTCTATATGTTGCCGACTTGTACTTCCCAAGCACTTAGTACAGTGCTCTGCGCACAGTAAGCGCTCAATAAATACAATTGAATGAATGAATGACTGTGAGTTCATTATGATATAGTACTTGCGTTTTAGAAGAGAAGCGTGACAGCATCTCATGTTACTTGTTCTTAGCACTTAGGTATGTGGGATAGGTGGGACACATCAGAAGTAGACATGACTATTTTTGCAAAATCTCTGTGAAATTTCCAATTGTAGTAGCATGTTTTTCACCAGTTGTTTTAGGGGAAGGTGACTGGTTTTAGCCCATGTAGTTGTAGCCATGTAGCCAAGCTAAATATATTTTCCCTCTGAGTTCGGTATAGACCGCCAAGTCCCAGAGCAGGAATATGTGGTTTTTAAATTAATTTCCTAAAAATAAATAAATAAAACCGTTTTGGAAAAGGTGTGCTGTTTTTTAACTCTCCCTTTTGTAGATCTTTGACCACCTAGTATTATGAGAATATTATACAGGAAGATACTTTAGGTTTACCTCCAGGGAAACACTCAAATGTGATCCACTAAGGGTATTTCCAAAATGCTTATAACTTGTAGCACTTGAGTAGCAACAGTTAAAAAAAATCAGTTATTTTAGAGTTTACCCTGGGTTTGAGAAAAGAGGATCCAAAACCCAGTTTATAGCTTTTGTAAAAAAAGGAAAATCTCAAATTTCCAAGGAACCTAGTAACAATTTCTAAGACGGACGACATCTTAAGCAAAAGCGGAAAGTTGTAATTATGGTGTAATCTCTCCTCAAGAAAAGCAGCTGAGCCTTGGTTCTTTTATCTCAGTACCAAGAATCTGTGCAGAGGAATTTAATTCTAGTAATAGTAAGTCGAGTAGCACCATTGACACTCTCTCAGCCCTGCCAGCCTGTTGGGAAAGATGACAGAACATGAAAATATGAAGGAACCAATTCATATCATTTTGAAATAGTTCTCCTGAAATATCAGTAGGAAGTCAGACTCTGAAATATTTGGGCTTTTACGTTGTGGAAAAGCTAGCCTAAGACAATTGGAAAATCTTAGTGCCAGCAGGTTCAAGAATTCTATCGGTGGATCTGATGTACACCTCAAAAGTCAGCATGGTAGGTCATACTGGAAAACTTTATAATCCTCCTGCCATACTACTAAATAAATTGATTTAGCGAGACCAGTTTCAGTGGAGTAAAGAAGGGCAGAAATTGATCATTGGAATTTAAGATAGGAGTGGTCAGTACCTTTACAGGAATCATCTTTTTTCAAATAGCCGAGATGAATTCCTGGACCATCTCACTTCAAGGTCTCTGTGAGGTAAATGAATATTACATCATTCCATTAATCAAGAAAGATGTCCTTGCCCCCGCCCCCCCCCCCGAGACATTCCAGCTCATGCCACCTGAGATTCCCAAAACCACGGGCAATTAAGATGAGATTAGGGCAGGGAAAGACGGGTAATGCTCTGGCAGCTGTCTCTGATCCTAGACTGTAAGCTCATTGTTATATTATACTCTCCCAAGCCCATAGTATAGTGGTCTGCACACAGTAAGCACTCATACCACAATCATTATTATTATTGTTGTTATTGGGTGAATGATACTTCTGGCCGTAGCTATCTTTGACCTACCCCCCAATCCACACCAGCCCCATAATAATAATAATAATAATGGCATTTGTTAAGTGCTTACTATATGCAGAGCACTGTTCTAAGCGCTGAGGGGGATACAAGGTGATCAGGTTGTCCCACGTGGGGCTCACAGTCTTAATCCCCATTTTACAGATGAGGTAACTGAGGCTCAGAGAAGTGAAGTGACTTGCCCAAGGTCACACAGCAGACATGTGACTTGCCCATGACCTCTGACTCCAAAGCCCGGGCTCTTTCCACTGAGCCACGCTGCTTCTCTAACAGTCATGAGCCCCATGACTGTTGATCTGCAGCATTGAAGGACCCTTACAGCGGATGTGAATAATAATAATAATCATTGTTATAATTATGGTACTTGTTAAGTGCTTACTGTGTGCCGAGCCCTGTCCTAAGCACCGGGGTAGATACAAGTTAATGAAGTTGGACACTAGTCCCTGTCCTGCATGGGGCTCACAGTCTTAATCCCTAATTTACAGATGAGGTAATTGAGGCCCAGAGAAGTGAAGTGACTTGCCCAAGGTCATACATCATCATCATCATCATCAATCGTATTTATTGAGCGCTTACTATGTGCAGAGCACTGTACTAAGCGCTTGGGTAGTACAAATTGGCAACATATAGAGACAGTCCCTACCCAAGAGTGGGCTCACAGTCTAAAAGGGGGAGACAGAGAACAAAACCAAACATACTAACAAAATAAAATAAATAGAATAGATATGTACAAGTAAAATAAATAAATAAATAGAGTAATAAATATGTACAAACATATATACATATATACAGGTGCTGTGGGGAAGGGAAGGAGGTAAGATGGGGGGGATGGAGAGGGGAATGAGGGGGAGAGGAAGGAAGGGGTAGATACAAGTTAATGAAGTTGGACACTAGTCCCTGTCCTGCATGGGGCTCACAGTCTTAATCCCTAATTTGCAGATGAGGTAATTGAGGCCCAGAGAAGTGAAGTGACTTGCCCAAGGTCATAAAGCAGACCTGTGGCAGGCCCTTGTGACTCCCATTCACTAAGCCATGCTGTTTCTACAGAAACAAGGGTAAGGTTGAGAAAGGCCGAACAATTCAAAAATAATCTGGGTGAATTGGGGGTTTCAGGGCTGGAGTCCTCATGGTGGCTTTGGTTTTTCCGGGAACTAGCCTCAGGAGCTTCCGTGTAAAAAGTAGGTGGGGTGGCCTGAGCATATATATGTCAGGAGGGTAGAGTGGCAGAGTGCCCAGGGGCAGCCAGCAGCAACAGGTACAGTTCCCCTGTGTTGACTAATGACAGCTAGCAAATTTGTGTAACCGAGTAGCACCGCCTTTCTATCACTCTATTATGTGCTTAGGTAGAAAAATGCAAACATTACAGCAGGCCAGCTAGAAATGCTATAGTGCCTTGCAGAGAAAAAAAATGCTCCGGTTTTTACAACTGTATTTTATTTTAAAATTCTTTTTCTTTCACAGCACCTTTTCTTACTAGCCCTACAAGGAAGCATCTTAGGCTGTGGCAACCTTAGCGAACTAGGCTTCGGGGGGTGCGTTTTTACTCCTTCATACTCTCCAAAAAGTGGAATTAATTTGAGGTCTCATTGAGAAATTGAACTCTCCTAAGTGCTTAGTCCAGTGCCCTATACATAGTAAGCACTCAATAAGTACCATTGTTGATGGTGATGAGAAATTAAGTGACCAACAAATCCTGCTGCTTTTGAGAATTCTTGGAGGCAAAGTGATCTTTCTGTCATCTGTGTTATTGTGCAACTCATAGAGGAATTGGAGAATTTCAGTATCTGGCACAAATATTCTCACTTCAGTTTGGTTGCCAGAATTGGACAATCTTACAACTTATGGCACTGAAAAAGTTCTCCTTTCTATGTAAACACACTGTTGTTTTTTTGTCTTGGGAGCTGCAGTCGAAAGCAGACAAAAGGCCCCCTTAAAGCAATTGCAGGTTTCCGTGTCAGTTTTGAGATTTTCCAAGACACTTTCTGTCCCAAACTGCATAACTCATTTCTGCCACCTGCTTAATATTAAGGGAGTTCTGAAGTACTCTGCTAAACAAATGTCAATTTAGAAAATACTCTTGACCATCCATAAACATCAACAGACATTACCTGCTGTCCTGTTACTCCCCAGGCCCTAGTAGTCTTGGATTCATTAAAGAAGCTTATATTCATTGATGTAAATCATTCTTCTCTCTAATGCCTGGCACAGAGTAAGCACTTAACAAATACCATCGTCATCATTATGTATACCAAGCCCAAGATGTGTACCAGACTCTGCATATAATATTTTCCTGGATATATATATGTATATAAGAAAATATTACAGAGTAAATGTTCTGGTCATATGTTTTGGCTCTGAAGCTAGTTTTTTTCAGCTTCATCTTCTGAAGGCCATACAGAGATGCTTTGCCTGTTTGCTCTTGTACGCTTGGTAAGTAACCTACAAGCGCAAAAAAAGGTGTGTTGGTTAAAATTGAAAATAAAGAGTGGCATATGTGCTAGGTTTTTGTGTTTTAATCCTAATTAAAACTCCATCATACGTGCAAAGTCCCAAATAGCAAGGTGACCATAAACAGTAACAGAACACAAACCAATAGTCAGTCACATGTTGTTATATTGTACTCTCCCAAGTGCTTAGTACAGTGCTTTGCACACAATAAGCACTCAACAAATATGATTGAATGAATGAGTGAATATGTGTGAAAAAGGAAATCCAGTAATGGAGAGGAGGTGATTTGATTAAAACTGGAAATGAGCTTTGGATATGACAGATTCAGGATGGGTTTTCTGTTGCTTTTATTCAATATTTTGTAGGTGTTTTAGGATTCTTTTCAGCAAGTTTGGTGAAATTCATTTTTGAGAGAACTATGTCTACTTCGTAAGGTCAGAGGGTATATAACATGATGCACTGATTTCCACATTGAGTGGGAAAATAGGAAGGAATGACAAAATGTCTCCTTTTACTGTAATAAAATAAGATCAGTGCAGTTCGTTGTGGGCAGGGAATGTGTCTGTTATAGTGTATTCTCCCAAGCGCTTAATACAGTGCTGTGCACACAGTAAGTGCTCAATAAATATGATCAAATGAATGAATCGCACCTCATCTCCTCCTGTCTCTTCTACTCTCAGGAATGGGGAGATGGGAGGACATGAAGTCTTGTCAAGCAACTCTGAGCATATTCTTCCACCCCGCTCCCTTATCCCCACCAACAATACAAGGAGAGAATAGAATTGCTTTCCATCAATGTTACGTGGCAGAGATATTCCAGTTAACCCAGACTGTGAAAGACTGAAAGGGATACACTTATGAGGATTCCCACCTTGAGCAATTTAGCTCCCCATCAAGAGTAGTGCATCGCCTGTCTCTTCAGAGATGGATAACTAGGCTGTCTGAGTGCTCTCTGTCCATCTTCCAGGAAGGTAGAAAGAAGTGGGGACATTGAGGTTCAAATCCCTTCCTCATTCAACAGTGCACACAATCCCTCTCCCACCAGAGAGGGTATTAAGGTCTGCACAGTTCCCCATCCTTCTAGAAGACAGGAGAGCCTAATATTTTGTATTTTCCAGAGTGTTCCATGGTAAATCAAATCCCCCCGCCTTACCTCCTTCCCCTCCCCGCAGCACCTGTATATATGTATATATGTTTGTACAGATTTATTACTCCATTTATTTATTTATTTTACTGGTACATATTTATTCTATTTATTTTATTTTGTTAATATGTTTTGTTTTGTTGTCTGTCTCCCCCTTCTGTGAGCCCGCTGTTGGGTAGGGACCGTCTCTATATGTTGCCAACTTGTACTTCCCAAGTGCTTAGTACAGTGCTCTGCACACAGTAAGCGCTCAATAAATACAATTGAGTGAGTGAGTGAGTGAGTGAGTTCTGCAGCCAGTTTGTTGTAGAGATATTGTTCAGTTTTGTGGGCAGCGATTGTGTCTGCTAATTCTGTTGTATTGTACTCTCCTAAGCGCTTAGTACAGTGCTCTGCACATAGGAAGTGTTCAGTTAATACCTTGATTAGTTAATTTAGCATATCCAATTGTTTATATATTAATAGGGTGTTTCAGAATGGCTTTGATGATCATACTTCGGATCTACATATTCAGGAGCCATTACATTGGCTTTCTTCCATAGCCCACTTCTTTCCTTCTTTACTAAGGTGAGTAGCTCTAAATCTCCTACTAACCAGGGAAGCAGCGTGGCACAGTAATAATAATAATAATAATAATAATAATAATAATAATAATAATAATAATAATAATGTTGGTATTTGTTAAGTGCTTACTATGTGCAAAGCACTGTTCTAAGCGCTGGGGTAGGTACAAGGTAATCAGGTTGTCCCACGAGGGGCTCACAGTCTTCATCCCCATTTTACAGATGAGGGAACTGAGGCTGAGAGAAGTGAAGTGACTTGCCCATCACACAGCTGACAAGTGGCGGAGCTGGGATTTGAACCCACGACCTCTGACTCCAAAGCCCGTGCTCTTTCCACTGAGCCACGCTGCTTCCCTGATAGAACAGTAGATAGAACATGTACCGGGAGTCAGAAGGTCATGGGTTCTAATCCAGGCTCCACCAGTTGTCTGCTGTGCAGCCTTAGGCAAGTTACTTTACTTCTCTGTGCCTTGGTACATCATCTGTAAAATGGGGATTGAGACTGTGAGCCCCTCGTCGGACAGGGACTGTGTGTCCAACCCCATTTGCCTGTATGCACCCCAGTGCTTAGTACAGTGCTTGGCACATAGTAAGCACTTAACAAATACCACAGTTACCATTATTAGTGGTAGTAGTAGTATTAACCACAGACATTGCCTCTATATGGTGCAGATTGTTTTATCTGTCGATTTAAAATTGTATTTCAAATTGATCTCACAGTGCACGACAATCGGGTGCGTTTGATTTAAGACATCATTTCAGCTCTGTAGTGAATAATCAAAAACAAACGTTCAGCCTACATTACTTTCTCCTCCTTGAAATCCACCACGTTTCAGCTTGTCCCATTTTCAAAGCCCTTCTGAAATCCTTCTCCTGGATGCTTTCCCCGGTTAATTTTTCTTCTTCCCAGAATATATCGTCTTAACAAAAGGAATATATCCTCTTAACAAAATGATACATTCCCTTTGGGCAGGGAATGTATCTGGTTATTTTTGTATCGTACTCTCCCAAGCACTTAATACAGTGCTCTGCACACAGTAAATGCTCAATAAATATGATTGAATGAATGAATCATATAATCACACATGCGCTCACCACCTCAAAAACCATTTTTCTACGTATTGACTTATATACTTTGAGCACATCTTCCTGATAGATATAAATTAGTTTGCATCTGTTCCCCAACCCCCACCTTTAGTTTGTGAGGATTTAGAGGAATAAGGATTTTGTCTGCCAGTGTACTGCACACAATAGGTGCTCAGTAAATAAAATACTATTAATTGATTTTTTTACTACCATCATGGCAAAAAAATATATAACTTTTAGAGTTTTCCTTTAGTCAACTATTAATGTTCTTTCATTCCTTTTAAGGACAGTGACTCACTAACTGTAATGATATAATAGTCATGATATTTATTAAATGCTTACTATTTACCAAGCACTCTACTAAGCCCTGGGGTTAATTCAAAATAATCAGGTCACTCACAGCCCCTCAGTCAGTGTCCCACAGTGGGCTCACAGTCTAAGTAGGAGAACAGGCATCGAATCCCCATTTTACAGATGAGAAAACTGAGGCACAGAGAAGGTCGCCCAGTAAACGAGTGGCAGTCAGAATTAGGATTCAGGTCCTCTTCAGGTCCCAGATTCGTACTCTTTCCACTTGGTGTAATTTTAAGGGCAAAAAAATATAGAAGGTTAGATTAAAATCAAATGGCAAATGAGTAAAATTATTCAGGATTTTTAAAATGCACACCTGGCCCTATAGATCTTTTTCTACTGGTAATTCCCAGCTTATATTTGTTTCATTGGTTTTTCCTCCCGATGTCTATCCCCTGCACTCGTCCTAATTGAGCTCTTTCTGTCATTTCCGATGATTCTTCCAAACTCCAAGGTCATTTTGGTTTCTGATTGGATAATTAGGAAGAATGCAGGTAGAAATTTGCAAGCAATTAAAAAAAATCTCATAGGACTTTGAGCCAATATGACTTCACAAACTTTTATTTTCTCCTCTCTATCATCATAAAATTCCACAAATACACTCACACTTGCATACACATATTCATACACTCACACACAGATATATATAGTTCACCTTTTTGTGTCTCTTTATGAAGCTCAGTTTATGCTTGCAGCTTTACAAGCTACTAGCATGAGAGAACATATGCTCCTCCATATGTCCAACACAAACTTCTCAATACATTTATTGCTGGTAGTTTGATGACTGAGGAATGTTTGTAACATTTTATTTTTCCTCAGAGTGAGTCACTCCACTGTACATTTCAATTTGTGATAGGTTGAAAGAGCCAAGGGCTGGTGTACATTGCAACAAGACAATTTCCCATCTGGTCAATGACACGTTTTATTTCTAGCTTGATATTTAGATCCTGTACTCTAAAAATGACTTTATAATGCTTGTTTCATGGCTACGAGGTATCTAGCTCTCTAACCACAACTGCTAAAAGTAGCAACCATGAGAAGAAGAAAAGATCTAAATCACAAAATTGGACTGACCGGTATTTTCCAAAGTGTTAACTTTGGTTCGGTCAATTTTATTGGTCCGTTAAATGATATGTCGTCTGTGTGGCGAAAGTATGCCTTTCTGATCATTGTCAATTTGTACTTCCCAAGCTCTTAGTACAGTGCTCTGCACACAGTAAGCGCTCAATAAATACAATTGAATGAATGAATGAATGAAGGGAAGGCAGGTTTCCCTATTGCATTTCTCTCAGTGTTCCTAGTCAGAGGAGAGAAGTTTTCAGTAGCTGGAGACCGGGCAGCCTTTAGTGTACGATGGGAGACAGTATAAACTACCTGTTCTCTTTGGCTATGACTTTTTTTTAATAGTATTTAAGCACTCATTAGGTGCCAGGCACTGTACTAAGCCCTGGGTAGATACAAGCTAATCAGCTTGGACAATGTCCATGTCCGACATGGGGCTCACGGTCTTAATCCCCATTTTACAGATGAGGTAACTGAGTCGCAGAGAAGTTAAGTGACTTTCCCTAGGTCAAACAACAGACGAGTGGCAGAGCCAGAATTAGAACCCAGGTCCTTCTGACTCCACTAGGCTATGACGCTTCAAACTTTTGAGGGGAGGTGCCAGGCTGAAAAAGGATTACGTGCTCTCTGCAGTCATGTTTTGGCTCATGCTAAATTTGGAGAGCTGCCTAGTGACAGTATCCTGCCACATGCCATGTTCAAATTAGCCCCATACCAGAGCATCCATAATCCCAGCAGGGTCTAGGGCAAGCCCTGTTCTCGGGATTAGAGTAACATCAACAATTTCATGGAGATGTAAACTATCCTGTAGCTCAAGGCGCCACAAATTAATACATCAATTCTGTCACCTCATCCTTACGGTTACTAATTTCTCATTTTTAATAACTGAACCTATCTAGTAAAATTCCAAGAGCCATACTTTAAGGCAGTGGGCATACCCTTACATAAATCTCATGTTCCTCATTCCCCGGTCCTGCGCCCGTGGTATAGTTGGGAAAGGCTACGTGCCAGTTGTAGCGGTGTTTGTTCTTTGAGCTTCGGCTTCATTTGCCTTCTGCTGGTTCTGAGTCTGGAGAGAAATGAGGACCAGCCTATAGACAAGAGAGAGTGGGCTTCCCTGGAGGCCAGCCCAAAGTAAAGGGCTTGAAAGGAAAAAGAGAGCTAGACAGATGGAGAAAAAGCCAGAGAGGCAGAACACAAAAAAGAGAAAAAGCAACAGGCAGAGATGACAGACACACACAGAACATGGACAAGATAAATCAAAAACAATATTCTGGCCATAGGAATCTTCAGTGGAGACTGCTGAGCAAGACGCTCTCCCTGGTACCAAGTCTCCATCTCTGACCAAATCAATCAATCAATCGTATTTATTGAGCGCTTACTGTGTGCAGAGCGCTGTACTAAGCGCTTGTGAAGTTCAAGTTGGCAACATATAGAGACCCGTTCCAGGAGGAGTTAGGACATTCTTAGGGATTTGTAGCCCCGGCTGACCTAAAGCAGAATCCCTGGAAAGATGATCTCACAGGCCCAGGGATAACAATAGAAGTCAGGGTTGGGGTATTAGTGCCACTGCCATGATGGAGAAATGGCAGCAGAGGTGAGTTCTTGAGGAATTTTCCCTACAGACCCCACCAAAGCTGTAGAGCAACCTTCCTGCCATATTCCAGGGGCTAAATCTGACTTCTGAGGCCATTTTTGCTTCATTTCTGGGATGCCCCTGGAGGAGAGGGCAGAATTGCCCACAGGAGTGGAAACCAGCCTCGTGCTGGTCGTGGTGGATGAGCAGAGAGGGAGATTGTGAGGAAGTGGTTTCCTTCACTGCCACTCTTGTCACATTGGTCTTCTAGTTGCCTCAGGAACTGGGGTCCTAGCCGCAGCCATTACCGTCACCACCCTCATCCAAGGGGAATCTTAATGGGTCCCGTCGGCCATAATTTGGGAGCCAAGGAAGTAGTGAAAATTTTGTGACTGTCCTGCCTAGTGGATTGGAAATTTTGGCAGCGGCTCTAGTGATTGTGTGAATGTGTGGGTGCAGCTTATATACTTCTGTCCTTTCAAATGACATCTTATGCTTGCTTTTGTTATGAAGAATAACAGTGTATTATAATCAGGAATCAAATTGTAAATCAGGAATTTTTCATAGTTTCATGCTAAGCAATCAAAGCAACACTGAAAACAGTTTAAAAAATCTCCAAATATGGTTTGGTTTTTTTTGAGGGGAGGGGGTTTTGCCTCCTGGAACAAGACCATATATAGTTCCACAAAAGAGATAAGCAAGGTTACTTTGTATCAGTTACAGATTTGGCAGGCTACTAAATGTTCATTTGGTTTTAGCTTTTTGAGATTAAATGTAATTCCTTCCCCGAGCAGCCTCAAAGTAAGCAAGCATGAAAGCATTTTCAGAGTAATCTGGGAGGGATTGACATGTAAAGGAGTTAGCATTACATCTGCACTTTAAGGCTATTAATTTCATAGATAAATTAAGTGCATTTTTCTTTTTTTAATCTTACATTTGAAAGGACTCCATCAGCTGGAAAAATGGCAGTCCAGGGTCATCTGAAGCTGCTCTTATCCCAACCATGTTGTAATTGGAACTTGCTTTTGGAGACTCTGCTGCAACGTGATTGTCTCTTAGTGAGAATATTGCTGAGAAGCTCCAGTAAGTATCATTTGCCCTGTTTTACTATGAATGTCTGTGAGAAATTCAGAATTGCTGCTAGAGCTGACTGCATTTTTCACCACAATACTGACAGAAGGCTACTACCCGCTTGTGGGCATCAATAGTCATTCAGTGAGCAGTGGGAGGTATATTGAATAGGTGGAGAATGGAGCCTTTTTTTTTAATGGACTTCTGTTGAGTACAGGCTATCTGTCTTTAAATAAACTTGTTCCATTATAAATGAATATGAAGTTTTCAGGAATATGACAGTAAACTTATTTCAGGTATCGCTCCCAAAGTTCTCGGTGTTAGGCGAAAAGGAAAATGGCTTGCATTTTAACGTCGCCCTACCCTCTGGGGATTCAACCGCAATGAATTTTGCACTGCTGTACAAAGTAAAGACAGACTCAGCTGCCAGATACAACATTCTGCAAACTCATAAAGGTGATTCTCAGGAAACTAGGAATGTGACTCAAAAAGCGGTGGAAAGATGTTAGTCCCTAAGTTAGGTCTTCAGTGATGGTTTTTTGCAACATTTTTTCAAGCTTTCAAATTAAGCAGTAGTAGCTTCCAGAGTAATTACCAACTTCGCAGAGTGCTTGTAGTTGGGAGTATTTTTTAAACAAACAAACCAAAACAAAACTAAAAAAACCCCCAGGAAATTCCACATTACTTTTCAAAGGGAAACAATTAGGTCCCCTCATCTTATTTATATTTTTGTAGTATTTTTTGTTTCTATCATTTTAAAATGGCCTAACAATTTTCAGAAGCACAGCTGTGTACTGCTTCAGTTTGTGTCATGTTTCTTAATGAGTGCAGTACTTACCTATTCAATGTCTGTCATCTGACATACATTTGATCAGCATTCTGTATCTAGCTAGCAGAATCCAGTATTGAACTTTGTTACTTACTTAAATTATCCTTGGAATAAACTGACACCTTGGGTTTCAGGCAAATGTAGGCTATTTGGAATTGAAAAGAACATATTGTTTATATGCACTTATGGGAAACTTTCAAATATGATGCAGATATATCTTTTTAAAAAAGAGAATTGTATAAGAGTGATTTCTGTAAATATTTGGCTTTAAATTGCTTTGATATTTCTGATCTTTACTATTAAACATATGATTGTGTTTGGGGGCAAAGCGTATTACAGAATAAATATATATGGTGTTATGATTTAGGCAACATGATTTCAAGCTTAGTACAGTGCTCTGCACTCAATAAATAAGCGCTCAATAAATATGATTGAAAAAAATGTAAAATAGTAGCACAAAGAATGTTCCCGATGCTTAAGTAAAGTCTATTTAATTAAGTTGATAGTCTTGATTCAATTTTATAAATCTGCTATTAGGAAAACTATCCAAGCACCCACATTACCAACTCCAATTAACTTTAGAAACTATCCTTAAGCACTAAAGAATGAAGGAAATAAAGTGCTCACTGTTTTGTTCCTGGGTACAGTGCTCTGCACACAGTAAGCGCTCAACAAATACGATTGAATGAAAGAATGATATTTAGAACCTTAGCATTTGTTTATGAAACCGATATCCTGTGTGTAAGAATGGTTAATTTGTCATAAGCAACAGATAGTAAACTGAAGGGATGTGTAAATAGTTTGTTAGCCAAAATATGACACCAACCTGGGGTTGCCCTCCAGCTCTAGGTTCACCTCTAGACTGCTGTACAATGTCCCTTAAGTGCATAATACATTAGGCAGCCCAATTCATCATCTTAAAATATCAATCCCAAAATATGACACCAATTTGATGTTGCCCTCCAGCTCTAGATCCACCTCTGGATTGCTGTCCCATCCTCCTAGCTGGTCTGCCACCCTCCATTCTCTACTCTCTTCATTGTACAGTACATTAGAGAAGCGGCGGGGCTCAGTGGAAAAAGCCCGGGCTTTGGAGTCAGAGGTCATGGGTTCAAATCCTGGCTCCGCCAATTGTCAGCTGTGTGACTTTGGGCAAGCCACTTAACTTCTCTGTGCCTCAGTTCCCTCATCTGGAAAATGAGGATTAAGACCGTAAGCCCCACGTGGGACAACCTGATCTCCTTGTAACCTCCCCAGTGCTTAGGACAGTGCTTTGCACATAGTAAGTGCTTAATAAATGCTATCATCATCATCATTATGTAGTCCGGTTCATCATCTTAAACTATTAGTCAACTTCTAGACTGTAAACTCATTATGGGCAGGAAATGTGTCTGCTTATTGTTGTATTTTACTCTCCCAAGCTCTTAGTATAGTGCTCTGCACACAGTAAGCACTTTTAGACTGTGAGCCCACTGTTGGGTAGGGACTGTCTCTATGTGTTGCCAATTTGTACTTCCCAAGCGCTTAGTACAGTGCTCTGCACATAGTAAGCGCTCAATAAATACGATTGATTGATTAATAAATACGATTGAATTAATCAGCCTGCATTTATCCTCTCCTCAAAAAAAAAATGTAATGGTTACTCATTTCCCACAGGATTAAGATGAAGTGCTTTAGCAGCAGATTCAAGGAGCTCCACCAGCTGTTTCCATTTTATAGATCAATTCTCTTTACTTGCAAAACCCCATTTTCTACTCTTTGTTCTTCCCGACCCCAGCTTCAAATTGTACCCCACCCAAACTCTCCCACCACTTGCTCTTTCCATCTACCCTTGCCTAAAATTTGTTCCCAATTCAGAGTGTCCAGAACAGTGCTTTGCACATAGTAAGTGCTTAACAAGTGCCATCATTATTATTATTAACACAGTTCTCCCCATCTCCCCCATATTCAGAGCTCCCCTAAGAGCCCACATCCTTCCCCAGTTCCCACCTTCCCAACCTGCATTGTCTAACATCTATCCTCAAACACGTATGTAACTACGGAGAAGCAGTGTGGCTCAGTGGAAAGAGCACGGGCTCAGTGGAAAGAGTCAGAGGTCATGGGTTCAAATCCCGGCTCCGCCACTTGTCAGCTGTGTGACTTTGGGCAAGTCACTTCACTTCTCTGGGCCTCAGTTACCTCATCTGTAAAATGGGGATTAAGACTGTGAGCCCCCTGTGAGACAACCTGATCACCTTGTCACCTCCCCAGCACTTAGAACAGTGCTTGGCACATAGTAAGCACTTAATAAATGCCATTATTATTATTATTACCCCCATTCTCAGGACTTACCCACATATTTCCTATTTATGTTGAGGTTATAATTCTCACCTTCCTGTCTTGCCCATTTGATTGTATGTTCCTTGAGGGTAGGGACTGTATCATTTACTTAATAATGATGGCATTTGTTAAGTGCTTACTATGTGCAAAGCACTGTTCTAAGCGCTGGGGGGGATACAAGGTGATCAGGTTGTCCCACGTGGGGCTCACAGTCATAATCCCCATTTTACAGATGAGGTAACTGAGGCTGAGAGAAGTTAAGTGACTTGCCCAAGGTCACACAGCCAGACAGTTGGCGGAGCCGGGATTCGAACCCATGACTTCTGACTCCAAAGCCCATGCTCTTTCCACTGAGCCATGCTACTTCTGATCTATTCTCTCATGTGGTCAGTACAGCACTCTGTGCTACATAGACACAATATGAAATGACAATAAATAAGTAAATGACAGGTAAAATTTAAGGTCTACATATAATTAGTTATATCTGACGTTCTTTGGTTGTAAGATCTGATTGTAACATCTGGTTTCTTGAGTCATACTTAATGCCAAATGGCAAGACAGGTTTATAGGTAATGAGGTCCTGGCTCACAGTTAATCTTCCATCTCACTCCAAAGCAGTTCCAGTAGGCTGCACATGTGAGGAGGATGTTTGCGAGCAGGATACCCAAAGAGCTGCTCAATAGTCATCTAAAATGGAAGGAACACTATCATGTAAGACAAAAAATGGTGGTGACAGATTTATGCCACTCTCACTTTGCAGCCATCTGTGACCACCCCCC
This sequence comes from Tachyglossus aculeatus, assembly GCF_015852505.1. Lineage (NCBI taxonomy): Eukaryota > Metazoa > Chordata > Mammalia > Monotremata > Tachyglossidae > Tachyglossus > Tachyglossus aculeatus. The sequence continues at coordinate 27,015,564 of NC_052088.1, read as the reverse complement.
CAACCCCTCAACTCTTGGAAAAAGAAAGGAAGGACTTTATTTTCTAAAGCATCCGTATCTTGAGGGAATCTGTGATGAGTCTTCACAGTGCTGTGTATCCATATTGTTAAATGGGGAATAATACTGGGTTTTCCAATCTATTCCTTGACCATGTATTTTTCATCTATTTTTATAAGCGATGAAGAAGGCCACCTAATTTTATTTAAGAATGTTATTATGACACCTCAACCTTTGAAGGCGTTTGCATTTGAGGGCAATGTGCGCTCTACCGGATTAAGGTGATTTTTGAATGTTATAGTCCCATAAAGCACACTCTGTAGCAGTGAAATGAAATTCATCACTACACATTGACCCTTTTCCAAAAGATTGTGTAGCTACATCATTGGATTCATAGATCTGGCACTTTTATGTAGAAGGAATTCTCTCAGTTGGAGACTTCTTGCTTATTGAAGCGGGTAATCAGAAATCAAAAACTGTGTTTATTAGTATATTCAAATTACAAACAAAAAGGCATATGAAATACTGCAGGGCGTTTCCTTTGCTTGGGGCCATATATGTTTTGAATAATCTTCTGGAAGTTTCTGAGATCAGGCATTTGAGAAGGATAGAACCATTGTTTTAATGTACCAATTTCAATTTAGCAGTCAATGTGTTTTTCTTCATTGGTGACCCAGCGAGTCAGCCTTATGTAGCTGGGGTCACCACTTTCCTTTTCTTTTGTTCTATGTAATCAGGATGTGTTGCATCATTTTACAGATAATTCATCCCTGTAATTTTCAGCTTTTTAAAGTGTGGCCCACTACACATGTCTAACCACATATGTGGTTCATCCATAGAGTAAGGATGTTATGCATCTTATTTTGCAGAAATCCATGGAGGCCACCCAAACCCAGATTATTTCAGTAGGTGGCTTCCCTTGATCCTAAAACTTTGTGTTCTCCTAGCCCTGAGAGAACTTGGGTGCAGATTCCTATATGGGGAACCTGGTGGCAGGAACCTAAGAAAAGGAAACTCGGGACTGCAGAATCCATTCTGGATAAGGGAGACGACCAGCTAAAAACTGGAGGAAAAGCGACCCATGGGAATGAATTTGCTTGATGTAGAGACAACTTTAAATTAAACCTAGGGGATGAGGGAAAAGAGATACCATGAATTCATTATATCCCAAATTATTTCAACTTTCAGTTTTAACCTTTTCCCTAATCAAACATTTGAAAACAGTAGTTCACTAACTAGCTGATTGCTTTGCATTTAAACTCATCTCCCTCCTCCTATTCACACATTCCAGAGGAAGTGCTAAGTGAACAGCGAGAATGCGGAAGTGGGCAGAACAGAGAAATCATAGTTTTGCCATTGCAAAAAACATAGTATATCTTCATCTGGCAATTTCAGTTGCCACATTTCAGAGCTGGAAAAGGCACAGTGAAGTACAAATCAAACAGAGCAGCTTCACTACAAGGCTAGACCGAAATAAATTAAATTTCTCAATCTGGAAAAAACAACGATTGAATATAATTGAACCCTTCAAAAGCAGGGAAGTTGTGGATAGGGTGGCTATTCGTCTGGTTTCCTACCAGGCAGTGCAGTTTTCAGCTGGTTTTTCACCTTTCCAATACTTAATTGGGAAGCATGACTGGACAAAGGATCTCCAGAATTCATGACTACTGGTCAATAGGTACCCTAGTTGTAGACATGGGAAATATGAAATTGTTGTTCACCAAATCCTACAACACCAGAGCCAATCATTCAATCAATGGTATTTATTGAGTGCTTACTATGTACAGCGTGCTAAGTGCTTAGTACAGTGCTCTGCACACAGTAAGTGCTCAATAAATACGATTGATTGATTGATTGCTTGGGAGAGTACAATCCAACAGAATTAGCAGATTCGTTCCCTGCCCATAACAGCCTTACAGCCTAGAGGACACATCACACATTGAAGCTTGGAGGTGATAGGTTCAAAACAAACAAAAGAAAATCCTTCTCACAGCAGGTATTAAGCATCCATACATATTACCAAAGGAAATTGTGGAGGCAGAAAATATCAGTAGATTCAAGAAGACTTTGGATAAGCCGTTCGAGGAGAGGTAACTAATAAGTTGCTACAGTTAGAATTCTGAAGGCTAAAGAAGGCTTTAAATAAGTTCTTAGACAACAGATCCTCCTTGCTGACCTCCCTGCCTCTCCATACTCCAGTCCATACTCCATTATGCTGCCCAAATCATTTTCCTTCAAGAACATTCAGACCATGTTTCCCCACTCCTCAAGAAACTCCAGTGGTTGCCCATCCACCTCCACATCAAACAAAAACTACCACTCAGCCCGCATTTCATTCCTCTAATGCTCACCTTCTCACGGTACCTTGATCTCCTCAATTTTGCCGCCGACCTCTTGCCTACATCCTACCTCAGGCCTGGAATTCCCTCCTTCCTCATATCAGGCAGATAATTGCTCTCCCCACTTCAAAGCCTAATTGAAGGCACATCCCCTCCAAGACATGTAGAAGGAATTCTCTCAGTTGGAGACTTCTTGCTTATTGAAGCGGGTAATCAAATCAAAAACTGTGTTTATTAGTATATTCAAATTACAAACAAAAAGGCATATGAAATACTGCAGGGCGTGTCCTTTGCTTGGGGCCATATATGTTTTGAATAATCTTCTAGAAGATTAACCAACTTAATCCCTAACTAAGCCCTCCTCTCTTCTCCCACTCCCTTCTGTGCCACCCTTAGTTGCTTCTTCATTCATCCTCCCTCCCATCTCCACAGCACATACGTTTATATCTATAATTCATTTGTTTACTTATCTATTTATATTAATGTTTGTCTGCCCCTCTGGACTGTGAGCTTGTTGTGGGCAGGAATGTGTCTGTTGTTAAGCACTTAGTACAGTGCTTTGCCCACAGTAAGCACTGAATAAATATGATTGAATGAATGATACCTTTTCCGAGAGAGAAACCTGGGCTAAATGGTAAATGTGCCTGATCCGGGATGACATTACTAAAGTTCTTACAGGGGCCGGACAGTTTGATACTGGTTAATGGAGAGGTGTGGGAAATGTATTTTCAGGTTTTTCCTTCAAGGCAATATCCTACTAAAAGGAAATGTACAAAAAATTCATATATAGAGGGGAGACTGTTTCAGTAATATTTTGTTAAAGTGTTATTAAACAGTTTCCATGACACTTGTGGTGATCTGAAATGACCTACATTTATTAATGAACATATTTATAGTAATTTCAGTAGTAATAGAAATAGAAAATCGTATAATAAATTGTTTTCTTTTTATCCAGAAGCTACAGTTTCTAAATCTGAAGAACAAATCTCCTGCCAAGAACCTAGTTTGATTGAAGCAATTTTCAAAGTGTTGTGCTATTGCAGTTTTTCCCCCAAATCACTCGGTAGTGTTCTCATGAACTACATGGAACAAGAGCAGTTATGGGACTTTTTACAAAATATGCCAGGTAAGAGAAACTCAGGATTAGATGTGAGTTCTTTAAAGATATATTAAATGGCTTTTTGATTTTGAGTCACTAAAATATTGAATCCTTATGAGTTGATTAAGTGCGGCATAGGGGTGGTGTCAGGGTGTCAGGTCTTATATTAAGGTTTGTGACTGTGCTTATGCTTGGTACACTTATGTCCAGTATTGTTATGTCTAGTACACTCCTCTAAGCATAGTAAGCACTCAAGAAATACTAGGGATTGAACCAATAGAAGCAGCATGGAGTAGTGGAAAAAGCATAAGCCTGGGAGTTGGGATAATAATAATAATAATAATAATAATAATAATGGCATTTATTAAGCGCTTACTATGTGCAAAGCACTGTTCTAAGCACTGGGGAGGCTACAAGGTGATCAGGTTGTCCCACACGGGGCTCCCAGTCTTCATCCCCATTTTACAGATGAGGTAACCAAGGCATAGAGAAGTGAAGTGACTTGCCCAAAGTCACACAGCTGACAATTGGCAGAGCCGGGATTTGAACCCCTGACCTCTGACTCCAAAGCCCGGGCTCTTTCCACTGAGCCACGGTGATTCTGTAATCTGGGATCTGGGATCTGGGTTCTGGTCTTGTGGAATCTTCCACAGGTTACTAAAATGATCTGTCCCTCAGTTTCCTCATCTGTAAAATGGGGATTAAATATCTGTCCTCCCTTCCTATTAGAGTTTGAGTCCCATGTGGAATGTGGGACAGGGACTGGGTCTTAACCTGATTTTGTTGTATCTACCCAGGGCTCAGTAGAGTGCTTGGCATAGCGCTTAGTACAGTGCTCTGCACACAGTAAGCGCTCAATAAATGTGATTGAATGAATGAATGAATGACAAACGTTTGACAAATGTTTAACAAATGCCACTAAAAAAAATACAAGCTACAATCAAATGCGTAACAAATACCACTAAAATATACAATCCACAATCATTGTCGATTTCTCTTGATTTGAGGTAGGGAGAGGGCTTGGCCACCAGATTATCAGGTGGGTTGAGGCAGAATGCAAGTGTAAACTCGTTGAGGGCAGGGAACATGTCTGCCAATTCCGTTGTATTGTACTCTTCCAAGTGCTTAGTACAGCACTCTGCACATAGTAAGTGCTCAATAAATACCATTGATTGATTGATTGGAGGTTTAAAACAATAGCTTAAACTGCAAGGGGTTAACTAATAGCATAGAAACTTAAAAATAAACTAAATATATAATATATATATAGAAACTCCATTAAAGAAGTCCAGGTCAGAGAACCAAAAAACAGATGATAGGGCTAATTGGCAGGGCCAAAGATGTCATTGGAGGGAAATTTCATTCTTTCTAAAATGGAAAACTTGCGTAAATGAGACCTGAAAAGACCACGTGGGGTGGTCACCTGAGGTACAAACAGAAAACTAGGTGGACAAAAAATAAATTTATGTAAAGATTATCCTGGAAGATACTCTTGCAAGGGATCCCCAATTAATAACAATGATTAATACCAATTAATGGCTGAATAGGGAATTCGTGAAATCACTGGATAAAACGTATACTTGGAAAGGAAAAAGGAAGCCGACAGGCTCACAGAATTATATACTTCAATCTTTGCTGAGTTAGGTGATATATTTCCACCCTCAAATTGCTACTGTAGCGGTTAAATTGGAGAGAAGCAGCATCATTTAGTGGATAGAGCACGGGCCTGGGATTCAGAAAGTCATGGGTTCTAATCCCAGTTCCGCTCTTATCTGTTTTGTAATTCTGGGCAAGTCACTTGACTTCTCTGTGCCTCAGTTGCCTCATCTGTAAAATGGGGATTGAGACTGTGAGCCCCACATGTCCAACTGTGTCCGATCCAATTTGCTGCATTCACCCCAGTGCTTAGTACAGTGCCTGGCAAAATAGTAAGTGTTTAACAAATACCACAAATATTATTATTATTATTAGGAACAGGATCAAACTGCCGGGATGTTCTAAAAAAAATTGGTAAACTAGCTCAAAAGCACATTCCCAGGACTAGAAGTCACCCAATCTAGAGTTCTGATAGACCTCAGAGGGAAATTTACAGAACTCAGTACAGAGTCATTGTACCTGAAGACTGGTGGGTTGCCAGGGTAGCTCTCATCTATAAAAAGGAATAAGATACTGGATTGTCTCCCTTCTATACCTAGAAAATTAGTAGAACCAATAATTAAGTTTAGGGTTAGTAAGCACGTATAAGCAGCGTGAGAAGCAGCGTAGCTCAGTGGAAAGAGCCCGGGCTTGGGAATCAGAGGTCATGGGTTCTAATCCCGGCTCCGCCACATGTCTGCTGTGTGACCTTGGACAAGTCACTTAACTTCTCTGAGCCTCAGTTACCTCATCTGTCAAATGGGGATTAAAACTGTGATCCCCACATGGGACAACCTGATCACCTTGTATCCCCCCCCCCCCAGCGCTTAGAACAGTGCTTTGCCCATAGTAAGGGCTTAATAAATGCCATCGTTATTATTATTATTATTCTCTGAGCCTCAGTTACCTCATCTGTCCAATGGGGATTAAAACTGTGAGCCCCACATGGGACAACCTGATCACCTTGTATCCTCCCAGTGCTTAGAAACAGCATGGCTCAGTGGAAAGAGCATGGGCTTTGGAGTCAGAGGTCATGGGTTTGAATCCCGGCTCCACCACATGTCTGCTGTGTGACCTTGGGGAAGTCACTTCACTTCTCTGGGCCTCAGTTCCCTCATCTGGAAAATGGGGATGAAGACTGTAAGCCCCATGTGGGACAATTTGATTACCTTGTATCTACCCCAGCGCTTAGAGCATTGCTTGGCACATAGTAAGCACTTAACAAATACTAACATTATTATTATTATTATTATTAGAACGGTGCTTTGCAGATAGTAAGCACTTAACAAATGCCATCATCGTTAGTATTATTATTATTATTATTATTATTATTATTATTATTATTATTATTTGGGCAAGTCACTTCACTTCTCTGGGCCTCAGTTCCCTCATCTGTAAAATGGGGATGAAGACTGTGAGCCCCCCGTGGGGCAAAACCTCATCACCTTGTATCCCCCCCAGCACTTAGAACAGTGCTTTGCACATAGTAAGCGCTTAATAAATACCATTATTATTATTATTATTATTATCATCATTGTAAAAACAGAATCTACAGTGGGGAAGGTCAACATGATTTCTATAAGAAAAAATATTTTTCCGCCTTTACGTTTGCCATGGTTGTCCAATATTTCATATATATATATTGGATTACTCGTGATTGCAATAAAGTACACACAATTCACCTGAAAACGTCAGTCGGGTGGAAAGACCTAATTTTTCGCATTTGAGTGCCACCGCTCCCCACATGAGCAGATGGTGGGTGAAACCACACTGCAACAGCATTCTCTATTCTCGAAACTGAAATCTTACAATCATACAAACGGCCATAAAATGGAATGTGGGAAAGGAGAAAGTGCTCCAAAGAGCAGTAGCAGTGGCTGAGAAAGCTTCAAGGGTCAGGAAGGGGAAACAGCTTTGGCAACTTTGCAATGAGCAGTGGAGTGAGAAACTGTTCACAGACCACGGCGCAGAAAAAGTGGCCTGAAGTAGGATTGGGAAAGAGTAGATTTCATAGATGCATTTTCTCTTTCGTTATGATCAGGTTGTTATAAAAATGTTTTCCTTCTAGCTCATGGATTCAACTATAACTTACAAGCTACAATCAAATGCGTAACAAATACCACTAAAATATACAATCCACAATCATTGCCGATTTCTCTTGATTTGAGTTAGGGAGAGGGCTTGGCCACCAGATTATCAAGTGGGTTGGGGCAGAATGCAAGTGTAAACTCGTTGAGGGCAGGGAACATGTCTGCCAATTCCATTGTAAAGCAGCTTTGCAGTCTTTGTTTTCTCTTCAGCCTGATTTTCCGTATTCAGTCAGTCAATTGTATTTATTAAGCACTTTCTTTGTTCAGAGCATTGCACTAAGCACTTGGGAGAGTGCACTACAACAGAATTAGCAGAAATGTTCCCTGCCCATAATGAGCTTACAGTCTACTGAGGGAGACAGACATTAATATAAATTTGTATTGAGTTGTACCCCTCGTCCCCCTCTCCAGCCCCCCATCTTACCTTCTTCCCTTCCCCACAGCACCTGTATATATGCATATATGTTTGTACATATTTATTACTCTATTTATTTTACTTGTACATATCTATTCTATTTATTTTATTTTGTTAGTATGTTTGGTTTTGCTCTCCGTCTCCCCCTTTTAGACTGTGAGCCCACTGTTGGGTAGGGACTGTCTCTATATGTTGCCAACTTGTACTTCCCAAGCGCTTAGGACAGTGCTCTGCACACAGTAAGCACTCAATAAATACGATTGATGGATTGATTGATTATTATGATCTTAGAGACGCAGTGTGGCTCAGTGGAAAGAGCCCGGGCTTCGGAGTCAGAGGTCATGGGTTCAAATGCCGACTCCACCAATTGTCAGCTGTGTGACTTGGGCAAGTCACTTAACTTCTTTGTGCCTCACTAACCTCATCTGTAAAATGGGGATTAAGACTTGCTCACCTTGTAACCTCCCCAGAGCTTAGAACAGTGCTTTACACATAGTAAGCACTTAATAAATGCCATCATTCTTATTATTATTATCTTAGAGTCCCCTAAAAGCTAAACAGAAGCAATAAAAAGAAGAGGTAGAGTAAATAAACCTTGTTTTAGGCCCTATTTATGATATTCTTTCACCCTATGAAGCTGTGGGCTGCGTAGGCATTGCTGGTTCTCGTGATTGATTAAATTCAAAATATAGTAGTACTAATAATTTGATTAAATTCAAAATATAGTAGTACTAATAATATGAAGTGGAATTTTCCATCTAAAATTTCACCCAGAGAGATATTCTGAAATTTTAAATACAACATATGTTTTCCAGGTAACATAGTATTATAATGCTGGAATGCCCCTCCAAATAGGGTAATCCAGATTTTGGATATCAGCAATTCATTTTTTTCCATCCAGTTAAAATATCTTAATTTACTATTTGTCCAAGCCCAGATAGTCATGAAATGTTTATTTTGGTTTTGAAGCTACAAGTTGCAAGGAGCCTGAGCCAGAGGTCATAAGATGCTTGAAATTGTTGTTGATTGATGCAGTCAAGGATATAGTGAAGCAGATAATTTCTCTGATGGATTTTTGCAAGGCAAAAGGAAATTATGGAATGTATCAGCAAACACTTCCTGAAAGTTTGCTTGAGACGATCCCAAAAGAATGGGATTATGTTCCTAAAGTGGTGAAAGAATCTAAGAAAGGTAGGTGACTTTAAATGGTATTCTTTGGTAAATTATTATTATTAATCGTATTTATTGAGCTCTTACTGTCTATTAGAATAACTGTTTTCTCTTTATTGAGGGTATAGATAATTGGAAAGCCTGATTAATTGGTATTACTAAATATCAAGGTATAAATATAAATTCAAGAAGTCATACTGATTTGGTACAGCTCGAATCATATAAGGAATAGTTAGAAATGTAAAGGCCTAGGGGATTATTATCTAGTTTGACTACCTGTGCAGTGATTTCATTTTCTTACATTATTTCTTTGAAGAGGTTTCTTTTAAAAGACTATTCCTCAACCTATGTGTCCGGATACCAAATATTCGTTATGAATTTTATTTCCCTTAATTTGATCTCATAATTTCCAGTGATATCTAAATTTTTATTTTAGATATGATTGAGAAACTGTGTTTTTCCAACAGTTCCTGCTAAATGCAAGAATTCTTCATTATGTATGGTTTTATTTCCTGGGAAAATATGTATATCCATGTTATAAGAGTTTTGTCTCACTATTTGTTTTATTCATGTGGGTACATCTATGTTTAATTTTTTCTTTACCTCCTGGTCTACCTTTTCAACCTATTACAATATTCTTTACTTATTTAATTTACTATACATATTTAAACCATTTTATCACTCCTAATAAATTACATGTTCCTTGCTGTGAGTCATTTAGTTTTCAGTCTTTGAACCAATTTGCTTATAGCTTTAGGGTACCAAAACCCATACTCAGTATTCCAAAGTCAGATGAAAAGACCACCTTCTTTCTCCTCCATGATGACTTCATTGTGTGAATCTGAAAAGTATTTGGTTCTTTGCTGCTCTGCTACACTGAGAACTCAAATCAAATTTCTTTCTCTCTGTGACCTTTCCTATCAATGCTTTAATTCTGTCCAAATCCTATTAAACCGCCCCAGAATCCAGAAAAGCCTATTTAATTGAAATCAGCAAATGTCAGGTTATCGTGACATAAAGTCTCCCATTGTCTAAAAGTTGTTGTCATCTATCCTTTCTTCTGATTTCTGAATCTTTCGTATCTCATGCCTTTATGAATTCATAAAATGACAATGTATAAAGTCAAAAGTGTTTTATCTTTGGAATGCACTAAAGCTCCATGGACCAAGAAGGATTTTTCAGTGAATGAAAGAAAATATGCTTTCCGTAAAGCAGTGAACACTGGGCTACAGCTACACTTAGTAAATTCTATTTCCCCAACAGTATGGGACCTCCAAATATATTTGCAACCACTTTGTAGTTTGCAAATATATTTTCCCTCATCGACTTAGCTTCATTGGCAAACTTCCAAATAGATAAATTAGTCTGACTTTTTATAGAATGTTTTGGATTTTTTTTCCCCCATAAAGCAACCTTTTCATTGAAATTACTCTACTTCCCTGCAACAATTTAAACTCACTAGACTTTACTAGGCCAGACTTAAATAGCATAGGAAATACCACTTGAATGAACAGGTTATTTGATTCTGTCGTGGATGAATTTTACGCATATAAAGGATTTCCTCCAGTTCCTGAGGCTTTTAAAATGGCATATCTCAAAATCTCACGAAGAAAAAGAGTCTCTTATCATAAGGGATTTCCCTTACCTTTTGGATTTAAGGGAGAATATCAAAAATTGTAAATACTGTGGAATATCCTATACCTTTTCATTGTGGATACTTTTCAGTGTCATTATTCCAACTAATATAGATAAAATTTTGGTTTCATATGTGCTTTTCTTAAGAAGAGCTCAAAGCTAATTACTTTGAAGTTATCCTAATTTATAATAATAATAATGATGGTATTTGTTAAGCCCTTACTATGTGCTAGGCACTGTTCTAAGCGCTGGGGTAGATACAAGGTTATCAGGTTGTCCCACATGGGGCTCACAGTCTTCATCCCCAATTTACAGGTGAGATAATTGAGGCACAGAGAAGTTGAGTTACTTGCCCAAAGTCACCCAGCTGACAAGTGGCTGATATGGGATTCAAACCCATGCCCTCTGACTCCAAAGCCTGGGCTTTTTCCACTAATCCACGCTGCTTCTCTATTCTGTCGTCAGTGTATATATAACTCTCAGGACAACTAGTTAAAGACCTTGTATAATTTATATACAATTATATTTGTATAATTTACCTATAGCTAGAACTGTAAACCTAGTAAAGAGTTAAAATCATATTTCTGAATTATCTTGCTTCTTTGTTGTAGAAAAAACCTTCAATATTGTTTAAACATTGCTTTTTTTGGACTTTTTTTGAACTATACATCCAGAAAGAATACTACGTGATGATGTCAAGCCCTTTTTTTCCTCGACAGTTTTCCCACAAAAATTAGACATCCCCATGCAAACCTCAAAACAGGGCTGTGATAGAAGTAAAATGTTAATGTTAATCATCCCTTCTTTTCTTTCTTTTTTTTTTTTATTTTTGAAGGCTTCACAAGGCTTGCAGCCCAGGCAGCAGCTATTGTAATCAGCAAGTTACCTACAGTGATTGCATGTTTGCCTCCCCCAATTAAGTACTTCTTTTTTCTGTCTGAGAGGAAAATGTCAAAAAACTTGGTTGAATTAAAGAAAGCTGGTCTGCTCGTCTGGAGTTTGATTGTAATTATACGTCGGATGTTTGAGGATGGAAACACCGTAGAACTTTTAACAGGTGCCACACTTGACAGATGGAGCAAAGAGAAACTCAGTTTAGTATGTGAATGTTTGGAAAGCATTTTGGGGAAGCAACAAAATGCCCCTAAACCAGTGATCCAGAAATCTATCGAGAGAATTGAGCAGCAAGGACCCAACTGGATTGAAAACCAGTTGCTAAAAGCAAGAAAATTGAGCACAGAATGGTAAGAGCATTTAATAATTTAAAAATGATGATTTTCCTTGACCTGGCTCATACAGACACATTCACAGAGGAAACTACAAAGCAAACAAAGCTTATTGATGGGTCCTGACATTTAATTTGTTTTATTTCCAGTATTTTGGTGAATATAGAGAAGATAAGCTATCCCCTTAAAAATAGATTGTTGGGCATAATAATAATAATGGTATTTGTTAAGTGCTTACTGTGTGAATCACTGTTATAATCGCTGGCGGGATACAAGATGATCAGGTTGTCCCACGTGGCGCTCACAGTCTTAATCCCCATTTTACATTAATTCATTCAGTTGTATTTATTGAGCACTTACTGTGTGCAGAGCACTGTACTAAGGGCTTGGGAAGTACAAGTTGGCACATATAGAGACAGTCCCTACCTAACAATGGGCTCACAGTCTAGAAGGGGGAGACAGAGGACAAAACAAAACATGTGGACAGGTGTCAAGCCGTCAGAACAAATAGAATTAAAGCTAAATGCACATCATTAACAAAATAAATAGAATAGTAAATATGTACAAGTGAAATAAATAGAGTAATAAGTCTATTACAGATGAGGTAACTGAGGCCCAGAGAAGTTAAGTGACTTGCCCAAGGTCACACAGCAGACAAGTGGCGGAGCCGGAATTAGAACCCATGACCTCTGACTCATTCATTCAATCGTATTTATTGAGCACTTACTGTGTGCAGAGCACTGTACTAAGCGCTTGGGAAGTACAAGTTGGCAACATATAGAGATGGTCCCTACCCAACAGTGGGCTCACGGTCTAGAAGATTCCCAAGCCCATGTTCTTTCCACTGAGCCATGCTGCTTCTAAATTCATTACCTCGATAAAATTTAAACTATAGTTGATACCTTGGAGCATTACACTAGTTAGTACTCAACTAAAAATGTTTAATTAGTAAATCAGTGGTAATTTGAAGATAATTTGCAGTCTTTCCCTTTCAGTAAATGAATGGACAACTAGAATGTAATGGAATTGGGTTTTGGTATGGAAATTGAATTTAGGAAATATATATAATAATGATGATGATGATGGCATTTGTTAAGCACTTACTAAGTGCAAAGCACTGTTCTAAGCGCTGGGGAGGATGCAAGGTGATCAGGTTGCTCCATGTGGGGCTCACAGTCTTAGTCCCCATTTTCCAGATGAGGTAACTGAGGCACAGAGAAGTGAAGTGACTTGCCCAAAGTCACACAGCTGACAAGTGGCAGAACCGGGAGTTGAACCCATGACCTCTGACTCCCAAGCCTGTGCTCTTTCCACTAAGCCATGCTGCTTATATATTGTATTCTGGGTTTTGCTTTGATTTATGAAATAATAAGCATTTTTGTAATGTAGGTGGCTCCAGGGACAAATGAGACAAATCAGAGCAGGGCAGAATGTTGCCCAAATCCTTCTCCTTTGCTCCCACTACCCCTCCTATGCCATCCCTGCCACTACAATTTGGTTTTTCAGTTTCTGAAAGTCAAAAGTGCATTGAGGGAGCTCTGCTGGCCACCTCCAGAGCAAAGCCTGCAGCAGAAGTAGCAGGGCCATCATCATCAAAGACAGTCTCTATATGTTGCCGAATTGTACTTCCCAAGCGCTTAGTACAGTGCTCTGCACGCGGTAAGCGCTCAATAAATACGAATGAATGAATGGCTCACCCACCCCATTTATTGGGCATCCCATGTTTATAGAATACTGTGCTTGTACATTTCTAGCCTACTTATTTTATTTTGTTGGTATGTTTGGTTCTGTTCTCTGTCTCCCCCTTTTAGACTGTGAGCCCACTGTTGGGCAGGGACTGTCTCTATGTGATGCCAATTTGTACTTCCCAAGCGCTTAGTACAGTGCTCTGCACATAGTAAGCGCTCAATAAATATGATTGATTGATTGATTGATTGGGAAGATGCAATAGAAGTAAAGGATAGCTGCTGCTACTGAGGCGCTTTCAGTGTTAGGCGGTCAAATATACAATTGGTAAGGAGCCAAAATCTAAATAGGAAAGGAAAAGTTAACACAGTTGTGGAGGAGGTGACTTTTTAGGAAGGCTTTGGAAGTGGGAAAGTGATGTGGTTGGGACAACCTGATCACCTTGTATCCTCCCCTGCGCTTAGAACAGTGCTTTGCACATAGTAAGCACTTAATAAATGCCATCATTATTATTATTTTTATTATTATTATTGGAGTGTGGAATACACCACTGACCTTCCTGCTTTCTTCCCTTCTCCACTTTCCCTGGGGTGAAGAGGGGGTGGAAGCCAGCTTCAGGAAGGTCAAGGAGAGGAAGTGGAAGCAGCAGGTGAGGACAACTTGCTCAAGGAGTTTGGAAAAGAAGGGTGCAAGAGAGACTGGGTGATAACTGGATAACTCCTAACCCCTTAAGAGAGGGGTTTTTTTAGGATAGAGGATACATGAGCGTGTTTGAAAGCAATGGGGAAGAAGCCACTGGAAATCAACCAGTTGAAGATGGTGGTCAGGGAGAGAAGGAGCAGTGTGGCCTAGTGGATAGAACAAAGGTTTGGGAGGCAGAAGGACCTGGGTTTTACTCCCAGCTCCACCACTTCTCCGCTGTGTAACCTTGGGCAAGTCACTTAACTTCTCTGTGCCTGTTACCTTTCCGGTAAAATGGGGATTAATACTGTGAACGACATGTAAGACATGGACTGTGTCCAACCTGATTAACTTGTATCTATTTCAGAGCTTAGTGGAGTGCTTGGCATGTAGTAAACGCTGAGCAAGTGTCATAAAAAGAAGAAAGGGAAGGGGCAAATGTTCTAATAAGGGATGGGGTAAAGGTCAAAGTCCCAAGTGCTTAGTACAGTGCTCTGCACACAGTAAGTGCTCAATAAATATGATTGAATGAATGGATGGAGGTCGATTTTTGAGAATAGGTGGGAGGTTTCCTCGAGGAATTTCAGGGAAAGATAGGAAAATCAAAAAAGGGACTGGAGAGGAGCAGGAGAGATTTTAGGGACAGTGCAGCTGATGGCTTCAGTTTTCACAGTAAAATACGTGATCAGGCCATTAAGAAAAGAGATGGGGGGAGGGCAGGGGAGTTGTGGAGGGAGTTAAAAGTGTGAAACAGCTGGTGCGGGCGGTGGGCATGGGACTCAATAAGGATGGAGACATAATGTCACCAAGCAGAGGAGAGGGCTGAGTAAAACAGGTGAGATATCTGGATTTCTGCCAAAAGCACTCTGCACTTTGTGCACTGGAGCAGAGAAAGCCTACTGTGGAGGTGATCGAAGACTGCCAGTTAGTGGTATGAGATTGGCGAAGGGACAGGGAAGCGAAGGAGTTGAGTTCAGTGGGGAGGGTGCAGTTGACAGCGTTAATTTGTGCGACAAGAGAAGGTAGTTTGGGTATGGAGACCAAATGAACCACCTTTTACTGCTTTTTAACTGTATTCCATTTATTTAAAAATTAGCTTGCAGGAACCTTTCAAACAGTTGCTGCATTGATAATTACCTGTTATTGGTGGTAATCTTCAAGGTTAATATAGTAATTTAGGATTGTGTTTTTCCCAAACAACTATAATATAGAATGTTTTCGGTACTAGCTTAGTGAGGGGCAGGAATTTTGTTTTCACAATAAATAGTAATGTTGAGAAGCAATGTGGCTCAGTGGAAAGAGCACGAGCTTGGGAGTCAGAGGTCATGGGTTCTAATCCCGGCTCCGCCGCTTGTCAGCTGTGTGACTTTGGGCAAGTTACTTAATCAATCAATCAATCAATCGTATTTATTGAGCGCTTACTGTGTGCAGAGCACTGTACTAAGTGCTTGGGA
Source organism: Tachyglossus aculeatus (assembly GCF_015852505.1). NCBI lineage: Eukaryota > Metazoa > Chordata > Mammalia > Monotremata > Tachyglossidae > Tachyglossus > Tachyglossus aculeatus. The sequence continues at coordinate 27,000,137 of NC_052088.1, read as the reverse complement.
AGTACAAGTTGGCAACATATAGAGACAGTCCCTACCCAACAGTGGGCTCACAGTCTAAAAGGGAGAGACGGAGAACAAAACCAAACATACTTAACTTCTCTGGGCCTCAGTTGCCTCATCTGTAAAATAGGGATCAAGACTGTGACTTATTGATGGGTCGTGACATTTAATTTGTTTTATTTCAAGTATTTTGCTGAATACAGAGAAGATAAGCTATCCCCTTAAAAATAGATTGTTGAAAATAGTAATAATAATAATAATGGTATCTGTGGGGCTCACATGGGACAGCCTAATCACCTTGTATCCCCCCCAGTGCTTAGAACAGTGCTTCGTGCATAGTAAGCGCTTAACAAATGCCATCATTATTATTATTTTAAGTAACAATAGGTAGTAGTACTATCAAGTAAGCACTGATTATTATTGACAGACCTTCTTAATTTTTACATCTGCATTCATTCATTCATTCAATCCTATTTATTGAGCGCTTACTGTGTGCAGAGCACTGTACTAAGCGCTTGGGAAGTACAAGTTGGCAACATATAGAGATGGTCCCTACCCAACAATGGGCTCACATTCAATACCAATTTATGACCTCTAATCCAATGACTGAAAGTTAAGGCTGGAGATCCTCATCCGAGTTAAGGCTAGATATCCTCGTCCATGGTGATAGTGACAATACAAAGGAAAAATAAGAATAGTAGAAGTGATTATAGTTATGTTGTTTAATTTATCATTCTCCTGATTATGCCCAGTTTATAAGCAGTAAAGTTAAGGCTAGATATCCTCATCCATGGTAATAGTGACAATACAAAGGGAGAATAAGAATAGTAGAAGTGATTATAGTTATGTTGTTTAATTTATCATTCTCCTGATTATGCCAGTTTATAAGCAGTAAAGTGTCAATTTAATAATTTATGTCAAGGTGATGGACTCCGTATTCCTTGCTGGCATTTCCTTTTATAGATTTTTTTCCTTAGAGTTTGATCTTTATGAATTTTAATGATGGAATTTGTTAAGCATTTACTGTGTGCCAAGCACTCTTCTAGGCACTGGGGTAGATACAGAGTAATCAGGTTGTCCCACGTGGGGCTCACAGCTTTAATCCTCATTTTAAAGTGACTTGCCCAAGGTCACAGAGCAGACAAGTGACGGAATCAGGATTAGCCTTCGACTCCCAATCCCATGCTCTTTCCACTAAACCCCGCTGCTTCTCTATGAACACGCTGGTTCTCTATGAGCCACCACCTCCCAAAATGATATCAACTGTATAATTTGTCTTATTTTTTGTATTTTTTAGCAATTGTCCATAATATTTAACTACCATCAAGATTTTTAAAATGGATTTAGGATTTATTAAACCTTTGGTTCATATTTCTCTAAAAGCCCAAATAAGTCAGTAGAAATCACAATTCCCTTTTATTTCAAGAAAAGCCCCACAACATATACCCCAGTGCTTCAAATTAAAAAAAAAATTAACCAAAAGTCTTATTTAAACAGCCAACAGTCCAATTTTAGGTGTTCCATTTCTTCGACTGTTTTATTCCCTCCTGATTGTTTAATATTAAAAATGGATGGTCTACAGTTTGATAATTTAATTTACAATGTATAGTGTACATTTATATGTATTTAAAGTATATAAAAACTTAATATAAATTAATATAAATATATTAAAAATTAATTTATATGTCCATTGAGGAAAAAATATAATGCTTAAGACATCTATATATAACATCAGTAGTGGCTGTGGTGTTTATAGAAAATGAAAATGCAGAAATATAAGTAAAAATGAATAGTGTTTTGATGATAATCTATGTCATTTTGCTTTGCACCAGGATTATTTGGATCTACACGGTATTACTTGAATATATATTTTTTTCCTCCGGCTTCTACCCAGAGATTCAGCTATGAGTTTATTAAAATAGTGAAAGTAACTTCAGTGGAAAAGGTGGTAGCCATATGCATCGCCCGTCTCGTCGACTGGCCGAAAGCATTACTATTCATTACAATAACCTTCACTTTGTAGTGACACTCAAGCTGTAAACAGTCAACTTAGCTTCTGGAGAACACATAGCCCAAAAAGTAAAGAAATGTCCGTTGCTGCAAAGTAATTTGTCGAGTTGGAGATTATTGTTTTTCATCATGGTGACCCTGACTTGGCTGGCTGGGTGCATATACAGATTAAGATGAATGCAGTTATTCCTTGGCTGAGGTCTGCCTCTTTCAGGGCACATTCTCCCTAATGACATGATTGATAGGCAGTCCCAAATCCAGAGAGGAACTCATTAATCACAGCACTGACTGAATCCAATCATCTGCTTCACCTGCACAGTGATGGACAGGAAAGGATACAATTCGGGTGCTGACACTGATCCACTCCTTTGCCAGAGGGCCTCGACTTTTTCAATGTCAACCTAAAGGGAGCCTGACGAGAAATTTAGTTTGTGACCTGCATTGGGCTTGAAAAAGAATATTCTTGAAGTAGTCTGTTATTCTTAAAAAGCAGAATAGATAGATAGAGATTTGGAGTGCATTTTGAAATGCAGCAGAGAGATTAGGATTTGCCTCTATTTACCCCAAATGATGATTGCAGCGTATAAAGAGTATTCTTGAAGTAGTCTGTTATTCTTAAAAAGCAGGTTCCTTTGGAGTGCATTTTGAAATGCAGCAGAGAGATTAGGATTTGCCTGTATTTACCCAAAATGATGATTGCAGCATATAAAGAGTATTCTTGAAGTAGTCTGTTATTCTTAAAAAAGCAGGTTCCTTTGGAGTGCATTTTGAAATGCAGCAGAGAGATTAGGATTTGCCTCTATTTACCCAAAATGATGATTGCAGCATATAGAATGTTTGGAATTATTTACTCCCAAGTATGTGCAGCAACATGTGGAAGCAATACCAGCTTTAGTATCTGGCAGCTGTGTGCTCTTTCTGCCTTTAGGTTATCAACAACTTTAAGCAGAACTAATTTTATAATCGGGGTCCAGTTTCAATAGCAAACTGCAACCTACACCTGATTACACCACAGTAAAATAGGCCCGGAAATTTGGACAAACCCTGAATCTCTTTGAGAGAGATTACAACCATCCAAAGGCTCAGTGTGACTCACAGAGTAAATGTAGTAAGAAAATTAGATTTCCATGAGTTTCATTTAAGGTGGTGTCAGTCAATTTTACTGGAGACGTGTAATTTAAGATTAAAGTTTCCAAGTTTCCTTCCCCAGTCAAGTGGGAAAAGTGATGAGGGCCCTAAAGCACCATGGCCTCTGGGAAGCAGCATGGGTTCTAGTCCCCACTCTGCCCATTGCTTTCTGAGTGACCTTGGACAAGTCACTTCTCTCTGCCTCAGTTTCTTCAATTGTAAAAAATGAGGATTCCATGCCAGTTATCCCTCCTACTTAGACTGTGAGCCCCATGTGGGACAGGGATTAGCAAACTCGTATCTACCCAGTGCTTAGAACAGTGTTTGTAGCTACCCCAGCATTTAACAAATATAATAATAAATGAATCTGCTTCAGAAAGACAATTATGATAAATGCCTGAGTGGTAGGTTTCCATCCAGGAAGAAATACCACAAGAATGAGTGGAGTGATCAATTCTGTGGAACGCGTGGCAGAGAAGAAAGAACATACATTTTAAAAAAGCAACAAGTATCATAAGACCACTTTGAAATATCGACTGGGAAGTACTCTGAGATTTGAAGTGTGTAGACTATATTTAGTGTAATGGTTACCCTTTTTGTCACTTTAATTAGCCTTTAATGCTGGCTACGACAGGTAAAGCGGAATTTTACAAAAGACTTCATTCTAAAGCTATTTCGAGGAGCAGAGATTTTCTGTGCTAAAATGAGTTTCCTGGATGTTCTTAAAATGAAATGTTTTGCGTTTTCATTTTAGGATTACAGCAGTTTCAACAGTTGTACTAATTTGAAAATGTTCTCTAGGTAAAAATAGGAAAGCAATTTTTTTTAAACTTTTCAATAGTTAACATTTTCTTAGGTGTTTACCATGTTGCCTCGGTAGCTCAGATTTCCAGACACTTTGATAAACAGCATTGTGAGATGTCAAAACTTCGGCAAGGCCAAATCTTTACAGTGATTTGAACCCTCAGATGCACAGTGAGCCTTTGCGTTGTCTTGATTTTGTAGTCTTCCCGACTCTGCATTAGGGATATTTACTCTATGCCTTCTTTATTCTAGTGCTTTTATGACAGCAGGAGAAGGCGCAGCCTTAGAAGAGGAAAGTATAGCGTTTGAATTGACTGAGCAGAAAATAAGCATGATGGTCCTGGATATCTGCCACAAACCAGGTGGCAGCGAGTACCTGAGGCAAATTTATCACATCATCCGGCTCAATGAGGTAAGGAAACGGCCTTTTTACCGAGCAATTAGGTGTGTACTGGCCTGAAGCAGCGTCTGCTGGCAGCCAAGGGTTAGTCAAGGAGGTGATAATACTTCTTAAAGTCAATACCAAACTCAATATAGCATTATAATGGAATCTCTTTGGTTTCGGCTGTTCTGCATTTGTACTGAAACAACGTGGATTTTATTTATCCACTTTATACAGTAATATGCCTCATAAACTTTCTTCAGATCCGTACAGCGTAGACCTCAGATTTATTCTTGTAGATGACTGGGCTAGCAAGAGCGATGCTGAAAATCTGATATTTTTAAAAGGGACAAGTTGTAGTCAATCACTAGCTGTCATTGAAGAACGAACATCCCTGGTAGTAAGGGATGCACATAGTAAGCGCTCAATAAATACGATTGATGGTGATGGTAGGCAAGTGAATTGTTTGTACTCTAAAATTTCAGATAATGTTGAACCACCTCTCCTTCAGGGCTTGGAACAGTGCTTTGCAAATAGTAAGGGCTTAACAAATACCATTATTATTATTATTATTACTATAACTTTCCTGGAAGAAATTATTCACTGACTGTTTATCGTCTAGGTGTGTCAAGTGTGTATATGCATATGTATATCTAGGGTCAAACATCTAAATGAAAGATCAATGGCTTATGTCAGATAATTGTAGATTATTACTTTAATTACATTATCCACTCATAACTATAAATCGACTGGAATTCAATTTAAATTTACATTGACAATGTGCATTCAGTTAATGCCCCACATATTCAAAAAGGCATTTCAAAAATATTCAAAAATATACTTTTTAGGGATCTGAAACCCTATATTAATATCCTGCATATCATTGTATTCAAACAGTTGATGTTTCAGCATTAGATTTTTCCATGAAGAAATAGGACGTACATTCATTCAATCATATTTACTAAGCGCTTACTGTGTGCAGAGCACTGTACTAAGCACTTGGGAGAGTAACATACAGCAATCCCTGCCCACAGTGAGCTCACAGTCTGGGCGGGGGGGAGGGAGATAGACGGCCATACAAATAAATAGACATTGATATAAATAAATAAAATTACAGATTACATAAGTGCTGTGGGGCAGGGAGAAGGGGGAAGAGCAACCGGAGCAAGTCAGGGCAATGCAGAAAGGAGTGGGAGATGAGGAAAAGTGGGGCTTACTCTGGGACTTTTAGACTGTGAGCCCACTGTTGGGTAGGGACTGTCTCTATGTGTTGCCAACTTGTACTTCCCAAGCGCTTAGTAAGTGCTTTGCACACAGTAAGCACTCAATAAATACGATTGATTGATTGATTGATTGAAAGCCTCTTGGAGGAGATGCACCTTCAAAGGCTTTGAAGCCAGCGAGAGTAATGGTCTGGAGGATTTGAGGAGGGAGGGCGTTCCAGGCCAGAGGTAGGAAGCGGGCCAGGGGTCGGTGGCGAGGCAGGTGAGATGGCGGCACAGTGAGAAGAACGAGGTGGGCAGGCTGAGTTGTAGAAGAAGAGAAGCAAGGTGAGGTTGGAGGCTGGAATACTTTCAAGCCAATGATGAGAAGTTTTTTGTTGTCAAGTCCTTCAAGTAGGAATCTTTCAAAGATTCACAGAGCACACATTTCTATGGTGTGGTTCTTATTCTTCTTTCAAAAAAAGCACATTTAGGATACTTTGCTCCTCTAGTGCCAGTTTGCTCAGTGAATCTCGACTTGGTCTATCTCGCCGCTGACCCCTTTCGGTCAATCAGTCAATCAGTCGTACTTATGGAGCACTTACTCTATACAAAGCCCTGAACTAAGCCCTTGGGAGGGTACAATATAACAGAGTTGAGGGACACATTCCTTGCCCTCACCGCCAAATCCTCTCTCTGGCCTGAAACCCCTTCCCCATCCATATACGCCAATACCACCACTCTCCCCACCTTCAAAGCCTTATTATAGTCACATCTCCGGAAGAAGTTTCCCCAATTAAACCCCCTTTTCCCAACTCCTCTCATTTCTAGGTCATCTATGCACTTGGATCTGTACCCTTTAAGGATTCGATATTTACACCAACCTCAACCCCACAGCACTTACGGACATATCTGTGATTCATTTATATGTATGTGTATATATAGACACACATATATCTATCTATCTATCTATCTATATACACACGTACATCTATATATACACACATACATATATATATACACACACATATATATGTACACATATATACCGGTGATATATGTGTGTGTGTGTGTGTATATATATATCACTTGTATATATGTTTGTACAGATTTATTACTATAATTTACTTGTACATATTTACTGTTCTATTAATTTTGTTAATGATGTGCATCTAGCTTTATTTCTATTTATTCTAATGACTTGACACCTGTCCACATGTTTTGTTTTGTTGTCTGTCTCCCCCTTCTAGACTGTGAGCCCGTTGTTGGGTAGGGACCGTCTCTATATGTTGCCAACTTGTACTTCCCAAGCACTTAGTACAGTGTACAGTACTTAGTACAGTACACTCATTCACAGTGAGTGAATGAATTCATTTATATTAATATCTATCTTCCCCTCTAGACTGTAAGCTCGGTGTGGGCAGGGAACGTGTCTACCAACTCTGTTGTACTCTCCCAAGCAGGTAGTTCAGTGCTCTGCACACAGTAAGCACTCAGTAAATACCATTAATTGATTGATGTGTGTAGCTATCTTTCCTTTTCAGTGTGATTTCTGAAATGTAGACTACATTTCTGAAATGTAGACTATTAGTCCTTTTGCTTCCTGAGTTACCAACTCTGTTGTACTCTCCCAAGCAGGTAGTTCAGTGCTCTGCACACAGTAAGCACTCAGTAAATACCATTAATTGATTGATGTGTGTAGCTATCTTTCCTTTTCAGTGTGATTTCTGAAATGTAGACTATTAGTCCTTTTGCTTCCTGAGTTACATAGTTATTTTTTTTTCTTCCCCCCAATCCCCTTGGCAGAACTAATTTAAAATGGGTCACTGTTAACCAAAAGACTGTCTGGACCCGGCCATCTCATGCTTCCTTTTTTAGAAATTATTATCTGTGGTTAGAAAAGTGCATGTTCATGAAGTGGTTTCTCTTTTTGAGAACAGTGTGTTGTAATAATAATAATAATTGTGGGGTTTTTAAAATGCTTACTATGTGCTAAGCATTGTGCCAAAGTGCTGGGATAGATACAATGTAAGTAGATCAGACACAGCTCACTGGAGCTCCACATGGAGCTCACTGCCCAACTGGGAGGGAGAACAAGTATCTAATCCCCATTTTAACAAATGGAAACTGATGCACAAAGAAGCTAAGTCACTTGGCCAAAGTCACATAGTAGGCAAGTCGAGGGGTGGGATTATTATTATTAATAATAATAATAATAATAATGGCATTTGTTAAGCGCTTACTATGTGCAAAGCACTGTTCTAAGCACTGAGGGGATACGAGGTTGTCCCACGTGGGGCTCACAGTCTTAATCCCCATTTTACAGATGAGGTAACTGAGGCTCAGAGAAGTTAAGTTACCTGCCCAAGGTCACACAGTTCTTCTGACTCCTGAGCCCATGCTTTTTCCCCTGGGCCATGCTGCTTATCTTCTAGAGCTAAGGTGAGAGCTGACTAGAGGACAGTTCATAATATGGAAGTTGTTCCAGGAGTAGGTAAGGTATTGATACAAGATGTGTGGTTAGAAATTGAAAGAGAGATAGAGGGAACAAAGGTAAGAGTGGAAAGATGGATCAGGAGCATTGAAAGGAGACTGGTTTGACGTGTGTGAATGGAGCTTGGGGAAATGAAAAAGATGGGAATGAAATGGTGCAAGACCCTGAAATTGAGCATGAATGATATGACCTTGATGATGGGGAACAAATAGACAATTTTGAGGAGGGCATGACATGGTCAGTACAGCAGGCCAGAAAGACCAATTTTGCAGGGGCATTGAGTCAAATTGGAAGAAGAAGAAACAGAGGATATTGTAAAGAAAATTTACAATAGCCCATACTTTATGGACATAGGCAAAATTATGGAAGAAGCGGTAAAATGTGATAATATTGATTTCTAATGACCATGAGAAACACATGCAAATGCATTTTTTCCCAGATTTGTTTTTATTTTTATTACAGCTACCCTTAGGCCTCTGGGTCCAGAAAGACTAGCAAGTACCAATTAGGCAAACACCTAGTACAGTGCTCTGAATACGATAAGCACTCATTAAATACCATCCATTGCCACAAATAAGTCCTTGTTTACTAAATAAAAGGAGTCTAAAGACAGAAGTGGAGACTACAGATATTCTCATCATCAACAAACATCTCATGAGAGAAGCAGTGTGGCTTGATGGAAAGATCATTACTCTGGGAGTCAGAGGGCCTGGGTTCTAGTCCTGGCTCTGCCACTTGCCTGCTGTGAGACCTTGGGCAAGTCACTTAACTTCTCTGTGCCTCAGTTTCCTCATCTGCAAAAATGGAAATTCAGTTCCTCTTCTCCCTTCTACTTAGACTGTGAGTCCCATGTGAGACCTAATTATCCCGAATCTACATCCGCGCTTAGTGCCTAGCACATAGTAAATGCTTAAATACCACAATTATCATTATTATAAGCAGTCATATTTTGTACCTTATATTGTATCTCATAGTGTCATCAAAAACGAAAATAAAAGTTTGTAGTAGCAGTCAAAGCCTCACAATATGTAAGTTTCAGTAATTGAATTACTTGGCAAAAGTCACTCACCATATGCAAGTTAGTGTTTTGGCATTATTTTTAAGATATTAATGTACTTCAAAAGTGAAATTAAAGTAGGGTTGCAGGACTGAAAACTGCCAAGCTGTTAGTTAAACATTTAAGTATCCTCTACATAAAACAGGAATTTCATGAGTGAAGTTGAGTTTGAAACTGGTGGCAAAGTGCCTGTTTTTTTGGAAGATTGAACAATCTCAAAGCTTGGGCCAAGAATCCATTACATACTTCTGTAAAAATGATCCTTTAGAGTAAGACAGTATTTAGCAATACTAAACGGATTTAGCATGGCATAGTGGATAGAGCATGGGCCCGGGAGTCCAAAGGTCATGAGTTCTAATCCCGGTTCTGCCGCTTATCTGCTGTGTGACCTAGGGCAAGTCATTTCACTTCTCCGTGCCTGTTACCTCATCTGTAAAATGGGGATTGAGACTCTGAGCGCCATGTGAGACAGGGACTACGTCCAACCCGATTTGCTTGTATCCACCCCAGTGCTTAGTACAGTGCCTGGCACACGGTAAGTGCTTAACAAATGCCACACTTATTATCTTGAGCTATCTTAAGATATCATCCTTTCAGACTTGGACCATAGACAACTGGATTTTATCCCAGTAATGAGAGTTTATTTTGAGTCTGATTCACCAGGCTTTCTGAGGCAATCCCAGGTCCAGTTATGTGCCTGGCACCTGGAATGAGTGGGAGAACAACCCACCAGGTATGGGAATCCAAGGCATTTGCAAATAAATTTCCCTTTAGATGGCCCAGAATGGGCATGGCTGGGGTGGGGAAAGTCAGGACAGGAAAGAGCATGGGGTCTTGAATCACTCAGTGAATCAATTCAATCATATTTATTGAGAGCTTACTGTGTGCAGAGCACTTTACTAAGCGCTTAGGAAGTACAAGTTGGCAACATATAGAGACGGTCCCTACCCAACAGCGGGCTCACAGTCTAGAAGGGGGAGACAGACAACAGAACAAAACATATTAACAAAAAAAAATAAATAGAATAAATATGTACAAGTAAAATAAATAGAGTAATAAATATGTACAAACATGTATACATATATACAGGTCACTTAATCACTTAATCCTTGTTTTTTAAGAGCTTATTTTGTGCAGTGCACTGTACTAAGCCTTGGGAAAAGTAATAATAATAATAGTAACGTTGGTATTTGTTAAGCGCTTACTACGTGCTAAGCACTGTTCTAAGCACTGGGGTAGGTACAAGGTAATCAAGGTTGTCCCACGTGGGGCTCCCAGTCTTCATCCCCATTTTACAGATGAGGTAACTGAGGCACGGAGAAGTTAAGTGATTTGCCCAAAGTCACACAGCTGACAAGTGGTGGAGCTGGGATTCGAACCCATGACCTCCAACTCCTAACCCCGGGGTCTTTCCACTGAGCCACGCTTCTTCTCTACAAGTACAATATGCAATGTACAAGTACAATATAATCAAGTCGGTAGGCAAAATCCCTGCCCACGAGGAACTTTCAGTGTACAGGAGGTGTTTACTTGACTTTTCTGGTGCATGCTCTCCAGCTGCCTCTGACCAGCACAAGAGTTTTTTGGTTATTAAAACATGCACACAGGGAAAATGCCAGTGTAGAGCCAATGACTTGGCTTCCAGGGATAATCAGAACATTGAATTGTGGTCTCTTACTACAACCCACCCAGCACACTTTGCCCCTCTAATGCTAACCTACTCACTGTACTTCAGTCTCATATATCTCACTTTCGACATTCGCCCACATCCTGCCTTGGCCTCGAGTGCCCTCCCTCTTCATAACCTACAGACTATTACTGTCCCTACCTTCAAAGCCTTTTTGAAGACACATTTTCGAGGGACCTTCCCCGACTAAGCCCTCTTTTCCTCTCCTCCCACCTGATCTGCTCTGCCCTCGTATTTGGGATTCGCACCCTTTATTCACCCCTCCCTCAGCCCCACAGCACTGGCCCCTTCCTTCCTCTCCCCCTCGTCCCCCTCTCCATCCCCCCATCTTACCTCCTTCCCTTCCACACAGCACCTGTATATATGTATATATGTTTGTACATATTTATTACTCTATTTATTTATTTTACTTGTACATATCTATTCTATTTATTTTATTTTGTTAGTATGTTTGGTTTTGTTCTCTGTCTCCCCCTTTCAGACTGTGAGCCCACTGTTGGGTAGGGACTGTCTCTATATGTTGCCAATTTTTACTTCCCAAGCGCTTAGTGCAGTGCTCTGCACACAGTAAGCGCTCAATAAATACGATTGATGATGATGATGATAATGTACATATCCGCAATTCATTTATTTATATTAATGTCCGCCTCGCCCTCTAGACTGTAAGCTCATTGTGGGCTAGGAACATGTCTATCACCTCTGTTCTACTATTTTTGAGCTCATCAAATATGATCGATTGTGTGGAAAGCACAGCAGTAAGCATTTGGGAGAGTAAAATACAACAACAAAACAGACGCAGTCCCCGTCCATTACTTTCCCAAGAGCTTTGTACAGTGCATTGTACCTTCTAAGTGCTCAGTAACGGTTAACTGATGGTATCGCACCCAAGTGGAAGTCTGGGCCGAAGTGAGAAATGGAATAGAGAATGGATGATAAAGAGACACCCTCTTCCCTTTCCTTCTCTACAGTGCATAAGGAGAATTATAGAAGCCTTTCTTTTTTTTGGTTAAGTGCATATAAGTACTGAACGTTTTCAACCAACCCTCCTGAGAAATATAGGAATAATAATAATAATAATGGCATTTGTTAAGCTCTTACGATGTGCAGAGCACTTTTCTAAGCACTGCGGGGGATACAAGGTGATCAAGTTGTCCCTCGTGGGGCTCACGGTCTTAATCCCCATTTCACAGATGAGGTAACTGAGATTCAGAGAAGTTAAGTGACTTGCCCACGGTCACACAGCAGACATGTGGCGGAGTCGTTATTCGAACCCATGACCTCTGACTTCAAAGCCCATGCTCTTTCCACTGAGCCACGCCGCTTCTCTAATATGTATGTCTAATATGCATAGAGCTTTGAAGTGAGGATCAGGAGGCATAAAATTCATACCGACAATTGTCACTCAGTTACTCAGCTCGTGTCTTTATAAGCAGAGTAGAATGGGCCTGCATGTAGTGGTGGACTGTCTCTTCAAATGAATTGTGAGTTGCCACTTAACTTCCTTTTAGATTAAGTCTCATATAAGTTTGATCCCTGATTACAGTTCTGGCTGTAAATTATGTTCTGGAGCAGAATCCAACTGCATGTAATTAAGCTCCTTGAGAAGGATACATGTGATTTAAAGCAGTCACGTATCTGCTCTGTGGCTGTATTTCTATAAGGGGATCATTTTTTACCGAAATGTACGGTAGAACATGAGCTGTAGTGGACCAACAGTTAATTATTCTCACGTGACCACACTCAACATTTTGCCTAGCCACTGCTCACTGCTCTGTTCCTGTAGAAGTACAGCAGTGTCATGGTGCTCCCTGAGACATTGGAGCAACTTTTATTTCTCCATTTGAAAATAGGGTTCTAACTAATGTATCTAAAAAGTGGGGATTCTTAAATTAGAGGCAGTGGGTATTTCATAAATCAGAGGTATCACTGTTGTTATATGCAGAGGGTATTCTTTTAAATACTTGATCTAAATTACACCATATTGATAATTTTAGGTCTGAATGTTCTCATTCAGAAATCTGCAGATTGTGCCCACAAAGATGATGTATAGTGTCCTGTAATCTCAAAGCATGTCTTCAGCTCTCAGGAAATAGTACATTGTAAAATGTCGTTCTCTCATTTCCTAATTATTTGTTAAAGTCATTTCATTTTATCTCTGTCACATGGCTCATTTCCAGGGCAACCAAATTTTTCGATGATTTTTTTCAGTTCAGCATTTGCTGGTTTCCTTGCTGCTTTGAAAAGTTACAGCAAATGTGCGCAAGGCCTTTCCAGTTGATTATCTTGGGAAGGGAAAATAAGCCCTTTCCATACTAACTGGATGCCCTTCAGTGTTTCCTTTTAGGCACCCATTTTGCTCCCCATCAGCTGCTAAACCGTGTCCCTTCCCTCTTACTTGGCCGATGGCCCAATGATCCTTCCCTATGTTCTTGCAGAAGAAATTGTTCGTGTGCATGTGTCTAGGAGTCAGGAGACCTTAATAATAATAATAATCATGGCATTTTGTTAAGTGCCTACTAAGTGCCAGGCACTGTGGCTCAGTGGCAAGATCCCGGGCTTGGAGTCGTGGGTTCTAATCCTGGCACCGCCACTTGGCAGCTGGGTGACTCTGGGCAAGTCACTTCACTTCTCTGGGCCTCAGTTACCTCATCGGTAAAACGGGGATGAAGACTGTGAGCCCCACGTGGGACAACCTGATCACCTTGTATCCTCCCCAGCGCTTAGAACAGTGCTTAGTCAGTGCTTAACAATGCCATTATTATTATTATTATTATTATTATTACTAAGTGCTGGAGTGGATCGAAGCAAATCAGGTTGGACACAATCCCTTTCCCACGTGGGGCTCCCTGTCTCAATCTCCATTTTACAGATGAGGTAACCAAAGCACAGCAAGGTAAAGCGACTTGCCCAAGGTCACACAGCAGACAAGTGGCAGAGGTGGAATTAGAATTCGTGACTTTCTACTCCCAGACCTGTGCTCTATCCGCCACACCATGATTCGAAACCTGGGTCTACCACTTGCCTGCCGGGTAACTTTGGACAGACCATTTAACTTCTCTGTCTTACAGTTTTCTTATCTGTAAAATGGGGATACAATATCTGTACTTCCATCCCTTAGACTGTAAACCTCAAATGGAAGAGGGATATATGTGATCTAATTGTGTTAAATCTATTTTGGTTCCTGGCACATGGGGACTACTTAAGAATTACTACGATTATTATTCATTCATTCATTCAGTCGTATTCATTGAGCGCTTACTGTGTGCGGAGCACTGTACTAAGCGCTTGGGAAGTACAAATCGGCAACATATATAATGGCATTTTTAAGTGCTTACTATGTGCAAAGCACTGTTCTAAGCACTGGGGAGGTTACAAGGTGATCAGGTTGTCCCACGGGGGCTCACAGTATTAATCCCCATTTTACAGATGAGTTAACTGAGGCCCAGAGAAGTTAAGTGACTTGCCCAAAGTCACACAGCTGGCAATTGGCAGAGCTGGGATTTGAACCCGTGACCTCTGACTCCAAAGCCCATGCTCTTTCCACTGAGCCACAAGACGGTCCCTATCCAACAATGAGCTCACAGTCTAGAAGGGGAGACAGATAACAAAACAAAACAAATAGACAGAAATTATCATTATTATTGGGCTATTGAGAGGGATATTAATTCATTCATTCAATCGTATTTATTGAGCGCTTACTGTGTGCAGAGCACTGTACTAAGTGCTTGGGAAGTACCATTCGGCAACAAATAGAGACAATCCCTACCAAGCAAGGGGCTCGCAGTCTAGAAGGGCTCACAACAAAACCAAACAAGTAGACAGGCATCAGTAGCATCAATTCATTCATTCAGTCGTATTTATTGAGCGCTTACTGTGTGCAGAGCACTGTACTAAGCGCTTGGGAAGTACAAGTTTGCAACATCTAGAGACGGTCCCTACCCAACAACGAGCTCACAGTCTAGAAGGGGGAGACACACAACAAAACATGTGGACAGGTGTCGTCAGAACAGATAGAATTAAAGGTAAATGCACGTCATTAACAAAATAAATAGAATAGTAAATATGTACAAGTAAAATAGAGTAATAAATCCATACAAACATATATACAGGCGCTGTGCGGAGGGGAAGGAGGTAGGGTGGGGGAGATGGGGAGGAGGAGAGGAAAAAGGGGGCTCAGTCTGGGGCCACAAATTATTGCCCCTTCTACATGACAAACCCTGTAACCCCGTCCTTTAACCAGCTAGAAAGTACCAGAATTTCATTCATTCAATCGTATTTATTGAGTGCTTACTGTGTACAGAGCTAAATGAATAGATTAATAGAAATATACACGTCATTAATAAAATAGAATAAGAAATATGTACAAGTGCGGTGGGAAGGGAGATAGAGTAGAGGGAGGGAGTTGGGGTGATGGGGAAGGGAGGAGGAGCAGAGGAAAAGGGGGGCTCTGTCTGGGAAGGCCTCCTGGAGGAGGTGAGCTTTCAGTAGGGGTAGGTGGGGAGGATACAGTATTTTGGCTAGTAGTGCTACTGTTACTTCTCATTTCTAGCAGAATATTTTCTTGTAGTTTATGGGTTCGTTAACTGGGTGGGAGACATCAAAGGGAGCAATGATTCAAACTGGGCAATGATTTTCTATCCGCTTGGGATAGAGAATACAGAAGGGCTTCCAAAGGAGAGACATTTTTTATGGTATTTGTTAATCGCATGCTGTGTGCCAGGCATTATATATTAAAGTGCTGGGGAAGATACAAGCTAATCAGGTTGGAGACAGTCCAGATCCCACGTGGGACTCAGAGTCTCAATCCCCATTTTACAGATAAAGTAACTGAGGCACAGAGAAGTTAAGGGGCACAGGAAAGTTAAGTGACTTGCCCAGGGTCACGCAGCAGACATGTGAAGGAGCGGGGATTAGAACTCAGGTCCTTATGATTCCCAGTCCCATGCTTTTTTCACTAAGCCATGTTGCTTCTGTATCAGAGTGCCATCAGAATTCTAGGAGGCTTTTGTTTAAGCCCTTGGAACTGGGAAGGAAAGATATTCATTCATTCAGTCAGTCGTATTTATTGAGCGCTTACTGTGTGCAGAGCACTGTACTAAGCGCTTGGGAAGTACAAGTTGGCAACATATAGAGACGGTCCCTGCCCAACAGTGGGCTCACAGTCTAGAAGGGGGTGGGGTGGGAGGGATATGGTGCATACCACATGAGGACCTCCAGAGCAAGCCTAACATAAGGAGCAGCGTGGCTCAGTGGAAAGAGCCCGGGCTTGGGAGTCAGAGGTTATGGGTTCAAATCCCTGCTCCGCCAGTTGTCAGCTATGTGACTTTGGGCAAGTCACTTAACTTCTCTGAGCCTCAGTTACCTCATCTGTAAAATGGGGATTAAGACTGTGAACCCCACATGGGAGACAACCTGATCACTTTGTATCCCCCCCCAGCGCTTAGAACAGTGCTTTGCACATAGTAAGCGCTTAACAAATGCCAATATTATTATTGTTATTATTCTCTGGGCCTCAGTTACCTCATCTGGAAAATGGGGATGAAGACTGTGAGCTCCACGTGGGACAACCTGATCACTTTGTATCCTCGCCAGCGCGTAGAACAGTGCTTGGCACATAGTAAGCACTTAAGAAACACCAACATTATTACTATTATTATAAGTATCAAACAATTCTGCAGAATCAACACGTTTTGTAGCTGTCCTAACTATTGCCCCTACCTAATGTTTGCTTCAGGTGCTTTTTATTACAATTCAACATGGAAAGAGCAAATAATATTAGGTTGAGGTTATGTGGAAACGTACCATTTTTTCCTATGAAATTACATCTTTTTGCTTGCCGTATGACTTGTCTTGAAGTATGGCTAATTAACAGCTGCTCCCTGGAAAGAACTGGGTGCCATCCAGATGGTACCAAGAGTGGCAACTGAGCAGGGCTGAGACCTAAAAAAAAAAAGTCCTCAATAATAATAAATAATAATGGCATTTATTAAGCACTTACTATGTGCAAAGCACTGTTCTAAGCACTGGGGAGGTTTACAAGGTGATCAGGTTGTCCCACGGGGGGGCTCACAGTCAATCCCCATTTTACAGATGAGGTAACTGAGGCACAGAGAAGTTAAGTGACTTGCCCAAAGTCACACAGCTGACAATTGGCGGAGCCAGGTTTTGAACCCATGACCACTGACTCCAAAGCCCGGGCTTTTTCCACTGAGTCACACTGCTTCTCAATGCTAGCTGCTTTTCATTCAGTCATTCATTCAATCGTATTTATTGAGCGCTTACTGTGTGCAGAGCACTGTACTAAGCGCTTGGGAAGTACAAGTTGGCAACATGTAGAGGTGGTCCCTACCCAACAGTGGGCTCACAGTCTAGAAAGTGGGCTCAGAGTCTCGAAATAGAGTGGGAGACGGAAAAATGAATGGAGAGGGAGAGGAAAAGGGGAAAAAACAGGGAAAGAAGGAAGGAGAGGGAAAGAAGTAACAGGAGCTATGTCTTCCCACTGTACTGCATTGTTCTCTCCTTAAAGCCTTGTATTTTTTAAGGTATTTGTTAAGTACATACTATGTGCCAGGCACACTGGATATAAGCTAATCAGGTTGGACACATTCCCTGTACCACATGGGGCTCACAGTCTTAATCCCCATTTTACAGATGAGGGAACTGAGGCATAGAGAAGTTAAGTGATTTGCCCAAAGTCACACAGCCGACAAGTGCTTAACAAAAACCATTATGATGATTGTGACTATAATTCTATTTATTTTGTTAATGATGTGCATCTAGCTTTATTTCTATTTGTTCTGATGACTTGACACCTGTCCACATGTTTTGTTATGTCATCTGTCTCCCCCTTCTAGACCTTGAGCCCACTGTTGGGTAGGGACCGTCTCTATATGTTGCCGACTTGCACTTCCCAAGCGCTTAGTCCAGTGCTTTGGACACAGTAAACGCTCAATAAATACGATTGAATGAATGAATGAATATAGCTATAATTCTATTCATTCTGACGGGTTTGACACCTGTCTACACATTTTGTTTTGTTGTCTGTCTCCCCCTTCTAGACTGCGAGCCCATAGTTTTAGTATGTATTAAGCCCCCACATCGTACAATTCACTGTATTAAGCACTTGAGATACACGAAAAAAGTGATATTCATTCATTCAATCCTATTTATTGAGCACTTACTGTGTGCAGAGCACTGAACTTAGCACTTGGGAAGTACAGGTCGGCAACATATAGCGACGGTCCCTACCCAACAATGGGCTCACAGTCTAGAAGAGGGAGACAAAAAATTAACAAGCGCGAATCGGCAGACGCATAGCCTTCCGCAAAAGGCCAGAAAGGAGACAAGATTTGTCAGTGTCGATACTGTGTGCCAAGCACTGTTCTAAGCGCTCGGGTAGATCCAAGATAATCAGATGAGACACCGTGACTCTCCCATGTGGGGCTCACAGTCTTAGAGATGAGGAGAGGAGGTTTCTTATCCCTCATTTACTGCTGATGAAATTTAGGGAAGTTAACTGATTTGCCCAAGCTCACACAGCAGACCAGTGTCAGAGTTGGGACTCGAATTCAGGTTTCCTCACTCCGTTCCATGATCTTTCTGCTGGGCCACCCTGCCTGCTGTTCTTGTTTTGTGTAGTCCCAAATGTCATCTCGTTTTCTGCCCACCTTAGGCAATCAGTAAATGCCTGACCCCAAATATAGAAGGAAGAGAGCAAAATAGAAACTTTAAAAATGTCTGTCCCCTTCTTATCCTTCTTTAGAAATGGCACCTCACCTTAGACATTTCTCTGCTTGTGTCATCTATTCTTATGCTTAGCTCCTTTTGAGTGGTGGCATTAACTTCTGTATACGTTGACGACCTTGGGCTACTCACTTCTTAACTTTTCTGTGCCACTTAACTACTCTGTCCCTGTTACTTTATCTGTAAAATGTTCAGCACTTGGAACAGTGCTTCGCACATAGTAAGTGCTTAACAAATGCATTATTATTATCATTATATGCCTGATATATGACCATGCACCCAGTGACACCGAATAAATAGTATGGCAGGAATCTTGTCGACCCCTCTGTTATATTGTACTCACCCAAGCACTTGGTACGGTGCTTTGTACACAGTCAGCACACAATAACTGCAATTGATCAATTTATTGATTTGGGGGATAAAACCAGGGTAATCAGAATTCTTCAAAAGTAGTGTGTTGAGGGCCTCTGTGTATATTAAAATGAATCAGGCATTAGAAAAGGTGAAAATAGTAATCATGGTTTCTTATTTTTATTAAAACCACTTTTAGAAAACATGAAAAGTAACATCATCACGGTAATCATTTTTGAAGTGGCGTTGGTACTTAAAATTCTTGATGGGCATAAAATGTGTTGCGTTATTTACAACTCTAGTGACAAGTCTGGCATTGTTCATTCGCTCCCAATGTAATGGAGGTCTTGAAAAATGACTTGATTTTGCCCAAGATCACACCAAGTCAGTGGCAGTAATAAGGCACAGATTCAGCTCTCTGAATTTCCCTACGCTATAGACGATAAATGCTTGGAGCTTATTTAATGTTTTGTTGAAGAAATTCCATGGAATCTGCCAATTTTTTAATGGCACTAATATTTGATTTGTACACAAATAAACTTCAGGAGGATTAAGAGGAGAGTTTGGTTAAGCCGTATTAAAGCAAAAGAAAATTAGAGAATTAGGACAAAGAAAGGACCGTTTGATTTTGCTAAGAGATCACTGGAAATCTTAAAATAGAATTGTGGACTGCAACTTGAAGCTATGCCACACCAGCTGTATTGAAACATTATCGTGTCTGATGAGCTCTTTTCAAAAGAAGCTACTTTGGGAAACTAATTGTGAGTTTTTGAAGTGGATAACTATGGTTAAGGGTATTGAACTGAATTCTCAGATAAAAGGATCTCTTTTCAGAATCTCATTTGTCTCCCTAGGTAAAAATCAAAAACATGAATCAAACATTCATGAATACGTTTATTTTGTGATTTTAGGCAATTGTTCTGAACAATAGCAATGGTTTTGTTGATTATCGTGAATATGAGGGGTTGTAATATGGCCTTATGTGTTTTCTAAAATTATCATTCATTCATTCAATTCATTCAGTCGTATTTATTGAGCACTTACTGTGTGCAGAGCACACTTAATGGTCTTAATATGCTGGAATCAAAAAGTGGGGAAAGTTGTCACTTGGAATTTCAGCAGAATTTGATACAGAGGCAAAATATACAAACTTGTATTGTTTTTTTCCTTGAAGGACTATTTGAAAGAACAGCTGGTTTCTGAGAGCATTTCAGAAGAGAATACTGCACCCATCAGACCTCTAAAATTGGCCTTTCCAAGTACGGAAGAGAAACCTTTTGTCTTTAACCCTTTCCAGGTGCATAGACTGTTTAGAGAAACCATGTTAGATGAGGTAAGTGTAATGATAGCAGTGCAGTTATGAAATCATGTTATCCAGTTCACTAGCATGAATATAATTCAAGCAGAACATGATAATATTGTGTAATTGACCACTTAGTTTACTTGTTGCTCTTACTTCCAATTGTTTGATTTATTACCACTTTTTAGAAAGTATTTTACTTTATTTCAGTAAGGTACTAAAACCATAGAGAAGCAGCGTGGCTTAGTGGAAAGAACAGGAGCTTGGGAGTCAGAGGTCGTGGGTTCGAATCCCAGCTTCATCATTTGTCCACTGGGTGGCCTTGGGCAAGTCATTTAACTTCTCTGCGCCTCAGTTACCTCATCTGTAAAATGGGGGTGAAGACTGTGAGCCCTACATGGGACAACCTGATTATCTTGTATCTACCCCAGCGTTTAGAACAGTGCTTTGCACATATTAAGTGCTTAACAAATACCAACACTATCATTATGTGAATGATTCCTGCCTAAGGTATGATTAGAAAGGCCTCAAACTTGAGTCAGTGAGTCCATTATGGATGTAATGTCTGCTAATGTCATTGGACATTGGATGGCATGTGTGTGAAACAGCATTCAGTTATTTCTTTAAAGTTGGCTTGAGTGTCAATTTAAACACTTTTAAATGATCACTCTAAACCATGACTTTATAGATATTCATAAATTTAAATATATAATTGCTGACATCAACTGAAAACATTTTCACTAGATATTTCAATGGCTATTCTGGAGTAATAGCCCAATTAATAAGATAAGTTTTGCCTTATGAACCTCTTGACTCCAACATAATTTATTTTTTCTTTACTTCTTGGAATGCTTTTGAAAACGCTTTGAACTGGCAAGACAGAAGAGAGATTGCTTGACCTAGAAATCTGATGAAAAAAAAATTAAAACAATGCCCTAATTTAGGATGCAGAAAATGTTTTTATCAAACCCGCTATAGCCCTAGCCACCATTCATCACTACTGTAGTAGAATAAGACCTTCAGATACTGACAACTCAGGGCAAAATTTTTCTGTATGAAAGATTGATTAATCAGCAAGCAACATGGCATGGTTATTGTTGCAATTTGTGGAGTGTAAAAACTTGAGCACAAATTGTACTATTTCATTCTGATATTGAAAACTATGCTAACATTTTTATACTTAGGTTTTAAAGAGCAGAAGGGAGGAATTTTTCTACGAGGACCCGACCCTCTTAATCCCTGATACATTTGCTGAACCTTTAATTTGTCCGGCTTTGACTTTAAAATCACTGTTTCAGATGACTTATTTTATTAAACCACTTATATTAAGTATATCTATATGTAACGTGAACATTTGTTTTTGACCAATAGGAATAGTTTTGTCTAAGTAATTAAATGTGGATTATAGGCCATGTCCATGTTTATAACAGCCATCTATTTATTGAAATGCTTTACACAACTCTAAAATAAACTATCAAACACTAATTAAGATACAGTCCATGCTCTGAAACCCAGAAAAAACAAATTTCTTTCCTGACAAACTTTTCGCTGACAACCAAAAATATCGATTGAATTGCTCCATAAAAAGTTGCCAGTGTTTTTGCGATTGAATCAAACTCACAGAGAAAATGGTTGGGCCAAATGCCATCAACAGTTGGAAGAATAACGACTGGAAAATTGATTTATCTTTTAATAAATACTGGTTACATCCCCACATGGATTTATAAATGAATTGCTGTCTTATTGGCATAGAAGCCTTCTTCTGTGGACATGATTGATGTCATCTGTCTAGTCCTTGTTCTAGACTCCCTCCTTCTTAGTTAGTCTGTTCCAGCTGGAGCTTTAATTTACTGATCATATTAACTCTGATTAATAACTAACAATGCCTTCTTCTCATACATCAACAGTCGGCCACATCTAAATGGGACTGGGATTGGTCAAACTTGCTGCCAAGTTATCTGGGACTGAATAAAATGACCTTCAAGGTGCTCCTGGAAAACAGGTAACAGAATTCAAAGAGATTTTATTGGACAGGGTTTAGCTTTTCTGTATTATTTAGCAGGACTCTAAAGAAAAATTATGAATTCAATAGAAAAAAATCATTTTTCGTGGATGATGCTCAAAAGTGAAGTGATTCCTAAGTGTTATTTTTATATGAATCTTGCAGTAAAGCAATTATTACAGTAAATGAAATTAATCTAAAGAGGAAATCCCAATATATTTGCTAATTGTACACTTTATAAATAACAATAATGGAGATGTTCAGCAATGCTTTAGCTGTTCATCATTTCCATAGAATTCTACTGGTTAAACATGGCCTACAACTTTCTATATATATATATTATATGTGTATATGTATTATATATGTGTGTATATATATATATAGTATATGTGTATGTATATATGCATTTAAGTATGTATATATTAGCATACTTATTATATATACTATATATAGTTATATATACTTACTATAAGTATATAAGTATATTAGCATACTTATTATATATACTATATATAGTTATATATACTTATTATATATACTTATATATTACATACTTATATACCTATATATTTATATAAACATATATATATTTATTCTTACTTATTACTTATTGCTTATATGTATACTTATTCTTACTTATTACTTTATATATGTACTTATTTCAATCTATAGCATTTATATATCTGTTCACCTGTAGATGTATATTTGTGTGAGTGCATTGTCTGTGTACAAGATTTTCCATTTGCCAGCTACTACAAAACTTCAGTCTTCTTCAGACCTTCTTAGGACTGTGAGACCTGGCCTGATCTCAGATGCCACATACATCTCGTGGAACAGCAATCCCACTAATATCATAAGTATTGATTGAGTGCCTACGACATGCAGAACACTGTAGTGAACTCGTGGGAATATACGGTAAAAGTAGTAATATTGACAATCTCCAAATGGAATTTACCATCCAGTGTTTAGCATCAAGTAGCAAAATAGGATCCCACAGTAAGTGCTCAATAGTTCCGTTGAATGATTGATCAAAACCTGGAGTGCAGTCAGTCCACCAGCATTGAAAAAACGCGTGTGGTATCATATCTTCACTTGATGAGTGCTATCAGTGATTGCTAATTCACCTCATCCAACTGTGTGACCAACAATTCCTCCCAAATCTTGGGCATGGAAAGATTGTATAGTCTATACAGTGACTCATCTTCTAGACTGTGAGCCTGTTGTTGGGTAGGGATTGTCTCTATCTGTTGCCGAATTGTACTTTCCGAGCACTCACATCCAGTGTTTAGCATCAAGTAGCAAAATAGGATACAGTAAGTGCTCAATAGTGCCATTGAATGACTGATCAACACCTGAAGTGCAGTCAGTCCACCAGCATTGAAAAAATGCATATGGTATCATATCTTCACTTGATGAGTGCTATCAGTGATTGCTAATTCACCTCATCCAACTGTGTGACCAACAGTCCTTCCCAAATCTTGGGCATGGAAAGATTGTATAGTCTATACAGTGACTCATCTTCTAGACTGTGAGCCCGTTGTTGGGTAGGGATTGTCTCTATCTGTTGCCGAACTGTACTTTCCGAGCACTCAGTACAGTGCTGTGCACACAGTAATTGCTCAATGAATACTGTTGAATGAATGTGATGTTTTTGAAATCTCCCGTCACAGCCATCCTACTTCATCGCTCGTCATCAGTTATAGTTATTAAGGGCTAACTGTGTGCAGAGCACTGTCCTAAGCACTTGAGAGGGAACAGTACTGCCAAATTGGTAGAGACACGTTCCCTGCCCAGAATGAGCTTACGGCCTAAAGGGGGAGATAGATTCATTGTAAATATATAATTTAGAATAATTTATAGGTATGTTCCATACGTCTAATGGGCAACTGGCAATTTGTGATCCTGTCATAACATTTTTATATACAGATATAGCACATCTACATGTTTTGTTTTGTTGTCTGTCTCTGCCTTCTAGACTGTGAACCCGTTGTTGGGTAGGGACCATCTCTATATGTCGCCAACTTGTACGTCCCAAGCGCTTAGTACAGTGCTCTGCACACAGTAAGTGCTCAATAAATACGAGTGAATGAATGAATGACTGAATAAATGCTGTTGCCAGAATTTCTCTAGAAGTCGGATGTGATGTATCCAAGCCTTCTAGTCATCTGTTGAAGGTTAAAAGCCAAATAATTACTCTATAGACCTACAGCGTTATCTGAAATTTGACACTACACTGACAGAACATTTGATGTCAGGCTCCAAAGACATGTTTGCCCTCCTTATTCAGTTTTCTACATCAGGTCCTCGCTCATCGGCATCACAGCATTCACTCTCTTCAGGTATGCTGTAAGGAACCACATAGTGTTCTTAAAGTGCTCTGCACACAGTAAGCGCTCAATAAATACGATTGATTGATTGATTAAAGTACTGGATCTGACACTGCCTGTGTCACCAAGGGTCTGTTCAATCTTGGCATTCATTAGAGTACAATGCAGCAATAAGCAGTCACGTTCCCTGCCCACAACAGGCGTACAGGCTGGCATCTTTTCTCTAGTCATGTACGTTCCTTACCTTAATGTGACTCTCATAATGTAGACACTTATTTAGAAGTCTCTTTTTGGTCATGATAATAAGAAACTGCAAGGTGTTAGTGAGGCATTTTTGGACTCCTACCGCCATTATGTCTGAGCCGTGGTAACTCAGATGCATTCATTCATTGTTGTATTTGTTGAGCGCTTACTGTGTGCAGAACACTGTACTAAGCACTTGGAAAGTACAATTTGGCAACAGAGACAGTCCCTACACAACAACGGACTCACTCCCACCCAATCCTGATGTATCTTGCGGCAGTAGCTCTCTGTTGTCCTAATTACTGTGAAGAGGGGGTCTCCTGGGGTTGGGACCTTGGAGAAATTCTCTAATGGACCCTTCTCTTCCCCTATATCCCAGGTATTCCCTATATTCCCTTCCCGGGTTCTAATCCCGGCCCCACCACTTGTCAGCTGTGTGACTTTGGGCAAGTCACAACTTCTCTGTGCCTCAATTAACTTCATCTGTAAATTAGAGATTAAGACTGTGAGCCCCACATGGGACAACCTGATTACCTTGCATCTACCCCAGCGCTTAGAACAGTGCTTGGCATATAGTAAGTGCTTAACAACTACCATCATTATTATTATTATTATATATTCCTACCCAAATGTAAATTGTCATATTTTAAGAGCAAAGATGTTCCTTTCCTCATGACTCATTAACCTCCCTCTTTTGACATTTAGCAGTGAAACCCTTATTTGCTAAATGGTTCAGAAAATAAAGGGGAAGATTTGAAGGTGGTGTCTGATGACAAAGGCATTGAACCAAGCAATTACAAACATACTTCCGTGAAAGCAAATCTCAGAAAGTGTATGAAAATAGAACCGATAAATATATAGTGTCTGAAATACAGATGATTTATACCTTTCAGTGTAGCAGCTTTTCCATTATACAAGATAGGAGCTGTTTAAATGTGTCAGGAAATTTGCTTCCTTTCTAATGTGTCAAATACATGCTTTTCTTTTGAATATTATTTAAAGGTAAATAGAATGATTACACACCCACTTGTTAAATTGTAATTTTTTTCAAGTTTCTGACATCAAGTTCTTAATATTATCTTTGCGGTTTAAAAGAAATCCAAAATAAGAAGTCTAAAAGAGATTGATTACTCCCAAATGGTTCCCAAGCATTGTCAGCAATAATCTACAAATTACATTAAAGATCTATGCTATTTTAAGTCTCTAAATGTACTGAATAGGAGACGGGCTCGGAATTGAGCAAATGCAATAGAATATGATGATAGAAGAGGTGGGGAAACATTTTAAGGTAGTATTTTGGATGCCTTCCAAGTGAATAACAACCAAGAAATGAGGAGAACCCCAGAGTAGAAAACCCATTCAAAATGGGATGTTAGAGTGGATTATTTTTGTAATTCCTCATAGAAATAGCCACTCTTTAATCAGGATGGTAAATACATTTCCTCATCATCAGTGGTATTTATTGAGCACTTACTATGTGCAGAGCAACAAGTACTAAGTGCTTGTGAGAATACAACAGAGTTGCCTACAATGAGCTCACAGTCTAGAAGACGTAGTCTTTTTTAGTGGTTTAGTTTTTAAAGGAAGAAAAAAGTATAATCTGGTTCTAAAAGTGGGAATGTCCCCAGATTAGCCCAACAATTTTCTGGTGGATTCTTTACTGCACTGGAATAAAATATTAGACTAGAACATTTGGCTTAGGTGCTGTTGGCAAATTGGAATGTTTGCTCAACAACCCAAGCCTTTTTAGATTCAGCTTTCCTCACTGTCAGAAAAATGGCTTTTGTGCACACACATGAGCACTGGTTTTGGTTTTGAACACAAATGCCTATATATGGCAGAGATGTGTGTGAAACAACAATTTTAACCAATATTTATTGATCTCCTCCAGGCTGTAGGACACAGTGCAATTTTTGAGTTGGTTTCCAAGTTTTGATTCGATCCAGTTGCTGCCCTCAAAGCACTTACATTGTAGCATTTGTAAACAATTTCCATTCTGACTTTATTATTTTTGAAAATACGAACATATCCTCGAAACAATTAAAATAAAAGTAACGCAAAACTATCTCTTCCATGGTATAATTTTTATATCTAAATTTTTCTCATCGTGTGAGATATTACTAAGTAACTTTTGAGAATCCTTGTCGAATTGATAAACTGAAAGCAATGGAACTTAAAGGTGTGTATTTAAGTGCTTTGGGGTGAATATCAAAGTGTTTATTAAATACTAATAATTGATTAATGGATATTTAAAGAAGGGTAAACAATCCAGATAGCATGCTTGAGGGAAACCCAAGATGCAATCAGGAATAATGTTTCTGGAAATGCCATTGAAAAGGCAGCTTGAAGAAATGGATTTGGGGAGACTGCAGGTAGTTGAGGAGGGAGTTAGAAGTCAAATCTGGAATTTAGAGGGTGGCATGTCTTGGTTGGGTAGAAATTCACCAAAGAAGTAGGAATATTGGGGATAAAGATCACAGGGAAAGAGGAGGACAAAAAGTTCAGCCTATCTCAAATGGTCAAAGACTAGAAATTTACGTCAATCATGTTAAAAAAAATCCTTTATTTCATATCTGACCACACACCAAAATGGACTTAAAATATCAAGGAAATTTTAGTCAGTGAGTCAGCTTCTGTGAGCTAGAATATAGTTTTCACAAGCTTCCCAAGATGATTACTGTTGCTTTTCTAATTTGACTCAACTGTGGAGCCAAATTTTGTTCTATTTTTAAGATATTGCAAGTCCAGCCCCAAGAAAAGCCTGCTAAATTCAGTACTGTGTGCTTGGAAAAGTGCTATCATTTGACAAGCGCTTAGTATAGTGCTCTGCACACAGTAAGTGCTCAATAAGTACAAATGAATGAATGAATACATCAATCAATCAATCATATTTGTTGAGCATTTACTATGAGTATAGCAACATCTTAGCACTTGGGAGAGTACAGTGCGACAGAATTAGTGACACGTTCTCTGCCCATAACGAGCTTACAGTCTACAGAGGGAGACAGGTGTTAATAGGAATAAATGGGTAACGTTTACTATATAATTTAAAGATACGTATGCAAGTGCTGTAAGGATGGGTGTGGAGCGAATATCAAATATCCAAAGGTCACAGATGGAAATTTGTAGATGTTGCAGAAGGGAGAGCTAGTTGGGGAAAAGAGGGCTTAAAAGGGGATGTGACCTTAGTAATGCTTTGAAGGTGGAGAGTGACTTCTCAAAGATCTCACTCTGATGAGCTATTTTTAGGAAGCTATTTACAGATATCTTTTCTTTGATGTTTTTTGGTTATCAATGCAGTTAGAAAGTGTATTTAAAAATCTAACTTTGATAGTATAGGAAAATTCAGGCTTAACCCTGTAATTGTGAAACGTGAGCCAGTGGTGATGGTAAGTTTACCTTTTGAAAAGTATGATGTTTACATGATGTCCAAACACTAGAGTTTTCAAGTGAGATGTAATAAATGTCTCTAACATTATAGTTTTATTGGTGAAATAATTGTTACTATGAGCATAGAACAAAGGAAAGTCAGTCATTTTGCAACTGGAATACAAATGGTATAAAGCTTAATTTTGGGTTCTATTCTCTCCTTTGTTTTGGGTGGGCACAACCCTCTTCCTGGATCATGGCTCAATCCATGGTATTTATTGAGCTCTCACTAAGAGCAGAGCACTGTATTAAGAGCTTGGGAGAATATAACAGAGTTGGAGTTCCCTGTCCACAAGGAACTTACAGACTAGTCAAGGAGAGACAGACATTAATGTGAATAAATTACGGGTATGTATGGAATTGCTGTGAGGCTGAGGGTAGAGTGCTTAATGAGAAGCAGCGTGGCTCAGTGGAAAGAGCCCGGGCTTTGGAGTCAGAGGTCATGGGTTCAAATGCCGCCTCTGCCACTCATCAACTGTGTGACTTTGGGCAAGTCACTTAACTTCTCTGGGCCTCAGTTACCTCATCTGTAAAATGGGGATTAAAACTGTGAGCCCCACATGGGGCAACCTGATCACCTTGTAAATTCCCCAGCGCTTAGAACAGTGCTCTGCACATAGTAAGCACTTAATAAATGCCATTATTATTATTATTATTAATGGGTACAAATCCAAGTTCATAGACAACACAGAAGGGAGAGGGGCTGGGGAAAGGGAGGCTTAAAGTAGGAAGGCCTCTTGGAAGAGACGTGACTTAATAAGGCTTTGAAGATGGGGAAAGTGGCAGTCTGTCGTATATGGAAGAGGAAGGAGTTCCACTCAATGGGAGGTTGCAGGCAAGGGCTTGGTGAGCCCACTGTTGGGTAGGGACTGTCTCTATGTGTTGCCAATTTGTACTTCCCAAGCGCTTAGTACAGTGCTCTGCACATAGTAAGCGCTCAATAAATACGATTGATGATAGAGAAGAACAAAGTACAAAAAATTAGCGTGGAGGGAGCAGAATCATTATTGATTTCCCTCCTGGATTCTCTGAGTTTCTTGGGCTTAAGCAGTCTTCCCAAAAGATAACACTCTGTACCTAAGCAGTCACATTTCTCTATTATGAAAAATCAGATGATGGAAAGGCCGGCTCCAAAATCAGGTCTATCGTGCTCTGCCTCTTTCCCAGCCTGAGGTCGTCCAACAAGGCACTGTAGTCCCAGATACGGGAGGGAAAAGTAGCTCTGCATAGAAGCACTCTGCTCATG
Organism: Tachyglossus aculeatus; assembly: GCF_015852505.1. Taxonomy (NCBI): domain Eukaryota; kingdom Metazoa; phylum Chordata; class Mammalia; order Monotremata; family Tachyglossidae; genus Tachyglossus; species Tachyglossus aculeatus. The sequence continues at coordinate 26,970,732 of NC_052088.1, read as the reverse complement.
CATGGTGAGAAAATACTCTCATTCTAACGGAGAACTGTGAAGATGTCTTTTTTTGGATCGTTTCCAGACCCAATTATTTTAAAGAGGACAATTGGCTCAGGGAAGTTTTAGGACGATAATATAAGACAAATGGGTAGCTGTTATAAAAGATAAAGCAGCGTGGTGTAGTGGCTAGAGCACAGGCCTGGCAATCAGAAGGTCATGGGTTCTAATCGCAGCTCCGCCACTTCTCTGCTGTGTGACCTTGGGCAAGTCACTTCACTTCCCTGTGCCTCAGTTACCTCATCAGTAAAATGGGGATTGAGACTGTGAGCCCCATGTGGGACAGGGACTATGTCCAACCCGATTAGCTTGTATCTACCCCAGCGTTTAGTTCAGTGCCTGGCACATAGTAAGCACTCAACAAATACCATAATTATTATTATTATAAAGGTCCCCACTAGACTCTGACAGCAGCTACAAGCTCTGGAAGCAGAGGCATCCTGTTTAGGGTCTGTACTTTTTAGAAAACACTCTCATAAAGCACTACTAGAAGAAAGGAGAAGCAACATGCAGAGTGGTCAGAGACTGTGAGCCCGTTGTTGGGTAGGGACCGTCTTTATACGTTGCCAACTTCTACTTCCCAAGCGCTTAGTACAGTGTACTGCACACAGTAAGCGCTCAATAAATACGATTGAATGAATGAATTGACTTGGGGTCTAATCCCGGCTCTGCCACTTGTCTACTGTGTGACCTTGGGCAAGTCACTTAACTTATCTGTGCCTCATTTACTTCTTCTGTAAAATGGGGATTTCTTGACGAGTCCTATGTGGGACAGGGACTGTGTCCAACTGGATTACTTTGTATTTACCCCAGAGCTTAGAACAGTGCCTGGCAACTAGTAAGTGCTTAACAAACACTATTAAAAAAGAAAAGATAAGAACCATATACCCATTTCATATTTGCATCCGAAGTTAATTTGTGTGCTATTAAAGGCTGCGTCCTTTCCTTCCATCCAATCAATCACAGAACCAATGAGTAATACAATTAATGAAAGGAATTCAATCAATGAGTGGTATTTGAGCGCTTACTATGTACCAAGCACTGTACTAAGCACTTGGGGACAGTACAGCACAACAGAATTAGCCGACATGTTCCAAATCTTTTGTAACATATGCAGACTTTCAAAAATACCAAAAAATGGATATAAATTAACCATTAAGTAGAGACTTTTAGAGTTCTTGAGTTAATCATGATGGTTCACATGGGGTATTGCTTATGGGTGACACTGACATTTTTCAGGAATCCAGATGTGCGTTTCCTGATCGATCCAGCTATCTCAGCCACACGGATAATTTCTCCTCTAGACTGTATGGTTGTTGAAGACAGAGAATGTGTTTGTTATATGATTGCACCATATTCCCCCAAGCGCTTAATACAGTGCCCTGCACACAGTAAGCACTCACTAAATATTATTAATTGAATTGCTTAGTAGTTGCCAGAAACCAGACCTTTTTTAGAGATCAAGGACTTTGGGAAGATCCATCATTACAATGTATACAGCTCTTGGAGTTGAATCCTGAACTTTATATCTCTTATGTCTGTAAAACTATTTATGCTCTGGTCCACTCTTTCAACCCATTTGACAATTCAAGGAGGATATGGTTAATTATATTTTTTTCACTAGCCTGTCCAGAAGAACAGTAAGATTAGTAATTTCTCTCAAACTTCCTTCCTGAAGATGGTAATTATGGTGGCATCTTTGAGAGCATGAGGCATTTCCTCAGGATTCCTTATTCAGTATAACAGGTTCAGATAGCTAAGCATCGGGTCTCCCTCCTTTTTGTCAGGAATACCGTTAAATCCACAGTTTTATTATGTTACATGGCTTTGACTTCCCTGGTATGTTCCTTAAAATTGGCTGCATTTTGACCAATTATCCATGCTTTGAAACATAGCCCCCTCAGGGGAGTAAATCGTGTTTAGAAGATCAGTGTGGTGTACTTGCCATTTTCATAAGATTCCTAATCTAAATATGACATCTCAATAAATCTAATGATCCTCAAAATACACTGATTCTTTGGACAGAAGAAGTAACAGCACTATATATGCTCTACCTAACACCAGAGGAAGGTTTCAGAATTGCCATTCTAAAAGTTAACACTATGAAATATGTCATTGAGGAAAGCATTTTTTATGTTCATCTTTAGATTGACAGGTTATGACAAAACTGCTTTCATGTTGCTTGAATACATCTTTTGTCTAGTTTTACATGCTTTTTGACTTGTCTAGAAAATGACATATTGAGGTTTTCATTAGCTTTAACCAGCTGTGATTTTCTTTATGGAAGATACCTTGGTAGGACTATAAGTTGAAGGCGAATAAACCAGTGAAGCCCAGAAAGGCCATGGCCCTTTTTCAGATGGTAGCGATGAGCTGAAAGACTCATTAATCAGCAGTGGAGTCACAGGTGTGATGGCTTTCCTAGAAACTGCCAATGGACTGTGAAAGTCACATCCAACATGCTAAACTATCAGACTAGGCACATCTAAAGGCATTTAACTTGCAGTTCAACGTCTTAATTTCTTTCCATAATTTTTTAAATCTAGAAATAAAACAGCCGTTTTAAGTGATATCAGTCCTTTTTTCAAGTTTAGCATTGTTAGCTGTAAACATCCTGAAAAAGTGTAAGACGTTCGGAACACATTTATGGATGCTAAATTGTAAACTTCTTGGATGGAATCCATTTCTTCAAACTTATTTTATTTCCACAGCTGAATTCTCTTCTCTTCAAAATGAGGGTGCTTGAGAAGTGTTGTCAAATGATTACTACCTTCAGAAACCTCATTTTAGTAAGTTGTAGTTTTGATAAACTTGATGGTTTTCCAGATTTAAAATATTGGGGTTTTCCTGCCACAGGGTAATCTGGCTGTATTTGGGGATAAGAAGTCATGATTAAAAATGAGAGCAGACTAAACACTGGAAACCAATATGGCATAGAGTTTGTTTCTTTACCGGATAAAGAAAATCTAGGATTTCTTACACTTTAAAAAGCTCTAGGTAATCTGGACTTCTGGGATATTAACAAAAAAAAAACCTAAGAAAAATCTCTGAAACCACTGTTTAAACAAAACCTTTATTTTGTGTTTCCTGAAGCTAATTACAGGTATCTTTGTGTTTTGCATGTGCTAAAAAAAGTCCTACTTAGCAAATTTAGGCCTACCAATTTTTGGCAGGGAACAGCAATGGTTACCCAAAACAGAACAGATACGGATGAGTGTGGAATAGCATGACTAGGTAGTGAAAGTAAGTGGATTGATTGATTTATTATTCTCCATTGATTAAGCATCACCAGAGCTGGATTGAGCTGCCAGGACCTGGGAAAATAAATGCCTGTGGGCTTTTCTGAGTCATTCCTGGTTGTTTTACAACTACAAAAAAGAAGCATTCAGTGAAAGGCTGAAAGATATTTTGGATCTTGTACAGTACAAAATACAAAAATGGGAGCAGGTCAGTAAAGGCAAGTGACAAAAGAAAATATCTATTGCCAGTCTTAAATACCGGGGCACTGGAGGTACTCCTATGCAGTCTCTTCTTCTTGCTGAGTTCCCATTATCTGGCCGTAATATCCAGGTCTCCTAATGATACTAATGATTGTGGTATTTCTTAAGCACTTACTATGTGCCAAACACTGTTCTAAGTGCTAGGGTAGATACAGGGTAATCAGATCGGACACAGTTAATCCCCATTTTACAGATGAGGTAACTGAGGCACAGAGAAGTTATGTGACTTTCCCAAAGTCACACAGCCGGGATTTGAACCCCTGACCTCTGACTCCAAAGCCTGTGCTCTTTCCACTGAGCCATGCTGCTTCTCAGCCTCTTTGCAAGGCTGACTGAACTAATTAATCAATCAGTGGTATTTATTGAGCACTAACTAGGTGCTGAGCACTGTATTAAGCACTTGGGATAGTATACTGCAACAGAGTTGGTAGGTATGTTCCCTGCCCAAAATGAACTAAATAAATAAATGTGTACCTGAAAAAGAGTACAGTATAAGGAGCCCATTACAATTCCACTTAATACAAAATTCCATTCACATTAAATATAGTTGCACTTTTCAGAATGTTTTGAACTTTTCATAGTCACGTCAATTAGTTGTTAGATTTACATTTCATAGATTTAAGGACCTAAAACGTCATTGAATAACTTGAAGTAGCTCTTGTAGGAATGGGATAGTTAAATCTAGAGTGATAGCTCACTCACTTTCAGTTGGAATATGCAACTGCGGCCGTATCACTTTAATGGATTTTTAGATGTTATTGGTGACTGAAAAGTATGCTTTATAATAAGATTGATGTCCATTTACTTTTTACCTATACTGTTGATAGGTAATCATTTACTGTTATTGCTTTAATTCCGTAATTATGTAACCCCTGTAGAAACTGCCCTCAAATTATATGAAAATGTTCCCCTTGTCATAATAAAAATTCTGATAAATGCATTTAAGTAAAGCTAACTCCTGCCAATAAAGTGTTAATGAAATTAACAATAAAAAGTATAATGATTTCTACTGGGATAATTACATGGGTAATTTAACAGTAGATCTGGATAAAAACTGAAAGCATGTGTATCATGTACGGCTAAACCTCTGTAAATGATGTATTGAAAATCTAAGACTTTCTCATTGTTTTCCAAATACAAAAGAAATCTTTAAAAATGTTAAATAAGGGAAACATAAGAAAAAGTTTTTATTTTTTTCTTTCTCATCAGGACTTCTAAAGTATTTCCTCACTTTGTTTCATGTGATCTATGGTCTCTGCATTGTATAAAGTAGCATTAAATATGCTTGTTAGTCTTTAAAAAAGATAATCTATTCCTTTATAATTAATTAAAGTGTAATACAGAATGCCACTTCTGTAAAGTCACTGAATTTAGAAAAAACCTAATTTGATTAGAAAAAATGGTCTCGACATATGGACCCTGTTCACATATATTTGTGTGTATATGTTTGTGTTTTTATGTAACAATTTAACTTCAGAAAGACTTCGCATTCCAAACTTTTGTTCCGTTACACTTCTTGCAGAAAACAAACTACTGATAATATCACTTGCAATGAAAAATATTGTAAAAGTATTCTTTTTCAAAAGGCAAAGTACAGTTTTAAATATATCCAATTGCAGTATTAGTTTCAGACAATCTGAAAATTAAGTGCTTTGGTTATTATTTTCAAAATCCACCGACTACCTCTTGTCTTTCAGGCTTGAGACATAGTGATCATCTTTTTTTTTTCCCCCTTTTTGGTATTTGTTGCTACGACCTTACTATGTGCTGGGCACCGTAGATACAAGCTAATCAGGCTGAACACATTCCATGTCCCACATGGTGCTCAGTTTTAATCCCCATTTGACAGATGAGATAACTGAGGCACAGAAAAGTGACAGAGCGAGGTTCATTCATTCATTCATTCAATCGTATTTATTGAGTGCTTACTGGGTGCAGAGCCCTGTACTAAACATTTGGAAGCAGCGAGAAGCAGTGTGGCTCAGTGGAAAGAGCCTGGGCTTGGGAGTCAGAGGTCGTGGGTTCTAATCCCGGCTCTGCCACTTATTGGCTGTGTGACTTTGGGCAAGTCACTTCACTTCTCTGTGCCTCAGTTACCTCATCTGGAAAATGGGGATTAAGACTGTGAGCCCCATGTGGGACAACCTGATTACCTTGTATCTCCCCCAGTGCTTAGAACAATCAATCAATCAATCAATCATATTTATTGAGCGCTTACTGTGTGCAGAGCACTGTACTAAGTGCTTGGGAAGTACAGGTTGGCAACATATAGAGACAGTCCCTACCCAACAGTGGGCTCACAGCCATGAACAGTGCTTGGCACATAGTAAGCGCTTAACAAATACCGTTATTATTATTATTATTGTTATTATTGGAAAGTACAATTCGGCAACAGATAGAGACAAACCCTACCCAACAACGGGCTCACAGTCTAGAAGGGGGAAACAGACAACAAAACAAAGCAAGTAGACAAGCATCAATAGAATCAAAATAGATAAATAGAATTATAGGTATATATATATCATTAATAAAATAAATGGAATAATAAATATGTACATATATACTCAAGTGCTGTGGGGCAGGGAAGGCGGTAGAGTAGAGGGAGGGAGTAGGGGTGATGGGGAGGGGAAGAGGAGCAGAGGAAAAGGGGGGTGCTCAGTCTGGGAAGGCCTCCTGGAGAAGGTGAGCTTTCAATAGGGCTTTTAATGGGGGGAAGTGAGCTAGTTTGGTGATGTGAGGAGGGAGGACATTCCAGGCCAGAGGTAGGACTTGGTCCAGGGTTCGACGGCGGGACAGGCGAGAACAAGGCCCAGTGAGGAGGTTAGTGGTGGCAGAGGAGCGGAGGGTGCGGGCTGGGCTGGAGAAGGAGAGAAGGGAGGTGAGGAAGGAGGGGGCAAGGTGATGGAGAGCTTGGAAGCCAAGAGTGAGGAGTTTTTGCTTCATAGGAAGGTGGCTAGGCAACAACTGGAGATTTTTGAGGAGGGGGTGACATGCCCAGAGCGTTTCCGTAAAAAGATAATCCGGGTAGCGGAGTGAAGTAGGGACTGAAGTGGGGAGAGACCGGAGGTTGAGAGATCGGAAAGGAGGCTGATGCAGTAATCCAGTCGGGATTTGATGAGCGATTGAACCAACAAGGTAGCGGTTTGGATGGAGAGGAAAGGGAGGATCTTGGCAGTGTCCCACGTACTTTTGACTCCCAAGCCCGTACTCTAGTCACTAGGCAATGCTACTTCCCTTGTTCTTATTAATAATAATAATAATGATAATGGCATTTATTAAGCACTTAACATGTGCAAAGCACTGTTCTAAGCGCTTCATCTCCTTGTTTCTGTTTCTCTCTCTCCCTCCTCCCATCCCTCTCAAACCTAGAGCATTTTTAATAGCCAAAACAAGCAATCAGGGGAACTGATGTAATTGAGTCACCAAAATCAACGTACCATATCATTTGATGATGATAGTCATATACCGATAGCCAATCTGTTTCATTAAGAAAGTCTGCAATGGCCTTAATAACACAAGCAACCCACTCTCTTTAACATCAATGTCTCCCACTACATATAAAGTAATGTAGTCAAGGTAAAGTATAAAGTGTAAAAAGGAGGCTCTTCACATGTATTTTATCTTGTTAGAGTAACAGAGAATGCCTCCCTTCATGGTTTTTTTTATATCATTTCTTTAAAGGTGTTTTTGAATAATAAGGACTTTCAGGATAATCTTTCTATGAATGAATATTCATTCATTCAATCGTATTTATTGAGCGCTTACTGTGTGCAGAGCACTGTACTAAGCGCTTGGGAAGTACAAGTTTGCAACATATAGAGACAGTCCCTACCCTACAACAGGCTCACAGTCTAGAAGGGGGAGACAGACAACAAAACAAAACATATTAACAAAATAAAATAAATAGAATAGTAAATATGTACAAGTGAAATAAATGGAGTAATAAATCTGTACAAACATGTATAAGGGATATATATGCATAATAAATGTATATCTTACAACTGCTGTCTTACCACTTGTAAATGGCCATTTTTTTGCTGCTTCAAAGTTGTATCATTGACTTCAAATCATTTGGAAACACATGTAATGGATAAAGAACGGTGGAAGGATATTCATTCTGATCAATGTCTAATTGGCTTCCTTTTAGATCTAGGATATGGTGGTAATTAGGGATCCAAAGTAGTTAGCTCTCTTTGTTTGGTGTGCTGCTCTTCTTCATTTTCAAAAAATTCAGGACTAGAGTTGTGCCCAGGGAAAGAACAAAATATTAAAATTGAAATGTACTTGGCAGCCTCTAGATAACCACATAATCTTGGTCGCTTATACAGCTCTGCCAGAAACACTACTGTACATTCCTGGACCCAGCCAGCACTATCAGTCACTTGTATTTATTGAGTGCTTACTGTATGCAGAGCACTGCATTAAGCACTTGGAAGAGCACAGCACAACAATATAATAGACACAATCCCTGCTCACAACAAGCTTACTGCCCAAGAATCCCCTAAACAGTGCTACATTATATATTTTACTTTTTGGAGGACAACCTGACTCCATTAAGGAGCTTATTAATGTTTAGATTTGAGACGCCTAGTAAGGCAAGGATAGCTCCACATGCCACTAAAGGTCAGAAACCTGTACCCACCGTGATTCTTTTACAAAATGCCAGAGTAATTAATGTATTACCTTTCATTGCAACAGTCCTGCATTATACGACCTTAGTAATGTAATCATTCAGTTGGAACATTTTTGCTGTCTCCCAAGGCCATAAACTTTATATTGAATGGAGTAAAAATTAAACTTAAGTGAATTGTGGAATATTAAAATACGAGGTTTTTATGGGATTATTTTTGCATGGGCTCAAAATTATTTTGCCAGCCAATTTAAAGTACCAAATGTAAAAGCTTATTGAAAGGGTTTGCGTATCTAAACATTTCATTTAACACCAAGGTTAGTTGGGTTAATATTGCTTAGAAAGCCCAGAAAGCTTCCAGACACCCTTGAAGAGGACTCAAGGAATGGTGTCCTTTCAGAGAAGGCTGTCATGAGGTGGATATTGAAAAAAAGAACAGCACTAGGACTCCTAGAAGGTGACCTAACCCAAGTAGGAGTCCCTTAAAATATGAAATTTAGTCATTCCAGTAGCTCTACTGTTGACCCAGTGGAAAGAATACTGTTCTGAGAACTAGTACACCTGTGTTGTGGTTCTGCCTGAGGTGGCTAATGTGGGTGAAGATGGCACATGCCCTTCCCTCTAGACCATAAACTCATCCCACAAATCTGTAAAACTTTGAGGGCAGAGATAGTCTCTACCTAGTCTATTCTATCATACTCTCCCAAGCACTTAGTACGGCAGTGGAAAGAGCCCGGGCTTGGGAATCAGAGGTCATGGATTCTAATCCCGGCTCCGCCACGTGTCAGCTGTGTGACTTTGGACAAGTCACTTAACTTCTCTGTGCCTCAGCTACCTCATCTGTAAAAGGGGGATTAAGACTGTGAGCCCCATGTGGGACAACCTGATTACCTTGTATCCCCCCAGTGCTTAGAACAGTGCAAAGGGGGATTAAGACTGTGAGCCCCATGTGGGACAACCTGATTACCTTGTATCCCCCCAGCGCTTAGAACAGTGCTTGGAACATAGTAAGTGCTTAACAAATGCCATCATTATTATTATAATTATTATCACTACAGTGCTGTGCATGCAATAAGTCCTCATAAATACCATTGATTCAGAACGTAATGTACTCTCGCCGTCCTACTCTCTCATTTTACTCCGTGCCCCAGTGGGAACATGATTAGTATTCATTCATTCAGTCAGTCGTATTTGAGTGCTTACTGTGTGCACAGCACTGTACTAAGCACTTAGAAAGTACAATAGAGACAATCCTTGTCCATACAGGTTTACAGTCTAGAAGGCGGGAAGCTAGGCATCAAAACAAGTAAACAGGCATCAATAGCATCAATATAAGTAGAATTATAGATATATGCACATCAAACAAGTAAACAGGCAATAATGTAAAGGAATAGAATTATAGATATGTACATACACAAGTTCTGTGAGGCAGGGAGTTGGGGGTAGAGCAAAGGAAGCGAATCGGGGTGATGGTGCAGGGAGCGGGAGCTGAGGAAAAGGGGGGCTTAGTCTGGGAAAGCCTCTTGGAGGAGGTGAGCTCTCAGTAGGGCTTTGAAGGGGGGATGTGTGATTGTTTGGTAGATTTGAGGAGGGAGGGCATTCCAGGCTACAGGTAGGACGTGAGACAGAAGAGAACGAGGCCCAGTGAGAAGGTTAGCAGCAGAGGAGAGGAGTGTGTGGGCTGGGCTGTAGAAGGAGAGAAGGGAAGTGAGGTAGAAGGGGGCAAGTTGAGAGAGTGCAAGACGTTGTGCAAACTTCTAGGAATACATTCAAGCCCAACATTCAATCCCTCTGGGCTGGTTCTCTCTGCTTGTCTCTTGTTCCTGATGGGAGACCCCAACAGACTGCAGCATTTGATCAGAATTTGGGCAACCATTCTTAGGAAAAAAATGGATATTCCAGAAAATGCCGAGTTTGGGCCAGTTGGAAAGGGACCAGGTGCTGGAGGACTTCGTGTGTACAGAGGTTAGTTTGGGGAGGTATGGGGATGTGCTATAGAGAAGCAGCGTGGCTCAGTGGAAACAGCACAGACTTGGGAATCAGCGGTCATGGGTTCAAATGCCGGCTCCTCCAATTGTCACCTGTGTGACTTGGGCAAGTCATTTAGCTTCTCTGTGCCTCAGTTATCTCATTTGTAAAATGGGAATTAAGACTGTGGGCCCCACGTGGGGCAACCTGATCACTTTGTATCCTCCCCAGCGCTTAGAACAGTGCTTTGCACATAATAAGCGCTTACCAAATGTCATTATTATTATTATTATTATTATTATATTGTGTTGCGAGGACTGCTAATAAAAAGGGATCTCGCTGAATATTTACATGTGGGAAGTTTAACACACAAAAACCGCTGAGGCCAAAAACCTGGGAGCAGGAATAGATATCACCCAAAATCAGGAAACTACTAGGTCAAATTTTTAAATAGATGTGAAGTTTATTTGCATTGAGTATCTCGGTCACTATCACTTCATCCGCATATATAGAAAGTTGTTTTGGAAATGATTTTTAGAGCCTGGGCTCCTTATTCTCTTTTCACGCTTACCCCTCCATGAAATGTAAAGGGATCACCGAAAGATAAAGAGCAGGAAAATGGCTCCTTTAGGGAACAGTCAATCTGTGGGATTTACTGAACACTTTATTAAGTGTGTGGGAGAATAGGCAGATGCGATTCCTGTCCTCAAGGAATTTGCAATGTAGAGGATACAGTACATCATCATCATTGCATATAGTATATATAGGGCACCTACTGAGTGCAAATCACTGTACTAAGCACTTGGAATTGTACAAAAGAAGCAAAATACACGATCACTGCTTTCCAAACCTACAAATATATTGGAATGAAAATTGCAGAATAAACAATTGGATATACAAGTAAGCAAAATACACACATTTCATAAGTGTTAAGAATAGGGATGAAATATAAAAATGTTAAGGTGATGTTGAATTGATGTGACTAGCCTGTGGATAATTAATCAGGGAAGGCTTGCAGAAGAAGAGGTGGGATTTTAGGGAGGCTCTGAAGAAGGGGAGAGTTGCACCTTGACAGATTATTAGAAGAAGGGGTTCTAGGGTGTGGACTAGTATGTGTAAGAGGCTGGAAGCAGGAGAGTTGGGAATGTGTTGAAAAGTGAGTTTGTTAGGGTCAGTAAGTGCAAGCTAGGAAGTAACTGATGTAAAAAGTTGAAATGAAAGATGGAGAAAGTTAATAGTAAGAAGTTTCTTTTTGATGCGGAGAGGGATGGATAGACAGGGGGTCACTGAGAGGAATAGTTTAGGAGAGGTGTTGAGTATAGTATACTATCACTTCGATATCTCTGCCTTTGAAGTTTGTTGGCCTTCCACTGCAGCACCACTGCATCCCTAATTCCTGGTATTTACCTTTTATATTCTCTGCACTATACTAAAGACTTGGGAAAATACGATACAGTAGAGGGGGCTTTTTGGTTTTGTGTTTTTTCAAAATACCAGCATTCCCTTTAAGAAGCAGTCAAGAACATTCATTACACATAGGATCAGGGACCCTGTCTAATTCTCATCTGTGAATTTTTCCCCAGCATTTAGTACAGTGTTTAATAGATACTATCTACTATCTGGCCTCTTTTAAAATCCATTTCATCCACAGATGGGCTAAGTATCCCATTTAAACCACATATCCAAAGCAGGCGATGAAAGAGTTAACCAGAAAAAGACATTTTCTGGGGAAAAGGAACTGCTTGAGAAAACTAGTAAATTAGGAGAGATATGAAATTAATTATGACTTTAAAATGAGATAGTGAACTCATTCTTTAAATCATTCCTCAACCAGAAAGTGAAGGAGAGATGGTTGTACAGTTAGGAATGAAGACTTTACAGGAGGAAGCATTAACTGAAATTTGGAGTGGGAATACTTTAGAAAACGAAAACATACCTAGATGAGATAAGCTAAATTGTTTGAATCTTAGAATGTTCAGGAAAGTGGCTAACAAGTTAATGGCATCACTTATGACCATTAAAAAATAATTGTGGTGCACTTGATTAAAAATCATAATGGGGAAAGTAAGGGAAGTAATATGAGAGGGAGAAGCAGAATGAGGCCTAAAGCTGGACAGTATTTGATGAGTATCACTGAACTGAGTGTGTTATGACTCAACTCACTGTTTTCAGTGTGCTTTATTTTATTATTATTTATTATTAAGTGCCGTTGAGTCATTTACGATTCATAGCGACTCCATGGATATACTTTCTCCAGAACGTCCTGTCCTCTGCCATACTTGGCAACCTTTCTAATGGTTCTTCCGTTGTTGTTGTTATGGTCTCTATCCATCTAGCTGTCGGTCAGCCTCTTCCATGTTTTCCCTGGACTTTTCCTAGCATTGATACCTTCTCCAGAGAATTAGTCCTCCTGATAATGCATCCAAAATGTGCTAATCTAAGTCGATTCATTTGGCTTTCCAAAGACCACTTTGGTTTAATTTGCTCCAAAATTAATCTGTTGGTTTTTCAGGCAATCCATGGAATTCGCAAACGCCTTCACCAACACCACACTTCAAAATAATTGATGTTCTTTCTGTCCTGGTTTTTCACTGCCCAGCTTTCAGATCCATGCATTGTCACTGGAAACACCATAGTGCCTTGTTTACACAGATTTTAATCAATCAATCAATGGTATTTATTGAGTACTTTCTCTGTGCAGAGCACAATACTGAGTGCTTAGGTGAGTACATAACAGTAGAATGGAGTTTATAGGCATATTTTACCAAGATCTTGCCTGGTAGAACATATCAGAACTTTGCTCTCATATCTCTTTTAATGGGGGAGGTAATGAAAATACAATCTGTCCCAGTACTGTCACCAATTAACAATAAAGGGAAACTTGGAAGATGGTTGCAATCAAGAAACCACTTGGAGGACGAAGATAAGTAAAAAGAAATTCCTATTTCAAAAAGGCCAGCTTTTTTTCTAGGTACCTTGCACCAGTCTACCAGGACCAAGATTACTGAAAAATTGTATTTTTCCCTTTGATTTTTTTGAAAGTTCTGGCCTCTTAATTGTTTTACAGAAAGAGTCCTGGATTTTCTATGGTGAGACGTTTGTACAAAATCAGTTGGTCTATGCTTCTACTAGATTGAAACCTACCCTAATATTTGAAAATAATTACACTACTGTATCTAAGAGGTAAATGTATACCATGAACATTCACATACCCCCACAAGCTATAGGGAATTTATTTACCTTTCTGGCCTATGCATGTTCATATGGAAGGTGACCACTACTATTAGCCCTCAGTTTAGAATGTATCGTGATTGAATAGCAGAGGTGGGAATGATGTGGAAGTTTCCTTGGCTTCCTAAAAACCATTTTGACTATTTCTACACTGTGTTCTGTGGTTGCCTTGTGCTTTGCTGTGCAAAAATAGAAGCAACCATAGACTGCTCATTTTTTATTTCTCATACACCAGGACTGGCCTAATTATAGTTTACCCTAAATACTTAAAAATATTCTTGCTTAGGCTAATCCTCACAACACTGAGGATTCTCAGATTTTAATTTCTCTTGAAATGCATCCAATCGTATTTATTGAGCACTTACTGTGTGCAGAGCACTGTACTAAGCGCTTGGGAAAGTACAATACCGCTATAAGAGGAGTGGCTAGAGGGTCAGAAAGGCATGGGTTGTAGTCCCAGCTCTGCCACTTGTCTGCGTGTGACCTTAGGCAAGTCACTTCACTTCTCTGGGCCTCAGTTTCCTCATCTGTAAAATGGGGATGAAGACTGTAACTGTGCCCTACCTGATTAACCTCTTTCTACCCCAGTGCTTAGAACAGTGCTTGGCACATAGCAAGTGTTTAATATATAATAATAATAATAATAATTATTATTATTATTATTATTATGGTGAGCAAGGACTCCTCCCAGAAGGGTCAGGAGTCAGGGTTGCCCAATGGTGGCCCGCCTCGGCCACCTCTGAACTCCGGAATCCTCAGCCCGGTCTGTTTTTAACTTCAGTCTTTTCTCTGTGCCCGTCTGTCCCTTTTAGAATTTGAGCCATTTGCCGTCTGGGTTCTTTCTCTCATTGCCTTTCCTATATTCTCCCCAGTGCAGCATTAGCACTTATTAAATGATAGTGATACAATAATGAATACAGAGTTGGTCATTAGGTGGTTCAGAATATGGTTCTAAAGAGAAAGTCTTGTAACCCCTGAATTCTTGAATATTTTAACACTTTTCAAGACCTCTCTCTTCAGTTTCTTAATGACTTATGATACTTCATATTCCATAATATACTTTATTAAAATCGTCTTCGTTATTATTCCAACAGTACTATTGTATTCATCACTCTGCTGATATTTATCACCTGTTGCAACTTGTCAATGCTCTGAGAACTGTCATTTAAGGATTTTTTTTTCTATGAAAAGATGTCTTGAGTTTCCTGATTCCCAAGAGTGAAGAGCCAATTAAAACTATGCCACCTTGGAGAAGAGAAAGTTATTTAACTGTAATGCTTTGTTCTTAAAAGTGTGTTATCTATCCCAACTTACCCACCGAAGTCATAATTCTGGAATTTTTTGTGTCTTTTATTTTTCTGTGTGGTTTGGGTTTTTTTTTTTGCCTTCTTCCAAGGAACTGGGTCAGTAGGGAGGCTCAGAGCTAATTTTGTAAATTAAACCTAGAAAGAGGGATCAAAATTGCCATCCACCTTCAGACCACCAGAATTCTGGGTATCATTTTTCTTATTTTGAATCCTGTTATTATTGAAACCCATTTTCCTGATTGAAGCTCCTGAAGAGTACCGTCACGCCACCCATCGTGGAATAGCTGTCTCTCTGCTTCAGCATGCTCCTCAGCATGTCTTTGCACATTCCACGTTTACTGGGGGAGTGGGAAGCTGATGGTATCTGCTCCCTCTGCCCCTAAATGATCTATGTGTATTCTGTAGCAAGAGGCGAAAGGGCACTGCGAGTGGGCGAGGAATGAGTTGGAAAGACACGCTCAATTCTCCCCATTCTGCTGCCACACTGGAGACCAAAATGGGGCCAGTAAAGGTACATGGAAATGTTAATAGTTGGATGCATTTGGTGTGCTTTTCCACTTTAATTACCTTGAGAACAGGGCTAATGTCTTTACAATGTGCCACACAAATGGGAGTGTATAACATTTTCCATTTGCTGTCGATCATATATGAGTCTAACATGTATGCTGGGGCCATATATACCAGCAGATTTATTGATAAACTGTACTAAAAACTTAATACTAAAGAAAAATCCCTGTTCTAAGATTGTGTATCAGTTATTCTTTGAGAATCAGTTATCCAAAGAATCATTTCTAAAATCAGTTATGTAAAGCTCTAGGATCATCTGTTGAGCATTTATTTATCTTTTCACTATCTGCAATTACGCAGTTCTAAAAAAAAATGCTCACAGCCTTTGTGAAACATGATGAATTTGATGCCTTTGTTTCCCCTCATTGTAATGGTGTTCTTGCTGTGAGCTGCACTTGTTATAGTGAGGCTTTAATGATCACAAATAAATATATGTATATGTATGTGTATATATATTATATCACTCAATTTGTGATAAATTTAAAAATAAATATGACAAATTCCTCATTTTAATTGGGTTCATATAGACAGTGGTTGAGGAGGTTAATGGAAGTAGAGCTATATCTCCACAAATGTCCTAGGAGGTCCAGGAGGCCCAAGAAAGCTAAAATAAATTCAGTGTTACTCCTTCAATGGGTTTGAATCTGGTAATACAGAAATCACATTAAGGTGTTTTTATTCCGTATGTCAAAATACGAGGTAAAGTTGTATAATAATTGTATTTTCAGTGCTATACTAGTCTAGCTATATGACACTTCTTTACATTTTATCTGGTTTGTTGTTTAGACAGATGAAATGTGCTAGGAACAGGTAGTTTCCTTTTATTTGTTTTATTTCTAGAGCCATTGATATTTTACATAATTTTCCTTTGTTTTCAATTTACTCAGTTGTAATGTCACTTAGTGTGCACCCTTTTCATCTCATTTTGCTTTTCCCTGGCTTGCTTATCACCTGTTGTGACAGGAAAAGAAATAACCTGATACCATAGTGATTGTGGGTCATGAAGTCTAATTCTTCCTATTTCATCATTGCTTCTTTGCTAGGAAGGCATATCTAAAAAATTACATGCTTCCTGATTTTTCTGAAGTACAGAACTTTCTCTGCAATCAACAGCCTGGAAATAAGTTGCTGATTCTTGGTAGAAGGATAATAAATTGTCATTCTCTCCCTTAACCCAAACCCCATCTTCCCTGATTCCCTGGCACAGGGAGAGTAAACTACCACCAAAACTAGAAACAGTGTACAGCCAACTGAAGCTAGATCTGATCATTTTTTCAAGAATCATGGTTTTTTTACTATTGAATTTTCAACTTGATTTTATCTTCATAGAATACATTGCATAAACACTGGATGAATGATTCAATTGTAAGATACCAAAATTGTCCTTGATCTCCTTCAATAACCTGCATATGAACTACAGATCTTACGATTTGTGAAGGGAAGACTTTTAGAGCAACTATTCCAGAAATTGTAAATAATCATTTAGCATGTGAAAAATGAAGAGATGAGGTAAATGTGGAATATTGATCAAAAGGGCCAAATTAAGAAAATATTAATACCGCCTCCTGGGAAATGGATTTACGTATGTATAAAAAAATGTAGATCTATTCAAATGACAATCAAGCCTACCAGTGGAAACACTGACTCAGCAAGAATACACATTTATGGATTTTTGTCTCCTCACTATTGTGTCTCCTATTTTGCCAAAGCTTGGAATCAGATACGAAATCAAGTATATTTAGTTCACGATCATTGCTTCCACTGGGGCAAGGAATTAGTAAACTTATGATTTCTCAGTGAGGACGTTGGTTAGAATGATGAAAAGGAGAAATGAGATTTAATTCCATTTTGTAGGGACGGGAACACTTTCAGAATTTAAGAACATTTTCCAGAGTTTGCCGAAGGTACAACTAAAAAAGCGTCAGTACAAGCTTTGAAGTTGGACTGAAGCAATAATTTGAAAAGAATGAGAGTATACACAAAAACATGCAACCTGTGATTAAGCTTCTTTCCCACCCTTTTAGCCTTTCCCGAGCATCAATTTAGAGGCCCAGATGAGGCTCTTCAACCATCTGAAGCAGGCTTGTCCAACAACCCCGCGTAATATCCTTGTGAAAACTATAGATACCCTCAAACTTTGCTGTTAAGTATGTGCATTGAGTGCTCCGCATATTTTCTTTTTCTCTATAGTTTGAAATGTGTGGGAGCATGTGCTCAAGGGGCTTTTTATATTCAAAATGGGTCAGCCTCTGTCTGGAAAGTGTCTTATTGTCATGATGTCACCACATCTCAAGACCGGTGACCTTTTGTGCCATATGGATTCATGGTAGTCCACGTCGTATTTTTCCGGACCAGATTGCTTTTGTCCCCCCGCTAGGGGGTATCAAAGGCTTTTGGACTGGAATTTTAAGTACTGATAGATTTGTAAAAACAAAAAGTAATTTTTATATATACTTAAGGACCGCCAGATGTCGCAGAGGCATCGTTGAGGAAGTGGTTTTTATCCAAAATGTGGCACTTCTATAAGGGAATACCAGCATTGTGTTTGGGAGTTCCACAGGCCACACCAGGTCAGTGAAATGTCCTTCAAACATCTGATTTTTGCATTCCGGGGTAGGCCAAGATGAAAAGATAAGCACATATCTGACATTGACGTTACTGCCATTTAGACAACCGACGCAATTGCCTTAGTCAGTGGGATCAATCGGGCCTCTATTACTTTGAAAACCACATAAAGGACTGAGTGTTGCTTTTCCTTTAAAATGGTGGGCCCTGGAGCACATCCAACAAAAATCCCCTAATAGGAAAATTAAATGTTGTGCGTCAAAAATTAATATTTCCCCCAAACTTTGGAATATCATATGAGTTGTAAAAAAAATTACCATGATGAGAAAAGTGGCACTAAGTGAATTTCTGCTGAGCCAAACTGTATACATAAATTGGCAGTTTAACAAGTAGAACTTGGAAACAAGCTTTTGATGATTGATTTTTTTTTTATTGAGACAGAATGATGATACAGACGATACAGAATGAGACATGGATAAAGTGATTTTCCTTATTGAGAGAAAATATAGTGTTTTTCAAACTGTCTCTCGTATGAATGGGGCCCTGTCAAAAAGACTGAGCAACACATATCTTTAAAAAAGTGAATTAACATAAGTATATCAGTTACTTTATGGAGCAAATTTTATACTTGTCAGTTTTATTTAAAATGGCATAAAGTTTATATCATAATAGGTAGTTGCGTAACATTTGTTGGGTCCTGAAAAGCCTAATATTAATGGATTTCTGGTTTGAGTAAAAAATGTATTGAATTGAGGAAATGCAGTAAAGAAAGTCCAAAATTAAGTCCAAAATCAGTATCCCTGTGCAGATCTTAAAGCAATCTCTAATAAATTTGGGGGTATACACATCATTCAACAAGTATCCTGTAGTGTTTATTTGTAATGGTCTATATACTCCTTGAGTATATAGAAACTGTCACGATAGAACGTGGAACATGCATAATTGTCATTTAATTATTGTTCCTCGAAAGTAAAACCATATGTGAAGATGTTCCACTAAGGAATTTGTGAGCTTTCTTGCCCAAAATAATTAAACAGTGAAGATAATTGAGGTTTAGTTTTGCTCACAATCATCCCATTTGGTTTTACCTATATGTACACACTTGAGATTTTGTGGGGTATTGAATAAATGTGCAGATATAAACATATGTCCATAGCTACGTACTTGTGTACATAGATCAAAATGATATGAACAGGAGCAAAGCTGTATTTCACTGATACATAACAAAAAAACTACTAGAGATCCAAATCTATAAGCTCCACGTTTATGCATACTTGCTCATTTCCGGGCTTTGTTATTTCTTTTAAAAGCTGTTATATTGAGTTGTGCCTAGATCACTTACTTGTACTTAATTGTACTTGTACTTACTCTTATACTTAATTGTATAATATGCAATTACCCACATTCAGAGGTTTGTTATGCTGTCATTTTCTGACCTTCATTAGTGAACATATTGTGCATCCTTACATATGTTTATTTGTATAGTGTACATATGCACTAGGTTCATGCTATACGTGAAAGATTATCTGTTTTATTCTAAGATGTTATGTATATTTAACCTTTAATTTAACTAGCAGGTTGTGAGATTTACATAAAAAATAGATCAGCTTTGAATTCACTGAATGCTACTGGTATAGCATAATCAATCATTCCTAAATGTTAATAGTGTTAAAGAGCAATGAGAGCATATGTCTTATATTTTTAATATGGCATCCTTAGGATATTATTTAGAATGGAACAGAGAATAATATAATGCCATTTTTCTGAGATTAGGATTTATAAGCTTTTGAACATTTTGTAGGTTTTATTAGTGAGTTCGAAAAAACAGTCAGACATAAATATTAACATAAGCGCTTTTTCTGTGACTAACATAATTGGCGATTTGATGACTGGAACATCCTTAGGAGGCAAGGTAAATGTTGAATATAAGGCTGTTGCTTTGTCTCCTTCCCTTTTTGCTATCTTTTAATAAAATATGACTTTCATTGGTGTTATCCTAATTACATCATACTCACAATTCCTCAATGAACTAAAAAAATCTATATGTGAATGACAGTAGTACGGAAAAAAAATAAAATCCAAGATTTCAAATGGTAAAAAGCCTGCTGTGGTAACAAAGACCGAATCAATCCTCGTGTTGTGTATTGCAGCTTGATCATATCTTTAAAACTGATAGTAACAAAGAATATTTATTTGTTGCCATGCTATTGTAGGATTTATTTTTAAACTCAAACCCCAATTATCAAGAAAATTGCTTCCTCTTTATCTCACGGAAGGGCGTATTGAATCATAGCATATTTGGTTATTGGGACTATAATATTGTTACCTTGCTTGAAACACATGGTCTCTCTTGATATACCAGAAAAAACTGAATCCATTTCAATAAATTAATAGGGATGAGAATCCCAATCCATCCTGCTTTTCAGAGGTTCGCATACATTGTAATGAAATGCATTAGGAGTTTTCTTCACTTGAAATCCAAATGAGACCCATTTTGGCTCACACCCTTGACAGTCTCTTTTATAAGCACTGCTGTCTCCTGTTCATGTGTGGGCTTAGTAAAATGCTTCCTTTGTAAGATGCACAGAGACAATATAATGCCACGAAAGACGAAGGTGTCAAAACACAAAGTTAGAGGCAATCTAATCAATGCCTCCTGATTTAGCCTTTGAAGGCTCTCTTCATTAAAACTCTTTAATTGTGAAGCTTATCTTGCTTGAGGTAGAGCTGTTACTTAATATTTTTCAGTGTCATTCTTTGGACAATCATTTGTACCTTTAAACGTATTTTCGGTATTCATTGTTTAGCAAATTGGATGTCTTGTTAGCAGGATGGTGGTATGAATGATGAAAGGCAATAGTCTATAAATTTTGGGTGAAATTCTCACAAACATCCAAATATAGCTTTTTTTTCCCAATCTTGGGTAACAAAAGCATGATATAGACAGCTATCCCTATGTCATAGGTGGGCATTTCATTTATTTCCAAGTACAAAAATGTTATTTTTAATTCCCTGGAAACTTAAACCCATTAAAATGCAGATATGAAAGGAAAGTTTCCCACCACTACTTTATTTTGGCTAAACCTATATTGCAAATTAATTTTCCCAATATCTGGTCACTTATTGGGAAAAGAAATGTAAACCCTACCAAAATGATTAAAAACTTTTAAATGATGCAGCCACATCCCTGCCCAAATTAGTATTTCAAACAAAAACCTGAAGAAGCGATGGAATGGAAGGGAGATTCATTCATTCAATCATATTTATTGAGCGCTTACTGTGTGCGGAGCACTGTACTAAGTGCTTGGGAAGAGGGAACGTAGACATTAGGCACCACTTTCCAAAGGATTGTAAAGTTGGCCATTGTGTCTGGGTCAGGAAATTCTTTAAAAGGAGTTGATCTCTATTAGTTCAGGTATGCCTGATAATTTACAATTTGAAAAATGGTTTGAAAATAAATGATTTCCCTTCAGCAGTTGTTCTGATAAAATCAATGGTAACTTTAATGCATGCCATTTTCTTCTGAGAAAGGGTCAGATGACATCAAACACTACCATAAAATGGAATGTGGTGACAGCGAGGTACATATAGAAGTACACTTGTTTGTGTATCTATGTAGGTATGTATATTTGGATATTAATATACATTCACCCAGTGCATGTACATTAGTTATAGATACCACAGATATATTTCCACTTTAGTATTTTGTATTTACTTGTTCATAAAATATGTATTAGCTTCCTAGGAATAGAATCAAAAATAGGTTTGCAGAATAATGCACACCATGGTTATGTAAGCTACATTACAGGACCAGAAAAATCAAGCAAGATTCATTTTTTTTTTTTGCATGTGCTGCTAAAACCATGAGCTACCCCAGATTACAATTATCAGTAATAATGAATAATTGAATGATAATGTGGAAAAATAGAAAGAGATAAACACCCCAGAATTTATGTGCAAGGACCCTTGAAAATGGAAAAGAATTCAAGCAACTTTGACCTGATTTTTAAATGACTAGTGTGACTACAGCTGCTCTAACTCAGTAATTATTTGTGATAGGTTGTTTTTGAGTCCCATATGTATAGGAGCTCCAGGCCCAACTACCTCATTTGCTGGCACAAAAACAGATTCTTCCAGGTGCTGAAAATTAAATTTTAATATATTATTTAAATATTAAGAGAATTACAGTTTCAGTCATTTTACAGCTACAGCTGGAGTACAAAGTCTGCCTTTAGATTGCAGAAATTGTGGACAATCTACTGTGTAGAAAGTTTGTAATGATATTTACATTTCTTAGAAATATATTATTGGATGTGTTTATTTGCCAACTGTATCCTCCTCCATGGACTAAATTAATATTTTAGAAATTAGGCAGAGTTTTGATGTTTCAACCTACAAAATATCAGGTATTATTGTTCGCTGTTTTCCGTTCACTTCTCTAATGAAAATGGCAAATGTCAAATACAGCAATTAAAAGTGTTAAAGGGCAAATAAGTTATTGAATTAATACCCGATACTTTTGAGCCCACTCTGCAACCGTCTGCACAGAAATTTCAAAAATTTCATGAGGCTTGCTTGATGACTTGTCTTTTCGCTCTTCCAAATGTAGTGCACTCTAGGAGGCTAAATCCAAACTCGTCGTCAAAGACCTACTCATGAGATACTGAAAGAAAGTTGTGAAATTAATGTTAATTTTGAAATGTGTTTTTTGTAGTTCTAAATTAAAGCGAGATCCGTGGAAACATTGTGATGTCATTATAACGATAGGTTAGTGCGGCGCTTGTGTCCCGGTTAAATTGTTTAGAAATAACTCTCCTGTTTTCTGATCTGTGTTACAAACAGCACCTCAGGACCCCTCTCTCATTTCACTAGTCAGAATTATTTTTCTGTTCAATTTGATGGCATTGATTTAGCAATCCTCCTCGAAAAAAGGGATAATATTGTTTCATAGGGCCGTTTTGAAATCGAGTTGAAATTGTGGCTATCATCACGGCGATCACACTGGTTAGTTCAGAAAGGAGGTTAGATAGCTCTAAAGTATCAAAAAATATCATTTGCTGACTGACTCAAATATGGTGTTACCTTTTTGTTTCTGGTAATATCTGACTCAGTCAGGATAATGAAAATGAGTCACTCCTGCTCCCTGCTCTGAATCAGTGAAAATACTGAGGGGATTTGCTTCACTTATGGAGTAAAATGTGAATGTTACCTACAGTTGCAGTCAGTCAGTCCCGGTTCAATATTTTGGAAACCTATAGTGAATAAAATGCTCTTTGGAATTTAAGCACTCATCTATGAATCTCTTCTTTAATGATACCAGGATATCCTTTGCTAAACTACATCCCGGTTAGTAAATGAGAAGTAATGGTCTTGGAGCATCTAGTGTTTTACTGCCAAAAAGTATGTTACTCTAGCTCAACATAGCAGCCAGCACTTTTATCATTTGGTTGAATGATATACAGCTATGAAGCAAAAGAGCATTTTTTTAAAGAAGAACAGCAATGTTACAAAACTGTTAAATATTACAGTAATTTATAAAATATTGTCGAAAGAATAAAATATTGTTCCCCTATGTAGAATGCATTCAAATTATGACAGTGGAGAGTTTGTCTCTATGACCACTTCTAATGCTT
The DNA here is from genome assembly GCF_015852505.1 of Tachyglossus aculeatus. Classification (NCBI taxonomy): domain Eukaryota; kingdom Metazoa; phylum Chordata; class Mammalia; order Monotremata; family Tachyglossidae; genus Tachyglossus; species Tachyglossus aculeatus. The sequence goes on along the minus strand of NC_052088.1, from coordinate 26,947,289 downwards.
AGATGCGTACCTCTGGAATATGTCTCACCAGTATTCAAGGGTAGTTTTTTAAGCTAAATGCTGTTTAACTCCTCCCCCTACTCCCCCACCAGCATCAGATTATATTTCCAAGAGACCATGAAACACTCTTGCAGTAATCATGTCCATTTAACTATTTTCAATGAAATATGTTTTTGAATGTCAATAGGCCTATATCTTCACCTAATTTTGTATAGCTAGTTATGACCTAAGATCTATAACCAACATATAGAATGTGTGAGTATAATAATCATAAAAAAGAATCTGCCTTAAATTGACCAAAGTTGGCAAAGCAAGTTTCAGGTAATAATATATCCCTGCTTTGAACTCTGGTGATTCTTTTTTTGTTTTGGCTTATAATTTTCTGAATGATGTAAAGATTTATTTTTCTGACATTTGTTCTTTGTATGATCCTTAACATTATTTATTTTTCAAAATATTCAATACACTTAAGAAAGGTTACTTTCCCTTGTAAAGGCCTAAAATAATATGCATCCAATTAATGACCTACAGCATTTGGACATTTACTTCCATAAACACTAGATAGGAATCTATCCTAACTATGATATGGAAACAGTCTATTGTTTACATTTTTCATGCTTTAATCTTTTGAAATTTTAGCAATAATATTTTATATATTCTTATCATGATGAGTATGGAGAGAAATTATTTACACAAGATCAGTCGATATCAATTTATGCATTTTTGTTGTGGAGAAAAATGTGTGGTAAGAACATGGGTCAGATAGTGTCAGATGAATTTGAGGTCAGAAATGCTTTAAAAGATGGAACGGTGCGTCTACAGTGTGCAGTAGGATTCCACATCTAGACATTTGCCTCTGAAGGATATTTGTTGTGGGAGGGATTTTAGATTTCATTAGGTTATGTCATGGAATGGTTGGTAGCTCTGCTTAAGTACAGTCCTTTTTACACTATGTTTCCATAGGTGAATATGCGGCATTTGTTCTGGGCTCCCTTTTTGATTTGCAGTGTGCATATGGGGCTGACATTGAGTTCCGTTTGAAGTCAATGAGTGCACTATCACTGTATTAGATTGTACAGACTGAAACTAGAAAGCATTATAGCACAAGTGACTTTTGTGGCACAGTGTTAGCAGCTACAGCCATGAAAATAGTTGAGTGTAGGTCTAACGTATAATTCGGAAATGTCGTAAGGTCCTTTTCCAATTCTTTTTTTTAATGGGAGGGAAGAAAAAACTAAATCACGCACACCCAGCTGACCATCCATTTGCCTAGACTTTGTCTATGAAATGTGGATAGCTTAGTCAGGAGGAAATAAGGTACTAAGTAAGTAATTGGGAAACGCTCATAAGTTTCCATGCTCACTCCTCTCTCCCATGGCAGTGGCTTGAGTTGTATTGGGTGGAACATGGCTGTGTGAGGCATTTTCAAATCACCTGAAACACGAGTTCCTTTCCTTTCCTCAGCTCCCCCATAAAATATATGTATATCTTTTATACTTGACTGGTTCATCCTAGCTGTAAGTTTCTTTAGTGTCTGTCTACCTTTCAGGATGGTAAACTCCTCGAAGGATCAAACCTACTAATTCTATTACATTCTCTCCAGCATTTAGTACAGGTTTCTCTACACAGTAGGGGCCCAATAAATACTGTTGATTGACTGATCAGTAGGTATGGTTGTGTGATGAGATGCTCAGAAAGTCTTGCATCCTACAACAGGTGGTGCTTATGGGCAATTATCTGTATTTTTCCAATAAAAAGTGACTCTCCAGAAAGAAAATCACTTTGAAGTTAGAATCAGAAGTTGATTCAGAATTCCCAATTTCAGTTTGTGGCAAAGGATTGGAAAGATGTATTGAGATGAAAAAGTATCAGATTTCCCCCCCAAATCTTGCTTCTTTTTGTCATTTCAATAATTTCGTGTGGCAGTCTTAGGCATTGCAAATATCTCTGTTCATGGTTTTGAGTTGGTGTTCCTGATTTGTCTATTTTTGTACAATAATCTTTGGGGATAGAATTGGCTATAATTAAGTACGGTAGAGAAAATCATTTGTTTAGACCATGTTAGCAATCCTATCCTAAAGATTTATTTTGTAAATACATTTTTAACTTGCCTGCCATTTTTAAATTTTAATTCATTATTTCCAAGAAAACCCAATGAAAAGATAGAAGTTAATCTTTCTTTATGTATTTTTTCTTTATCCCCTTAACCTGTGCTTCTTTATTCCTTCAAAATTCATATTTCGTGTGGGCATACTTCTCAATTATAGTGCTCATCTGTATTTGATCAGGCTTTATTTCTTTCATTTGTTGGCTGTAGTGTCTGATGATTCGTTCAATTCATTCAATTGTATTTACTGAGCGCTTACTCAGTAAATACTTAGCGCTTAGAGAAGCAGCGCTTAGAAAAAGCGCTTAGAGAAGCAGCGTGGCTCAGTGGAAAGAGCGCGGGCTTTGGAGTCAGAGGTCATGGGTTTGAATGCCAGCTCCACCACGTGTCTGCTGTGTGACCTTGGGCAAGTCACTTAACTTGTCTGAGCCTCAGTTACCTCATCTGTAAAATGGGGATTAAGACTGTGAGCCCCACGTGGGACAACTTGATCCCATTGTATCCCCCCCAGTGCTTAGAACAGTGCTTTGCACATAGTAAGCGCTTAACAAATGCCATCATTATTACTATTATTATTACTGTGTGCAAAGCACTGTACTAGTGATGTCCATCCAAGACTTGGTAAAAGATAGCTTCCCATTTCTTGCAACCCACAAACTCTGAAGTAACTTAAAGACTGTTCTAATGGGGAATGTTTTTTTCTTTGAAACCCTCAAAGAAATGGACTCCCTGGTCTTTTAAACCTGACTTCAAAAAACGCTTAGGAGTATGAAGGTATGAGGGACTGATTTTGGGAGGTTTGAAATCTGTAAATAGGGAACGACCACGGTATCAAGATTTGATACTGGTGTGTTTTAGTGGCATTTTAATATAGTATATATTAAAATATATAATGTATAATGTATGCTATAATATATATATCCTGTATATATGTATATATGTTTGTACATATTTATTACTCTATTTATTTATTTTACTTGTACATATCTATTCTATTTATTTTATTTTGTTAGTATGTTTGGTTTTGTTCTCTGTCTCCCCCTTTTAGACTGTGAGGCCACTGTTGGGTAGGGACTGTCTCTATATGTTGCCGACTTGTACTTCCCAAGCGCTTAGTACACTGCTCTGCACACAGTAAGCGCTCAATAAATATGATTGATTGATTGATTGATAGTATAATTTTATGGGGTTACAGACATTTGAAAATTCTGGCTGTCAATGATGTACATCCTCTAAAAATCAGTCAGGAAGCTCGAACCTTGAGAAACTAATGCCATTTGGAATTATAATGTGTATAAATGACTAAAAAGATAATTGTGAATCCTTTCTTATACTGAAGTCATTTTCATTTCAACAGTTCATTGTATTTCAAAAGCATTTGTAAGACTGGAAAATTTGAGAAGTCTAAGATTACAAGGCCCTACAAAACTTATGTTCAACATCCATCCTTTCTTCCATGCTTAGTAATTAAAAATGGCTGTGGGCATTTTTTACCCACTGTGATTTACCAACTGCTAGAGCTCTCAACATTTGTTGAAGGGTTTCTTCACCTGCTTTTTGTGGAATAACCAAATATCAGAGTAACTTGCAACAGCAAACAAATAAAAAATAAGTTTACCTCTAAGCCATTGGCTTACAGCAGATAGAAAGATATATCATCAGTCTACCAGTCGTCTAATTTGAAACCGTAAGAACCAAAGTCATTAATAAGCCTTTTGTCATAGATTTAAAAAAGAAGACGCCTTTTTAGTATTTGTATGTCATCATGCCAGGCCTAGAAAATTAGCCTAATTTATTATTTAAAACACTGGTGGGATTCCTAATTGCATTCATCATTAGATATGACACGTTTAGAACTGAGAACCATATCCAGGGAGAATTTTCCAGTTTGAATTTTGAAATAAAAATATTTTTCAAGAGATCCCTAGCTATTGCCTGTTGCCATGGCAACAGTCCTATTTGTCTGAGAGCTCTGTCCGCTGCCAATGAGAGAGAGAGCAGCGTCAACTAAACATACGAATACATCAAAGACAAATTCATATGCTCAATCTGATCAGCTCAATTAATGTAAGAACAGAAGCTGAAGGGGGTTAAAAGAGGGCACCCATTCAGGATAGATGAAGCCCCTTTTAGCGGAATATATACGCCGGCCTTTTGGGGGAGGAATTTAGCACACTGTCAAAAACATTATCAGAAAGGGAAAGTACGAGGGCTCCTACACCTAACAGATATGAAGCTGTCAGACAAAGAATAGCACTATTCATTAAATGACACTTATTTTCTCCCACTTTACAAGAATACAGCGAACAAAACAAGCAGGGGAGCAGCTGAGAAAGACACTTTTTTTTCTTTTCCTGGTGATGACAGACATGCAGCAATTATGGGGATAACTAAGGAATACTAAACAAGAAGCCGGCCTCCATTCTGTTTATCACCTTAAATTTTATGTTACTAAATTTGCATGCAACTCCTGTTGTGTTTTATTATTTATGTCTGGGACAAATTAGATCCTTTTGATTTTAGCAGGGTGCTTTCAGTTTGGTGAAGCACTCCTTGAAACTATACACAGACTCTCACTTTTCTTGTTAAATGGCCATATCAAGTTGAAGTGGTTTTGAAGACATTTTCAAAGCACAACAAAACTGCTGTTATCAGAAGGGGGGTGGGGAGGAAGAACATTAGTGTAGCGGCCGATTTGGTATACCGTTTCTGATACAAATTGTCTAAAAAAGGTACAGTGAAAAAGTTGGATTAATTATTGCCTTAGCTTTCAGGATAGATTTTAGGGTGCAATGTGTTGTGGACTTCTAAAGGTTTTGTTTGGTTGGGCATTTTTTTTTTTTTAATTCCTAATGGATCCATTTTGGCCATGAGAGAAGGTGCTAGTGAGTAGAACCTGGCTTGGAGGTTTTGTAACAGGTGCAAGCAAGTGAGAGTTCCCGTGGGGAGTTGCTGCCTTTTAAAAATCCTATGCTTAAGCCATGATGATCTGATTTAAGGCCCATTATCAATAGTCTGCTACTTATATCTGCATGATGGTGGACTGATTGATACCGACTTCGTAACCATGTGCTCCATAATGTGCTGTCAGGAAATGCTGACAGATGCAATGAAAGAACAATAAATGTGGGGCAGCAGTAATGTAAAGGTCCAGCCAGGCTGTATGAAAACTGATAGCTGGGATATTGGCTCCTATGTTCCCATATACACCAGTCCCTTGGAGAATTTAGCCGGTGAGTGAATTAAAACGGTCTCCTGATACCCGGCGTCGGGTGGTATGGGGGAGGGCAGGATCATCTTCATTTAAGGAAGTTGCAGACCTTGCCAAAACACTGCATTATCAGAACAAAGCCAAGAGTTTCTAAGAAAGCAACTTCTTACTCCAAAAATCTGCATTCCGACATCCGTGAGGAACTATCACTAGCAAATCAATGAGCCAAAAGAAATGACGTCCGTCCTATTTGAAGCGCTAATCCACCGTACATCTAATTAAGTGACTTTTGCATTAGTATTCCAGTTTCGGATATAGGAAACTTGACCATAATTTACCATTCATAATCTAACTTGAAATGTGAATGCCCTGGTCATTGTACTAAAATATGTTTTTGGCAGGCACTGAGCTAATCAACTCATGAGAGACAACTACCTCCTTCCCCTCCCCACAGCACCTGTATATATGTATATATGTTTGTACGCATTTATTACTCTATTTATTTATTTTATTTGTACATATTTGTTCTATTTATTTTATTTTGTTAATATGTTTGGTTTTGTTCCCTGTCTCCCCCTTCTAGACTGTGAGCCCGCTGTTGGGTAAGGACCGTCTCTATATGTTGCTAGCTTGTACTTCCCAAGCGCTTAGTACAGTGCTCTGCACACAGTAAGTGCTCAATAAATACGACTGAATGAATGAATGAATGAACTATCCCGATTACCCCAGAGTTTAATTTTCACCTCTCTAATCCTCTCCAAACATGGAATTTGCTTTTAAAAATAAGTAGTTTCAAGAATAAAATGCAAAGAATAAGCTATGATAGAAGTCATTTTGCGATACCTTTCTCTCTAATACTATTTAAAATGTTATCCTACATTTAGCAGAGAAAAAAACAATCAATTGCATTCAGAATTACAATAAAGATGAAAACTTCTCGTTATTTATTTGAGCTTGATTAAAAACACCCAGTGCAATTTAAATTACTGAAACAAGTACATTCCATAAATTGATCCTTAAAAATCCAATTTTTCCAAAATTCACCACGTCAAAAGAGAAGCCAAAAGTGTGATCGCTCTATCAGCCCAAGTGGGACAGAACGTGTGTGTGTCATCAATTTTGTGAGAGCCTTCTGGTATTGTTGCAAAAAGGTTAGAATTTGCAATTAAATTTTTGACTAGTTGTAAATTCTTAACTCAGTACCTTTTATGCACAGTTGTGAGTGACTCTTTTGCTTGGTAAGTGTAACTTTTGCTAGTTATTTTTGAATTTCCCCCTCTATGTTGGAGAAGGCAGTCAAAGTAATTATAAAAGTGGAAAAATGGATCAAGTTTTAATATTTGGAAAAAGATACAAGTTTTCATAAGTGCTTAGAGAATATCCCAATATGTCGCATCACTGACCAAATCCACTGTACCCAAGAGTGGGTAGATTTGTGCCTAGTGACTTTTGGTGCATGTATCACTGACACAATAGATTGAGTCATCATTGCTGTCGGATAATGCAAAAATCTAGCTCAGAACTTGTCTGTGGAACCTCTTTAGCGCACAAAATTTTGACACAATAGAGTATAATGGCTCCTTCGGAGCCATTAAGGTTCATCATGTCAAGGCCTGTTTAGACGCTCCAGAGAGGGCGGTACACAGATCTTGACATGAGAAATCATAACAAGTCCACGGGAATAATGATCATTTCTTATAACAAGCTTTTCTTATACATTCCTTAGCTTACCAATCTGTGACATCCTGGCCTGAAAGAGAGGTGTTTTAGTAAAACATTTTGATCATTAATTATATTGCAGTCTTTAAAGTTTAGACACAGACCAGATCAGCTAATATTTTTAAATTACTGAAGCAAACAAGACCACTTGGAGTTATTTAAACATTCTTCTGCCTTATAGCTTTGAAAGTCCACACTGAGTGTTATGAATATTCATACAAAGCAATTCATTCTCAGTCTTATACCTTTTATGCCAAGAGTCAGCCTGGAGCAAATTTTTAACGTCCACGTTATAAACCTTTGAAAGTAGGCATGTCTAATGAAAACCCTGACAGACCCTGAGTGACACTGACACTGACAGACAGTAGCACTGGGTGGGCACCCATATAATTAGAGCTTTTGTGTAGTTGTGGTGGGCTAAGGGAAAATGGCATGTTTTACTACCAGAACACTTCAGAAGGATCCTCGTTTCCCCACAAATTTTGATATTAAATTGGGAAACGAAGATAAACTTTACAGTAGAAATTCTTCAATCATCTCAGTATCAAGTCTGTATCCATTGTCTAAAGGATTTAACTGAGAGGATCCGGAATCAATTCTAAATTGTGCATCCAAATCGTGATTGTGTATTTTAAGTTGGGCAGATTTTTATCGCAGTTGGTAAGCCAAAAGCGTTGCACATTGTGGCGAGCGCTTCGTAGGTAGGATATTTCAACACCAGAAAAGTCACTTTTGATAGTAAAGACTTTCTAAAGAGTTTTTTAAGTGAAGAAATTTGACGTTGTATTCGCTTGGTATGATAGAATTAGCATTACAGCCAATTTTTTTCAAGAGAGCCGTGCAGTGGTGTGATAGCTGTAGTGTTATGTTATAGGCGGCATCACTTAAAATGATATTTTCAAGAGTTAAATTAAAAATATCCTTCAAAGAACCCTAGAGAGGGAAAAAATTGTTTTGTAAAGGTAATAGAGTTTTCTAGCTTTGCTTATGCAACCATTCTTTCTTATAAAAGTGTTTGTCATAGTTTGGGGATCCTAATGACACCCCCGCCTTTACATCCCAAATGTAAAGAATAGTTTGCTATTCAGTTCATGCCTTTAATTTAGAATGGAAAATTTGCAAGTTTTGCCCTGAAAGTAACAGAGTAGGTGAAGTCAACCAGTATACAGGTTACCCTACAGGAAAGACGTATTGGCATAAAACTGTTGCACACTGGAGGTCACCCTTGTTACTTTCAAATGTTTTTACATTTTCACAAAAAATAGCAGCTATAGAAAATTTAACATGTGCACTAGATGGCTTCCTGAAGTACTTTTCCATTAATGTTCCTCATGTTTAGTTATTCACCTTTCAGTGCTACTATCTTATGATAGACTGCTTTTGGAGGTGAGAAACTCAAATGAGAAGTTTTTGAGCACCGATGGCTTAATGAATTTCTTCTGAACTGCTACAATAACATCATTCATTTGTGCTTATCCTACACTTTTGAGTGCCCTAGAAAAGCAAAAGAGAAAGTCTTTTGAATTTTTTAGCCGTAGTTCGCAACTTTAGGCACTGCTATTTAGGAGCAATTATTTAGCCATTTAGGCATTGCTATTCAACATGCATTACCTTAAGGAATTTGCCAATATTCTAATAAAACCTATATCTTTTTTCATATGTCTATCGTTTTATAATGTTGTTTTTGTAAATGGTGTAAAGTCTGTATATTTTCTTCTGGATTAATAAGGAACATTAGGTATTTAAAGGGTGTAATATTTTTGGGATTTGGAAAAAATCTGTTTCATTCATTCATTCAATCGTATTTATTGGGCGCTTACTGTGTGCAGAGCACTGTACTAAGCGCTTGGGAAGTACAAGTTGGGAATATATAGAGACAGTCCCTACCCAACAGTGGGCTCACATGTTTAGATAATCTATCTGTTTAGATAATTACTTTGGTAAAAATTTATATAATTCAGGAAAATCAATTCTTCATATTTTGTAGTATCTTCATCTCAGATATAGATTTAAAAGTGAGAAAAATTATTTAATCATTCTCCTCAAAAAAGAACTTGATCGAGAAGAGAATTCAGGACATCACGATTTTTATTCCACATCAGTGAGCGGATTGCTCTCAGAAAGTGAAGAGATATCACCTGGAAACAGAACCTACTCACCGGAGTATAGAAAATAGATCTTTCAGAACACAGTCTCCCAAGCACTTAGTACAGTGCTCTGCCCTCAGTAAGCACTCAATAAATATGACTGCTAAAAAACATTGCTTCTTGAGCAAAAGGTTAGAAAAGTTTCAGTGACTTTTCCGAGGTCTTAATGGCACTAATGGTATTTGGTTTATGAGTCAAATAACAAAAGGGAAATTTGGTGAACAAACTTTATGTTGTTATTCTCAGCCCAAGGCAGAAAGGTGATATTTTGAGGTGGTACGAAAAGGACATTTTTTGCTAATCAATCAGGCATATTTATTGAGTGCTTAGTGCGTGCAGTACATTGTACTAAAGCACTTGAGTCAGTACAATATAACAGAGGTGGAAATCACATTCCCTGCCCACAGTGTGTGGGTTTTCTGATGAGCAGCTGCTCCCTGAAGGTGCTGGCATTCCTGTATTGGAACCCTTGCCCTGTCCTCTGCCAACCAAAATGGCCTTGGGTCCCCCAAACAGAAGTCGAGTGTGAAATCGGGGATATGAAAGTAGTGAACTCCTGCAAGTTTCTGTCAGTCAGGTGGTATACTTTATCAAGGTTTCTGGGTTGGGCTCAGAGGCAAAGCTAGTACTATATCAATTCTGAGTGCGCCATTTGATTCCTGTTAACGATGAATTTGCCTTATGCAGATTCAAGCCAAGACAGGAATTCTCATACCTTCAAAAAGCACACCTGACAGGTGAAGGCAAGGCCAGTCAGTTTGAAGGCTGCCCCTATTTCCTGTTTGTCCTTGTTAACTTAGAATATGTTAGTGTATTCCTTCCCATTTTTAGCCCAGTAGCATTAATTAACCTTTTACTAAAAGACATTTAATTGGATGCCATTTCCTGACTGTTTACACTAACGTTTATTATCTGGGTAAAACAGAAGTGACCAAACATGGGCTCCCCATTGGCTTTTGTGGTCTTTACTGGTGCCAGTCCTGCCTTCTCTCTGCTTTCCTTGCAGCTTCTAAACCCTAAAAGTTCAGTCGGGACCGGCCTTTGAGGTCATTGAGTTTAGGGAGGCATTATAATAGTCCACTGGAAACCAGAAACAGGGGACATATTCTGACCTGTTCTTTTCTGTTCATCTTGGGGTACCTTTTGTGGGTGGGTTAGAAGCCTCGATGGCTGACGCTGGGATGATTCTTCCAGGCAAGCCCCTTGGGGAACTCAGAAATGCTCAGTTTGAGAGGGAGTTGGGAGGGAAAGCAATCTCCCTTCACCTTCCCATTTAGTTTGTTGGAGAATCACATCCTAAGTGGCTGTGCTTGCACTGCTGCCTACTCTACTTGAAGCCAAGGTTAACTCTTTAAATAGTTTTGCGGAAGTATTGCTGGGGCAGTTACCGGTAGCAATGTCACAGGGTTGTTTAGTGCGCACAAGGGCATGATTCATTCATTCATTCATTCATTCATTCATTCATTCAATCGTATTTATTGAGCGCTTACTGTGTGCAGAGCACTGTACAAGTTGGCAACATATAGAGACGGTCCCTACCCAACAGTGGGCTCACAGTCTAGAAGGGGGAGACAGAGAACAAAACAAAAGATATTAACAAAATAAAACAAATAGAATAAATATGTACAAATAAAATAAAATAAAATAAAATAAATGTCACGGCCTTGTGTTCTACGTGGGGAAAGTAAGGCTGAGCTCAGTGTATGATGATGACAGAATCTCCTATCAGGACCAGAAAATAAATAAGCCTGGATCCGGATCCTGTGTGGAGGAATTTATTATAGTACTAGTGGTTTGCACAGTGCTATTCACACTCTTCCATGCCAGATTTGTTCCTACACACATACCAACAATACTGTAATAGGACCACATTTTCAAATATACTTGTAATAATAATTGTGGTGTTTCGCACTATGTGCTAAGTTGTACTTCTACAAGTGCTTAGTACAGTGCTCTGCACACAGGAAGAGCTCAATATATACGATTGAATGAATGAATTGAATGAATGAATGGATAAAAATAGAACACATTGACTGAAAATGTTGATTTCTCAGATTGTCTAAATTCAACATGTCCTCAATTGAAAATAAACACTGGCATTCACTCTTCCCTGCAGTTGGATCATTGGTGGCCCATTTTTGAGTGTAAATATCTGGCCCAGGTGCCTGCTATATTCATTCATTCATTCATTCAATCGTATTTATTGAGCACTTACTGTGTGCAGAGCACTGTACTAAGAGCTTGGGAAGTACAAGTTGGCAACATATAGAGACGGTCCCTAGACAGATGCTGTTAGTATAAGGGGACGGTAATATGCTGACAACAAATCAGTTTGGAGTCACTTATTGATGTGCAACCTTCCTTCCTCCTTCCATCTCTCCTTGCATGGTCAAAATAGCTTGGGCAGAATTTCTGCCCTGTGCAGATGTCTTGAGGACAGCATGGCCTAGTGGATAGAGCACAGCCCTGGGAGTCAAACAACTTGTCTGCTGTTTGAACTTGGGCAAGTCGCAACTTCTCTGTGCCTCAGTGCCCTCCTCTGTAAAATGGGGATTAAGACTCTGTGGGACAGGGACTGTGTCCAACCTGATTATCTTATATCTACCCCAGTGCTTGAAAGTGCATGGCACGTCGTAAGCACTTGACAAATACCATTATTACAATCAGGAAATCCAGGGCCGTTCCTTAGGCCGCAAAACACTGGGGAATAGCCTTTCTATCGAAATGTCTAGTGAATTGAACAGTGACCAGAAAAGTTTGTTTTTGAATTGTTTTATGAATGTAAATATGATCTATATATTTCAGAACTGAAATGTAAAATGTGCTACCTTTTCCTCTCTCAATCATATTGGGCGCTTACTCTGTGCAGAACAATTGATCAGTCATATTTATTGAACACCTACTGAGTGCAAAGTACTATACTAAGCGCATGGGTGAGTTCAATGTAACCGAAGGTGGTAGACATGTTACTAATGACTGCACTAAGGACTTGATGTAGTACAACACAATAGAGTGGGCAGACATGATCCCTGCCCCTAAGGATTTTACTGTGTAGCTTACTTGTCTGACCTAAATTAAGTTACTGCAAGTTATATGTTATCGTTGATCGTCTCAGGATTATAAGGCTTCATTAACACACAGATCCTGATTTGGAGTGGGCAGCAGCAAAAGGGAAGAAAATCAACTTTCAACCTTGCCTTTAAAGTATAATCCTACATTGCTAGCTGTATACTCTCAGAATCTTAATCTGTTTTTTTGCTTTTAAAACATCCAGTGGTGTCTCTCTAAGACTTTACAAAAGTCCCAAGCCTTCCTCTTCAGGCCTATGAAAATATTCTTTCAATGGTGACGAGAAAGATTGTAAAATAGTATAGTCATAGGCCCCACAGTAATATGCACTTATCAAATTAAATGATGCAGGCCATTATTTGTTTTGGAGGAACTAACAGTGTAAAACTACCCTGTAACACTTGGCATCTGTGACTGATAGCTGTAAAAATCTTGTTGCCCTATGTGCTTATATTTAAGTTACCTATGTTGTGGCATTTCTTATGTTCTTTTGTCCTCCATCTCCTTGTAATTCACATTCTTTGAGCTACTTCTGTTGCCGTCATTGGATGAGCATGAAATGAATTTTAGTCAGAACCCTCTGTTGAAGAGGAGCAGTGTGGTCTAGTGGATAGAGCATGGGCCTGGGAATCAGAAGGACCTTGGTTCTAATTCCATTCATTCATTCAATCATATTTATTGAGCGCTTACTGTGTGTAGAGCACTGTACTAAGTGCTTTGGAAGTACAAGTAGACAACATATAGAGACGGTCCCTACCCAACAGCGGGCTCACAGTCTAGAAGGGGGAGACAGACAACAAAACAAAGCATATACACCACTTGTCTGCTGTGGGACCTTGGACAGGTCACTTAACTCCTCTGTGCCTCAGTTACCTCATCTGTAAAATGGGGATTGAGACTGTGAGCCCCAAGTTGGACATGGACTGTGTTCAACCTGATTAGCTTGTATCCACCCCAGTGCTTAGTACAGTGCCTGACACATAGTAAGTGCTTAACAACCATTATTTTTTAAAAAGTAGTATGTTTGGTGACTACCATTATATTTTAAATGAAAGAGCATTTTTCTCCTGTGTTTTTATGTATTTTTTTGTAATTTTCAGTTACTGACATTATACTACACAAGTGGTAGCTTATTTTTGACACCTGCATTTTGATTTCAAAGGGATTCAATGCTAGTTGGCAGAATTGTAATAGCAGAAGTAACTAGGCTAATGAGCATGCAGTGGATTTGAGTTCTTTTTACACCTTTGAATCCTACTGGGGAAAAGGCTGTAAAATTTGGGGGTTTCTGACATTTTATAAATGTCATATGCCAATCTACATTGAGGCAGCTGGGAAGAACAACAATCTGATGGTATCATAGGAATAAGATAAGACTTTTCACAAAGTGCCAATGAGGTTTTTTATTATATTCAATAAGGAAATGTAAGAGTGAGAAAATGAGCTTCTGTGAGTCTTAAAGATAGTGTATGCTGATGAAGGGAGGCTATGGTGAATCTGAAAAGAAAGTAATCTCTTAGTGAGAGTAATTTTTCAAATGGAAAATTGTGCTTTTGGACCAACTCTCCATGCAGTAAATCTAACCTTCCCACCAAGCTAATGACATTAAGAAGTAATGCTTTTGAACTACCCGTGCTTGAAACTGACCTTCAAAACCTCTGTCAGCATGAATGACTGACAGGCTGCATTAAGTGCTTACTATGTGTCCGACACTGTACTAAGCACTGGGGAAGATGAAAGCTAATCAAGTTGGACACAGTCCATGCCCCACATGGAGCTCACAGTACTAATTTCCATTTTACAGATGAGGGAACTGAGGCACAGAGAAATTCGGTGACTTTTCCAAGGTCACACAGCAGACAAGTGGTGGGGCTGGGATGATGATGATGATGATGATGGCGGCATTTGTTAAGTGCTTAGTATGTGCCAAGCACTTTTCTAAGTACTGGGGGAGATACCAGGTAATCAGGTTGTCCCACGTGGGGCTCACAGTCTTAATCCCCATTTTACAGATGAGGGAACGGAGGCACAGAGAAGTCAAGTGACTTATCCAAAGTCATACAGCTAATCAGTGGTGGAGTTGGGATTAGAACCCACGACCACCGACTCCCAAGCCAGTGGTCTTTCCACTAAGCCACCCACAGTCCTTCTGATGCCCAGGCCTGTGCTCTATCCACTAGGCTATGCCGCTTTTTGAATTTCCAACATTTCCACTCACCCCTCCAGCCCTTTTACCCTTCCTCTGCCCGAGAGGCCTAAGAACTACGGGTGATACGGAAGGGTGAAATTGCGGCTTCCCTCCCAGGTTGGGAGAAATCAGGCAAGATGGAAGTGGGAGCAGCCTGCCCGAGCGGCTGCTGCCGTTCCCATTTTATTCTTTCCACTTGGGAAATAATGCAGGGTTATAGCAAGATAGTTGTACTAAGCTTCTTCTGTTTCTTACTTTACTAAAGTAGCTAGAGTGTCCCAATCACAGATAAGTGCAAAAAAGCAGCCCCTCCAAGGCAGCAACTCTGAAGTCAAATGGGCGGCCAATGCATACAGTATCTGCAACTAAGAATACATCTGTACAGTGTAAGACCCTGTCTTATGGCCTCTATGCATCTTTGCAGACTTTCTGTGCTAAATCGCTCTGATTAGGATGAGCAGCAATCTACCTTCACTAGGTTTAAAGCAACATTAATCCATCAGACTTTCAGTGGTATTTCCTGAACATTTATTTTGTGCAGAATTTGAGATAATACAAGCAAGCCTGATTCCTGCCCTCAGGGAGCTGGAATCTAGCAGAAGATAGGTGGGTTCTGAAAATATTGAATATCTGCTTTGCCTCTCTTAGTCTACAAAAGACTCATTCATTCATTTCATTCAATCATATTTATTAAATGCTTGCTGTGTGCAGAGCCCTGTGCTAAGCACTTGGGAATTGGGTAGGGACTGTCTCTATATGTTGCCAACTTGTACTTCCCAAGCGCTTAGTACAGTGCTCTGCACACAGTAAGCGCTCAATAAATACAATTGATGATGAAGATGATGACCTTGGGCAAGTCACTTAACTTCTCTGAGCCTCAGTTACCTCATCTGGAAAATGGGGATTAAAAGATTGTGAGCCCCACGTGTGGCAACTTGATCACCTTGTATCCCCCCAGCGCTTAGAACAGTGCTCTGCACATAGTAAGGGCTTAACAAATGCCATCATTATTATTATTATTATTACAATGCAACAATAAACAGTGACAATCCATGCTCACAATGAGTTCACAGTCTAGAGTGGGGGAGGCAGGTCAATACAAATGAACGGAAATCAATGCAAATAAATAAAATTCCAGATAAATGCATAAGTGCTGTGAGGTTGGGAGTTAGGGGAAGGGCAAAGGGGGACGCAGAAGGGAGTGGAAGGTGAGAAAAAGTGGGGCTTAATCTGGGAAGGCCTCTTGGAGGAATTGTGCCTTCAATAAGGCTTTGAAGGTGGGGAGAGTCATTGTTTGGTGGATTTGAGGAGGGAGGGCATTCCAGGCCAGAGGAGGACGTGGGCCAGGGGTTGGTGACAAGACAGGTGAGATGGAGGTGCAGTGACAAGGTTAGCACCAGAGGATGTGAGCTGGGTTGTATTAGGAGAGACAAGGTGATGGAGTGCTTAAAAGCCAACGGTGAGGAGTTTTTGTTTGATGCGGAGGTGGATGGGCAGCCCCTGGAGATTTTTCAGGAGGAGGGTGACGTGTCCTGAACTTTTCTGTAGAAAGATGATCTGGGCAGCAGAGCGAAGTTGGAGTGAAGACTCCAACCTGCTGGTTACTTTGGAAACACGGCTACCTTCGTGGCAGATTAATTTTAGTTTGCGTTAATCTCATCTATTTTAGACAGTGTGATTTCATCCTCTTGTTCATAATAGTAAATCTGCAGCAAATATAGTTATGACGTCCTGTAGTATTCATAGTCATCTATATTGAGCATTTACTCCATGGAGGGCACTGTCTGATGCCTTGGGTTGCACGGTAAAAGTAGAAACAGAGGGACTGACCTCTACGAGCTTGCAGTCTAATGAAGAAGGTGATACATTGAGTTCAGATGTCTATGAAAACCCAGGACCGTCTCTATATGTTGCCAACTTATACTTCCCAAGTGCTTAGTACAGTGCTCTGCACATAGTAAGCGCTCAATAAATGCGATTGAATGAATGAATTAATTAATTAAAAAAGTAAAATGAAGGGCAGAGAGGACTGATTCAATCCATTAAAGCCTGCTTTCTGATTCCTCTTAGGCTCAGCCTGTTGTCTGGGATCTGGGCACAAGGTGACATTCTATATGTTGCCGACTTGCACTTCCCAAGTGCTTAGTACAGTGCTCTGTACACAGTAAATGCTTGATAAATGCTATCGAATGAATGAGTGAATTCTCTTTTGTCTGGAAAAGACAACCCACAGGTGTGACCAAAGACTTGGGATACTGTCCACCCCCATGCCCTTTATATGGAGTGGGTTAGAGAGAGGATTGGCTCCTGCACATCCCCGAGGAAACCCTATGGACCACACAGGGAGGGAAGTGGGAAATCCCTGCCACTAAAGAATTATGGAAATCTTTGCTAATCTCCCTGTACTGCTTATGAGCTTACCTGATCCCTAAATTAAAAGATTTAAATATAGCCTGCTATGGCTATTTTTCCAGAGTTCCCCCTGCCAGCTAAGTGTCCTCTCAGCCCTCCCACTCCTGTTTTAGCCTTAGAGCCCTGTGGCTTTGGGAGAACCTAATAATAATCATAATTACGGTACTTGTTAAGTACTTACTATGTGCCAAGCACCGTTCTAAATGCTGGGGTAGATTCAGGTTAATCAGGTTGGATGCAGTCTCTGCCCAACATGGGGCTCACACTCTTAATCCCCATTTTACAGATGAGGTAACTGAGGCACAGAGAAGTTGACTTGTCCAGGGTCACACAGCAGACATGGGGCAAAGCCAGGATTAGAACCCAGGTCCTTGCAACTCCCAGGCCCGTACTCTATCCACTGACCCACACTGCTTCTTGAACTGGAAAAGAACCACACTATAGAGAGAGAATCAAAATGTGATGGGGGGCAACCATTGGGGGGAATTGGGGGGAAGGGGACGCGCCTAAGGCAGGTTCCAGATTTTTGGTATTGCAGGGGTGGGAAGGGATAAGGTCTAAAGGTGTTTAAATATCAGGGGACTCTAAACTGTGGGAACGACAGATAAATTTAAAGGAAAGAAGAGCAAAGAGGCGAGGAGAAGGGTAGGCAAAGAAAAATCACCTTTAAATGACATAATTTACACAAATGACCTTTAAATTACATAAATTACTTGGGCAAAAGCTGCAAGTGATGGGGAGATTTATTTTGTTCTTGTCAGTGATACGTAGCACATAGTTCAGCGCGAAGCACTTGGTACAGTGCTTTGCGCACAGTAAGCCCTCAATAAATTCATTCATTCATTCAATTGTATTTATTGAGCGCTTACTATGTGCAGAGCACTGTACTAAGCGCTTGGGAAGTACAAGTTGGCCCTACCCAACAGCGGGCTCACAGTCTAGAAGGGGGAGATGGATGACAAAACAAAACATATAAACCAAATAAAATAAATAGAATATGTACAAGTAAAATAAATAAATGGAGTAATAAATACATACAAACGTATATACATATATACAGGTGCTGTGGGGAAGGGAAGGAGGTAAGGTGGGGGGATTCATTCATTTATTCAATCGTATTTATTGAGCGCTTACTGTGTGCAGAGCACTGTACTAAGCGCTTGGGAAGTACAAGTTTGCAATGTATATT
Organism: Tachyglossus aculeatus; assembly: GCF_015852505.1. Lineage (NCBI taxonomy): Eukaryota > Metazoa > Chordata > Mammalia > Monotremata > Tachyglossidae > Tachyglossus > Tachyglossus aculeatus. The sequence continues at coordinate 26,929,247 of NC_052088.1, read as the reverse complement.
CATTCATTCATTCATTCAATCGCACCTATTGAGCGCCCACTGTGTGCAGAGCACTATACTAAGCGCTTGGGAAGCACAAGCTGACAATGTACAGAGACGGTCCCCACCAACAGCGGGCTCACAGTCTAGAATCAATCAATCAATCGTATTTATTGAGCGCTTACTGTGTGCAGAGCACACAGTAAGCGCTCAATAAATACGATTGATTGATTGATTGATTGCAGAGCACTGTACTAAGCGCTTGGGAAGTACAAGTTGGCAACATATAGAGACAGTCCCTACCCAACAGTGGGCTCACAGTCTAGAAGTGGGAGACAGAGAACAAAACCAAACGTATTAACAAAATAAAATAAATAGAATAGATATGTACAAGTAAAATAAATAGAGTAATAAATATGTACAAACATATATACATATATACAGGTGCTGTGGGGAAGGGAAGGAGGTAAGACGAGGGGGATGGACGGGGGACGAGGGGGAGAGGAAGGAGGGGGCTCAGTCTGGGAAGGCCTCCTGGAGGAGGTAGAAGGGGGAGATGGACAACAAAACAAAACATATAAACCAAATAAAATAGAATGTGTACAAGTAAAATAAATAAATGAAGTAATAAATACGTACAAACATATATACATTTATACAGGTGCTGTGGGGAGGGGAAGGAGATAAGGCGGGGGGGATTCAATCACTCATTCATTCAATCAATCGTATTTATTGAGCGCTTACTGTGTGCAGAGCACTGGACTAAATAGGTCTGGCTGGAATGGAACAGTAAACTGGTATTTTGGAAATCTGGACTCTATCACCCCAAGATGTCCTGTAAATGATATCAGCAGCCCTAACTTGCATTCTGATTCTCTGACTTTTGACCTCAAAATTAAAAACTGTAGGGTGTAAGTGTCAAGTAGCAGCACTTATGTTCATATCTCTGTACTGCTATTTCCCCTATCTGTAGTTTATTTTAATATCTGCCCCCGACTCTAAACTGTAAGCTCCTTGTGGGCAGGAATCATGTCTACCAATTCTATTATATTCTCCCAAGTGCTTAGTACAGTACTCTGCACACAGAAAATACTCAATAAATATCACTGATTGATATTAAATGGTGAAGGGACTGTTCAGGAATGATCAATGGAAAGCGAATGATTTGCCTCTGAGTTCACCATATAACAGCATTTCTGGACAAAGGTGGAAGAAACAAGAGAAAGTGCAGTGAAATTTTCTCAGACAGGGATATATTTTTCAAATTAGTATTTAAAATGCCCTTCTCCGTCCCAGGAGTTTTAACTTTAATGTTACCTTGAAAGGTTCCATTTTCTTTCCTTTCTTTTTTCCACTTTTGGTGATGCAGCAAATCAAAGGGAAAGGGTTAGATGAAGAAGGAAATACACCTCAAATAACACTGCTCTTTGGTCCAAATAGGTTTTAGCACTGGTTTGATGAGTTTCTGATGTGCTGTTTTAGGTCATGAGTTATGTGTGAAGTTTTTCTTTAACCAGTCATCACGCAGCAAGGTAGGCAGGTCAGGCAAAAATCTCAAAAGGAGCCTATTATTGGTCTGTGTTTTGTTTTTTGGTGTTTACAAGAGAAGGGATTAGTTATTTCATTGATTCAATTGTATTTATTGAGCGCTAACTGTGTGCAGAGCACTGTACTAAGCGCCTGGGAAGTACAAGTCGGCAACATATAGAGATGCTCCCTACCCAACAATGGGCTCACAGTCTAAAAGGGGGAGACAGACAACAAAACAAAATATGTGGTCAGTTTTCAGAATCAGTTTGCACTGCACCAGTAGCAGATTTTGAAATTTGCTATTTGAGGCCTCCTGTAGTCATAAATGCAGATTCAATCTGCATTTGTATATATGTATTGTATGTTTGTATATTGTATGTTTGTAAATTGTATATATGTTTGTACGTATTTATTACTCTATTTTATTTGTACATATTTATTCTATTTTATTCTGTTAATATGTTTTGTTTTGTTGTCTGTCTCCCCCTTCTAGACTGTGAGCCCGCTGTTGGGTCGGGACCGTCTCTATGTGTTGCCAACTTGGACTTCCCAAGCGCTTAGTACAGTGCTCTGCACACAGTAAGCGCTCAATAAATACAATTGAATGAATGAATGAATGAATAGAAGGGAGAGACAGACACCAAAAACAAACCATGTGGTCAGTTTTCAGAATCAGTTTGAACTGCAGCAGTAGCGGATTTTGAAATTTGCTATTTGAGGCCTCCTGTAGTCATAAATGCGGATTTAATCTCCAATCAATCAATCAATCGTATTTATTGAGCACTTATTGTGTGCAGAGCACTGTACTAAGCGCTTGGAAAGTACAAGTTGGCAACATATAGAGACAGTCCCTACCCAGCAGTGGGCTCACAGTCTAAAAGGGGGAGACAGAGAACAAAACCAAACATACAGGCAAAATAAAATAAATAGAATAGATATGTACAAGTAAAATAAATAAATGGAGTAATAAATATATACAAACATATATACATATATACAGGTGCTGTGGGGAAGGGAAGGAGGTAAGATGGGGGGGATGGAGAGGGGGACGAGGGGGAGAGGAAGGAAGGGGCTCAGTCTGGGAAAGCCTCCTGGAGGAGGTGAGCTCTCAGTAGGGCCTTGAAGGGAGGAAGAGAGCTATCTTGGCGGATGGGCAGAGGGAGGGCATTCCAGGCCCGGGGGATGACGTGGGCCGGGGGTCGATGGCGGGACAGGCGAGAACGAGGCCTAACGGTGAGGGGATTAGTGGCAGAGGAGCGGAGGGTGCGGGCTGGGCTGGAGAAGGAGAGAAGGAGAGAAGGGAGGTGAGGTAGAAGGGGGCGAGGGGATGGAGAGCCTTGAAGCCCAGGGTGAGGAGTTTCTGCCTAATGCGCAGATTGATTGGTAGCCACTGGAGATTTTTGAGGACCCCAGACCTCACCCACCTTCCACCTTTTCCCTCCTGGCCGCCTCATGTGAGAAAATGGTGTGGTTGGGGTGTGGCTGGGGGAGATTGATCAGCAGAAGTAGGCCAGGGCTGCTGGGCAACAATCTCTCCCTGAGCAGCAAACTATTAGCTGTCACATACCGGCTGCTCTTACTCTGTGGCTTCATTGGCCTCTTTCGCCAATCTGCCCCATCTGAGTGGGAAAGATATTCAGCATTGCACTTATTGAGTCACCATCATCGTTATCATCATCATCATTAGTATTTTTTGAGAGCCTAAGTCACTTAACTTCTCTGGGCTCAGTTTTCTCATCTGTAAAATGGAGATGAAGTGCTTGTTCTCCCTCATCCTTAGAGACTAATCCCCCTGTGGGACGGGGACTAAGACTGTAAGCTCGTTTTGGGCAGGGAATGTGTCTGTTTAATAATAATAATGGCATTTATTAAGCACTTACTATGTGCAAAGCACTGTCCTAAGCACTGGGGAGGTTACAGGGTGATCAGGTTGTCCCGTTTTGGGCAGGGAATGTGTCTACTTAATAATAATAATAATAATAACAATGACATTTATTAAGCACTTACTATGTGCAAAGCACTGTTCTAAGCACTGGGGAGGTTACAAGGTGATCAGGTTGTCCCGTTTTGGGCAGGGAATGTGTCTGTTTAATAATAATAATAATAATAATAATGACATTTATTAAGCACTTACTATGTGCAAAGCACTGTTCTAAGCACTGGGGAGGTTGCAAGGTGATCAGGTTGTCTCGTTTTGTGCAGAGAGTGTGTCTATTTAATAATAATAATAATAATAGTGGCATTTATTAAGCACTTACTATGTGCAAAGCACTGTTCTAAGCGCTGGGGAGGTTACAAGGTGATCAGGTTGTCCCGTTTTGGGCAGGGAATGTGTCTGTTTAATAATAATAATAATAATGACATTTATTAAGCACTTACTATGTGCAAAGCACTGTTCTAAGCACTGGGGAGGTTACTACAAGGTGGTCAGGTTGTCCCACGGGGGGCTCACAGTCTTAATCCCCATTTTACAGATGAGGTACCTGAGGCACAGAGAAGTTAAGTGACTTGCCCAAAGTCACACAGCTGACAAGTTTTGTTTAGTTTAGTATTGTATTGTACTCTTCCAAATGCTCAGTACAGTGTTCTGTGCACAGTAAGCACTTAATAAATACAGTTGAATGAATGAATGCAGTTGCATTGTAGCTGCTCTAGTGCTAAGCATAATGTTTGGAACAAAGGAAGTGCTGAACAAATACCGCAGTTATGTTCTTTTTAATTTTTCTTGCGTTCTGCTAGGCTTTGGGGAGAATACAATAAAAGCAGAAATCATACAGCTTATAATCGACATTGGAATCCTCCTATACAGTGAATACACAAGTTGTCTAAAGCAGAGGTTACACTCTTGACTAACCAAATAATAAGGAAATCTTGTGTTACGAGTCACGTACTCTGATTGACATAGGCATGCACACAGCGTTTCTTTTGATATCGCACCCCTTTCTATCTAGATAAAAGCGTGTTGTTGGAAGGATGATCCCTAATTTCCTAATAGCATCCTATCCAAAATATGAGGTGAAACCACATGTAGTGAGTGGGAGGCGCTGAGCAAAGGTACAAAAATCCGAACATCGGTAAACAGGAAAGCACAGTTGTATGTCTCTTGCCTTCGTGTTAACCAACTAAGTTGGGTTAGAACATCTAGTCTGTCGGGATTCTTGAGCATTAGCATTACAATAACAATGCCAACAGCTTTTTAAATCAGAAATACTGTGTAGGGATAGAGAAAAAACTACTGTTTTATAATCAGAAAACTCCCCAATTTATTTTAAGACTGTTTCACCCCAGACATTTCTTTCTGATGCTTTTGTAAGGGTATTGTGTTTCAGTCAGGGACGCTATTTTGGAAATATACAATGACTACACACATCCTTCTAATTCATTTGTCAAAACCCTGTTTTTTTGTTTAGTTTTTTTTCAATCAAGTAAGAATAGCAAGGACATCAACATGGTTTAGTCAAACTACTTCCTGAACATATTGTACAATTAAATAAAAGAGTGCATAGACTGATGATTCCAACTTTCATTTTTAGGATAGTAGAATTTAAGGAGAAGAATGGACAGGGTAATGCTGGAATTCACTTTAATAACTTTTACATTGATAGCAACAGTTGTGAGACTTGGAAATAAACACTTTAAAATATATGAATATAAAGAAGGTCAAGAGAGTTGTCACCTTAGGGAATGTTTCCTTTAAATCGAGTGTAAAGTTAATATGCATTATAGATGGGAGTAATCAATAGTACTTATTGAGTATTTTCTATGTGCAGAGCACTGTACTACATGATCTTTGCCATCAAGATTACTTTTAGACTGTGAGCCTGTTGTTGGGTAGGGACCGCCTCTATATGTTGCCAACTTGTACTTCCCAAGCGCTTAGTACAGTGCTCTGCACACAGTAAGTGCTCAATAAATATGATTGAATGAATGAATGACTCTAGTAAGGGAGACAGAAACTAACATAAACTACAGGTCCGATGAAGCAGTAGAGCATAGAGGTATGCAGACAAATGTGGTGTTTATCACCAACTGTTTAGGTGACAGTAAGAGACAAATATCATTTTCATTTATTCAGTTGTATTTATTGAGCACTTACTGTGTGCAGAGCACTGTACTAAGCGCTTGGGACTTTTAGACTGTGAGCCCACTGTTGGGTAGGGACTGTCTCTATATGTTGCCAACTTGTACTTCCCAAGCGCTTTGTACAGTGCTCTGCACACAGTAAGCACTCAATAAATACAATTGATTGATTGGGAAGTACAAGTTGGCAACATATAGAGACGGTCCCTACCCAACAACGGGCTCACAGTCTGTCTTATGTCGTGGAGTCGTCTGCGACCCATAGCGACACAATGGACCTATCCTTCCCAGAATCAATCAATCAGTCGTATTTATTGAGCGCTTACAGTGTGCAGAGCACTGTACTAAGCGCTTGGGAAGTACAAGTTGGCAACCTATAGAGATGGTCCCTACCCAACAACGGGCTCACAGTCTGTCTTATGTCGTCGAGTCATCTGCGACCCATAGCAACACAATGGACCCATCCTTCCCAGAATCAATCAATCAGTCGTATTTATTGAGTGCTTACGGTGTGCAGAGCACTGTACTAAGCGCTTGGGAAGTACAAGTTGGCAACCTATAGAGACGGTCCCTACCCAACAGCGGGGTCACAGTCTAGACGAGCCCACTTCCATCAGTAATTGTTCTGGTAGTGTATCCATAGAGTTTTCTTGGTAAAAATGGGGAAGCGGTTTACCATTGCCTCCTTCCACACAGTAAACTTGAGTCTCCACCCTCGGCTCTCTCCAATGCTGCTGGTACCGCACGGAGGTGAGTTTTGACTTGTGGCAGATTATATTCCCGTCACTAGCCACTGGCCAAGCTAGGAATGGAATGGCATGGACAGGCCTCTGCTTGACTCTCCCTCCTGTAGTCGAGACTGATTGAGTACTGGAAACTCTCCCCGTGCGACCCTGAGAGGGGGAGAGACAATAAAGGGGGAAATCAGTCGATCGATCAATCAATCAATCGTATTTATTGAGCGCTTACTGTGTGCAGAGCACTGTACTAAGCACTTGGGAAGTACAAGTCGGCAACACACAGAGACAGTCCCTACCCAACAGTGGGCTCACAGTCTAGAAGGGGGAGACAGAGAACCAAACCAAACATACTAACAAAATAAAATAAATAGAATAGATATGTACAAGTAAGATAAATAAATAAATAGAGTAATAAATATGTTCAAACATATATACAGTGGGAAAGTGAGATTAATCAGGGAATGCCTCAAGAAGGAGCCGTGATTTCAGAAGAGATCTTATAACAATCTATTATACATATTTGTGTATCGATAACTGGTATATTTCCAACTGCTTTAATAATAATAATAATAATAATGGCATTTATTAAGCACTTACTCTATGTGCAAAGCAGTGTTCTAAGCGCTGGGGAGGTTACAAGGTGATCAAGTGGTCCCACAGTGGGCTCACAGTCTTCATCCCCATTTTACAGATGAGGGAACTGAGGCCCAGAGAAGTGAAGTGACTTGTCCAGAGTCACACAGCTGACAATTGGCGGAGCCGGGATTTGAACCTGTGAGCTCTGACTCCAAAGCCCGGGATCTTTTCCACTGAGCCACGCTGTAATGAGTAGAGTGAATATAGGGGTGTTTAGTTTTAGGAGGAATTCAAATGACTAATGTTTTGGTTATTTTGTATTTTACTTCCATATTTGAATTCAGCTGCTTGTTTAAAACTGATATACTGATGGCATTTATTAAGCGCTTACTATGTGCAAAGCACTGTTCTAAGTGCCGGGGAGGTTACAAGGTGATCAGGTTGTCCCACGGGGGGCTCACAGTCTTAATCCCCATTTTTACAGATGAGGTAACTGAGGCACAGAGAAGTTAAGTGACTTGCCCAAAGTCACACAGCTGACAATTGGTGGAGCCGGGATTTGAACCCATGACCTCTGACTCCAAAGCCTGGGCTCTTTCCACTGAGCCATTCTGCTTCTCATCTGCTTCTCACCTGATATCTGCTTCTCTACTCTATAATAATAATCCTAATGGTATTTGTTAAGCGCTTACTATGTGCTGAGCACTGTTCTAAGCGCTGGGGTAGATACAAGATAATCAAGTTGTCCCACGTGGGGCTTACAGTCCTAATCCCCATTTTACAGATGAGGTAACTGAGGCTCAGAGAAGTTAAGTGACTTGCCCAAGGTTACACAACAGACAGTTGGCGGGGCTGGGATTAGAACCCACATCCTCTGACTCCCAAGCCTGTGCTCTTTCCACTAAACCACGCTGCTTCTCCTTGTGATGTTTTTAAGTGAAAATTTTCATTTTTATTCAAGGGGAACAACTAATTTGAATACTTTCATATTTTTAATAAAGAATGTAAGTAAGAACTTCATTTTTGGTGCAGTTTCATTCAATCTGCCTAAGCTACTAACTGTAAATACGTCGTTAAACAGTTGCCAAGAGTAGACAAGCCATTTAATTTTCTTGGTGTAAAAATACTCAGATCTGTTGTTGAGTGAGACAATTTATTCATACGATCTTATAAATATCATATTTAATAAAGAACAATCCAAGGCACGGGGAAAAAAAACATCTCTCTCCATAAGCACCCAGATGAGAAATGGATTTCTATTCAGTCAAATCCTTTTAGTCAATGAAACGGCATTTTCATGCATACTGCACTCAAGTGATAATTAATATAGTCTAATTCAGGACATGATGCCGGAATTGATATACTGTCATCGGTACCCCATGTTAAAATCAAACCTTGACAGGGGTTTAACACTCTGGAACAGGTCATCACCACGAGAATACTCTTTTGCCTTTCAGTATTTGTCTTCAACCAAGCAAAGTATTACAAGATGGGGCGGAAAAAAAAAAAAAAAGGAAATAATTACAAATGAAGAGTGACGCGGGCTGTGAATAGAACATATGTTAGGCTAGGCAGAGGCATCAGTGAATTATATCATTTCATGATGAAGCGGCACTGGGGCTGAACGGACCTATTTTAAACCTTGATGTATTTTATCTCTACTGTATTTGGACTGTCATCTTTGGAGAGAGACTTTGTGTAATTGAGAGTCAACTCCAATCTGCATGACTCGAGCGTGAAGTGTAGTCCGGATGAACAGGGCTGTGGAGGAGAGGGGAGCGTCTAATAAGATCTAAATGAACAGTAACCTCTTATACCTTACACTTGCAAATATGTTTGGTAAGAGGTGATAGTCAGGGTATCTTTTGCCAACTGCCATCAATAGAAACAAAGTTTGAAAATTTGGATAACGATCGCGCATGTGATTTCTGTAGTCATTACTAGGCTTTTCACTCATGCGCATTCTCCTATTTGTTTGTGTAAGTGCATGCTGATAATAATCCCCTCCCTCCTCAAATCCACCAAATAATGACTCTCCCCACCTTCAAAGCCTTATTGAAGGCACAGTTCCTCCAAGAGGCCTTCCCAGATTAAGCTCCACTTTTTCTCACCTTCCACTCCCTTCTGCGTCCCCCTTTGCTCTTCCCCTAACTCCCAACCTCACAGCACTTATGCATTTATCTGGAATTTTATTTATTTGCATTGATTTCTGTTCATTTGTATTGATCTGTCTCCCCCACTCTAGACTGTGAACTCATTGTGCGCACAGATTGTCACTGTTTATTGTTGCATTGTAATAATAACAATAATGATGATGGCATTTGTTAAGCGCTTACTATGTGCAGAGCACTGTTCTAAGCACTGGGGGATGCAAGGTGATCAAGTTGCCACACGTGGGGCTCACAATCTTTTAATCCCCATTTTACAGATGAGGTGACTGAGGCTCAGAGAAGTTAAGTGACTTGCCCAAGGTCACACAGCAGACATGTGGCAGAGTCGGGATTTCCCAAGTGCTGATGTGAGCCTATCACTCTTTTGACACCATTCATTCAGTCAGTTGTATTTATTGAGCGCTTACTGTGTGCAGAGCCCTGTACTAAGCGCTTGGGAAGTACAAGTTGGCAAAATATAGAGACGGTCCCTACCCAGCAACGGGCTCACAGTCTAGAAGGGGGAGACGGACAACAAAACAAAAGACGTGGACGGGTGTCAAGTTGTCAGAATAAATAGAATTAAAGCTAAATGCACATCATTAACAAAATAAATAGGATCGTAAATATGTACAAGTAAAATAGAGTAATAAATCTGTACAAATGTATATACAGGTGCTGTGGGGAGGGGAAGGAGGTAGGGCTGGGGGGATGCTCAGTGGAAAGAGCCCGGGCTTTGGAGTCAGAGGTCATGGGTTCAAATGCTGGCTCCGCCACTTGTCAGCTGTGTGACTTTGGGCAAGTCACTTAACTTCTCTGGGCCTCAGTTCCCCCATCTGTAAAATGGGGATTAAGACCGTGAGCCCCACGTGGGACTACCTGATCATCTTGCATCCTCCCCAGCGCTTAGAAGAGTGCTTTGCACATAGTAAGCGCTTAATAAATGCCATTATCATCTTTTAGACTGTGAGCCCACTGTTGGGTAGGGACTGTCTCTATATGTTGCCAATTTGTACTTCCCAAGCGCTTAGTACAGTGCTCTGCACATAGTAAGCGCTCAATAAATACGATCGATGATGATGATGATGGGGAGGAGGAGAGGAAAAAGGGGAGGCAGAGAGGTGCAATGGACAGAGTCCTCCCAGCCAAGATGATGTGTTGGCAATTGTCTCTTTTGTGGTGAAGATGGGCTTGGTCAGATCGATTTGGGTTGGAAACGGGTTCCTTTGTTCCCTCCCCAGCGATCCATTCATTCATTCGTATTTATTGAGCACTTACCTGTGTGCAGAGCACTGTACTAGCCCCCTGTTGGGTAGGAACCATCTCCATATGTTGCCGATCTGTCCTTCCCAAGCGCTCAATAAACACGATTGAATGAATGAATACCAAGCGCTTGGAAAGTACAATTCGGCAACAAAGAGAGACAATCCCTGCCCACAGCCGGCTCGCAGTCTAGAAGGGGGGAGACAGGCATCGAAACAAGTAAACAGCGATCAATAGCATCAATATAAATAGAATTCTAGATACATATGCACCATTAATGTAAATAAGTAGAATTATAAATATATACATATATATACAAGTACATTATGTACTTGTACAAGTACATTATGTACATTTTTAGACTGTGAGCCCACTGTTGGGTAGGGACTGTCTCTATATGTTGCCAATTTGTACTTCCGAAGCGCTTAGTACAGTGCTCTGCACATAGTAAGCGCTCAATAAATACGATTGATGATGATTATGTACACAAGTGCTGTGGGGGGCAAGGAGAGTAGAGCAAAGGGAGCAAGGCGGGGCCATTGGGAGGGGAGGAGGAGCAGAGGAGAAGTTATGAACACGTACGGCTGTGGATCGGTATTGGTTTTTATGCATGGAGGCTATTTTGAGCTATACCATCCCAGGAATATTCATTCATTCAATCATATTTATTGAGCGCTTACTGTTTGCAGAGCACTGGACTAAGCGCTTGGGAAGTACAAGTTGGCAACATTTAGAGATGGTCCCTACCCAACAATGGACTTACAGTCTAGACTTGGACTTACAGAGAAGCAGCATGGCTCAGTGGAAAGAGCCCGGGCTTGGGAGTAAGAGGTCATGGGTTCAAAACTCAGCCCCACCACTTGTCAGCTGTGTGACTTTGGGCAAGTCGCTTCTCTGTGCCTCAGTTCCCTCATCTGGAAAATGGGGATTAAGACTGTGAGCCCCACGTGGGGCAACCTGATCACCTTGTATCCTCCCCAGTGCTTAGAACAGTGCTTTGCACATAGTAAGCGCTTAACAAATTCCATTATTATTATTATTATTATTCTCTGTGCCTGTTACCTCATCTGTAAAAAACGGGGATTAAAAAATGTGAGCCCCAAGTGGGCCAAGCTGATTACCTTGTATCTACCCCAGTGATTGGAACAGTGCTTGGCACATAATAATAATAATGATGATGACATTTATTAAGCGCTTACTATGTGCAAAGCACTGTTCTGAGCGCTAGGGAGGTTACAAGGTTGTCCCACCGGGGGCTCACAGTCTTAATCCCCATTTTACAGATGAGGGAATTGAGGCAACAATGCCAATTGTTGTTATTGTTATTATTAGAAGAATAGGAATAGCTGGGGCAATGCTGGAAACCTTGGAAAGGCCTTAGGTAGATCGCATCTCTGGCTTCCAGGAATCCCAGAACTGATCTTAAACCTTTCCCCTGGTATCAGGTATGACCACTTCAACTCCAGCTGCCAGCCTAATCCAGCCAAGCCCCCAGTCACGTTGTAGCTCCCAAGTTTGATTCTCATCTGTTCATACCCTCCCAGCACTTAGTATAATAATAATAACAATAATAATAATAATAATAATAATAATAATAGTATTTGTTAAGTGCTTACTATGTGCAAAGCACTGTTGTAAGTGCTGGGGAGGTTACAAGGTGATCAGGTTGTCTCATGGGGGGGGGGGCTTACCGTTTTAATCCCCATTTTACAGATGAGGTAACTGAGGCCCAGAGAAGTTACGTGAATTGCCCAAAGTCACATAGCTGACAGTTGGCGGAGCCGGGATTTGAACCCATGACTGTGAGCCCACTGTTGGGTAGGGACTGTCTCTATATGTTGCCAATTTGTACTTCCCAAGTGCTTAGTACAGTGCTCTGCACATAGTAAGCGCTCAATAAATACGATTGATGATGATGATGACGACTCCAAAGCCCGTGCTCTTTCCACCGAGCCACGCTACTTCTCCAGTAAGCACTTACTAAATACTATTACTACTCTTATTTCCATGGATTGTGTGTGTGTGTTTGTAACTACTTTGTTCTTCCCTCCTTCCAGTCCCACAGCACTTAGATACAAAGCTGTAATTTATTTATAGTAATGTCTGTCTCCTCCCTCCCATCCCCCCCCATCTAGACTGTAAGCTCATTGTGGGTAGGCAGTGTGCCCGTTTATCATTGTATTGTACTCTCCCAAGTGCTTAATACAGTGCTCTGCATGCAGTCAGTGCTCAATAAATGTGATCAAATGAATTTATTGAGCACTTATTGTGTGCATGCAGTCCTTCCTAGATCCCACTCCCCAGAGAGGCCAACTGAGCCTTTGCTGGGAGGGGAGGAAGGGGCACAGAATTGATACAGTATGGAGGCCATATGGCCCATGAAAAGAGGTTGGGAGTCAGAAGGCCTGGGTTCCAGTCCCAGCTCTGCCCCTGACTGCTCTGTCACCTCGGGCAAGTCGCTTAAGAGCCTCAGTTTCATTCAATCATATTTATCATCATCATCAATCGTATTTATTGAGCGCTTACTGTGTGCAGAGCACTGTACTAAGCGCTTGGGAAGTACAAATTGGCAACATATAGAGACAGTCCCTACCCAACAGTGGGCTCACAGTCTAAAAGGGGGAGACAGAGAACAAAACCAAACATACTAACAAAATAAAATAAATAGAATAGATATGTACAAGTAAAATAAATAAATAAATAAATAGAGCACTTACTGTGTGCAGGCAAGTCACTTAACCTCTCTGAGCCTCAGTTTCATTCAATTGTATTTATTGAGCTCTTACTGTGTGCAGAGCACTGTAGTGAGCGCTTGGGAAGTACAAGCTGGCAACATATAGAGACGGTCCCTACCCAACAACGGGCTCACAGTCTAGAAGGGGAAGTTTCCTCACCTGCATAAGATGCCTACTCTCCCCACCTCCTAGTAATAATAATGATGGCATTTGTTAAGCACTTACTATGTGCAAAGCACTGTTCTAAGCGCTGGGGAGGATGCAAGGTGATCAGGTTGTCCCACGTGGGGCTCACAGTCTTAATCCCCATTTTCCAGATGAGGGAACTGAGGCACAGAGAAGTGACTTGCCCAAAGTCACACAGCTGACAAGTGGCGGGTTTTGAACCCATGACCTCTTACTCCCAAGCCCAGGGCTCTTTCCACTGAGCCGTGCAGCTTAGATTCTGAGCCCTGTGTAGGATGGGGACTGTGTCCTGCCTATGTTGTTTGTATCTACCTTAGTGCTTAGCACAGTGTTCAGCAAGTAGGAATCTCTTAATAAATACCGTAATTGTTTCTCCCTTTACTCATCCCCTCCCCCAGCCCCGCAGCACTTATATACATATCTGTAATTTATTTATTTATATTATTGTCTCCCCCTGTAGCCTGTAAGCTCACTGTATGCAGTGAATGTGTCTGTTTATTCTTATATTGTACTCTCGCAAGCGCATAGTACAGTGCTCAGCACACAGTAAGAGCTTGATAAATACAACTGAATGAATTGAATATGCAATTAGTTCTCCTATAAGGGGGTTAAGTTTTTGAAAAACAAGATGCTAAGGAAAACGAATGGTACGTTTTCTTCTATCACCACACCGTGTACTATCACGACATGCATTATTGGGATTACGTTCTCTTGTTCCCCAAAGGGTTCTATCCAAAACGTGTAGTGAAAAAACATATGTTATGGGAAAACCAATTGGATTCCCATATGTTGAGGAAGTGCCTGTGTAGAAAAGCACCGTGGCTCAGTGGAAAGAGTGCAGGCTTGGGAGTCAGAGGTCATGGGTTCTAATCCTCCTCCACCACTTATCAGCTGTGTGACTTTGGGCAACTCACTTAACTTCTCTGTGCCTCAGTTGCCTCATCTGGAAAATGGGGATTAAGACTGTGGGACAACCTGATTACCTTGTATCTCCCCCAGCGCTTAGAACAGTGCTTGGCGCGTAGTAAACGCTTAACAAATACGAAAATTATTATTATTATAGAGGACAAGAACTCCCTATTCCTACTTAGCAGTGATGATTAAAACATTTTCTAAATGCTTAATACCTGCAAAGCACTATGCTGAACATTGGAATAAATACAAGAAAATCAGGATAGGCCCAGTTCCTGAACCACACAAAGATTCACTTGTACTTGTACTTCCCAAGCGCTTAATACAGTGCTCTGCACACACTAAGTGCTCAATAAATATGATTGATTGATTGATTCACGATCTAAGAAGGAGACTGATGTGGTATGAGAAGACTGACAGGATGGAGTACCAACATCTACACTGTGAGTTCCTTGTAGACAGGGAATGTGTCTACCAACTCTGTTATATTGTACTCTCTCAAGGGCTTAGTACAGTCCTCTGCTCAGAGTGATCAATAATTATGATTGATAGACACATCTGAAGGTCTATAGAGCAAATGTAGCATCTAGCTGCTTTTAAGGTTCTGAACGCACGACAGGTGCTGCACATAACTTCAATCAGTTAACAGATACGAGGCACAGAGCAGTCAAGTGATTTGCCCAAAGTCACACAGCTAAGAAGTGGTGGAGCTGGGATTAGAACCCATGACCTCTGACTCCCAAGCTCAAGCTCTTTCCATTAAGCCACGCTGCCTCTCAACAAAGCAAACTCTGATATGTGGCGTCACTGTGGAGACCTCAAAGGTCACAGCAGAAGACGGATCAGTCTCGTATGCAGCAATCAGAGATAGCGTAAAATGAAGTAGAGGCGTTATGAATTTTGTGACCCCCATGAAGGAGAAATGAACAGTGTCATGAACTGTGGTTAACAATTGCAGCAAGGTATACGATCTTTCCACGCACAGGATGTGAATGGGATGATTGGCTTGGCCCCACGTTGGTCCTATCAACTCGCACAATCCAATAAAAGCTTTATTGGTCAAGAAAGTTACAAGTTGTTGTCCTATAAGCATTCATATACAGAACATAATGCATAGTATAGAGATAAAAAAACCACAGAGAGGATGAATGTGTATATTTAAATGTATTTCTACAGATACCTGCTTTATTTAGAGACCCCGTGACTTACTGGTGTGAGCCCAGAAATAGATGTCAAATTTCTCTTTGGGCAATGGTTAGAATCAGCAGCAAAAACACCCATATGTCGTCTATACATGGAATTCAGCTACGCAGCACAGTCAAGAAACATTTATCTTCTCAGAAGAAGCCTTGAGACGATCGTGAGACAGAGGAAAAAGGGTCACCCCCAGGCACTGCAACAACAAGGAGAAAGGGCAGTCTATATTCTTCCGTTCAGTCATAGTTATCGAGCACTTACTGTGTGCAGAGCACTGTACTAAGTGCTAGGGAGAGTACACTGTAATAAACAGACACATCCCCTGCCCACAACAAGCTCCTAGTCCTGAGGGCAGGGTGTAACCATGACCATGGATCCTCCACTGGCTTTTATAGCATCTTGAGTGAATCCTTCACTGTCCGCGGCATCGACTTTGAATGTAGAAGACCATACTGTGTAACTAATTTCAACCACTTTTCCTCCGAAATAGTGCGATTACTTCTCTCCCTACCTTTATCACACTGTTACATTGCAGTGTAATCATTATATCGTGACTTTTGAGAGGCTATCGATCCTTACATTTACGTATTGGTTTTCTGTGCATTCAATTATGTATCTAGGCTCAAAATTGTATTCATTTCATTTTAGACCATATTTTATGGACAGTTGAAAAGAGTTGAATTGCCTCCAAAAGAAGTGAAATTATTTGGGAGCTATTCTAATATGATTACATTTCAGAGAGCTCCTGTACAGTACGCACAATAATGTAACTGTCTTTTATTGTAATTTAACTTAAAAATCGGAATGACCTCTCCAGGCCAATATTTTGTCTACGGGAGTAGCACCAAAGGCGTATGTGATGGAACAGTGTTATGGTTATCCTTCCTATCCAGTATTCAGTTTTCAACATTTTCATATTTTCAATGTCCATATTTGTAAAGAAATTCCATTTTCATCTATTTTGTACGATTACCGTGCTCCGCAATATTCCAAAGAGCTCAGTAAATATCTTTTGCAGGCAGATGAGCAAACTGAGGCCCAGAAATGTTACGTTATCACCCCCTGAGCCCCTCTGAAATAATTAACTGGCCTGGAAAAATTCCAGGATACGAGGGCTCACATCCCCACTCTGGCACTTTTATCTCATCTCCCAGGAGACGTTTAAAATTTCAAATCTATCTTTAGCATGTCATCTCTCTTCAGTGTGAAAATTAAAAGTGTTAAAATAAAGTATACATTGGAAACACCAAATTAGGAAGAAAGAAGAATAGAAGTCATTTGAACAATTTCATAGACCTAAAATTTATCAAGGCCTAAAATTAATAAGCTGAAAACGAAAGGGATTTTCACAAATCCATGGTATAATGCATGCTTGAAACAGCAGCCATCTGGGTTGGGTCCATATGGAAGATTGATCTAGTGTGGTTTTCACGGATGTTAAAATTAAATAAAAACTTTGGACTCTAGGCGAAAAAAAAAATGAGTGAACGGAATCCCATTCTCCAACAAAAAGATTCACCAGTAGTAGTAACCAGCATTGAGCAGGATAGACTTGGAGTAAACGAGCTAGGGAAATAGGAAGTGTAATTGAAAATTGAGGACCTGAAAAGATAGACGGTAAGCCCTTAGTACAGTGATTAATAAATACCACTGATCGATTGCTATATACAGTGCTAAATCCTGTGACTTTCTAGGACACCCAGATTTGCAGTTCCAATATTCAGGTAATCCGGGTTGTCCAATCCATGGATGCCTTGAGTGGGGATTGAAAAGTGAACTTGGAAGAAGGCGGGAGAAATACAGCTTTAGGTTCTTATGGCAAGGCCTATGCAGACAGAAGAAATGTTCTGGTCCATTGTTTAATCCATCAGTGGTATTTATTGAGGGCTTACTATGTAAACTCGTTGTGGTCAGGGGATATATCCGTTATATTGTACTCTCCCAAGTTCTTAGTACAGTGCTCAGCCCACAGTAAGCACTCAATAAATACGATTGATTACTATGTAACGAGCACTGTACTAAGCACTTGGGAGAGTACAATACCATAGAGTTAGCAGACACAGTCCCTGTCCACATTTTGTTAAAGAACCGCCCTGAAAAAGGAGAGCGGGCCGGAAATTCTGACTGGAAGGAGGCAAAAAAGGAGTAAAGAGGCATTGGTGTTTTCAGCTCCCTCTGATAGCTAGGACCAAGGAGAATAGGCAGTGGCGCTGTGCTAATGGCCAAACATGGGTCTGAGCATCAGGAGGCCCAATATCTGGTCCCAATTCTGCCACTGACCTGCCGCATGACCTTGGATAAGTCACTTAACTTTCCTATACTGCACTTCCCTAATCTATAAAATGGGTGTAGACTGTGGGCCCTCCGTGGAGCAGAGACTGTGTCCAATCCAATTCGTACCTACTTCAGTGCGTAGCATGTAGTGCTTAGTAAGTGCCATTAAAAATAGAAATAAAAGTCTATTAGGCAGTGAAAAGGCAGAGAATTAGGCAGAGGCAGTGTGCTAATAGCCAAACATGGGTCTGAGCATCAGGAGGCCCAATATAATAATAATAATAATAATGTTGGTATTTGTTAAGTGCTTACTATGTGCAAAGCACTGTTCTAAGCGCTGGGGTAGATAGAAGGTAATCAGGTTGTCCCACGAGGGGCTCACAGTCTTCATCCCCATTTTACAGATGAGGGAACTGAGGCCCAGAGAAGTGAAGTGACTTGCCCAAAGTCACACAGCTGACAAGTGACGGAGCCGGGATTTGAACCCACGGCCTCTGACTCCAAAGCCCGGGCTCCTTCCACTGAGCCACGCTGCTTCCCCAATATCTGGTCCCAACTCTGCCACTGACCTGCCGCATGACCTTGGATAAGTCACTTAACTTTTCTATACTGCACTTCCCTAATCTATAAAATGGGTGTAGACTGCGGGCCCTCCGTGGAGCAGAGACTGTGTCCAATCCAATTCGTACCTACTTCAGTGCATAGCACGTAGTGCTTAGTAAGTGCCATTAAAAATAGAAATAAAAGTCTATTAGGCAGTGAAAAGACAGAGAATTAGGCAGAGAATAGGCAGTGGCAGTGTGCTAATAGCCAAACATGGGTCTGAGCATCAGGAGGCCCAATATAATAATAATAATAATAATGTTGGTATTTGTTAAGCGCTTACTATGTGCAAAGCACTGTTCTAAGCGCTGGGGTAGATAGAAGGTAATCAGGTTGTCCCACGAGGGACTCGCAGTCTTCAGCCCCATTTTACATATGAGGGAACTGAGGCCCAGAGAAGTGAAGTGACTTGCCCAAAGTCACACAGCTGACAAGTGGCGGAGCCAGGATTTGAACCCACGGCCTCTGACTCCAAAGCCCGGGCTCCTTCCACTGAGCCACGCTGCTTCCCCAATATCTGGTCCCAACTCTGCCACTGACCTGCCGCATGACCTTGGATAAGTCACTTAACTTTTCTATACTGCACTTCCCTAATCTATAAAATGGGTGTAGACTGTGGGCCCTCCGTGGAGCAGAGACTGTGTCTTATCCAATTTGTACCTACTTCAGTGCGTAGCACGTAGTGCTTAATAAGTGCCATTAAAAATAGAAATCAAAACCTTTCTGTCACTACTAATCCTCACCCCCAACAAAAGGATGAGCCATCTTAGGAGGTAATGAGAACTATTTGATATCATCGGGCAAGTAGTATATTTCACTCTGTAATTTTTTGTGAGTCTCCGCTGCGAAATGGTTTGCTCCGTCTTTTCGCCGTACCTTGTGGAATATTAAAGAGAATAGAAGAACTGTTGAAATGTGTAGTTCCTGGTTACTGTCAAAAATACTCCGGGTTTTGAAATTTTCCAAGAGTCTGAAACCTTCAACAGCTTTAGCGGAATTGGCACACTGAACAGGAGTTGGCTAGACTTGGCAAGCAGAGGGTTTAAAGCTGGTGCGGCTTGATTTAAAATGGTTGTTTTCATGAAAGCTGCTACAGAATCTAGGCTTTTACAGGTTTCTAGAGTGTGGGTGTTTGTTTATGTTCAGTTGCAGTGAATTGAAGATAAAACAAATAAAAAAATTAATAGGAAAACATCCCAGGGATATATTTCTGCTACATGTTAAACTGCCACCCAAAGGGGACCCATTGGTGGGTAATTATAGCAGAGCCACTAGAATAGTCCAAAACCAGGAACTCACTGTGTCCTCAGCCTCATCCCATCTCAGGTCCTGGCTTCGGCACTAATATTATTCTGTCATGCAGTTGACATCTTGGGATTTCATTTCTGATTTCCAACGCTTTGGATTTCTACCGGTGCCTCTTCTCAGTTGGTGTCAGCCGGCTGCCCGTATTCTTGCCGATCGGCACAGATTCCATTAATTTATTCCTTCAATTGTACTTATTGAGCGCTTCCTGTGTACAGAGCACTGTTCTAAGCGCTTGTTTTATTTTGTTGTCTGTCTCCCCCCGTATAGACTGCGAGCCCGTTGTTGGGTAGGGATTGTCTCTATTTGTTGCCGAATTGTACTTTCCAAGCGCTTAGTATAGTGCTCTGCACACAGTAAGCGCACTTCTAGACTGTGAGCCCGCTGTTGGATAGGGACCGTCTGTATATGTTGCTAACTTGTACTTCCCAAGCGCTTAGTACAGTGCTCTGCACACAATAAGCGCTCAATCATTATGATTGAATGAATGAATGAATGAATAAATACGACTGGATGAATGAATGAATGTATGAATGAAAGTACAATTCAGCAACAGAGACAATCCCTGCCCACAATGGTCTCAAATTCAGCTCTCACTCCCCAACTTGTGCTTCACACTCCTTTCTTGTTCTCACCCTTAGTCACCGTTAGGTGATGAGGTCAGTCAGTGACATTTATTGATCACTTACCACGTGCAGAGTACTCTCCCAATAGCTTCGGGAAGTAGAGTAAGTAAACCCAATTCCTATCCTCAAGGAGTTTACCCGGGGGGGACAACCGAAAGTAGTATACTTTAAAAACAGGCCCAGGTGCAAAACTGTTCTCCCTTGGAATACTGATCGAATCTTAATCGGGCAATTATTCTGTTTGGATCTCTGGTTCCACGATAATAATAATAATAATGGCATTTGTTAAGTGCTTACTATGTGCAAAGCACTGTTCCAAGCGCTGGGGAGATACAAGGTGATCAGTTTGTCCCACGTGGGGCTCACAGTCTTAATCCCCATTATACAGATGAGGTAACTGAGGCTCAGAGAAGTTAAGTGACTTACCCAAGGTCACACAGGCAGACATGTGGGGGAGCCGGGATTCAAACCCATGACCTCCGACTCCAAAGCCCGGGCTCTTTCCATTGAGCCATGCTGCTGCTCTAACTAAGCGCTTAGTACAGTGCTCTGCACACAGTAAGCGCTCAATAAATACGATTGATTGATTGATTGATTACGATGACTACTAGGGCTTTCACAGAGTTATAAGCTGGATCCTGCTGGGGTGGCTTCCATTCTCACATCTTCCTTGGATCGCACAGGGATGGTTAATGTCCGTCCTCATTTGACGTGGAGCTGTGTTGAGTTGAGCTGCGCAATAATCAGCCTCATGATTATTACCTCCGTCTTACCTCCTTCCCTTCCCCACAGCACCTGTATATATGTATATATGTTTGTACATATTTATTACTCTATTTATTTATTTATTTATTTATTTTACTTGTACATATCTATTCTATTTATTTTATTTTGTTAGTATGTTTGGTTTTGTTCTCTGTCTCCCCCTTTTAGACTGTGAGCCCACTGTTGGGTAGGGACTGTCTCTATATGTTGCCAACTTGTACTTCCCAAGCGCTTAGTACAGTGCTGTGCACACAGTAAGCGCTCAATAAATACGATTGATGATGATGATGAAGCAGAGACTTTCAAGGCTAATAGCGCCCACTCCTACTGGCCCTGTTCCTCCGTAGCCAGAGGAAGAGGTGGCGGAGATTGAAGGTGCAGTGGGGAGCCCCTTCTGCCTAGCCACCTATTTCCAGAAACTCCAGATAGTCCTGGGTTACAGAAAGAATATTAGTGGTGCAGTGAGTTGGAAAATTGGTGGGTGGTCACAAGTGAATTTCAGGGGACAACTAAGCAAATTGTAATATTCACCTTTCCCACGATAACTTGCTGGCACCCACAACCCTCTCTATTTTAAGGACCTTTTAGTTGAGGTGACCCGGGAAGCACTTGTCTAGCACACTGCTTTTAGAAGTACAAAGTGGTGGAAAATTTAGTCAGTCCAGGAAATTTTCCTGTGATGTTATTTCTAACATACTTAAGAGTCGTTTGTCTTAGCTCAGAGTTAATTCAAATATTCCTAAGTAAGCTTAACTGCATAAGCATTTCAGTATAACGGGAAAAATTTTACCGGAAATGTTATTCAGGGGACGTCGGGAGGACTTTTAATTTTATTTATTGTTTAAATAGTTGACAAAATCAGTCATTTTTAACGATCAGAATTTTAGTTGAACTGCATTTTTCCTCATCAGAAGAGAACTCTGGTACTTAGAAGTAAAAATGTCCCACCTTATGAATCAAAATGGTAAGATGGCAATAGGTACAAGTAATAATAATAATACTTTTAGTATTTGTTAAGCACTTGCTATGTGCAAAGCACTGTTTTTAGCGCTGGGGAGGATACAAGGTGATCAGGTTGTCCCATGTGGGGCTCACAATCTTAATCCCCATTTTACAGATTAGGTAATTGAGGCCCAGAGAATAATAATAATAATAATGATGGCATTTGTTAAGCGCTTACTATGTGCAAAGCACTGTTCTTAGCGCTGGGGAGGATACAAGGTGATCAGGTTGTCCCATGTGGGGCTCACAATCTTAATCCCCATTTTACAGATTAGGTAATTGAGGCCCAGAGAAGTGAAGTGACTTGCCCAAAGTCACACAGCTGACAAGCGGCGGAGCTGGGATTTGAACCCATGACCTCTGACTCCCAAGCCCGAGCTCTTTCCACTCATAGCAGATCAAGGCTTGAGAAGAAAATAATTTGTGTTCATGTGTCTTCTGAAGTAGAAGATGCTGCGTATAGTATCGCAATCCTACTGTGCAGAAGTGACTGAAAAGATCTAGCCAGACCATTTCTCTCTCTATCTATCGGTCCACTCTGTGCCTGAAAAGGGGGTCCTTTGATTGTAGCTGTAGCCCACCCTGACAGTAACCTCCTCCGCGGCTTGCTCCGACCTCTGCCACAGCTCTCTGACCAATAAATAGCCTCAGCAGTTTCTTAAAAATATCCTCAGTTACAGATACTCCATCTCCAACTGGAGCACACCAGGTTTGGTTTCCAGAAATATAGAGTTATGAGACATTGTTTGCATCTGGGCCTCAGGTTTCTGTCCCCTGCTTAACACGCTTCAGTTTGCTTACACACATTCTACCTCGTGAAAAGTTCTGAATACCATTTCCAACTAATGAACCAGTTGATCAGTGGTATTCATTAAGCGGTTACCGCATGCAGAGCACTGTACTAAGCGCATGAGAGAGTTGGTAGACACATTCCCTGCCCACAACAAGCTTACAGCCTTGGGGAGGAGACAGACATCAATCAATCAATCATATTTATTGAGCGCTTACTATGTGCAGAGCACTGTACTAAGCACTTGGGAAGTACAAATTGGCAACTTATAGAGACAGTCCCTACCCAACATTGGGCTCACAGTCTAAAAGACATAATATAAATAAATAATTTATAATATAATTTGTAGATATGTGCACAAGTGCTGTGGGGCTCCACTGAGCTCTCCAATCTCTGCACTAACTGGTTGGATTATTGTGAAAAGACACATTTAGTAATCGAAGCTAAAACTGGCGCCTTCTGAAAACAATTAATTCAAGTTTCGGAACCCGTTAGGAATTGCTCAGACAAATCATAGGGATTTTGTTCAGTTTTGTTTCTGACACAGTATGGAGCTTGACCTATCCTAGATTTTCCCACCATCTTTAGAAAGAGCCTATTCTTTATCTTTCTAAGGATAATTATGAATCACATCATGAGGAAAAGAAGGGCACTTAATCTGTAGAGCTACCATGGATGGCACAGGATCTGAATTTCACCAGTCTGTGCCCCATTTGGAAAAATGAGCATGTTCATATCTGTCATCAGACAATTTAAAAGTGCTTTGGAATAACTGGGTTAAAGGTGCCGAGTATTTATTACTTATCTAAAGAGTAATAATAAGCTTCAAAAACAGTAACTAATTAACCCCAATTGCAATAGAAAACTCTGAATTTCAAACCTTTTTTTCTTTCTGCTATTTGAATGTTTACGCTTCTTGTTTTAAACTTCAATGCTCCCAAGGGGATTACCATATTCTTCTGCCTTGTTTGAGCATCATTTGATTTTATAGTTTTCCTTAGCTCTTATTTTTGGTACTCTGTTCTTCATTTGAAATACCCTCTCTCCAGCCCCAGAATTTGTATGCCTTGGGTTGCTATTCTGTTATGCGTGTTTTATTTTCAGTTAATGATCTTCCTAATAATTTTTTTCCTTTAAGTAGTAAGTTGGATGATTTTAGGATGTCTTTCCCCACAATTAAAACAAATTATTTGGCAAGTTACAGGCAGGACTATTTTAACCATGAGGCTAAAGTAACAATTACCTTAGTATCTCCCCTATTTGATTTTAAGCTCCTCCAGGGGAGGCATCTTATCTTAGAGTGGCTAAGGAGGGCAGAGGCAGCGCTGATATCCTGGGTGTTGAGGGAGGCCTTGTGCAGTAGTAGGCCTAAGGCTCTACTTTGGCACGGTTGAACACGATAGGTTCTGGTATTCATCATTTGCCACTCCTCTGCACAATGAATGTCATTTTGTCTGGACGTATGCTACTACGACCCAGGAAAGTCATAGTGAAGAATCACCTTGGGTCTGCACTGTGGATGTGGCTGTCTTTTGTTTTGCCATCTACACTCTTGCCCATCTCTTGCCCGTGTCCTCCCTACGGCCTAGAAATTCCTCACACTTCATCTCCAACAGGCCATCACTCTCCCCATCTTCAAAGCCCTGCTCAAACCACGTCTTCTCCTTGGAGAACTCATTCACTCCCGCAGCTTCAACTACCATCTCTACACAAATGATGCCCAGATCTACCTCTTCGTCCCTGACTTCTCCTCCTCTACAGTCTCACATTTCTTCCTGTCCTCAGGACATCTCTACTTGGATATCCTGCCAACATCTCAAACTTAACATGTCCAAAACGGAACTCCTCATCTTCCCGCTCAAAATCCCGTCCTCCCTCAGGCTGTCCCATCACTGTTGGATTCTACCTGCCTCACGAGCCCTTAAACTTGGCATTATCCTGGATTCAGCTCTGTCATTCATCCCGCATATTCAGACTGTCACCAGATCCTGTCTGCTCTACCTTCACAACATCTCTAGAATCCACCCCTTCCTCTCCATCCAAGCTACTATCACTGTGATCCAAGTATTTATCATATCCCACCTTGAAGACAGCGTCAGCTCCTCGTGATCTCCCAGCGTCCCGTCTGTGACTTCTCCAGTCCATATTTCACTCCTGTCCTGAGTGCTCTTAGAAAACATTGAGTCCTCACCTCCCCACTCATCAGAAACCTCCAACGGTTACCCATCCATCTCCGCTTCAAACAGAAATTCTTCCCATCGGCTTTAAGGCACTCAATTAGCTCTCCCCCTCCTACCTTACCTCACTGATTTCCCGCTCTGACCCAGCCCACAAACATCACTCCTCTAAAACCACCCTTCTCACTGTATTTCAATCTCATCTATCTTGCCGTCTGTCTCTTGCCCGTGTCCTCCCTACGGCCTAGAAATTCCTCATACTTCATCTCCAACAGGCCATCACTCTCCCCATCTTCAAAGCCCTGCTGAAATCACGTCTCCTCCGAGAGGCCTTCCCTGCCTAAGCCCTCTCTTCTACGTTGCTTTTGGGGGAAGCGGCATGGCGTAGTGGATAAAGCACGGGCCTGGGAATCAGAAGGTCATGAGGTCTAACCTCGGCTCTGCCACTTGTCTGCTGTGTGACCTTCACTTCTCTGGGCCTCAGTTACCCCACCTGTAAAATGGGGATTAAGACTGTGATCTCAAGAGGGACAGGCACTGCGTCCAACCTGATTTGCTTGTGTCCACCCCAGTGCTTAGTATAGTAAGCCCTTGACAAATACCACAGTTTTTATTATCATTTATCCCTTAAGCATATTAGTAGTCACCCTACCCCAGCTCCAAAGCACTTATGTACTACTCCTTATATTCTGCAGTTTCCCCTAATTTATAATTTATATTAAAGTCTGTCTCCCCTTTACAAGTGTAATCTCCTTGTGGACAGGGATCATGTCTACTAATAACTCTGTTTTATTGTACTTTCCCAAGCACTTAGCACGGTGCTTTGCCCACAGTAGCACTCAATAAATACCACTGTTGGATTTTGAGCCCAAATGCAGCCATTTGGTGAGATTAAATGTACCTTAATATTCCAAACTGCTGATTGCATTACAGTTATGGGCTGCTTTTTTAACATGATTCCTCTTCCAAACTCTAGGGCTATGGAGCAGCTGGTAGTGTTTAGTGACCGTCTGCACCACTAGTCTCATCTTTTTAGCATTTAAAATTAATTTTCCTCATCTTGGCATGTAAAGAACTCAAGCGTGCCCCTTACCTCATTACCTGAAATTTTACAGTGGCACCAACAGCAGGGGATGTGGTGAAGCAGATTTTTGGGCATCAAAAGTAGGAGCATTGGGATCATAGTGTGAATAGATTATAAGGAGGCACTGCCTCTACCCTTTTCCTGTGAAAACAAGGCATTTATATTGGTGTCAGACGCATGTGTGACATTGAACATAATTGATGGCATTCAGTCTTCATTAGGTTCCTTTCTCTAAGCAACAGTTAGAGAATTCCTCTTCACGTAGGCAAAAGAAATGCCCCACTTTTCAGCTTATTAATTTTTCCCGGAACCATTGTCGCTGTCCTTAGGGTACTGCTTTTCCCAGAAACGAGGAATTTTTCCAAAAGGAAAGTAGTCACTGAACTTTAAAATCATGTTACGAACTCCTAGTTAAAAAACGTAGAGAATTAAATAGTGAGCCCCAATTGAGAAGCCCTCCAAAATGATATTTTAAACTAGTATATAGTAAATTCCTGAGATGTTATGTCCCAGATTAATAAACGTGATCTCTTACCCCAGGGTCACATAAAGGGCAAGGCAATTTCTGAACTTTTTGGCCCTTGGCTCATTCATGGCCACAATCCTTAAAAACCTATATTAAATAGGAAAACTAATATAGGTCCCCAGCGAAAGGAGAGAGGGCCATATTTATATAATAGTCCTCTATAACCACAAGTTGTTTCAAGTTTGGCACCAGTTTTAACATCTGTGAGGCCTTTTTTTCCAATATCTCACTAGATCTCATTTCAGCAATCCAATCTGAACGTGACCAATGAAGAAAACGTCTGGCATGCTTAAAGGATATAATAATAATAATAATAATGGCATTTATTAAGCGCTTACTATGTGCAAAGCACTGTTCTAAGTACTGGGGAGGTTACCTATATATATGTATATATGTTTGTACATATTTATTACTCTATTTATTTATTTATTTATTCATTTTACCTGTACATATCTATTCTATTTATTTTATTTTGTTAGTATGTTTGGTTCTGTTCTCTGTCTCCCCCTTTTAGACTGTGAGCCCACTGTTGGGTAGGGACTGTCTCTACATGTTGCCAATTTGTACTTCCCAAGCGCTTAGTACAGTGCTCTGCACATAGTAAGCGCTCAATAAATACGATTGATGATGATGATGAAGGTGATCAGGTTGTCCCACGGGGGGGGCTCACAGTCTTATTCCCCATTTTCCAGATGAGGTAGCTGAGGCACAGAGAAGTTAAGTGACTTGCCCAAAGTCACACAGCTGACAATTGGCAAGGCCAGGATTTGAATCCATGACCTCTGACCCCAAAGCCCGTGCTCTTTTCCACTGAGCCACGCTGCTTCTCTATCTTAGCAGATAAGTAAATGCATAACACCAAATGCCTGAATTTGTATTTTTAACAGCTCTCCTGTATGTACTTGTTACCTAGTTGCCATTTTGTTCTCTTCTAAAAGGAAATTTAAACAAACTTGACCAAAAGGAGTATGGGAAAATATACTATCTCAGGATGTAGGAATATTAAGAGGCTCCCTCTACATTACAGGGTGAAGTGGGAAACTGAGGCAAGGCCAAGAAATGTTTTTGTATGTGTTCACCAGATATTTCTGATAAAACATTTTTGAACCTGAATGATCCAGACTGTTGCCTCAGTTCTCTTCATCATAGTTGTGGCTAAAGTTTATATTGATTCTGCATGATGTTCCATCAAAAATATAATAGTGTGATGAACATAAGTCCTTTACTATTCCTCAGATAATCATACATTGAAAGAAATCCCAGGAGATTGTTTAGTCCTTCTACTTTTAGGTAAGGTCATGATTAAACTCTTCAAAGTTCTGTGATCTTTTTTTATTTTGAAAACAGTTTCATTTAAAGAGCAGTTCCCAAACTATTTGATTTTGCCTCATTTATGGGCAAAATGAACAACTTTATACTAAATGTTTGGAGATGTATAAAGAGGTAAAATGTAGCAGTGTAATAGTTTCAATAGTGGTGCAGTATCCACAATTTTTAAAATGAAGTACAATTTGCACACCTTTACAGTGTAAATAAAATATTCTTATGGTACCTTCTCAGTTCACAGTAGTTAATAATATTAAGTACTATCAAGTCAATGGTATTTATTAAGCGCTTACTGTGTGCAGAGCACTGTACTAAGAGCTTGGAAACATACAATACCTTAACGTTGGTAGACATGGTCCCTGCCCACAAGGAGCTTGCAGTCTAGTAATGGTTTATGAATATCCTATCTGGCATGATACTGTAGACAGCCCCGCCATCCTCCCTGTCTCACATGCCCATAACCTTGGCATTATCTTGAGGAGTAGTAATAATAATAATAATGGCATTTATTAAGTGCTTACTATGTGCAAAGCACTGTTTTAAGCGCTGGGGAGGTTACAAGGTGATCAGATTGTCCCACGGGGGGTTCACAGTCTTAATCCCCATTTTACAGATGAGGTAACTGAGGCACAGAGAAGTTAAGTGACTTGCCCAAAGTCACACAGTAGTGTGGTCTAGTGGATAAAATGCCCCCCTAGAAGTCAGATGGACCTGGGTTCTAATTCCGATGCTGCCTCTTGTCTGCTGCAACCTTGGGCAGGCCACTTCACTTCTCTGTGCCCTGGTAGCTTCATCTGTGAGTAATGAGAAGCAGCGTGGCTCAGTGGAAAGAGCACAGGTTTTGGAGCCAGAGGTCATGGGTTCAAATCCCAGATCTGCCGGTTGTCAGCTGTGTGACTTTGGGCAAGTCACTTAACTTCTCTGTGCCTCAGTTACCTCATCTGTAAAAATGGGGATTAAGACTGTGAGTCCCCCATGGGACAACCTGATCACCTTGTAATCTCCTCAGTGCTTAGAACAGTGCTTTGCACATAGTAAGCACTTAATAAATGCCATTATTATTATTATTATCTGTGAAAGAGCACGGGCTTGGGAGTCAGACGTCTTGGGTTCTAATCCTGGCCCCGCCACTTGTCACCTTGTGACTTTGAGCAAGTCACTTAACTTCTCTGTGCCTCTTACCTCATCTGTAAATGGGCGTAAAGACTGTGAGCCTAAAGGGGGACAACCTGATAGCATTGTATCCACCCCAGTGCTTAGAACAGTGCTTGGCCCATAGTAAGTGCTTAACAAATACCATCATTATTGTTACTATTCTTCTTCTTATTTTTAATAATACTATGAGCCCCATGTTGGGACCTGGACTATGTCCAACCAGAATAGCTTGTAACTGCCCCAGCACTTAGCACAGCACCTGGCACGTAGCAAGCGCTTAACAAATACCATCATTATTGTTATTATCCTTGTAATTCTTCTTATTATTATTAATACTGTGAGCCCCATGTTGGGACCTGGACTGGGTCCAACCTGAAAAGCTTGTAACTACCCCAGTACAGCACCTGGCAGATAGTAAGCTTTTAATAAATACCATAAATGAAATCTCGTCTCTCTCGCTTAGCCCACAGTCAATCTGTTACCGAGTCCTGTGTGCTAAACTTTCACGGCACGGCTAAAATCCACCCTTTCCTTCTCCATCCAAATTGTCACTCTGCGGACTCTACCCCACCTAGACTACTACATCGGCCTCCTTTCTGACCTCCCTGTGAACTGTCTCGCTCCACTCCAGTCCATACTTCTCTCTGCTGCTCAAATCATTTTACTTAAAATATAGTTCAGTCCATGTTTCCCCACTCCTCAAGAATCTCCACTGGTTGCCAACTTGTACTTCCCAAGCGCTTAGTACAGTGCTCTGCACACAGTAAGCACTCAGTAAATACGATTGAATGAATGAATGAATGAATCTCCACAAAAAACAGAAACTCCTTAGCCTAGGCTTTAGAGTACTCAATCCACTTGCCCCCTCCTACCTTACCTCATTGATTTCCTACTTTGCTCCTCTAATGCTCCTCCAACTCACTGTATCTCAGTCTTGTCTATCTCACCACAATCCTCACCCACATCCTGCCTCTGGCCTCGAACTCCCTCCCCCTTCATATCACTCTCCCCACCTTCAAAACCTTATTAAAATCAAATCTCCTCCAAGATGCCTTCTCTAAGCCCTCATTCCCTCGACTCCTATCCCTTCTGTACTTCCCAAGCGCTTAGTACAGTGCTCTGCACACAGTCAGCGCTCAATAAATACGATTGAATGAATGAATGAATGAATTTACCCTTGCATTTGGATCTGTACCCTTTATTCACCCCGTCCTCAGCCCCACAGCACTTCTGTAATATCCAGAATTTGTTTTAATGTCTGCCTCCCCCTCTAGACTGTAAGCTCCTTGTGGGCAGGGACTCGAATTGTACTCTCCCAAGCACTTAGTATGTTCTGTACACATTAAACGCTCAATAAATATGATTGATAACTAAGTACCATGGTAAATGTGTGATATTTAGAAGCCCTGCCCCTTTTTCCCAGGCGCTCACAATCTGAGGCAGTTAGAGCAATGGAAAGAGCAATAAAAATGAATTACAAGCAAGAACAAGTAACAAAGTAGGATTGGTTACTAATTTGCTTCAGATTTTCAGTAGGCTTTCGCAATTTCAATTTTTACTGTTACGAATTGTCACCACTAAACCACTCACACTTACATGTCTTTATAGTGACAACCAAAATTATCCTAGGTTTACTGTTTACTTTTGATATATGTAAAATGAATAATCTACTATTGATCACTATTTTAAATTCATGAACATACTGCTTTTTCTGTGATCTCATTTGTTTTTATCTCATAATCTTTTTATTATGTAAGTTCAAAGTTTTTTCTAGATCCTGAACACCTTACCAGGCCTCATTTCGTGAAGTTTTGAAGCTGATTCTTCATGAGCAGACTGAATAACATGAGATTATTTGAACTCAATAAATGCAGTACTACTTTGAAATTGTTACAGAAGCCACTTGAGAGTCCCAATTCTGTTAACTGCTCATTTTAGTGATTTTTTAATGTTTAGTTCCCATTTCCTGCAAAAAGTGTTCATGACCATTAGAATCACTGATTCCACTAATGTGGAATTGGAGGGGGAGATGTAATAAAAATGGTCAAGAAATTATCAAGAAATATTGTAGAGGTAATAGAATTTACTAAACAGTAAAAGAAGTGGGTAAGAAAAAGGAGCAGGTAGAAAAGCTGACATAAAAAGCATGGCTCAGTGGAAAGAGCCCGGACTTTGGAGTCAGAGGTCATGGGTTCGAATCCCAGCTCCATCACATGTCTGCTGTGTGACCTTGGGTAAGTCACTTAACTTCTCTGAGCCTCAGTTCCCTCATCTGTAAAATGGGGATGAAGAATGTGAGCCCCACGGGGGACAACCTGATCACTTTGTAGCCCCCCCCCCCCCCCCCCAGAGCTTAGAACAGTGCTTCGCACACAGTAAGCGCTTAACAAATGCCAACATTATTATTATTATAAAAAAAGGATTGTTTACTTATGAGAGAAAAACTAGCAACCAAACGTAGTAATGAAGCTGAGATTTAGTGTCATTTTAATGAATAAACAGGAAAATGGATCCTGAGATTCTCAGTCCCTCGAAGGCAAGATATTTTGTTTATCTGATTAATTTTCCCAATTTCCTTTTAGTTAAGATATGCCCTTATGAGGTTTGTGGACTTAAGAAATCACTAACCACTTTCTCCTCTAACCTGATTATGTTTGATTTCTTCATCATCTAGTGGAGAGGGTCACCACTTTCCATTTAGATGAAGTGAGGCGTTAGTCAATCAATCAATCAATCAATCGTATTTATTGAGCGCTTACTATGTGCAGAGCACTGTACTAAGCGCTTGGGAAGTACAAATTGGCATCACATAGAGACAGTCCCTACCCAACAGTGGGCTCACAGTCTAAAAGGGGGAGACAGAGAACAGAACCAAACATACCAACAAAATAAAATAAGTAGGATAGAAATGTACAAGTAAAATAAATAAATAAATAAATAAATAGAGTAATAAATATGTACAACCATATATACATATATACAGGTGCTGTGGGGAAGGGAAGGAGGTAAGACGGGGGGATGGAGAGGGGGAGGAGGGGGAGAGGAAAGAAGGGGCTCAGTCTGGGAAGGCCTCCTGGAGGAGTCAAGCCCCGACTGTCACGGTGGAATTCTTGTAGGACCCAGGGGTAACATGGAGCAAAGCTTCTGGAACAGATCATTTTGTCATTTGCGGAAGCCCGGTAGTCAATCCCTCTCCCCTCTTGGAGGAACGCAGCTGAGGCAACCCTTCTTCCTTCTAAGAAGCCTTTTCCGTTCCCCTTTCTCACTTTCCGCTAAGGAGGGACTGCACCCCCTTACTCGTAATCTCAAGGAGTCTTTTCACATAGTCACTGCAAAAATTCGTGGACGTAACACACCTATGTAAAATATTTTCTGCCAGAATTCCTTAACTGTTAGGGTAAGGATTAATAGTCCCAGATGAATATGCCAAATACCAGAAGTAAATATGTCAAAAATTCTTTCACATTTGCCTTTTCCAAGTTTCCTTAAATTGTGTTCGTGTGAACAGCTGATCAGCCTGTTGTTATACTGGACAAAGAGAAGAAATTGAGTTTTGATAAGACGGGTTATTTAACAATCAAAATGATTTATTATCTCCTCATGAAAGGAGTAGATAAAAGGCTTCTTGTGTCCTGGTACGCCACTTGCCATTATGACTCCCAAATCCTGACTCTGCTGGACTGGAGCAGGATAGTGTTGCAAGTGCAGGTTTTAGAAAATTTATAATTTTCTCTTATGGATGAGTGTTGGGTAGGGGTGATGGGGGGAGAAGCATGGAAACATAAAGATGCTGCTCTGATAAGGTATTTTTGATATTTAATTGTTTCTGTGTTCATTTGGCCCATGGACAGTGAACTACCACGGGCTTTGGAGTCACAGGTCATGGGTTCAAATCCTGGCTCCACCACTTGTCAGCTGTGTGACTTTGGGCAAGTCACTTAACTTCTCTGGGCCTCAGTTCCCTCATCTGTAAAATGGGGATTAAGACTGTGAGCCCCCTTGGGACAGCCTGATCAGCTTGTAAACTCCCCAGCGCTTAGAACAGTGCTTTGCACATAGTAAGCGCTTAATAAATGCCACTATTATTATTATTATTATTACTTGAGAGTGAAACTGTCTTAAATATATTTTTGTATCTTCTCAAATCCCCGAAACAATACTAGGTATTTAGTAGGCACTCGATAATATTTGTAACTCATGGATAGTAAAGAGCCTTCAGCAGAGAGTGAATCAATCAAACATTGGTATTTATTAAGCACTTACTGTGTGCAGAGCACAGTACTAATCACTTGAAAGAGTCCAAAATAACAGAGTGGGTAGACACGTTCCCTGCCCACAATGAGCTTACAGTCTCGAGGATGAGACAGACATTAATATAAATGAGTAGATTATGGAAATGTATGTAAGTGCTGTGGGGGTTAGGGTTAGGTGTAAATCCAAGTGTAATAATCGAGGAATTACTGTGCAGAAAACTTCAAACTAAGCACTTAAGAGTGTATAATAAAAGTAGGAAGTATGGTCCTTGCCCTCGAGGTGTGCACATTCTAATATAAGCCAAGGAATCATTCCGTTTTTCTTTTTTTTTTTTTGATTCAGGCTGAAACGCTGCATCGTCAAACTCTCTAGGTATTACAGTAATCAATATTAGTCAGTAGGCTTTAGTGGGCATTGTCCTAAATGATTGGGAGAGTGCAACAGAGTTAGAAGACACAATCCTTGCCCTTGAGAAGCTAATGTGTAGACAGATATTTGTCCATCAATATTCTTTCATTCTGTCTACTTGTTTTGTTTTGTTGTCTGTCTCCCCCTTCTAGACTGTGAGCCCATTGTTGGGTAGGGACCATCTCTATATGTTGCCGATTTGTACTACCCAATTGCTTAGTACAGTCCTGTGCACACAGTAAGCACTCAATCAATACGATTGAATGAACGAATGAATTTAAGAAAGTGAAACAGTGGAAAGCAAGGAAGATTCATAAGCCCATCAGGAGATTTCAAATTGACTCCTCCCTTTGAGAAGCAGTAGATTTCATATTTGAAGTACACCACCGTTTAATCACCAAAATGGTTGTAACAGTTCGCAGCAGTCTCAAATTTTAACAATTTTACCAACGTGAACTGAAAATTCATCCATGCAAACCTCGTATTATATGCCCACCGACATTCTCTGATAATTCTAACCAGGCAAATAAGGCAACGGATTGGCAAACCTGCCTCCATAATTTTTGTGGCAGTACCATGAAGCCTCCTGGAATTTTTAATGTGTGGAGGATCCTTCAAGGATTTTTTTTTCTGGCCAGCCTCAACCCACCTATTTTCCCTGGTGAGACTTTGCCGCTAATTTCTCTGTGGTAATCAACAAGGGTTTTCAGTGCAGATGGAACCAGAGGAAGCAGTTCCCTTTGGGGACAGGACGGGTGACCCCCCCACACCCCACCAAATCTTTTCCATCACTAAAGGAGGTTACGTCGGTACAGATCACTGACAGTAGAGGAGTACAGGGTGAAACCATAGACATGGTCTAAATTACAGGGCAGGGTTAACTTTATTTTTTAAAGCCTCGTTCCACAAATTTAGTTTTTTGGAGAAACGATGGCGATCAATCGCAGGCTTACCTGTAAGCACACCTACTCTTTCCTGATCGGATTTTCTTTCATTCCTGAGCCTCTCTCGTTAGGCTTTGAGTTAGAATTCTATACATCGCTGCGCCCTTGATAAAGATATTTCATTTTGCTGGGGCACTTCCAGAACCTTTGCTTGCAGTGAAGGTTTTATAGTCAGCGTGCAGTGCGGCAGATGTCATTCCATTTGCCTAAGTCCTGCTGACATTTGGAGATGTGGATTAATTGAGCTACAGAATGAAATTTAATTAAAATTAAATACAGACTTGGCCATTGTATCTGTTCATTTCCTGCACTCTAGTGTGTACATTTGCAGTCAGCACCATAGTTAATTTGTTTAATCAGGATGCTCTGTGAGGGAAGCTGCACTTTGTTTTAAGCTGAAAAGCTGAAAGCATGGCAGACGCCAAGTGGAGTATCATTACACGTGATTCAAGCTGTATAAATGATGCGGTTGATACGCCTCTTCGAACTCCCTGAGAGGTGTAAGACTTTCCTTGTCTGAAACTGCTCTGTGTAGACCTTCGAAGTTTTGGGGATGGGTTTTAACTCATGTTCTGAGCTGCTCTATGGATAAGCCCTACTCTATAAATGAGCATCGGGATGCAGAAACCCAGGACAGTATCATTAAGCAAGAATTATTACCCACAATCAGTAAGTCCAGTTAGGTCAATTTGAGATATTTTGAAAGTACATTTGGACAAGAAAATTAGATTTGACACATTGTTTCTACAGGTCCATCTTTTTGGAATCTGGGAGAAAAAACAGAGTTTTCTAAATAATTGTTTCTGATTAAAGTTTTAAACATTTTAGGGTTTTTTCGAAATGATGTGTAGGAAAAAGCAGTTCTGCAGGGACTTCTCTACCGACTCTGTTATATTGTTATATTATATTCACCTGAGCGCTTAGTTCACTGCTCAGCAAACAGTAATTGCTCAGTAAATATGACTGATTGATCGATTGATTACTGGCTCAAGGTCAGTGTCCTAAATATAAAGATTTATTTGCATCACTGTAGTTGTTTATATGCAAGCATTAATACCTCCAGTAACATATTCCCTATTTAGAGTCTTGCAGAGAAGACTTGTAGGCTCAGCATGATCCAATCATAGAGCTAAAAGTGAGGGAGAAGCACTCTTAGATGTCATCCAGCAATTTCTAATCCACACCCCTTCTTTCAGGCAGGACAGCACATATTATCTCAGATGGATAAGAATCTTTATCATAAGAGCACAGATCTATGGAGAAAGAGGTTTTATTTTCGCGCTCAGTGACCCATTAAAATTTAACAACCCTCGCTCAGGAATTTTTTTTTCTTTTCAATACTTGGCAAATACCCTTGCCTACTTGTCGCTGATGAGAGAAAAATCAAGATTGATGAATAGCTGCCTCCTGTCTCATCCTATATAATTAGCAAACGCCGAAACCAGAGGTAGAAAGATATTGAGAACAGAGGACATGTAAGCAAACAAAACAAACAGGCATGCAGACATGCAAAGACAGCATTTGGGGCCTAGATCCCCTTTAAGGAGGAACTCAGATTTTGGAGGAGTTAATGTGAAAGCACACATAAGCAAGTATATAAGCACACATAAGCAAGTAGAGAAGCAGTGTGTCTCAGTGGAAAGAGCCTGGGCTTTGGAGTCAGAGGTCATGGGTTCAAATCCCGGCTCCGCCAATTGTCAGCTGTGTGACTTTGGGAAAGTCATTTCACTTCTCTGGTCCTCAGTTACCTCATCTGTAAAATGTGGATGAAGACTGTGAGCCCCCCGTGGGACAACCTGATCACCTTGTATCCCCCCCAGCGCTTAGAACAGTGCTTTGCACATACTAAACGCTTAACAAATGCCACCGTTATTATTATTATATGAGAAGCAGGATGACCTAGAGAATAGAGCATGGAAAGAGCACAGGCCTTTGAGTAGAGGACCTGGGTTCTAATCCCAGCCCTGACCCACATCTGCTGTGTGACCTTGGGCAAGTCATTTCAATTAAATGGGCTTAAATCCCATTCCCTCCTACTTAGACTGAGAGCCCCATGTGGGACAGGGACTATCCACCCTGATTGACTTGTATCTATCCCAGTGCTTAGAACAGTGCTTAAAGAGTACCATAATGATTATTAATTATTGTATGCATAGCTTGTCCGTAATTGAAGGAAACACTCTCCAAATGTGCATATATGGCTGGAAATACTAACAATGTGGAATCAGAACACCGTCCCATGTTATTTACAAGAAAGGAGAGAAGATTGTAGGGCTAGAAGAGTTTGTATCACATCAGGCCTGTTTCAGTTTCAACTCTGCCTCCTTACATTTCCATCCGCACAAGCCTTTGTTCCTGATTTTTACCTGTCTATGTTCTGTAGTGGTCCATTGACAATCCACTATTGGGTCACATTGATGAGACTGTGCTTTACTATTTCTTTAAAGTGTTTCGGTTTTTTCCACCCTTTAGGGTACCCATTTTCAGATCCCCATACAGCAGCTGCTTGGGATCACTGCTGTCATCCATTCTCCTCACATATATACCCCCAATGGAGCTCTGTTGCTGTGAGGATTGATTCAAGGTTGGTGGGTTGACTGGGTTTTGGAACCTCATTAGGGGTAATCTTGTCCCAACATTTGATGTTAAGGTAAGGGTCATTGATGAAACCGCTCTGGGTGCTAGAGATATCTTCTGTAGTGGGTACACTTCTCATAGCCATATAGGAGAGTGATGTAGACCATCAACATGCCGTAGATCTTGATTCCTCAGTTTTATTCAGCAGTCTATCCTAGTTATTCAGGCTAGTTACATAAATGGGCGCACAAACCATCCACACAGTGACAAAGACAGAGGCAGTGATAGGCAGAAAATGATGAGGTCCATTTTTTGTTTGGTGAACCAAAGTCAACTTTCATTCAATCTCTTTCATGGTTGAATTTGGGCATGGGCCGCTGAGACTAAATAAACCCTGCATCTATTTTGTGAAGAGCCACAGTAGAAGGTGATATATAATAATAATAATAATGGCATTTATTAAGCGCTTACTGTGTGCTTGGCACTGTTCTAAGCGCTGGGTAGGTTACAGGGTGATCAGATTGTCCCATGTGGGGCTCACAGTCTTAATCCCCATTTTACAGATAGGTAACTGAGGCACAGAGAAGTTAAGTGACTCGCCCAAAGTCACACAGCTGACAATTGGCAGAGCCGGGATTCAAATCCATGACCTCCGACTCCAAAGCCCGTGCTCTTTCCACTGAGCCACACTGCTTCTCGTGATATATGTACCAGGACCAGCTGACTTTTCACGATTCAGTGCCATGTTTCTGTAATAGCTTTAGAGGCAGTAATTCTGTGGGCAACAAGTCAGTGGTCAGACAAGATCTAATATCCACAGCCGGCATTATTAGAAGAAATTGAGGAGTTTGGCGCCTTAAATCCTGCGTCCCTTCCACCCTACGGTCTCGCACCCTTCAAGACGTCCACTCCAAGCAGTTTGACTCGGTAATGGGAGAGGATCCAGTTAGTCTGTACTCTAGCAGTATACTGGAGCAATCAATTAGTAGCCTGGTTTATATACATATGAGGCGTATAGCCTTTTCTTCCCAACTCCAAGGTAATTTATTCTCTCATGCTCTATACCACTCCCTACATGTTGTCTGATAGTGCAAGGAAGTGAATTGTCCATAGCTCAAGACTAAAAAGATCATTTATAAAGCGCTTACTATGTAACAAATGCTGGGGTAGATACCAGATAAGGAGATCAGACACGGTTTCAGTCCCACACAGTCCTTAATTCAATCGTTCATTCATTCATTCAATCGTATTTATTGAGTGCTTACTGTGTGCAGAGCACTGCACTAAGCGCTTGGGAAGTACAAGTTGGCAACATATAGAGACAGTCCCTACCCAACAGCGGGTTCACGGTCTAGAAGGGGGATTCATTCATTCATTCATTCAATCGTATTTATTGAGCACTTACTGTGTGCAGAGCACTGTACTAAGCGCTTGGGAAGTCCAAGTTGGCAAAATATAGAGACGGTCCCTACCCAACAGCGGGTTCACAGTCTAGGAGGGGGAGACAGACAACAAAACAAAACATCTAACAAAATAAAATGGATAGAATAAATATGTACAAGTAAAATAAATAAATAGAGTAATAATAATAATGACATTTATAATAATCTGTACAAAACTGTACAAACATATATACAGGTGCAGTGGGGAGGGGAAGGAGGTAAGGCGGGGGAGAGGAAGGAGGGGGCTCTAGTAAGCATCAGTAAATGTCATTGATTGATTGGGAGTTCAGGTATCTTCTCCCCATTTTATGGATGGTGGACCTGAGGCATAGACAGATTAAGTGACTTGTCCAAGATGACAAAACAGGCCAGTAGCAAACCTGGCAGAACCCACATCTCTTCATACGTCCACCCTCTTTCCACTAGCCCAAGGTATATCTAAGACATTCTTCCCAGTCAAATCTCTTTTCTTCCCTGTCACAATCACCTATATAACTGCAGCTTTGATTGCCATAAAGGCACATCTTGTTATCCATTTGTTCTGCAGCTTGCCATCACTCGCGGTGCTGGCATTGAATAATCAATCAATGGTACTTGAGTGCTTATTGTGAGCAGAAACTGTATGAAATGCTTAGGAGAGAATAAAAAGACATGTTTCTTGCTCTTGGGGAACTTACAGTTTCAAGGATGATGTCAGGTCTCTTGTTTGATGAGGTTTTAACACACCACATTGTGACTGTTAAAAGCAACATATTCATCCAATCTTCCTGTAACATTGGGGTTGCATTCTTTCAGAACCTCGCATTAAGGAAAACTCACGGCATAGGCGCTCACCATGTCGGAGGCCACGTGCGTGAACTCATGTGCACAACCTTCTTCCAAGATATGCTGTGTCCAGACATGCTCTGATTTGCAGAAGAACATTCCTTAATTCTGCCATTGCGTTCTCGCAAAGACATGTAGTAAAAACATACACTGTGGCAGAACTGAATGTATATCTTTTGAACTGGCCAACATAATAGTATTCACTACTCATATTCTCTGGTGAAACTGTGGAAAGTTAAATTGCTCATTAAATACCATTGACTGATGACAGTACTGAGCAGCTAGAGCTTCTAGACTGAGCCCGTTGTTGGGTAGGGACCATCTCTGTATGTTGCCAACTTGTACTTCCCAAGCGCTTAGTACAGTGCTCTGCACACAGTAATCGCTCAATAAATACAATTGAATGAATGAATAGTTAAAACCTTGCCTCTTTCATGAAGCTATGTATTGAGAGGGAAATATCTGCTCTGGTACGATTCTTTTAAAGAAATTCCAGTCTGGCTTCTATGTAATGCTGTATGAATTATATGGCCTATTTCTCTTAGTTGGATTGGCCATTTAGGAAAACTCCTCTTTGACTCTCAAGATAATTTTATTCTCATTAGGATTTTAATCTCAAAGTGGATCTGGTAGGATCTGGCCTTTGAGTCAGGCTCCTCCTATAACTGTGAGCTTCTCAGATCAGTTGCCAGGGCTCTAATTTTTAAAGGTAACGTATGAGTGACAATTTACAATGTACACCTACATACATTTACAATCTGAGTTTCCTTTTCATTGCATTACCTCTCTAAATTTTCCCAGCCCTTTCTACTTGGTCCATTATGTTGTTTTTCAAAAATCATTGTCTAACGTGGCTCAGTGGAAAGAGCCCGGGCTTTGGAGTCAGAGGTCATGAGTTCAAATTCCAGCTCCACCAATTGTCAGCTGTGTGACTTCGGGCAAGTCACTTCACTTCTCTGTGCCTCAGTTACCTCATCTGTAAAATGGGGATTAAGACTGTGAGCTCCCCGTGGGACAACCTGATCACCTTGTGACCTCCCCAGTGCTTAGAACAGTGCTTTGCACATAGTAAGGGCTTAATAAATGCCATTATTATTAATATTATTTTTGAAAATGTTAACTTAAAATCTGGCTATTTTAATAAGGCATACGTCATGGAGAACAATCTTGTTTTAGCCAATGCAATTATGATACCTTGAAATAACAGATTTCAGTAATAATTGTGGTATTTGTTAAGCACTTGCTACAAGCCAAGCACTCTACTAAGCACCAGGGCACACAGAGGATAATTAGGTTGGACAGTGTCCCTGTCCCACCTGGGCCTTGCAGGTATTGAACCTCCATTTTACATATGAGGAAACTGAGGCACAGAGACGTTAGGTAAGTGGCACAACCAGGATTAGTACCCAGGTAGGTCCTTTGGCTCCCAGGCCAGTGTTCTTTTTATTAGGTAACACAGCTTCTCCATTTCATTTTTTAAAAAGGAAAAATTGACACACCTAGGGGAATATAAAAATGTATGCTGGAACATGTAGTTATGACCTGTCATCCTATTGCCATGATTTCCATTTGGACAAGGAAGAGAGATCTGTAGATCAATCAATCAATCAATCAATCAATCGTATTTATTGAGCGCTTACTATGTGCAGAGCACTGTACTAAGCGCTTGGGAAGTACAAATTGGCATCACATAGAGACAGTCCCTACCCAACAGTGGGCTCACAGTCTAAAAGGGGGAGACAGAGAACAGAACCAAACATACCAACAAAATAAAATAAGTAGGATAGAAATGTACAAGTAAAATAAATAAATAAATAGATAAATAGAGTAATAAATATGTACAACCATATATACATATATACAGGTGCTGTGGGGAAGGGAAGGAGGTAAGACGGGGGGATGGAGAGGGGGACGAGGGGGAGGGGAAAGAAGGGGCTCAGTCTGGGAAGGCCTCCTGGAGGAGGTGAGCTCTCAGCAGGGCCTTGAAGGGAGGAAGAGAGCTAGCTTGGCGGATTGGCAGAGGGAGGGCATTCCAGGCCCGGGGGATGACGTGGGCCGGGGGTCGATGGCGGGAGAGGCGAGAGCGAGGTACAGTGAGGAGATTAGTGGTGGAGGAGCGGAGGGTGCGGGCTGGGCTGGTGAAGGAGAGAAGGGAGGTGAGGTAGGAGGGGGCGAGGTGATGGAGAGCCTTGAAGCCCAGGGTGAGGAGTTTCTGCTTGATGCGCAGATTGATCGGTAGCCATTGGAGGTTTTTGAGGAGGGGAGTAATATGTCCAGAGCGTTTCTGGACAAAGATAATCCGGGCAGCAGCATGAAGTATGGATTGAAGTGGAGAGAGACACGAGGATGGGAGATCAGAGAGAAGGCTAGTGCAGTAGTCCAGACGGGATAGGATGAGAGCTTGAATTAGCAGGGTAGCGGTTTGGATGGAGAGGAAAGGGCGGATCTTGGCAATGTTGCGGAGCTGAGACCGGCAGGTTTTGGTGACGGCTTGGATGTGAGGGGTGAATGAGAGAGCGGAGTCGAGGATGACACCAAGGTTGCGGGCTTGTGAGACGGGAAGGATGGTAGTGCCGTCAACAGAGATGGGAAAGTCAGGGAGAGGACAAGGTTTGGGAGGGAAGACAAGGAGCTCAGTCTTCGACATGTTGAGCTTTAGGTGGCGGGCGGACATCCAGATGGAGATGGAGATGGAGATGGAGATGGAGATGGAGATGTCCTGAAGGCAGGAGGAGATGCGAGCCTGGAGGGAGGGGGAGAGAGCAGGGGCTGTAGATCCCATGCTGACCTACAACTCCAAAAATATATGTCCCTCTGTAAAACATAATGCTGACTACCGATATATTAGTAACTAATGCTAGTTTTCCCCCCTGTAGATTTGGGTCAGAAGTAGAATGTGCTATCAAAACAAAGATTTTCAAAAACCGCACCTGCTTTATTACAATCACAGCTAATATATTCTGTTTGTATTTTGTCACTTTATCGTCATCACGATTGGATGCCCTCTTAGGCGGCGTGGCTTAGTGGAAAGAGCACGGGCTTGGGTGTCAGAGGACATGGGTTCTAATCCCAGGTCTGCCATTTGTCCGCTGTGTGACCTTGGGCGAAACCACTTAATTTCTCTGTGCCTCGGTTACCTCATCTATAAAATGGGGATATAAATTGTGAGCCCCACGTGAGACAACCTGATTACCCTGTATCTACCCCAGTGCTTAGAACAGTGCTTGGCACATAGTAAGCGCTTAACAGATACCATAATCATTTATACAGACCTCCTGATTAGGCACTTGGGAATGAACAAGACATAGGTCACTGCCTGTTTCGCCCCTCAAAGAGTGTATAATCAATGGGGCTTGAATATAAAAGTTTCACTGTCGACAGTTGCACATGAAAAACCAGAAGTGAGAACTGCCAATGTGTCCCCCTGGTCCGG
This sequence comes from Tachyglossus aculeatus, assembly GCF_015852505.1. Lineage (NCBI taxonomy): Eukaryota > Metazoa > Chordata > Mammalia > Monotremata > Tachyglossidae > Tachyglossus > Tachyglossus aculeatus. The sequence goes on along the minus strand of NC_052088.1, from coordinate 26,886,383 downwards.
ATTATCTTTTTACAGAAACGCTCTGGGCATGCTACTCCCCTCCTCAAAAATCTCCAGTGGCTGCCTGTCAAACTATGAATCAAGCAAAAACTCCTCACTTTCAGCTTCAAGGCTGTCCATCACCTCGCCCCCTCCTACCTCACCTCCCTTCTCTCCTTCTCCAGCCCAGCCCACACTCTCCACTCCTCTGCCTCTAACCTCCTCACTGTGCCTCGTTCTCACCTGTCCCGCCGTCGACCCCCGGCCCACATCCTCCCCCTGGCCTGGAATGCCCTCCCTCCACACATCCGCCAAGCTAGCTCTCTTCCTCCCTTCAAAGCCCTACTGAGAGCTCACCTCCTCCAGGAGGCCTTCCCAGACTGAGCCCCCTTTTTCCTCTCCTCCTCCCCATCCCCCCGCCCTACCTCCTTCCCCTCCCCACAGCACTTGTATATATTTGTACAGATTTATTACCCTATTTATTTTACTTGTACATATTTACTATTCTATTTTGTTCATGATATGCATATAGCTATAATTCTATTTGTTCTGATGATTTTGACACCTGTCTACATGTTTTGTTTTGTTCTTTGTCTCACCCTTCTTGACTGTGGGACCATTGTTGGATAGGGACCATCTCTATCCAACAATGTTGCCGACTTGTACTTCCTAGGCACTTAGTACAGTGCTCTGCACACAGTAAGTGCTCAATAAATACGATTGAATGAATGAATGGTCCCTAGCCACTGACCCAGGTCCACTGACTGTTTACATTTGTGATCAGGTTTTCTCAGTGTTCTAAAGGTTTCTAAAGACACATTTCTGCCTACCCGTGTCTCCCGCCAGAGTGTGATTTCTTCCAGTGAAGTTGGCAGAGGTGATTTTGGTGATGGAGAGCAGGGGGTTGGAGATTCAGAGTTTCCGGGGACTTGGACCTCAGTGATGGTGAGACCCAGAATAGCAGAGCCACTCAGTTGCCTAGGTAAAAGAGTTATGGTGATTTAAGGAGAGCATATATAGTCTGCGGTTTAGAGAGGAACACTAATTATCACAATCAAGCTGCCATGCTAATGATAATAATTGTATTAAGCGCTTACTCTGTGCCAAGCACCGCACTAAGTACTAGGGTAGACACAAGGTAATTTGGTTGGACCCAATCCTGTTTCTATCTGGGGCTCACCATCTAAGTAGGAGGAAGAATCAATCAATCAATCAATCAATCGTATTTATTGAGCGCTTACTATGTGCAGAGCACTGTACTAAGCGCTTGGGAAGTACAGATTAGCATCACATAGAGACAGTCCCTACCCAACAGTGGGCTCACAGTCTAAAAGGGGGAGACAGAGAACAGAACCAAACATACCAACAAAATAAAATAAGTAGGATAGAAATGTACAAGTAAAATAAATAAATAAATAGATAAATAGAGTAATAAATATGTACAACCATATATACATATATACAGGTGCTGTGGGGAAGGGAAGGAGGTAAGACGGGAGGATGGAGAGGGGGACGAGGGGGAGAGGAAAGAAGGGGCTCAGTCTGGGAAGGCCTCCTGGAGGAGGTGAGCTCTCAGCAGGGCCTTGAAGGGAGGAAGAGAGCTAGCTTGGCGGATGGGCAGAGGGAGGGCATTCCAGGCCCAGGGGATGACGTGGGCCAGGGGTCGATGGCGGGACAGGCGAGAGCGAGGTACAGTGAGGAGATTAGTGGTGGAGGAGCGGAGGGTGCGGGCTGGGCAGTAGAAGGAGAGAAGGGAGGTGAGGTAGGAGGGGGCGAGGTGATGGAGAGCCTTGAAGAAGAGGTATGAATATGAATATTAACTTCTGTATGTGGGTGGTTGTATGTGAGTGATCTGCCAATAGTTTGGATCATCCTTCTAGATTCAGGACCATCCAACCCCATCGTAGCCTATAGGTGGTTGCCCCCCGGGACAGTCTCACTTCCTCAATCTGCCGTTAGTACCTGCTCTCCTACCATGGACTGGACGTCATCCAATCCATCCAAGACCTTTTTATTTCCCCTCGTGCCCACCATGATCCAAGGAATCTCCTGCTTTCTTCACGGACGTATTACATAGAAGCAAATAATGTGTTGTCTCTAATGATTGGTAAGCAATCAAATAAGCACTGTCAATGGTCCTGTCTTCTCCCTTGCATCCTACCAAGCCTACCTAGACCCTACTATACAAGAAAGAAAGGAAGGGAGGAAGGGGGAAGAAGAAAGCAAGCAAGATGGAGAATTGAAATTAGAAGTTAGAACACTGCTTGGCACATAGTAAGTGCTTAACAAATACCATCATTAATTAGTTTCGGTTGGAAAGTACCAGAAATTACCTGAACTATCCAACCATCTGGATAATTGTCTTCATTCTACCAGTTTGCTTAGGTAGGCATAATCCAAAAGTACATCTAGAACGTTTCACTTATCCTGAAAAATTAGTCCTATTTCCAGAATAATTCCTTATTAAAAGCCATGGTGAATCCTTGAATTTGTTTAAATTCTGATAGAAATGAATAGCACTTATGTATATCTACAGCTTTTCCGTACATCAGTTATTTATATTACTGTCAATCAATCAATGGTATTTATTGAGTAGTTACTATGTGTAGATCACTGTTCTATGCACTTATGTCTCCCTCTCTAGACGGTACGCTCACTGTGGGCTCAGTATAGTGTTCTGCATACAGTAAGCACTCAATAAATACAATTGATTGATTGACCGAAAAATGTCCTATAAATATACCAGTGCTGAATTAGGCAAGCTTACTCTGTGGAGTTTCTAATGTGAACTCCAAATATCTACTTAACGAGACAGATTGCAGTAAGCAACGGAGACCAAATCAACTTCTGCCTTATTCATTGTTTTGCCGTAATCACGAACGTATTGATGGTGAAAAGTATCCTGACTTCAGGAACTTGCACTTTGGAAACGGAGACTCCCAAAACTATTTCAGAAGGATTTTTTTAGACATGTGAAACTCCCTGCAATTTTGAAGTCCTACTGTATCCCTGAATTATAACCAGGAGATTTTTCTATAATGCCGTTCTTAGTAGAATCTGTTTTATATAAGAAACATACTTAAGAAGCTAATTTCTTTTCTCCTTTTTGCACTGCAATCCACAAAGTGTGACTAATAATAGATTTAAATTTGCTAAGTGCATTTACTCCTTTGTGCCATCATAAAGAGAATCTATTACTGTAAAATTGAGGCTTAGTTCCAAATTGCGCCATTATGAAGTTTTCTTCCAGCAATGTTTTGTCTCTAATACACTTCCCTCATTGTAATTCTATTGCAAACCTGATGTCTAGCATCAAGTCTCACAATAATTATTTTAAATTGCTACTAGGAACAGTAGTCCTGGTGGGATATATTACTACCATTCTAACAAGATGAATTTCAATGCACTTGTAACCATATTATAGTGTATTATGAAAGAAAGAGAACCTACGAGTTTTAGATCTACAGGCATTCATATCACACCAAAAATGATTTTTACAAACTTTAAGACATTTTATAGACCAGTACACTTCTATTCATTTCACTAAATAATGAGTGATAACTACGAATTAGAATATTTATCACTATAACATCTTTCAGAGCATTTTGAACAACTTAGTAGGTGGGATAATGGAACTGTAAATATAGTAGTAGTGATAACATTAATTACCTATCATTACAGTTGTGGGAGGGAATTTTCAAAATCTAGATAAAAATGAAGAGAAAGACAAACCTATTGAGTACAGGTAAAGCTGATCGAGTGCTTAATTTCGGTTTAAGAACACCGCTTACTTGTGTTTGTGATCTGATAGCCAATAAATTACTACATCACGGTGGGCAATGACAAAAAAGAAATTCAGTCTCTGACGGCATTAGTTGTTTTCTAGCGCTCAAAGAAAAGCTTTGAAGACATGGGAGTATCAGTATCTGAAGCAACTTAAGCAAATAATTTTCCGGTGTGCACTACTTGGGGATTGCCTAGATACAGCCTCCCTGAGCAAAGTTTTGAAGTTAATTGGAAGCTTCAGTAAGATAAAGATGACAGCGATGGTTCTAGCTATGATTTTTTAGAGGGTTTGTTGTCTTGCTACAGAATTTTGGAATTTAACCTCTGAAAGTAGCTTCTGGATAACGGATTGCGATAACCCAACCAAGGTGTCTTTAGAGTTCATTCTTGTCTTTAACCTTAATGAAAACTGCGCTGGTCATGCCATACATGGGGTCTGGAAATAATGAAGCAGGTTTCTAAACCAAAGCTACAGTGATGATATAAAGATGGTTCGAGGCCAAAGGTGATCACAGAGTTAATAAGTTAATAGTAAAATTGTGGGCTTAGAATCATCAGTGGAATTCCCAAGGCCAGGGTCAAACTCCTTCCTGGAGTTTGGGAAAATTCCATGGATTCCAGGCCACCATATGGAGAATTCTGCTGACTGTGTCTTCTTGTGTGATGCCATTAAGGAAAAGGGGTTGAGACTATCTGGAATTGCCCCAATCTTTCTTTAGAAAAGGAGAGAAAAGTTTAAAAAAATGAAGTTTACTCCACAAATCTTGTCTAATCAACAATTAGTTTCCTTCTCTGTGTCCAAACCTTAACTGGAAAATTATTTTTGATATCCGAAGATGAAGTCAGCTAGTGAAATTGGAAGTTTCTTCTCAATCAATCAATCAATCAATCGTATTTATTGAGCGCTTACTATGTGCAGAGCACTGTACTAAGCACTTGGGAAGTACAAATTGGCATCACATAGAGACAGTCCCTACCCAACAGTGGGCTCACAGTCTAAAAGGGGGAGACAGAGAACAGAACCAAACATACCAACAAAATAAAATAAGTAGGATAGAAATGTACAAGTAAAATAAATAAATAAATAAATAAATAAATAGAGTAATAAATATGTACAACCATATGTACATATATACAGGTGCTGTGGGGAAGGGAAGGAGGTAAGACGGGGGGATGGAGAGGGGGACGAGGGGGAGAGGAAAGAAGGGGCTCAGTCTGGGAAGGCCTCCTGGAGGAGGTGAGCTCTCAGCAGGGCCTTGAAGGGAGGAAGAGAGCTAGCTTGGCGGATGGGCAGAGGGAGGGCATTCCAGGCCCGGGGGATGACGTGGGCCGGGGGTCGATGGCGGGAGAGGCGAGAGCGAGGTACAGTGAGGAGATTAGTGGTGGAGGAGCGGAGGGTGCGGGCTGGGCAGTAGAAGGAGAGAAGGGAGGTGAGGTAGGAGGGGGCCAGGTGATGGACAGCCTTGAAGCCCAGGGTGAGGAGTTTCTGCCTGATGCGCAGATTGATCGGTAGCCATTGGAGGTTTTTGAGGAGGGGAGTAATATGTCCAGAGCGTTTCTGGACAAAAATAATCCGGGCAGCAGCATGAAGTATGGATTGAAGTGGAGAGAGACACGAGGATGGGAGATCAGAGAGAAGGCTGGTGCAGTAGTCCAGACGGGATAGGATGAGAGCTTGAATGAGCAGGGTAGCAGTTTGGATGGAGAGGAAAGGGCGGATCTTGGCAATGTTGCAGAGCTGAGACCGGCAGGTTTTGGTGACGGCTTGGATGTGAGGGGTGAATGAGAGAGCGGAGTCGAGGATGACACCAAGGTTGCGGGCTTGTGAGTCTTAACAGTCTTAACAGTATTATTAAATGACGGGCATTTATCTCAGGTTCAAGTGAATCTCAGGTTCAAGTGAAATGAAAAAGACATTCTCAAACATAGTACAGAGAAGGGAAAGTTGCATTTTACATTAAGGCAAGACTCATTTTTAGAATCCTTTATTCACCACAAACATGATTTAAAGAAGTCACAGAAGACTCTATAAAGGCTATTAATATCAAAATGGAAAACTGACCTGCCATTATGAGAAAGCATTATGCTCCAATTGTAATAAAAATGAGCCAGTATTGGAAACAGGGTAAAAATGTAGTGCAGCTCTATCACCAATTAACAGACCTTACAAATGCCACAGAAAAATACAGGAATAGGAGATCAGTTAGAAATGTAACTACCTCTGTTAATGACTTGTACGTTTTAGAAAACAAGAAAAACAATCTCCGTGCAGCTGGGAAATTCAGACCAATTTCTAGGATTTGTAAAGGGATTATTGTGAGACAGCTCCATGTCTTTGTTGCAACCACTTTTCCCAAGGATTTGGACGTTAAATTGTAGACTGTCTCTGTTGAAACATTTATCAGAGAAAGAAAATATTAATCCTCCATGTTGGCGACTCTATCATTAGCTACTTGGTGTTTCATTCCAAATGGAACATCAACAGTTCGAAAGAGCAAAACTCAAATTAGACATATGCTTTTTCAACAGAAGTTTTGGCCATAGCTCCAATTTGCAAGCAAATATGTATGGATTATTATTTTGGCAACTTCATCTATAACCCCAGTTATAAAATCCGTCCACACTCTCTCAGGTTTGAAAAAAAGAAGGTTAATAGAAAAATGAGTAGAAACAGAAGGGATTTTGGCTCTAATGTTCTCATTTTTTTCCTAAATCAAAAAAACTCATAAACTCTTTACTACCAGCACCTCACCCTTCCCTTCTTGAAATGAAATGGGTTTTTTTATTGTTGTTGGTTCAGATTAAACCTCACTATAGAAGAACATATTAAATTAATGTTTCCTGTGGTTTGTGGTATAAAAATACTCTGACCTTGTAATGTTCAGTGTCCTTTAAAGTGGGGGCTAGTTTAGAATTGGAAATTCAAAAATGGAATGTTTTTGTTCCTAGAAACACTAAGGTTCATATTAACTACCTGATTCCAATGGTAAATATCCTAAAGATGTACATTTAATATTGAGAATCCTAATCAACTTTAGGATATTTTTAATATAGAATCAGAACAACAGAAGCACTGATAATGTATATTTATAAAAATTCCCTATCAATATAAATCTGGTGATATTCCAAGTTTCACTGGAAAGACAAAACATTAAAATAATTGCCTTTGACCAAATTATAATTCAATATATTCTTTTCCTCTTCAGCAGAATTCTCATTGATAAGTTCATTTGAATTTCTGGATCTGAAAGAAAGCACATATTCATATGTACCCGCAGCATCCATAATTAATGGATTGAGTTATTTGGAAGTAAGATACTTGTAAAATCTAACCACTAATCAGTTTTCCGTATTCATCATCATCATCACCATCATTGATAACAGAGTACACTAAGATCCTACTTTGTGCAGTTAGGTTAGGAGGAATATAGAAAAGAGTACTACCATGAGGACTAGGCTAAAACATGGATTTTGACCTTCAAGACTGTTCAATCAATCAGTACTTTTTTTGAGCACTTTGTGCAGAGAGATCACTCTACTCAGCGCAAGTCAGAGTACAGAACCGTTGGTAGATATGATCCCTGCCCTCAATTACCTCAATCTTCTGGTTTTCCAGGATGCCAACCAAAGTAAAAAGAAAATAAATCGCCCAAGTCCACCTAGTGAGACAGTGGCCTAGATCCTTGTCTTCCTGTGCAGTTCTTCGTTATTTAGTCCTGTTGTCTCTCATCAATGTCAGGTGATTTTTCTAAAACTTACTGGAAACGTGTTTCGATGGCCAACAACCCAGTGATACAAGAAGATTTTCCTCATATTCAACTTATTTCATTCTCTGCTGCAATTTTAGTCTCTTCCCTTTGTTCTTAATAACATCCTTCCTATACATTGAAGGGTCTTTATGAATGAACTTTTCCATTTTCCCCTTAATTGCAGCACTGCTTTGAAAGTAGGGGAAATTGAAATATTTCTACAGCTAAACAGGAAAGAAACAATATCATCTTTTCCCTTCACACAAATCTAAACGGGCCATTCCAGAATGTCAATTGTTATTTACCTTTGTGTCAAATCACACACATGGAGAAGTTGGGACAAGCCGGAACGATTATGACAAAAGATGAGGAAGTGTAACAATCTGTAGAATAGATCTTGAAAAGAAAGGGACATTTAAACACCCTTGCAATAAAATTAATTTGAGGACTTCATTCTCCTCAACTCTGTATGGTTAAGAAATTTGTCATTCTCTTCAGCTCTAAAAGGCTATGAATTTTTTTTTTCATTTTTGTCAGCTCTGTATGATCTAAAATTTATTTCCTTCTCAGCTCTATGTGGATATGAAAAGCAGCTACTATTAGCAGTGGCATAATAGAAAATTTGAACTCTTGAATTCAGAGTTTGAGTACCTTCAGGGTGAATCCAATTTTAAGAACCAGTGATCACTGGTGTAGTGAACAGAACACTAAGCCTTGGTGATGATTATTATCCTTTAGGGAACAAACACACCAAATATTGCACCTGGATAAGGAAATCATGTTACTTGATAATACCAAAGAAAGTATAAGCTTCAAATCTCCAGGGAACCAAGGATTATACTTTCTTCCCCCTTCTCAGACTATCTTGGTATCTGCCACCAAGAAATATTCAAATCGGCTTCTTTCCCATAAACAACCGGCAAGCGCTACAATGCTCACGTTCAGAGCCCGTGGCCACATTCAAGCCAGAGTTCTGGGAATGGAAGGGTCTGTATTCCAGGACCAAACCCTATGTTTAATGTTTTGTTTAGCAACCTAATTGGAAATGATATCTTGCCCAACTCTGTTTCAGAAGCAGAATGATTTTGTGAATGACACTTTAAAATGAGAGTCGAAGATTTCGTTCCTCACCCTGAAATGCTACTTTTTGCAAAACCTTAAACAATCGACTTAACCCATCTGTTTGACCTTTCTCATCCATAACATACAACTGAAAGGTTATGAAGAATAAGCAATTCATGATTGTAAGGTACTCTGATGTTGTAAAATATTTCAAAAAGCTGCCAAATAACCCCAGCTGACAGAATAAAGGTAAATAACCCAAAAGATTACCACTGGAAAAATGTCTATTGAAAAATTTAGAGCATAAAATAAGATGCATTTAATGCTATTTATTTCCAGTTTAATTGTACATGAAAAATTTCATTTATATTAAGTGATGCTAAGGAACTAGATTTTATCACTTTTTGTTGGTTCTGTCAGTGTCATCAGTCTCGGAAATCGTAATTCCATTATCCTTGTCAGAACTATACTTGGCTGTATGTATTTAGTGTGATGGCCTTGGGAAAGTCAAGCTGTGAAAAAGCAAGTCAGTGGGTACACAGGAACCATTTCTATGGCAAATACTTTATCTCTCACTTCTATAAGAGTATGTTGTTGGGAAAACAATTTTTTCCCCCATTTATGCCCTTTGGGTGTTAATAAAGTGACAATGAAGATGCATTGTGCTACCGAAAACACTCTGAAGAACTAAATAAAAAATGCCCTAAGAGTGAGCTCATAACTTTTCCTCTTGGGATTGGTCCTACCCTTCAGCTTAACACAAGAAGTAGGGTTTAATGAGGAAGTGAAATTAGCTGAGAAGATTTTGGAAATTCTTAGTTCTTTGAACTTTTAAGGACAAGCTAAATGCATATGTTATAATCCGGCCAAAATATAACAATGAAATATTCAGTTTCTAGGAATTCAGTAGTAATTTAAATCCATGGTGTTGAGAGGTACTATATTGTAAAAACCCTGTGGGTTTTGATGTAAGCTTTCAAGGGACTCAGATGGCTGATTTGGCCCAAACTTGATAAAATTGAATTCTGAAGAGCTAAAATACTGGAATTAGCTTCATGAGTATTAACACAAATAATAGCGTTCCTGATGTAAAAAAAATGGAAATTAAACATCCAGTTTATGAATACTGTGTCAGTACAATGTGCTTCATACACCGCATGTGTTAGAATTTCGTCTCAGTTCTTTTTTTAATCTTTTATTCATAGCATTGCAGGTGATGAAAAATTTATGCCTTGAGTCTGGCATTGAAATTAAATGCAAAATGAAAACAGAAGCAGTTTATACTGACAGCTTAAATATCTTTATCTAGCATACAGTTGCACTATAAAAATCACTGGGTGACTTTTAAAATCTCCCACGTGAAAAAAATCCAAGAGTGGTACAATAATGAATAAAGTTATGTCTCAGATATCAATAAAAAAGTTGTATTTCATTAGCATTCTTTGTTAAGTCCATTATGCCATATTTTGTGTCAAGTTCATTATTTTGCAGCTCTACTCAGACAAATGAATATAAACGTTTAAAAATCCTGCACAATCTGATTGTTGATATTAATTCTTCAGAGTGACAGGAAACAATTGATTTTTGCAGTGTATTTAATGAGCGTGATTTCCCTAGTAGCTTTATGTCTCAAACTGAATAGAAAGCATTAATCTGTTACCTGAAGTGGCTGTACTATAGTAAAAGGTTAATTATTCAGATGAATCGATTCATTCATCACTATACTAATACTGAGCGATGTTTTGGAAGAATGACAACAATTGCCAAAAGACCTACAGCACAAGGTATATGAGTGTTTTGGCTTTGAGTTTCTTACCTTGGAATACTCTGAAGGAGTGTTTACACACTGGTTTTATCAGTCCTAACCCCTTATACGAAAAAGGAGTTTGTCGTTGCTGTTACACTTTCTCGGTGCTTCTGTCGATGAACTGGCAATAAATCTCAAATTAAAGGTTCATAATATAAATTAATAGCAGAAAACAATTGCCTCTAAGTTTTGTGAATAATGGGCATGAATTTTAAAGCCTACGAGGCATGACTTTTTATACAGAAATTCATAAAACTAAGCAAAGAGTTGTTTAGCATTTTAATTAGCAAGGAATGAAATTTAGAACACTGTTTGCAGTCAAGGAAAAGCACCAATAATAAAACAACCACTTATATTTCCATATTTAGAAGAGTCAAGCAAAGCGCTTAAAATATTTTACACTCTGACTCTGATTTGTAGCTTTTTCTGAGTGTTTTATGTAAACATACCGGGTATGATTATGCAGATAATTTTATACAATATTAATTGTGCTAAGAGTGCAGTGAAAGTGTGCTTAATTCAGTCATTCATTTGCATTTTAATGATCTTAACAGCATAAGGTTATAGACTCAAATAGAAATATCTCTCACTATTAGAGTATGCTTCTATTGTTTTATATTATTGAAAATACATTTAACAAATTTAAGTAGAAAAGATCCTAAAGCTGACGAAAGCTCATATTAAAGAATTTAAAAATTAGAAGCGAGACATTTAAAAATCCAGTGTGGCCAAAAACCACATCCCAAAGGATGTTTCAGAACTGCGATCCAAATATCATCGATTTCGATATTTAAATGTGTTTAATCCGAGCTTTCAGCGGTTCTCATATTTTAAATGAATTTCGCAAGATATTTTCCATGTTACTGGAAGCAACCATTTTACTTAGCTCTAAAACACAAGGTGTAATACAAGGTGCTCAGTACAGGAAAAAAACCTGACTGTACTAACTTCTGCACATCCAGGTGACGCCGATCTGTATCAGCGCATTTTGAGAGTGCCTGGTTACATCTCTCCATTCCCTTTATCGTATACAGATTTAATATCAGCAGGAATAAATCTAAATTGTTTGCTTCTTTCTTCCTAATTCCTGAAGCAATGTAAAAGTCTAGAGAGGTTTGAAGTGACAGGGTTACAAGCAGTCTTTTGCATACATGGCCTTTAGGGATGGACGGCTACCTTGCATCTAATAAACAAGAAAGTGAATTCGTTGAATAATGAATTAAGTGGCATAAGTTGCGATAACAAGGAGCAAATGTAACTTCAGACGAATGGTATTTGCTTTGTGCGGGGTTATCTGAGAGGGCTGATGCTTCGCTGAGGGAGATCGAAAAGAGCCTCATTATATTAAGATGTTCTTTTACAGAACGCAGCCTAAAATGATCTTGCATTTTTTTTTTCTTTTGCTGAACTCCTCTGTGTGCTTCTAACAAACCAACCCTCTCTACCAGGGGGATAACTAGGATTCTTTTAGGTTGTTGAATGTTGTTGATAATGAGAATGCCTAGTGAGTTTCGGTTGGGTCACCCAACAATTAAATAGAGATGTCTAATTGGTTGATCCATATTAGGGTCAACAGCTGGTTACAGAATAAAAGCTTATGGTGCCCCACTTGTACAGTTCTGAACTAAATTAAATTATTCATCCACTCTTTGCTTCAACGTAGCTTCACGGGGATTCCTAACCTGCCATACCGAATAAAACAGAACTACTGCTTTACATTTTCATTACGATGAATTATAGTTTAAATTGCAAATGCTGTCCTGTTAGCTTCCACTGTGTAGCTCAGTCTGTGTCGAGGTATTACTTGGGCAGCGAGAGTTTCTAACTTATTTTGTGAATTTAGGGTAATGGCATCCACACAATGGATGGACAGAAAAAGCAACAGTCACTGTTGGGGTTAATCGTCCTAGGGCAGGAGTGGAATGGAAGAGAAGGGAATCCATCTTTTTTTTTCAAATGATCATCCATTTCAGGTCCGAAAGTGTTATCTTTACGGTTGGCACACTGAGAAAAAGTTTGTTTTTTGAAGGAATCATCTTGGTAACAGCAGTTCCTAGGAGGGAACTTAATTCCTGGTTCTTGGGCCTCATATGTTCACTTTGATTTGGCATTATTGAATCTGTTGAAGATAATGTGTGTAATATACAGGGCTGCGGGTGATGTCTACTGTGTTCTGTTCTCTAATAAACCTCTTGACAATTTTATTAACCATTGTGCATTGTAATTCCTAATCAAAAAAGTTAAGTTGATCCAAGCAACAGCTGTGTTCATTCCGATCCAGAAATGAGTGATGCAGAACAATATAGAATTATACTTGGCAAAATATTTGGACCGATATGTCCCTGTTCATCATTTCTGGAGTTTCTTTCTAAATTCTTTAGTACAAAAGTGTAACTCTGAAAGGCTGGGGGCAGGGGCCTATTGCTTTGGATATTATATTTTGAATTTTAAAACAATAAGCTACTTATCTATTATATTCATTGAATGCCTACTATATGCAAAGCATTGTATGAAGCTCTTGGAACGGTAAAAGACAACGGAGTTGGTAGACATGCTGCTGCCCACAGCAAGCTTACAGTCTAGAGGACGAGTTTATAGGTTAGTCGATCCGTCACAGATTAAGGAGATTTCAGTGTTACATGTATTGCATTTGGTGGAGTGTGTGTTTATGCATTTTCAGAAGTATCTGCCGATGTCTGTTTAAGGTTGGGAAGAGACAACCGGGGAAAATCCCAGGGTGAGTGACATAAAGTTCAGGAGAGATTCAGTCCCTGTGGCTTTCAGAGAGGCCTAGACCTTTTCCCTAGCTACACTATCTGGCTTTGTGATGGAGCTTTTTTATTTACTACCGTTTTATAGCTGGCACAGTCAGTGCAACGAACACACCGTAGCCGATACCAGTGCCAGTAATGAATGTGGAAAACTAATGGTACCACCTACAGAATCATTTTATTTTTAGCAAATAGAGAATGAAGAGAAAGTTTCTATCTCCTTTTTATAACTAATTCAAAATGACATACACTAACTTACCTAAATAGGATATTGAAGATCATTTTTTATCATGCGTCCAAAATCCAACCTTGAGTTTCTCTGGTGTCATCAGTAGTAGTATTAATAGTAGTTGTTGTTTTACTGATCACTTCAGAAAATACAACAGAAATTAAGGATAGGTTGCCCATAAAGGGTTTAAACTCTAACAAGGGAGATCAACATAAAAATACTTGGCCTTTTAGCCCCATAATGTTGGAAATTTAATATTCATGTTATAATGACTCTTCCAGGACTTAATTCATGAGTGGTTTGCACCTCTGGTACTTAATGTTCAGTGATTGGTTGAATTGATGCTTGATCAATTGAGTTTAAGGTTCAAAGGATCTGCTGTACTCAGTATGCCTAATCATTTATAATTTCATTTCTGTTTCTAGCTTTTTCATTTCACTTATAAATATTTAAGGTGAGGATTTCACTATCAGTAGCATGATCTTTGAAAGCAAAGGACAGATCACTGTCTCTTTTCTGTCTCTTTCTATACATATGTATGTTTATGTATATGTATAAATATATGTGTATTTATAGAAAGAGAATGTGTAAATTCATTCTCTACAGAAAGTAGTGTACACATGTAACTGAACATATGTGTGTGTGCTTGTATAATCTACATATACATTTGATTTTTTTATACTGTTTTAAAGTTTTATTCTTCCAGGCATTTTTCTTATTCTTTTCTTCTCCAACCTTTTCTCTCTCTCCTCCTCTTGGTCAATTTCTTTGAATCTTTCTCTTCTTTCAAAGTTTTTTTTTCTACCTAAAGGTCCCTTCTTATTCAGAACAAGTTGTACACCTGTCTCTGGGTCTCCTCCCTCCCTTCCTCTTTTTTCTCTTTACTTTTCTCATGTTGTGCACATCTCCCTTAGCTGCAAAATCCTCCAACCGTTTCCCATTCCTCTCCTCATCCAGCAAAAACTCCTTATCATTGGCTTTATGGCAGTCAGTTTACCTGATTCACACACAAGCCATCCTAGTCACAGTACCTTGTCCTTGTCTCTCTGTCGACTCCTTGCTCACCGCCCTCTCAGCTTCCTGGAACCCTCTTCCCCTTGATATCCAGTAGACTACTGCTCTCCCCATCTTCTAAGCTCTTCTAAAATGGCATCTCCAGAAGGCCTTGTCTAATTAATTTCTCATTTCTCCACCATATTCCTTACCCCTACTTCCACAACACTATTTCCTCATCACTTAAACTCTAGTACTTTCCCAATCGCACAAATGTCGCACTTATCTTTATAATGTGTTTCTTCCCCTACCTGTAATTCATTTTAGTGTCTGTCTATCCAACTTTAAGCTCCTTGAGGACCGGGATCATGTCTACTAGCTCCACTGTACTCTCCTAAGAATTTATATAGTGCTCTGCACAGAGTAAATTTTCAATAAGTACTATTGATTGACTGATTGATTCTTCCTTTCTTCAATACTGAAAATCACAGTATTTCCAAGAGCTTATTAGATGGTGAGCATCACTTTAAATATTGGATCAGTTACAGGCTAATCAGAATGGACAGAGTCCCTGTCCCACATGGTGCTCACAGTCGAAGAGGTCATTTATAATCTGGCTTACCCCTAGTCCTAGGTGGTTACAGTTTTCTCTGAAACTTCTATAGTGGCCAAGAGTATAGAGGGTTTTATTTGTTATTGATTTGTACTTCCCAAATGCTTAGTACAGTGCTCTGCACACGGTAAGCGCTCAATAAATACGATTGAATGAATGCATGAATGAATCATCTATATTATTATTCACACTACGTATCATTTTTTAATCATATCATATTTTAATGTTTCATCATAATCTTGGAAAGTCTTGACATCTAGAGGTAGTAGAATCTCGTAGGCAGATTTTAGAACCCTAAAGCTACTTACCTTCAAGTTCCGAGTTCTAAGAAAAAAGTATTAGCCCTCATGTACACCTTTTCCTTATCTTCTGTCTCATTTGCATCCTCTTTACCAGTTTCCTTGACCTTCCCAGGTTCTAACAGCTATCTCCCTGAACCTTCGATTCAGACCAGGAATAGTATCTGGGTTTGGAATTGAAAAGATTAGCACATGGGGTGAGAGAAGAGCCAATACCACCTAAGGGTGGTCTAAATAAGCCTTTCTAAAATCCTAGAGCTGGCTAGGATTGTTTAGAAAAGGGAAAGGTAGTATTTCGTGATTGATTTAAGTGTACCGTCCATAGTCTTTTAATGCATCTCATTGTTTGTTCTTTCATATCATTTTCAAATCTATCCTTACTTTTAGTAAAATACTTGATTCTCTTTTTTATATAAAAAATACAAACCTTGCAGTAGTAGCATAATAGTAGTGATGGTATTTTTTTTAAGCACCTCCGTGCACTGTACTAAGTGTTTGGGTGTTATTGTGTTAGTCTCTCCACATCCTTGATTATAACACACTATTGGGGTGGGGATGGAAAGTTGTTTCATTAAGTCCTCAGGGCTGGGATAGTCCTTTGTAATTTCCAGTGTCAGTTTAGAGAGACTTTTGCAAGTCACTAAATGGAAGCACAGAATTCCTTTTACTAGTTATTCTAGTCATTAGTTATACTAGAATTCCTTTAACTAGTTAAGTCTTTTCATTAAGTCCTAGGGGCTGGAATAGTCCTTAGTAATTTCCAATGTCAATTTAGAGGGACTTTTTCCAGTCACTAAATGGAAGCACAGAATTCCTTTTACTAGTTTTACTAGTTACTAGTTATACTAGAATTCCTTTTACTAGTTAAGTCTATTCATTAAGTCCCTCAGGGCTGGGATAGTCCTCAGTAATTTCCAATGTCAATTTAGAGGGACTTTTTCAAGTCACTAAATGGAAGCACAGAATTCCTTTTACTAGTTATGCAAAGACCAGTGCGTATATTTGGTAGGTGCCAACATAGTGCAAGATTAATACCTCCAGATCATTTTCAAGTCCCCAGATACATATCGCTTTCTCGTACTTCCACCAAATATTTTTATTCTGTGCATGGTGTGGTGGGAAGAGAACTGGTCTGGGAGCAAGTGGAACCAGGTGAGAGTCCTAGCTCTGCCATTTGCCTATGGTTTTGTCCAAGCCACATAACCTTTTCATGCCTCAGTTTCTCCATTTTCAAACTGGGGTTAATAATACCGGCCTTAACTATCTCACAGAGGTGTTTTTACAAAGATGACTGTAGACTCACTATGGGCAGGAAATGTATTTGTTTATTGTTATATTGTACTCTCCCAAGCGCTGAGAAAAGTGCTCTGTATACGGTAAGTGCTCAATACAGTTGATTGACTAACTGACTTGAGTAGTGTGAAAGTGCTTTGTATATCAAAGTTCTGTCTTAAAAAGTAAAATGACCATTCCCTGTAGTACTCAACAACTTAGCAATTACCTTTCCTAAGACATTCAGTCAATCAGTTAATCGTATTTATGGAGCATTTATTGTATGCACAGCACTGTACTAGACACTTGGGAGAGTAATAATAATAATAATTATTATTATTATGGTATTTGTTAAACACTTACTATGTGCCAAGCACTGTACTAAACGCTGGGGTGGATACAAGCAAATCAGGTTGGGCACAGTCCCTGTCCCACATGGAGAAGCAGCGTGGCTCAGTGGAAAGAGCATGGGCTTTGGAGTCAGAGTTCATGGGTTCAAATCCTGGCTCTGCCAATTGTCAGCTGTGTGACTTTGGGCAAGTCACTTAACTTCTCCGTGCCTCAGTTACCTCATCTGTAAAATGGGGATTAAGATTGTGAGCCCCCCTTGGGACAACCTGATCACCTTGTAACCTCTCCAGTGCTTAGAATAGTGCTTTGCACATAGTAAGCACTTAATAAATACCATTATTATTATTAATTATTATTATTATTATTATTATTATTATTATTATTATTATAATGGAGCTCACAGTCTCAATCCCCATTTTACAGTTGAGGTAACTGAAGCCTAGAAAACTGAAGCAACTTCCAACTCTCAGGCCTGTGCTCTATCCACTGCACCATGTTGCTTCTCATTAATAATTATGGTATTTTTTAGGTGCTTACTATGTGCAAGCACCATACTAAGCACTGGGATGGATACAAGCATATCAGGTAGAGTTGGTAGACACATTCTCTGCCCACAACGAGCTCACAGTCTAGAGGAGGAAACAGGTATTAATGTAAATAAATAAATTACAGATATGTATATAAGTGCTGTGGGGCTGAGGGAGAGGTGAATAAAGGAAACGAATCAGGGTGACTCAGAAGGGAGTGGAAAATGAAGAAAAGACAGAAGTCTTTCCTGTTTTATTAAGATATTTGATCTTCTTTTCTAATCACTTTTCCCTTAGTTCATTTTATTTTTCACAGGAAATTGCAATATTTTTCTTCAAAATGTCTCCAATCTATTTCTCATATGTTATTCCTGCTATATTGTTATTTTAATAATGATGGCATTTGTTAAGTGCTTACTATGTGCCAAGCACTGTTCTAAGCTCTGAGGGGATACAAGGTAATCAAGTCATCCCAAATGGGGCTCACAGTCTTAATCCCCATTTTCCAGATGAGGGAACTGAGGCACAGAGAAGTTAAGTGACTTGCCCAAAGTCACACAGCTGACAAATGCGGAACCGGGATTAGAACCCATGACCTCTGACTCCCAATCCCGTGCTCTCTCCTCTGAGCCACGCTGCTTCTCCACAGCCACCCTGCTTCTCCATTGCTGCTTTTCATTGTCTGATTTATGTCTCTGACTTATTTCTACTTATAAGTCTTGTATATGTCTTGTATAAGTATCTTTTTTTCAAGAATATCACTTTAGAAGTAGTAACTTTTTACTCAGAGCCTGAAGGAGGCAGGAGAAACAGCCGTGAACCATAAGGGTTGAAGAAGTGTGATTTGGAGTATGGTAATAGTTTGGGGATTTCCCTGGCCTTCAGACAATCAGTCAATCATATTTATTAAGCAGTTACTGTGTTCAGAGGACTGTACTAAGCGTTTGGAGGTGTATGATATAACAGAGTGGGTTGACAACATTACCTGCCCAAAAAGACCTTAGAGTCTAGAGGCGGAGACTGACATTTATATAAATAAATAAATTATGGTTATGTACATCAGTGTTGTTCATTCATTCATTCAGTCAGTCAGTCATATTTATTGAGCACTTACTGTGTGCAGAGCACTGTACTAAGCACTTGGGAAGTACAAGTTGGCAACATATACAGACGGTCCCTACCCAACAACGGGCTCACAGTCTAGAAGGGGGAGACAGACAACAAAACAAAACATGTAGACAGGTGTCAAGTCATCAGAATAAATAGAAATAAAGCTAGATGCCCATCATTAGCAAAATAAATAGAATAGTGAATATGTACCAGTCAAATAAATAGAGTAATAAATCTGTACAAACATATGTACAGGTGCTGTGGGGAGGGGAAGGAGGTAGGGTGAGGGGAGATGTGGAGGAGGAGAGGAAAAAGGGGGCTCAGTCTGGGAAGGCCTCCTGGAGGAGGTGAGCTCTCAGTAGGGCTTTGAAGGGAGGAAGAGAGCTAGCTTGGCAGCTGAGAAGCAGCGTGGCTCAGTGGAAAGAGCCCGGGCTTCGGAGTCAGAGGTCATGGGTTCGAATCCTGGCTCTGCCACATGTCTGTGTGTGACCTCGGGCAAGTAATTTAACTTCTCTGAGCCTCAGTTACCTCATCTGTAAAATGGGGATTAAGACTGTGAGCCCCACATGGGACAACCTGATCACTTATCCCCCCCAGCACTTAGAACAGTGCTTTGAACATAGTAAGCGCTTAACAAATGCCAACATTATTATTATTATTATTCTGTGTGGAGGGAGGGCATTCCAGGCCAGGGGGAGGATGTGGGCCGGGGTCGACGGCGGGACAGGTGAGAACGAGGTACAGTGAGGAGGTTAGCAGCAGAGGAGTGGAGGGTGTGGGCTGGGCCGGAGAAGGAGAGAAGGGGCTGTGTGAGGGGCAAATAAAGGGTGCAAACAGTATTGCCTAGTGATTCTGCAATACTAAGACTGCCAACTGCCACTGTTGGCTGCTCAGTACAGTACCTCCTCCCAGTAGGAACCCTGACGGGGGTTAGAGGAGTTCTCAGAGTCACTTGGGAAGATACACCCTATATCCTGCAACAGCTTCCAGCCAGCCCTGGTTTAATTTCTTACAGCCATCATGCAATAGAACCATCTTTTCACCATCTCTAGGGGACCAGAAAAAATCCACAGTCCTCAGCCTTATTAATTAGTGGGAAAAGTCAGCTAAAGGGGGAAGAAAGGAGGGGGGGGGGGGGGCTTCTCAGATCTTTCAGAACTTAAAAGTGTTTAGGGAGTAATTCGAGGAAAAACCCTTTTTCTAGAAAAAGGATTCTAAGGGCAGACTAAATAAATGGCAAAATCAAGAATAAAGAACTGATTTAAACAACCACTTTAGAGCTTTATATTCGTGGTATGCTGTTGTCACTCAGTAGGCTTGGGGGAATTACACTATTGAAGCCAAGCAATCCATCAATAGTATTTATTGAGCACTTACTGTCTGCAAAGCAATATATTAAGTGCTTGGGAGACTACACCAGAGTTGCTAGACAGGATTTCCACTCTCAAAGAAGGAGCTCACAGTCTAATGGGAGAATACCATAATTGTGTATTGGTCCAATGAATCAACAGGGTAGTTATTCAACCTATATGAATGCCAACCATAGGAAAATTATCCCATCTATAGATATGGATAAAACTAAGGAAGTCTTACGTGTTAGTATCTCCTCAAAACAGCGAAAGCTACTCCTGGGAGGTACTCCACAGTCCTTTCTAGTTACAGGAGAGACACGTATGAAGAAAGATCTAGTTGTCAAACAAAATACTGTTAGCTTAACATTGTCCATTTAATCACAGTTTTAGAACAGTATAGAATCCTGGGGAATGGAAGCCACATGTAGACCGTTCAAATATTCCAGAGATCAGGATGACCCTCAGTCAGAATTTCTAGATAGTTGGCCAAGAAGAGGTAAATAAAAGGTGGTAAATTGGTAAAAGTTGGTAAAGTTGGTTCTCCTCTCTCCTTTTTATCAGTGGACGGCCCCTGGAAAGAATACTGCATATCACATCTAAGACCATATTTAAATGCCAGTGCGTTGGCAAACCATATAGGTGGGAAGGGATCTTTCTCTACAGATTCCACTTAGATGTAGTTCCAATTATAGATTAGTCAGAGTAGGTTTTGAATTACCTGTCTGGCCATGAGTTTTCTGTTCTTCCCGATGAGGAAATTTAGTCACCGAAAGGAAGTACTGACTCATCCGAGGTTGATTCCATATGGCAGATGGAATTCTTCCAAGGAAAAAACAAATGCTCCAATAAGAGGACTCATTATTAAGCAAAACTAGTCAGTTTTGTGAGCTTCTTTACTGTCAAATTAAGTTTGAATCAATCCCTTCTAGGAAACTAAGGGTTGGAAAAGTTTATTGGGATCTCAACGAAAATCTATTGAGAAGTATAGAAGATTATCAGGCTATATGTTTTACCTCTGACTTAAACTAAAATTCTAGTCCACCCACTTTAGTAAAAGCAATGTTTTCAGAATACATAGATTAAAATTAAAATGCATAGATCACTCCAGCTACAAGATCAATTGGCAGAAGAATCTTAGATGTTTTTGAAGCAGAAAAGATAGCTGTGGAATAGCTGTCTCGCTAAATACTATAATGTTTGCTTTGCTGTATTTTAGATCCAGCATTTAGCTACATCGTGAAATGAGATTTTACATTAAAGCAAGGAATGTAGAATCAATTGTGATGCCTTTTTTGCTCCACTTTGATCCTCTCTGGCATGGAAAAATCACTGAATCCTCAGTTCCTTTTTCCCTTATGTGTGCTCTGTTGTGGAAGCAATGAGTATTAGGTATTTGTGGGCTCTTTTGCAGTAAAGAATAGGTCCCACAAAAAATGAGTTTTAACTAGCTACATTAGTTAGTGTTGTCCTTGTTAGTGTTGTCTTTCTTGAAACCTGATTTTTCACTGTGGGGAAATTCTAGGCTGTGCTATGGGAATAAAGTCTGAAATTTTGCTCCCCAGCTAAGTCTTTAAAGAAATGTGGATGATATGCCTGCATTTACTAATGAGTCGAACCTATTGAGAACTCCCTGAATTTAGGGAATTTTTTCTTAGTGCTTAGATCTTGTTATACATGTTTTGCTGATTTTGAGATGCTTTTTGGAAAGAAATTTGTTCACCTTCATTCAACTGCGGAAGAGAATCTGCGCCCCAGAGAACCGATGAAAGCAGGTGTAAGGTTGACAGTAGCAAGACACAGGCCTAGTGGAATGATAGGAGCCAAAAGGAAAATTTGGCAAAGTTTAATATATGGGGTCAGACGGGATTTTGGTTATGACCCCATTATGACGGGTGGGCTCCGCCACAGATGATGACTGTGAAAGACAGTCCAGCACGGAGACAATCCCGATCAAGTTCTAATGATACTATTTTGCTAGGAACCTAAAACTAGCTTCAGCTGTGGCGGTGATTTTGGTGCCAAATTAGGAGATGC
Organism: Tachyglossus aculeatus; assembly: GCF_015852505.1. Taxonomy (NCBI): domain Eukaryota; kingdom Metazoa; phylum Chordata; class Mammalia; order Monotremata; family Tachyglossidae; genus Tachyglossus; species Tachyglossus aculeatus. Next base: position 26,864,449 of record NC_052088.1, on the reverse strand, counting down.
TTTTTTCTTGGGGCCGAATGAGATAGCTTGGACGCATGTACTTTTGAGCAGCAACGCGTTGTCTCAGGAAGGTTGCCAAAGAAGATTTCCAAATAAAATGTTTGGGAAAGAAAACAGGGCTGGACCTTGCAGATGTTGGCTGGATTCCACCAGCCATCTGTGCAGAGTTTTCTTGGTATCTCATCAGCGGAGATCTGTAAAGCAGCCCCCAACTAACTTCCCTCGACAAAGTACATTTTCTGCCATGGATTTCTCTCCATTTGCACGGATAAAATATCCGTGTGTCTCCCCGTTGCCCCTAAAGAACAACAAATAACTTTATAGAAGAGTAGGAGAGCATGAAGGAATTTCAGCAGTTCACCAAATAGGACTTGCAGGAACTTTTATCCCGGTGATAATGCATTAGTACTCAAAGTAGGCAGATTAATTGACTTACGGTAAGCTAAGTGCATTCTTGGCTCAGAAAGGGGAATCATTTGCTCACTTAAGCCAGATATCCCATTTTTGACGGCAAATGTCATTGCCTGGATTTCCCTTTGACAGTTTGGCAACCCTGAACCCCTGTTATAGTATCCATTTATTTGTCTTGTTTTCAGCCAGATTAATCCATTCTGTTTTGACAGGAAGACTGATGGGTAATTGATAACTGTGATAGACACAAACAGAAGAGTTGGATGCTGAATAATTCAGCACTTTTCAGTATCAATAAGGGAACAGGTTGAAGAATTTGTGTCTCTATTTACACTTAAACTAAACTAAGTCAGCCCAGACATTTATGCTGCCAGTCTATCAGAAAACCAAACAGTGTACATTCGGTTTCCACCCGACAAAATGTTTTATAAGCTTGTAACAATATGTGTGAAGCTGCCAGAATAATAAATAGGTATAGCAGCCCATGCATGCTAATGTTATGTTGTAAGCAGTTTTGTTGACAAGTGCTAATACTTCTTTCATACTATCATCAAAAGCAGCTAATACAACAGCCATTATTTGCTGGCTTTCCAAGCAAGACATGATGGATTGTGACCTTAATATGGGTTAGCCGAGTTTTGAAAGTTAAACAACTTGCAATAAATCATAGAATTATTACAATGCGGTTTAATTGGTTAAGGACTGTTTATTTCCTAAACAGGGTGAAAAATTTCTGTTTCGGCACTTTTAATTTGCAAAGTGCATTTTCATTATGAATGGCAGTTTAATATTCTGCTCTTTTGTCATGCAAAATATGCAACACGCAGGCAATCTATTAATTGGACAAAAATGCATTGCAAGCGTAAATTATCCTTTATATCATCACTTGTGAGCTTTTACATCTATTAAATGTGTTAAATGGAACATGGTTAAAGACTATACAACTTGCAGGTTAGTTCTCAGATTTAAGTCAAGCTGCAAGATGATTTTAATGACCTTTATTTTTGGCAAAGTAAAGTAATTAAGTCATTGTAAATATAAAGCACAATTTAAGCAATTACTTTTCCCTTAAAGCCGAGGTGCGTACATTGTATTGATTCAGCGATCTTGGGGAATATTTGATGGCATTACTTCATGTTGGTGTGGTTCTTAGGAAAATAGAAAGAGGTCGTTCACATCTGCTTTTTGCTGTACTACTAAAATGATTTCCAAAACAGAGGCCTCCCCTCTGACAAATATGTGTTCAGAGATGACTAATGTGGAAGCAAATTGACATTACAGTGCAACTTAATACGGTTTAAAAGCCACCTTCATTTTCTTCATTTAAATCAATCGGCATTAGGTAGGACTCCATATAGAGCACAGAACCGGTAACAGGGTACATTCGGGTGTGTATGTTGAGGCGGCATATGCTCAATTTCAAGAATGCCAGATTTCTCACAGTATTTGCGATGGCGAGCCTTTAAGAAAATATCATATGCCTGTTCGTTTATAAACTAAACAAGACATCTTTCTTCTGTGTACTGAAACCCTTATGGACAGACCTGGACCAGTTTTAAAGAACGGAGACCCGTCCTTTTATATTTTCCTTAGACTTGGGAAATGCTACTACGTGGCAGTTAGAACTCCCTTTAGATTTTCAACTGTAGGTTAAAATGATTCCTACTGTAGGCATAACACTTAAAAGATAAATATTATGAGCCATGCTAATGTGAGGAAATGTGCTTTATGTACTACTAAATCAGCTTTTTCATGTGAAAGAACTCATATGTCTTGTTACTGTTGTTGTGGTTAATGAAAGAAAAGCGGTGGAATTTGGCTGCCCTTCATTTTCGGGGGTTGGGACTACCGATGATAAGGTCCTTTCCAGCCTGCAAGTGTGGCTGAAAAGATTGATGGTGCGTCACTGATAGATGGATTGTGTCCACTCCACACTGTTCACAGGGATAGATCTGTACATTGGTTTGCTTTTTTTCATCACCCCGTAAGATTTAAATTCACCAGGCACAGGCCTCTCTGGTGAGCTGGTTTTAGCTGTCTGGTGAGGCAGGCAATGTTTACAGCATCTTTTCTAGCCTCTGTGAGCCTCAGTTTCCTCATATGTAATATGAGGATGACACCTATCCCTTTAATTGTTAACCCACTTGGGACTGGGACCGTTTCCGATACCTATCAGTGGTATTTATTGAGGGCTTACTATGTGCTGAGCACCATGCTAAGCATTTGGGAGAGTAAAATTCAGCAAAGTTAGCAGACACGTTCCCTGCCCACAACGAGCTTTCAGTCTAGAGGGGATGTCAGACATTTAATGTGAATAATTTATATTATATAATTTAAAGATATGTACATGACTATTGATATGAGTATCTTCTCTCTACCCCAAGGTTTGGCACAGTGCTTAGCAGCCCCCCCATCTTACCTCCTTCCCTTCCCCACAGCACCTGTATATATGTATATATGTTTGTACATATTTATTACTCTATTTATTTATTTATTTATCGATTTATTTATTTAATTATTTATTTTACTTGTACATATCTATTCTATTTATTTTATTTTGTTAGTATGTTTGGTTTTGTTCTCTGTCTCCCCCTTTTAGACTGTGAGCCCACTGTTGGGTAGGGACTGTCTCTATATGTTGCCAATTTGTACTTCCCAAGTGCTTAGTACAGTGCTCTGCTCATAGTAAGCGCTCAATAAATACGATTGATGATGATGATGATGAAGTCCATTTTGGGAACCACTGTAAATAAAATGAAATAAGACCCAGATATTGTTGTAGGAGCATCCCCTAATTCTTAATATAAGGTGCCACCACCTTATATCGAAAACATGTAGTGAAAAATGCGTAATTGCAGAAGTACTGATTTTTTTTGTGATAACTTGTCCCCTCCCCGTGCCAAAAAAACACATATTCTCAGGGTAAAAAGCCTTATTCAAATCCTTTGTGCTTTGTACCAGCTCTTGTTCACATGATTCCTGAAAGGAGGAGAAAAATCAGGCTCACCCAGCTGATATTTCTGACTCCATTTTCCAAATGAGACTATTTATATCGGAACCATTTCTGATTAGAAACTCAAACTGTGATTCATTGATCACTGTCACTTTCACATTGGTGCCTTTAACCAATCAATCATTTACTGGTTATTAATTGAGTGCTTACTATATACAGAACACTGTACTAAGTGCTTGGGAGAATACAGTTTAACAGACTTGGTAGACACATTTCCTGCCCAGAAAGAGCTTTCAGTCTATGTTCACAAAAGAGCGTACACTTTACCTTAGCTCTCCATAAGTCTCTCGTTTGGTACCGCTTTCACTCTTCTATAGCTTGTATCCACCCCTGTGCTCAGTACAGTGCCTGGCATGCAGTAAACACTTAACAAATACCACCATTACTTTCCAAACTTTGGATCTTCTTTAATATGCTAGCAGTAGCGACTACTTTTCTGTTACACAAGATTTGCATTTCCAAGATATACTCCCTATTTTTTTCCAGTGAAACTGATCAAAACATCCGTTGTGGGCAGGGAACGTGTCTGTTTATTGTTACACTGTACTCTTCCAAGTGCTTGGTACAGTGCTCTCCCACAGTAAGTGCTCAGTAAATATGATTGAATGAATGACTATTTTGCGTATTAAAATATTAGTATAGATTCACCCTTTGAAATTACACTCTCTGCCGCTCGCTCTTCAGCAGGACGCACGTTGCAAAAGACTCCGCCACTTGTCTGCTGTGTGACCTTGGGTAAGTCACTTCACTTCTCTGGGCCTCAGTTACCTCATCTGTAAAATGGGGATTAAGACTGTGAGCCCCACATGGGACAACCTGATTACCTTGTATCTCCCCCAGCTCTTAGAACAGTGCTTGGCACATAGTAAGTGTTTAACAAATACCATTTTTTTAAAAAAAAAAGACAGCCAGTTTAAGAAGACAGACCATTTGGGGTTATGCTGCCATTGCGTTGCCTCTGTTAAAAAAAAAAACTGGTGTACTCTGAGTATCCTTGAGATGTCAAACTAATGTACAAACACCTGAATAGACACAATATCAGTGTGCATATGACAGGAGTCTATTTGAATTTTGTATTACCATATTCAATTGCAAAGGTTTTTTCCATGTCAAATTTCCTCTATTCTTTAACATTAAGGCCATTCTTCAGTAACACTTCATCCGTTAGTATAAATTGTACTAATATTTCTTATGGGTTCTGTGTCAGTTTGAGTTATAGTGCTTGTTGTTTAAATGCAGGAGAAATAGGTTTAAGCTGTCTAGGCCATCTCACTGTTTCAAAGGTGTTCTTAAATTTGATGGCAAAGAATCAGTGTAAGATGCTAATTTTCTACATTATTCCATTCCTGTTTCCTTGTTCTGTGCTCTGTTGTGGACATTCGCAGTCTTCAGTCATTTATCAAAAAAAAATCTCTTATGGCATGAGAATTTCAATACTGAAAATACCAAGTTCAGAAAAATGTTGAGTTTTCATTGGTAAATGCCACTGTGCATGCCCTTTCTTTCCCTACTCTTCTTAATGGACATTTATTGTGAATATGTGATTAATTTTTCTTCTCCCTATGTCCTGTTACTTTGTACAGATTTGGCAAAAAAAGTTTGTAAATTATGCCCAGTGGCACTGCACTTCCCCAAGTCTTTTATGTCTCAGTGCCCTGCCCAAGGGGTGGAACTAAAAATCAGCCACCGTGTGCCCTCATGTTAAGAGGATGGAACAGGTTCCCCACTTCTGGGAACCAGGGAGGGAGAAGTCGGTATCTCTGTCTAGAAGGGAAGAGGAAAAAACGGGGAGAAGAGAATGAATGAGGATGGAGTGGGGAGAGTAGGTGGAAAATAAGATAAAATAGAAAAGGTGAAAAAAGAGAGCGGTAAGAGAAAAGATATTCTATTCTGCTTCTCCTTTCTTGTTTTTTTTCTTGACGAGAGGTAAGAGAAAAGATATCGTCAAGAAAAAAAAACAAGAATGGAGAAGCAGAATAGAATGGAAAATCACCAGGGAAAAACAAAATGAAAAAGAAGTGTACAAGAGAATGGGAATAAAGGAGAAAGGATAGGAAAAAACAAGAAAGGTCAGTGGAGCCACCTAAGAATAAGAAATATGGGGAAACATTTTAGTGTAAGAAAATGGATGATGGGTAGACTGTAAACTCCTTGTGGGCAAGGATCTTGTCTTCCAACTATATTGTACTTGTCTGAACCTTTAGAACAGTGCTCTGCACAATAAAAGCTAAAAATTAGCTTTATTTGATTGATTGATCAATAGCCCACTGTTGGGTAGGGACCGTCTCTATATGTTGCCAACTTGTACTTCCTAAGTGCTTAGTACAGTGCTCTGCACACAGTAAGTGCTCAGTAAATACGATTGAATGAATGAATAGATGGGAAGGAAAGACGAGACTAGGAAAGAGTACCACTTGTCTGCGGTGTGACCTTGGACAAGTCATGTAACTTCTCTGTACCTCAGTTTTCTTATATGCCGTATCCTTATTCACCCTCCTATTTAGATTGTGAGCCCTGTGTGGGGCAGAGACTGTGCCTGATTTGCATATAACTCAGTGCTTAGTGCCATGCTTAGCACATGTGTGGCTTAGTGGAAAGAGCACGGGCTTGAGTCAGAGATCATGGGTTCTAATCCTGGTTCCACCACTTGTCAGCTGTGTGACTTTGGGCCGGTCACTTAACTTCAGTGCACCTCAGTTACCTCATCTGTAAAATGGGGATTAAGACCGTGAGCCCCACGTGAGACAACCTGATTACCTGGTATCTACCCCAGTGCTTAGAACAGTGCTTGGCACATAGTAAGCGCTTAACAAATACCATCATTTATTTATTTTTATATTGAAGTGCTTAACAAATACCATCATTTATTAGCGGGTGGGGGATTTTGGGAGCAAGTGGAAGCCGTAATCAATCTATCAATGGTATTTAGTGAATGCTTGCTGTGTGCAGAGCATTGTACTAAGCGCTCTTCCTGAGAGGCAGTTGAGAAAGAGGAAAAAGAGGATGTGGTGTAGTAGACTGACAAGGGGACATTGGAGGGATTTGGGGAAGTTCATACTTGATCGGCTCTTATTTTACCAACAAAATATTTGGCAGGGTCTTTTAGAGGTTAGAGGGTGAAGACATGGGAGCACTGGTGGCTTCAGGAATGATAATAATAATAATGGCATTTTATTAAGCGCTTACTATGTACAAAGCACTGTTCTAAGCGCTGGGGAGGTTGCAAGGTGATCAGGTTGTCCCACGGGGGGCTCACAGTCTTAATCCCCATTTAACAGATGAGGGAACTGAGGCCCAGCGAAGTTAAGTGGCTTGCCTAAAGTCACACAGCTGACAAGTGGTGGAGCAGGGATTTGAACCCATGACCTCTGACTCCAAAGCTCGTGCTCTTTCCACTGAGCCACGCCGCTTCTCAATAATTTGTGGAGGTTGCAAGTATGGGTATCTAGGAGGGAGTTTTTGAGTAAAAAAGAGCAGAATTCTAGCAGGTGAGGGTGAATTTGAACTGGCAGAAGCCAGTCCGATGCCTCAAATTTTCCCAATGCCCCTCAACTACTCAAGTACAAGCATTTATTATAGTGCTCTGCACACAATCAGCATTTAATCAGCACCACTGATGATGAAGTATAAGAGTGGAGGAAGTGGATCTTGGGCTGATCCAGGCCTGAAAATTGGTCGGCAGGAGTGACAGTGGGACAGGAGGGTGAGGGAGCTGAGTTTAGTGGAGGGTGGGCATAAGTAAAGATGGAGAGGATTAAGAATTCAAATGAAAAAAGAGTGCTATAAACAAGATGTTAACAAAGTTGGTGAATAAGGGTAAGAGAACGCATGGAAGATAATATAGACGGATTTTGTGGCTATTTTTTTTTTTGAAGCGTAGCCCTTTGGAAACCCTGTCCAATAGCCTAGTTTCGTGTAAAATTATCCAAGCATTTCCTGTCAGATTATTCCCATTTCCTTTCGTTTTTTTGAGGGAGAGGAGGAGGGGGGAAGAGAGAGAGAGAGATAGCGAGAGAGAATGTGTGTGTTCATGCATATTGTGCAGGTGGAGGAATACAGAATCCCAAGTCATTATGGTTCACCTAAATAAGGAGACAAGGTGGTAATTATGGCAGTTGTTAAGCACATACTATTTGCCAAGCACGGTTCTAAGCACTGGGATAGATACAAGGTAATCAAGTTGGACACAGTCCTTGTACCCCATGGGGGCTCACAATCAATATCTCCATTTTATAGATGAGGGAATTGAGGCCCAGTGAAGTGACTTACCCAAGGTCACACAGCAGACAAGTGACGGAGCTGGCATTAGAACCCAGGCCCTTCTGACACCCAAGCCCATGCTCGATCCACTAAGCCACACTGCTTAGGGAAATGATGGTCTGAAAAATGCTATCATGGTTATAAATCGGTGCTTTTAAATATAAGAAAATGAAATTAGTTGTTTGTTCTCAACCATTATGTTGAAATTTGAGTCTTCTGTAAAAACATTGCTTTCTTTTATGAAATTGTATTTAAAACTTTTTGAAAGCTATTCTTTTTGTCTGTGATAACTACGACAGGATATTGATAGTAATTAACACTTTGTCTAAATGGCCATCATGTATGACACGTATTTCTCAATTCAAGAACATTTGGTCAATCAGGTAAGTAGTGTAAATTTTCGCAACATTTATCCTAGGGGAGAGAGCGGCACATACTGTAATTTAGCAATCTGCTGGGCTATTAAGTAGATGTTCAAATACTTTTATCTAATTCTTTTTTTTTGGCCGTGATTTATCCTTAGGGTCTCCATATAAGAGAAGATTGAAAAAAAATGCGCAGGATTTAAAACCATATAAAATATATCAGAGAAAGCAACCATAAATTTAACAGAAGCTAATCGCAGTCTCCCTCTGCAGGGTGCTCCCTGTCTTTGAAGTCTCCTCATTTAGAAAATTGAATATTTTGTTTTCTTTCTTCTGGAATCTTGTTATATTTCTCTCCCTTTCCAAATCTTTTTTTGCCCTCTTCATTTCCCAGTATCCCTCAAAGTGTGGTACACCTTTAGAGTAAGCCCCCAAAAGGTAGGGAAAATGTCTCCTAAGTGATTTATATATGTATTTTTTTACCCCACTGTGATTGTACCTTCTCAGTCAGTTATGTAGTTTTGGAAAACAATTTCTAGTGGAAATTTTATTTTATTTTTGCCCCAAATCTGCATAAAGCAAATATCCTTTTCAGTGAGTTTCTACTATGAACTCTTTCTAAATCAGGCCGTATCCCTAAGGTATAAGAAGGCCTTGTCTAGAATCCATCCTCAGAGGCAGAGGAGCCCAGACTATAGTTACTGCCTAAACAGGGGTGTGACATACAGTTGATTTGCAATAGTGGGAGGAAAGCAGAGTTCAAAGATTAGGGTAGGTAGATTACTTACAAGATTTTAGACAAATATTTTAATCTTTGAACTCTACTTTCCTCCCACTATTGCAAATCAACTCTACATCACACCCCTGCTTAGGCAGTAACTATAGATAGTCTGGGCTTCTCTGCCCCTGAGGATGGATTCTAGACTGTGAGCCCATTGTGGGCAGTGGTTGCCTCTATTTGTTGCTGAATTGTACTTTCCAGGTGCTTAGTACAGTGTTCTGCACATAGTAAGTGCTCAGTAAATATGATCGAATGAATGAATTAATTAATTATGAAGGAGGCAGAGTGGCCTACTGAGAAGGGCTTGGATCTGGGATCAAGGTGACCTGGGTTCTAGTCCTAGATGGTCCACTGGCCTGCCGTGAGACCTTTTTGTGTTTGTTTCTTTGCCAGTAAAATGGGGATTAGATTACTATCTCTCCCTACCTCTTAGATTAGGAATTCTGAGTGGGATGGGAAGTGTATCCAATCTGGTTGTCTTGTATTTACCCCAGCATTTAGCACAGGGGTTGGTACAGAGTGAATGCTTAATATATTCTTTAATTAAAAAGGAGGAAGAAGAAATTATTTCATTCCACTCCCAAGCTAATTGTGGCCTTTCAGTCGTAGTAGGCTACAGTAGCGAGAGGAATAGTCTTCCACCCCATTACGTGGCCTTTCAATCATAGTAGGCTACAGTAGCGAGAGGAATAGTCTTCCACCCCCTTACAATAATAATGATAATAATATTATCAATGACAATAATAATGATTCATTCATTCGATCACATTTATTGAGTGTTTACTGTGTGCAGAGCACTGTACTAAGCGCTTGGGCAGAACAATTCAGCAACAGAGAGAGACAATCCCTGCCCACAGAGAGTTCACAGTCTAGAAGATGATAGTGATAGTGGGATTTGGTAAGCACTATGTGTCAAGCACTGGACTAAGTGCTGAGATAGACACGAGACAGTCAGCTCAGACATAGTCCATCCCACATGGCGCTCTTAGTCAAGGGGCAGAGAGAACAGGTATTTAACCCCCATTTTACAGATGAGGAAACTGAAGCTCGTAGAAGTTGTGACTAGCCTGAGATCCCACAGCAGGTAAATGGTAGAGTTGGAATTAGAACCTAAGGTCCTCTGACTCTCAAGCCTGTGCTCTTTCTGCTAGGCGACTGGTCTCAAAACAAATTACAAAACTACAGAAACATTAATTCATTTAACTGTAGTATTTGTTCCCTTGTTAGGTACCAAACACTGTACTAAGCACTGGGGTAGATACAAGATCATCATTCATTCAGTCGTATTTATTGAGTGCTTACTGTGTGCAGAGCACTGTACTAAGCGCTTGGGAAGTACAAGTTGGCAACATATAAAGAGGGTCCCTACCCAACAACGGGCTCACAGGTCCCACATGAGGCTCACATTGTAAGTAAGAGGGAAAACAGGTGTTGAATCCCCATTTTACAGAGGAGGGAATTGAGGCTCAATGAAGTTAAATACTTGCCCAAGGTTACACAGCAGGTAAATGGCAGAGCTGGGATTAGAACCCAGATCTTCTGACTCCCGGACCACGCTATTTCTCTGAAGAAGAGAAAGGAGCTCTATAGTTATGCCTGAAAATGTTTTTAAAAAGTCTCCTGACAGTGGAAAAAGGAACAACTTTTGGCTTTTTTCTCCCCCATTTCTCTCCAACTTTCTACTTTTCTTAGTAACTTTAGTCCATTGTTATTAATTTGAGCTATTTTAGCTGATCTGTGGCCAGGCCCTCCCCCTGGATTGGGGCTTCTGAGCCCGGGAAGAGTAACCTTCCAGACACAGCAGAGGACAGGTCCCTTGGCAGCATTTCACGTGTCAATTTATTGCATTTTCATAATTCATTTTAATGTTTTTCACCCCACCATAGACTGTAAATTCCTTACGGGCAACTATCAACTCGGTTTTATTGCACTGTCCCAAGCTTCAATCATATTTATTGAGTGCTTACTGTGTGCAGAGCAGTGTACTAAGCACTTGGGAAAGTCCAATATAAGAGAGTCGGTTGACATGTTCCCTGCCCACAACGAGCTCAGGCACATAGTAAAGTGCTCTGTACCCAGTAAGCAGTCAGTATAACCATGGATTGATTGATTGAGGCATGTTGAACGTTTGAACAACCTGGCCTGTGGTAAAAATCCTGAGGAGCTGCTGAAGGGGTGCCTGTTTTTTCCTGTTGTTTCTGAATTGTGAAGCAATTCTCTATTCTCTGAACAGAGCAGCAGCAGGGCCTCATGGATGGAGCCCAGGATTCAGAAGGACTTGGGTTCTAATCCTGGCTCTGCCACTTGCCTGCTGTGTGACCTTGGGCAAGTCATTTAACATCTCTGTGCCTCAGTTCCCTTATCGGTAAAATGGGGATTAAGACTGTGAGCCCTATGAGGGACAGGGACTTTGTCCAACCTGATTATCTTGTATCTATCCCAGTGCTTAGAACAGTGCCTGGCACATAGTAAGTTCTTAACAAATACCACAATTATTATTACTGTTACAGCCATTAGCCTTCTAGAAAGAGGAAAAAGCACAGGCTTGGGAGTCAGAGGTCATGGGTTCGAATCCTGGCTCCGCCACTTGTCAGCTGTGTGACCTTGGGCAAGTCACTTAACTTCTCTGGGCCTCAGTTCCCTCATCTGTAAAATGGGGATTAAGACTGTGAGCCCCATGTGGGACAACCTTGCTCACCTTGTATCCCCCCTAGCGCTTAGAACAGTGCTTGGCACATAGTAAGCGCTTAACAAATACCACCATTATTATTATTATTATTCTAGACTGTGAACCCATTGTTGAGTAGGGACCGTCTCTATAAATTGCCAACTTGTACTTCCCAAGCGCTTAGTACAGTGCTCTGCACACAGTAAGCGCTCAATAAATACGATTGAATGAATTCAATGAATTAGGATTAAATACGGAACATACCTAGTCTAACAAATAGTAGTAATAAGAGTGAGATGAGGTTGTGATCACCCTCTTAGGGTCGTACGTGGAGAGTGTCCAGTACTCTACCAGTCTCGACTAAGGGAGGGAAAGTCAAGCAGAGACACACCTATTCCATTCCTAGCTTGGGCAGTGGCTAGCGAGTGGAAGCAATCCGCTACAAGTCAAGACTCCCCTGTGCTGGGCAGCAGCAGCTTGGGAGAAAGTCAAGAGCCGAGACTCAAAAGTTTACTGCGCAGAAGGAAGCAATGGTAAACCAATTCTGTATTTTTACCACTTCTGTATTTTTACCAAGAAAACTCTGTGGATACAGTACCAGAACGACTGCAGATGATGTGGGGCGTTCCGGTCGTTATGGGTCGGAGACGACTCGACAGCACAAGACAAAAGACAAGGTGTCTCTTATCTTCTCTATTATCTCTAAAACTTTGATGTTTAATGTAGTTTATTGGTGGTAGCTATTTCCCAGATTTTGCTACCTTCAGCTTGGTAGCTCTAGAGATACTCTGAAATGGCTCGTGGGAACGGTTTAAAGAAACAGAGAGCAAAAGAGAGCATAAGCTTATGTGGCTGACACCTAAAGCAAGGTAAGAGACCTATTGCGAATAAGAGAGCAGGCCACTTGAGTGTTATTATATGTGGCTTCTTTTGGTGTCTCGTGGTTTTCATAGACACCTGTGTTTTATCATCATCAATCGTATTTATTGAGCGCTTACTGTGTGCAGAGCACTGTACTAAGCGCTTGGGAAGTACAAATTGACAGCATATAGAGACAGTCCCTACCCAACAGTGGGCTCACAGTCTAAAAGTCTAAAAGTTTTAGAGGAAACTTTGAGCGTATTCATTGCGGGAAGATCTTTGAGAGGCCTTATTGAAGTATGTTGATATGAGAAGCAACAGAATGGGGCTTGAGGCAAGACAGGAATACAGATAAAGTTTTGTGGGGCCAAATGATATTTGAAACCCTTTAATTATGAAAATAGAGTACACTCAAACTTGAAGCGTTCAATAATTTAATCTTTTTTAAGTGGTTAGTATATGACTCTTTTTTCACCTTTGCTGCCTTGTCATTTACTTCTTTTCTAGAAATTATTTATGCTTCCTAAGATATTTGCCCTATTTTGTCATTTTGATAGTAGTAGTATTGTTAACCTGTTTTTTTTCTTTTAGCCTCTAAAAAATTGCTTGCTATTATTGTAATCCTTTAACCAATTAACTCTTACTAATTTCCCAAAACATTCAATAATCCATTCTTAGTTCCTTTTACCCTTCTCTGGTCCCCATAAATTGATTTAGAGATTAAGGAGGTATTGGTTTAAAAATCTTAAATCTCTTTATCGCAGTAATTTGGAGCACAGTAATATTTCATTTGCATTTGAAAGGTTAAAAAAAGGCATAGCAAGAAACAGGTTTGATTTTGACAAGGAATCATTTTGAGTAATTAGCTATGAGTTACTCTAATTAGAAAATAATTACATGTTGGACAGAAGCAAGTTCAATTATGAAATAGAGAGTATAAAGCTACCGGGAAACTAACATCTCCCAGTGAAGAGTGAAATAAATCTAAAAGAGAAGGTTTCTTTGATCCACCTTTAACTCAACCAGTTCTGAATGTCTCCAAGATATTCAAATTTCCCCCAAACAAAATTATTATTAAGCATATGTTCCTAAATTAGAGAATCTGCAGTTTAATAATTAAAGACTGTTTTCATGTTTCTTGAAAGAGAAAATGTTCATTTTAGTTTAGAAGAACAACCTCAAGTAGACCCAAGACACTCTTTCACACCAAGCGAATACTTATCTAATGATAAATGAAGGGCACTGGAGCTCAAGAGATGTTTTAAATATTAATATAGAATAAAAACTTTTTCAAATGATTGGCACAAGTGAGTCACACCCCTGGGCTTTGCTTCCCAAGAGTCAGGAATTAAGGATTGGGCAGATTTATAACTCATAATTTCATATATCTGAACTTTCTGTTCAGAAGAAGGCCATTCAAAATATAGAATTTAAACATACTTTAAGCTGCAGAAATAGCCAGCCCAAATCCATCATCAGGGGAGAATCTAGAATGGGGCAAGGGAGAGGGAGCTGGGGAAAAGAGGCCGTAATCAGGGAAGGCCTAGGAAGATGGCATTATTGATGATGAGAATTTACTGTATCACGTCCGTGTAAAAATTAACTTTTGTTCCTCTGCTGCATTGGTTTCTCCCTTTGGTAGTGACAAACTTACCAAGCCTCGGTGCCAAGATCTTTCCCCTTTCTCCGACTGCTGCAGTTTAGGCCGGCCTGCCTCGCTACGGCTATCACCTAGAGCCAGAAGTTTGGCTTAGTTTTGTTTTTAAAAGTTTCTTATCCCTTAGTGGATACAGTTACCCCCATTTCTTTTTTAGTGGTATTTGTTAAGCACCTATGGGCCAGACACCGGACCGTACAAGCTAGTCAGATTGGACACAGTCCATGTCTCACAGACTTAGTCCCCATTTTACAGATGAGGAAACGGGGCACAAGGAAGTAACTGACTTGCCCAAGGTCACACAGTGGACAAGTAGCAGAGTCGGGATTAGAACCCAGCTCCTTCTAAATCCCAGGCCTGTGTTCTATCCACTGGGCCATACTGCTTCTATCCATTTCGGCCACCATTCGGATACTTGGTTATGCATCCCCCTCACTTGTCCAACCTAGCAAAGATATGCTATGGTAAGCATTGCTTTGAGGCTGATGGTTTCATAACATTCCAGGATGTCATTGTTTGTGATGCTGTGTTTCCCCCTGTGATGCCCAGTAGTACAAGTGGAGGTGCCCCGTAGAAGTTGAATATCATCTCTGGTAGGTTCAAGCCTCAAAACCAGAAAGGAAGTTGAACAACCACAGTGGGTCTCTATAACTTTCATTTGGTCTGGATATTCTTTTGGTCTCCCAAATAGCACCGGTTGCTCCATTCGGTTTTCTACATCCTTGCCAATCTTGCATGACTGTACAGCTGTCTGCAAACAAGGCAACAAAATTTAATGACAACATTCACGTTTATGATACTGATTCAGATTCTTGGTTGTACCTAGCGTTTGGACTGAGATCGAGCCTGCCAACTCTTTTGTATTGCATTTTCCCAAGCTTTCAGTATAATACTTTGCACAAAGCAAGTGCTCAGTAAATACCGTTGATTGATTGATTGATTGTCAGGTATGGCTGGGTCATTACTTTGGCTTCTTTGGATGAATGTCCGTAAATGTTACTGATTGTGTTTCTTCCTCCCTCTCCACCCCTATGTTTACACCTACCTGATCCCATGTGAGTTTGTGTGTCCACCTCCTTAGCTCCAAATTAATAGGACATTTACCTGGCTATGTGTGTGTTGGTGAGTTTAATTCTCAATTTTTCTCCACCCTTCTCCCCTTAGTGATGTATCTCAAGTTTGGCCCCAATCGTGAAATGAAAAGTTGGCACTCTTGAATTTTAACCTCATGCCTCTCACCTCCGTAATCTCATTGTAACCAATTCTCGCCACACTACATTTGCATCTCCCACTCGCCTAATCTTCCTGGTACTCTATGGAAATTTTCTATCATTATCATCATCATCAAGCAACTACTATGGGTACTAATGGGAAATTTCAAATTTCAAGAGAAATGTAATTTTGGTTTTCTTAAGAGCATTTCATTCTGATGGTTGGCTCATTTCTAGAGTTGATTTCATTCATTTTAGGGTGATGTTAAGCCATTTGGAAATTCACTTGGCTAATGCTTCATTTCATCTTGATTATCGCAGTCTGCATTATAAATTTGAATTTGACCAGGTGAACAATAATAGGTCAAATAAACACTGCCAACACTGAATGTAGTCATTTTTGGTTGGCAGTGTTCATTGATTTAGAAGCCAAGCAGCGAGCCAATCAATGTCGTATCTTTGGGCAGACTCACATAAACAAATAGATTGGTCTCATTTTGCAAAGTAAAATCTATCAAAAACTTATCTATTCCTATAAGTAATGATGTTGCGCTTCTTCTGGATTTCTTCCTAGACTGTCCCCTATTTTTCCTTTATGCTTGGAGATTAAAGTGTCTTTTCTCTTAGTCAGGAGTTCTAAAAAGATTGTGATTTAATTAAACCATATTCTGGGTCAGTGGGGTGTATATCCAGCAGCTCAGCGGAACCCTAAGTTAGCTCAGTCGGTAGAGATTATATTATCAACATCCTGTCACAGAAACAGTATATTGTAACTCTTCAACATTCATTGAGCTAGGTGAGTGACTGTAGGTGATCATATCTGGTCCAGATTTTATACCCGCAGCTTCAGGAAGCTCTATTCAAACTTAATGAAAGCCCTGAAGTTTGAGAAGATGTAAATATTTGACTACCATTCAGTCTATGAGGTTAGTACATTCTAGCTTTTCCTATTTTCTTAATACATAATTCAGCTTGGTGTTCAATATATACCTTGTCTCAGTATGCATTTAAAATAATAGATAAGCAAAATATTTGAGATGAAGTCTTTTGGAGTTTTCTTATTTTCCTCCTCTGTCAAGATGGTTATCATAGCATTTGGTGAGTGGGGGGGGCTCATTCATTATCAGTTGATACTTGATTTTAAAGTAAAAATAATAATAATTACAGAGTTAATGTGTAAATGAGGATCTACTGATGCATTTTATTAAATGAACATAGGTTCGTGTAAATTTGGCAAATTAAGACTTTTTAAAATGGTTTCTAGTATAATCTGTTTTTGTAGGTTTTGACTTGATACGAAATTCAGAATACTTGAATAAAAAATACTGGTTTAGGAGAATCGGGAAAGCTGAAGAAATGATCAGAACAAGTACCCCTTCAGTTAAGGATTATCATCTACTACGGCATAAAATGACCAGCTGTGTGATTATGTAGAATACCAAACTGACCAAACTCCCTTTTCACCTCCCATTTGTTTGCTGATATGCTGAGTTATTCTGTGGTATAGAGGAATAAAATCATTTTGGGGGGACAATTTCAATTCCTTTCAACACTTCTATTTTAATTCTTCCTCAATCCCCCAAAACCCAACTCTTTGTGAATATCGCTTATTTCTTTATATGAATAGCAATTTAACGAATTTAGCAAACATTTAATTATGTACACCTTGAAAAGTTTCCCATTTAAAAGCACTTTTACAATCTCCTGTGATTTGATCAGCTGATTTCCAAATGGTTGTTTTAATTATATGTTTTTATTTATTTTCTGTGCTGAAACAATGATGCCAATCACTAAATATACTAAAATAATCATTTATGCAACACAAATACTTTTAGAAAGGAGAATGTAGTTACATTATTGCCATTTTCCGCTAATGGTCTCATCGTATGTTTCCAGCTTTGTTGACTTCCACATTTTAGCGATACCTGATAGTAATGGTGTTTCTTAAAATGTTATGATGTGGCAAGGACTGTCCCAAGCGCTGGGTGAGATACAGGATAATCAAGTTGGACACAGTGTCAGTCCCACGTGGGGCTAACAGTCTTCCAAGTAGGAGGTGGAACAGGTATCGAATCCCCGTTTTACAGATGAGGAAACTGAGGCATGGCAAAGTGAATTGCTGAAGGTGACACAGCAGGCTGGTGGTAGAACCGGGGTTAGAACCCAGGCCCGTTGATTCCCAGGCCTGCTTTTTCCAGTAGGCCCCCATTGCTTCTCCTTCACAAATTTAAACTGATAAGACACAGGTTATTTATTCTCTTTCCAAAGCACTATCTAATTTAAGAATGCTAACTAACTATAGGTACCAACCCCAGAATGATAGGGACAAACACCCCAAACCTTTCTGTGCTGAATTTGCAGCCTCTGCCCATCGCAGGTCTCTCACCAGAGCCGAGAGTTTCCAATCCGGATTGAAAAGATCCCAAATGGTGGCTTTCAGGCTTGTTAGCTCTTTGAAGCTTATTCCTTCCCAATCCCCATCCCTCCTAAAATCCCAGCTCCCTTTTCGCCTCCCATTCATAGAGAAGCAGCATGGCTCAGTGGAAAGAGCCCGGGCTTTGGAGTCAGAGGTCAAGGGTTCAAATCCCGGCTCCGCCAGTTGTCAGCCATGTGACTTTGGGCAAATCACTTAACTTCTCTGTGCCTCAGTTACCTCATCTAGAAAATGGGGATTAAGACTGTGAGCCCCCCATGGGACAACCTGATCACCTTGTAACCTCCCCAGCGCTTAGTAAGTGCTTAATAAATGCCATCATTATTATTATGATTATAATGAAAAGTTGGTGTCCATGAGGCTAACCAAAAAGCCCAATAATGCTGCAGACTTCTCTGTGATAGAAAAGAAGACACAGAATCATCTGTAGTCGAGAATAGAGAAACAAACCCCATTGTAGGTCAATTGGCAAACTAAAATAATCATGATCGGAGGCATTTTTGACTGTGAGCCCGTTGTTTCTAGACTGTGAGCCCATTGTTGGGTAGGGACCATCTCTATATGTTGCCGACTTGTACTTCCCAAGCGCTTAGTACAGTGCTCTGCACACAGTAAGCGCTCAATAAATACGACTGAATGAATGAATAAGGGATAGAGCATGGAACTGGGAGTCAGGAGGTCGTGGTTTCTAATTCTGGCTCCACCACTTGTCTGCTGAATGGCCTTGGGCAAGTCACTTAACTTCTCTGGGGCCTCAGTTACCTCATCTGTAAACTGGGGTTTCTAGACTGTGAGCTTCATATGTGACAGGGACTGTGTCCAACCCGATTTGCTTGTATTCACTCCAGTGCGTGGCACATAGTGAGTGCTTAAAAAATACCACCATTATTATTGGTATTGCTTGGGCACAATTAAAAACAAGTTAAGCTGGTTTGCTCCTTTCCCTTTCCAAGCAATATCTCCTTGAGGAATAGCTGTATAGATTCAGGACAAAGGTTGTAATAATAATAATAATAATAATGATAATGGTATTTGTTAAGTGCTTAACTATGTGCCCGGCACTGTATTAAGCGCTGAGATGGATACAAGCAGATCAGGTTAGACACAGTCCCTGTCCCATGTGGGGCTCACAGTCTCAATCCCCATTTTATGGATGAGGTAACTGAGGCCCAGAGAAGTGCCTTCTAGACTGTGAGCCCACTGTTGGGTAGGGACCGTCTCTGTATGTTGCCAACTTGTACTTCCCAAGCACTTAGTACAGTGCTCTGCACACAGTAAGTGCTCAATAAATACAACTGAATGAATGAATGAATGCTATTTATCCCCTCAATAATGTCATTACATAGTTTTGCTGTTGTTTCCTCTCCTCTGTCTTTGACTAAACTAATAGTGTTTTCTTCATCCCAGATGTCCCAGATGAAATCAGAGAAGTAGTCAGTTAGAATTAGTCCTTCCCAATCTATCATTCAGTTCTAGTCCTTTCCTCACAGGGCCAGGCCGCGTGGCTTAGTGGAGCAAGCGTGAGCCTGGAATTCTGGATTTCCGGGTCCTAATCCAAGGCCCAACACTGCCGGGCCGTATGACCTCAGACGGGCTTATTTAATCTCTCTGGGACTCTCTCTCTTCACATAAAATGGGAAGTAATGCCCGCCTCTTCCTGCATCACGGGAATGTTGTGAGGACGAAAGGGAATGAAAGCCCTTGCGAAAAATAAAGTTGTTATACCAAAACCAAAACATTATCCTCATCATTATGCCAATCTGAAGCTCCCTTACATTCCTCCTAAGACATTTTTCTGCTCTTCTAATCAATCCTTTAAGGCCTCAAGTAAGACCATGAAATTCCCATCTTCCAAACCAACTTGATGGTAATGCATTTTTCCCTCTCTTCCCATTCAAAATCAAAGATAAATCAAATCTCTTTTATCTGTTACTCTTTTTTTTTTAACATCCTCTTCACCCCTGAATTCCAAAACTCTGTATTAGGCCTTAACCTTGTCCTCATTCTTTCATTTTCCACCAATCTTGTATTAGTCCGATCTGAAATGTGGTTGCCAAAATAATTTTCCTACTTCTTCATTCAGGCCAAACCAGTCTCCTCAAATCCCTCCATTTGCGCCTTCCCTTCAGTTACAATGAATTGAACCTTCTTTTTTTCATATTTGACCATGCCTAACCTACTCTTAATTTTCATTTCCTCAGTCTTTTCTGTGCCTCATTTCCTTGGCCCTTCATCTGTCCGAATTGCATCTAGTCCGGCACTTTGTACAGTGCTTGGTGCAAAATAATATTTGCGTTTGACAAATGCTATAATTATTATTTCCCTTTCCATACCCCTACATTCTGTGCTTTCTTGGGGCCTGGATTGTCTGCACTTCTGTTCTCTCACTGTCCAGATCACTGCCTCCTCTAACCCATCTCTTTCTTCATCACATTCAGTGGTAGTCCCCCACCAATGGTTTTCTTAATAGAAAAGGTTAGTTCATGAGTCCACGTCAGAATTTAGAGGAACTTGGGAACCCCAGGGCTTCCTAAATGAAATCCGAAATAGATCGTTGATGTGTCTGGAGCCTATGAGTGAAGACCCTGGTCAAGGCACCTGTGACCCTTTAGTAGGTAGCGATTTTTCTTTCTTTTTAGTTTTGTCTTCTTCCTTCATCATCAGATGAACTTTAAAGCACTCATCAGCCCGAGACCCTTGGCTACAGAACTAGACAGATGCAACCCCTACCTTCCAGAATTTTACTCATTCATTCAGTCGTATTTATTGAGCGCTTACTGGGTGCAGAGCACTGTACTAACGAAGCTAAGCTACTATAGAAAGGCATGTAATTATCAACCCCCCAAATCTAAGTTTCTCAGTGTATTCAAGACATAATGCAGCATTAAGAGCAACATCTCATCACCTGTTCCAGAGTACTGCAATATGAATAATAGTTGACATTTGAAATGTGCCAAGCACTGTACTAAGTTTGGGGGTAGGATAATCGGGTCTCACATGGGGCTCACAGTCTAAGTAGGAGGGAGAACAGGTATTGAATCCTCATTGCAGCTGAGGGGACTGAGGCACAGAGAAGTTAAGTGATTTGCCCAGGGTCACACAGCAGGTAACCGGAGGAGTCCCAAGTTCCCGGATTTCCAGGCCCATGCTGTTTCCTCCAGATCCTGCTGCTTCTCTACTACCTCACTGCTTCTCAGGCTACCTGGGTCAGAAAACCTAGTTCCACTCGGTGCCAGGATGTCAATTCCATATCGGCCAGTTCGCAAACACCAAGCAGCATCCTCTTTGTAGATAACTGCTGTTTATCATCGTCAGGTACAGTCCTGATGGCCCATGACCTAATGGTTATTTTCTTTCTATTCATTAGTTTTCTATCTGCAATAGCCCCATAAGATTAAAGGACTAATTAATTTCAGAGCAGAGCTGAACCAGATAACCAGCCTCCTTCAAATAGTTCATCCAATTATTTTTTATTGTTACTAATCCAACCTCCGAAGAGACAGGTGATCTATGGAGACCAGGCTCTCTATTCTGGTCCAAATCTCTGGAGCTCCCTCACGCACTGCTACTCCAGACTGCAGCTTTAGTTTCTTTTTCAAGTCAATGGTAAGACCACCTACCATATAAAGGAACAGGCTCGTGAACATGAAACAGTCTCATTTCTTTTTACTCCAGAAGAGAAGAATTCAGTAAGGACTGTTTAGTTTTTGATACATGAACAGAACTTGAAAAAATACTGTCCCGGCTAAAATAACAAATGTAATGTAGCGGGTGTTCCTTTATAAGGCACCACTTCTTTGTTCTTTTATTCCGATGCCTAGAAAGTCTTGCCATTGTATGCCAGGCAAAGTTCTTAATGAAGAAACTCAGATCCACGTCCTGGGCCTAATTTTTTATACAATTTTCCCTTTGATCTTCTGCATCTCTGAATTTAATTATTAGGTCTGAATTGACGCCCTGCCACTATATCTTTTGCCGCGCATTGCTCTCTCTCTCTAGGCGGAAGAAAAGAAGGAGATTTTTGAAAGCAAGTTCATTTTTACTTATTCCAGTAAGTGGAAAGGTGTCAACTACTTCCTCCTTTTGGCTCTTGAAGCATTTTTACTCGAATTCTTTGTCTACTGAACTAATGCAATTACCCGCTCGCCATTCTACAGATATATTTTTCAGAGTGGTTCCTGAGGAATGTATTTTTCAAAACTGCCGGCCAAAGATTTACTCTAAAGGCATTCTGAATGAGTTTGTTTTTGTCTCCAATTTTCTTCCTAAAGGGATTTGTAATTGTACGGAGAACACCTTGGCCGGTTTAACGGGATTCCTTCTCATTATATCGGGACCGTTTTCTCCTGAAGTAATAAATGCCGTAACCTTGAATGACGCAGTCACTAATAATGTTACACTAAGCAAATAAAACTCAGAACCGAACTAAGCTTGCCGACCTGATCCACGCTTCCATAGGCTCCCTGTGTAATGCTCTAATCGTCGGTGCAAAACATCCAATTAATTTACTTTCCTTACATGTTTTTACTGGCCAAGATGCATGGGAGGCTTGTGTGTTCCGTCATAATCACGCTCCACAAAGCCTGGAAATGTTCTCTTTGAGCTCCCAATTATTAGGCCAGCTGAAGTGAAGACAGGCCCCTGGACAAGTGAGAAGGGCAATAATTTATTTTCTATTGACGAGTGGTGACAAATCATGTCGGAGCAGTGGCTGTACACGGCGGGGGCTCCACGAGGGAGGACTGCACTGGGCAGAGATGAAACCCCTTCACAGCTCATTTAGTCCCAATGTAGCCACCTGGGTGGTGAATCGGTTGAACATACCAGCCCAGGCATTCCTGCACAAAATTAGATCGCTAACAGGCGGGCCATCCAGGAGTTCCCGCGAGGCATTAATCAACGGGGGCGGACTCTCCAAATGCAGAGTTGAATGTTAAAAACACAAAAAGCGGAAAACCGTGGCCCCTTTGTCCAAAGTGGAGGGACACACTTATGGGCAGCTTTAGCCGGGCCCGACGGCTTGGGAGGGAAACGTGAATTTCAGATTGGCAGAGCAGAGTCTCACCCCTGCTGAAACTGTCCTGATGGTAATTAGGAAAAGCAGCAGGAAAATGGATGTAAGCGTGGGCACGGCCCCTCCAACTTTCTGCCGACAGGTCAAATTAAATATATGTGCTGCTTACCACAGCACAGTTCATCTCGTCTTTGAATGTATTATTTCTACTAAACCCCACTGATGTGCTTAGCATTCAGTGGGTCATGCTGTTTCGGAGAACAGCCAGTTCAAATGGTGCACATTATTCTGTGGGACGTTTCACGTTGAAAACTACTTTTTGGGAAAAAAAAGTACTTCAGGGATGCTGAGAATCGAATCTCAGTATATCTTACGTTTGCTATCTGTGTGAAGTGAAGTATATATAAAAGATTGGGTGTCGAAAGATATGGGGAAGAGATAGTACATGGGAATGCTAACTGGTCTTTAGGGTGGCATGCTGTGTTGATATTTTTGTATGGGCAGGGAATGTGCTAATTCTGTTGTGTTGTACCCTACCAAGAGCTTACTACAGTACTCTGAACATAGTAAGCGCTCGGTAAATGCCACTGACTGATTACCATTGATTGACCAGTTTACGGAAATCTCTTCCACCTCATATGCACGTAAAGATGGTTGATGCTATTTTCATTTTTCCTTCTTTGTGTCCTGACCTAACGGTCCTAAGAGTCACCCCGTTTCTAATTGCTGAACACCGGTCTGTCTTGCAGCTGTCCACTTTTGTCCACTTTGTACACCTTATTCTGTCTTTAAAGTGTTTTCTAGTTTCTTTGTTTTCTGTTTCCCCCTTTTAGATCAGCTATCTCCAGTGCTGCTTCTCCTTGAAAATTCTGCCCAGCAAAATGGCAAAGCAGCAAGCACTGCTTGTACCCTGGTGGGTTGACTGTTCTCAGGTGTCCTTGTGTGGCATCTAAATGGTGTTGAGACACTCTAGAAGCTAGCAGCATGGCTCAGTGGAAAGAGCAGGGGCTTGGGTCGTGGGTTCTAATCCCGGCCCCACCATTGTCAGCTGTGTGACTTTGGGCAAGTCACTTAACTTCTCTGTGCCTCATCTGCAGAATGGGGATTAAGACTGTGAGCCCCACGTAGGACAACCTGATCACCTTGTATAATAATAACAATAATAATAATAATAATAATGGCATTTATTAAGCGCTTACTATGTGCAAAGCACTGTTCTAAGTGCTAGGAAGGTTACAAGGTGATCAGGTTGTCCCACAGGGGGCTCACAGTCTTAATCCCTATTTTCCAGATGAGGGAACTGAGGCCCAGAGAAGTGAAATGACTTGCCCAAAGTCACACAGCTGACAATTGGCGGAGCTGGGATTTGAACCCATGACCTCTGACTCCAGAGCCTGCGCTCTTTCCACTGAGCCACGCTGCTTGTATCCCCCCCAGCACTTAGAACAGTGCTTTGTACATATTAAGCACTTAACAAATGCCATTATAATTATAATTATTATTATCTGTGACTTATATGATGACAGATCCTGGGGTCTGTGACATATTCTGTTCAATCAGTCAATCAATGGTTTATACTGAGAACCAACTATATGAGGTACTAAGTGCTGGGGAGAGTATGTTGCAACAGACTCAGTGGACATAATCCTTGCCCATAATGAGCTTACAGTCTAGAGAGGGAAACTGACTGAAAGCTACACTTGCTCCAGTGAAGTCCTTCAATCTGGTGTGAACCTTGACGCCATCCAACTTGGTGCCCCACTGTCTCCCAGATGACTTTCTGGATTCAGTATTTCCGTCCCTGCTTAATTGGCAATTTGTCCAGGTAACAGATTTCAGTATTGGTGTTCATGTATGTGTTGCAAATGGAGATTCTTTTTATGTGTAGAATTTGTCGGGTGTATGCTGTTAACCCCAATCTTCTTCTGACTAAGCATCAGTTCAGGGGGGCCCACTTTGGTTTTTGGATCAGAAGGGCAAGGTTGGGTTGGAGCATTAGGAAAGAAGTTAAAGGGGAGGAGGAAAGAGGATAAACCATGTTCCTTCTCCCTTTCTTTTTCTCCCTCTTTGCATCCTCCGCCTTAACTCCCCTCCCTCCCCTACCTTGAATAATGTTCCACCCCCTGAACAATAAGAACAGGTTTCTGCTATGGGTTAGGATTGGCTTCTAGCACCATAAGCAATCATTTAAACCTTAGTTTGCCTAGCTGCTAATATGTAGTATTGCTTGTCGTGACAAAATATTAAATTTCTGAGACCTTCACATTAATATAGTAACATTAAGTGATTTCTGAAAAACACATTATAATGACAGTAGACATAAATCAATGAAGTTCTTTAAATACTTCTTTTTCCTAGTTAAAATATCACCATTCAAATGATATCAGAATAAAATGGTTGTGAATGAAGGCTGTGGTACATTGAAGTGAATTGGTAATTGGTTAGAGACACTCTTTTTTAATGATGCCAGGGTGTCCTTTTCATTCAAAATTTAGAATAGCACAGATAATAATACCAGTTTGGTATTTCACATCTGGTGGGTCTTGCTTTTATTTTTTTGGAGGTGGATAGAAGGAGGAAGAGGAGTGAGGGTGGAGGTGACCGCAGACCTTGTGTATGAAGCTTAGCACTAGGTGGGGGGTCAGTATTTAGAGGAGCTTTATGCCTTGTGCGTTTTCTCTGTTGCTGCGGCAATGAGTTTGTCTGGTGAAGACTGAATAAATGGCGGTTTTGCCAGGAGGACGTGTCTCTTCCCCCAAGAAGCAGTGTGACCTAATGAAAAGCACCTAGGGCTGGGAGTTAGAGGACCTGGGTTCGAATTTTGGCTCCACCACCTGCCTGCTGGGTGACCATGGGCAAGTAACTTAACTTCTCTGTGCCTCAACTACCTCATCAGCAAAATGGGGATTAAGACTGCGTCCAACCTGATTAGCTTGTATCTACCCCAGCACTTAGTACGGGGCCTGACAGTAGTAAGCCCGTAACAGATACCACTGGAGCACTTTTAGAGGTTGATCTTTGGTACGTGGTTATAACCTTTACCTCTGTTCACCCTTGGAGGATGCTCCAGTGCCCCAAGAAGATGCCTTGGTTATCCCTTATCATCAACCTTCTAAATTTCCGTCATGCAGTGCCCTTTTCGCAGACAGGGCATGCTTCTGGCCACATGTCTGTCCTAGTCTCCACGTCAAGCAAAAAAATCTAGACCACCAGCACTCAACAGCTCTTCCCCTGCCAACGTTTCCTCACTGGATTCACATGCTTCATTCCCTCTCACGGCAGTTTACTCACCGTGCCTTGATCTCACCTCCTACCTATTGTTCCCTCCGTGGAACCCCATCCCTCTCCAACATCCAACAGACCTCTTCTCTCCCCATCTTCAAGATCCTCTGAGATCACCTCTCCTCCAGGAAGTCTGCCCTGATTAATCTCTCGTCTTCACCCCCTATCTTCCCCCACAACAGCCACGGAAGCATTTCTGCATCACTTAAGCACTTGGGTATTCCCACCTCCCACCTACCTATTGCCTGTATGCACGTATATTTGCGCTCTCTTATTTCTTACCTCCTGTCATTTATTTTCGCTTCTGCCCCTTTCACTGGATCGTACGCTCCTTGTGGACAGGGATGATGTCTGCTAATTCTGTTGTACTCTCACAAGCACTTAGTACAGTGCTCTTAATAAATATTATTTATCGATTTATTTATTCATTTATTTATTTTACTTGTACATATCTATTCTATTTATTTTATTTTGTTAGTATGTTTGGTTTTGTTCTCTGCCCTGGCTGCAGCTCAGACCTGTCCGGCCCATCCTTCCATATATCAACAACGTACATATCTATTCTGTTTTATTTTGTAGTATGTTTGGTTTTGTCTCCCCCTTTTAGACTGTGAGCCCACTGTTGGGTAGGGACTGTCTCTATATGTTGCCAATTTGTACTTCCCAAGCGCTTAGTACAGTGCTCTGCACACAGTAAGCGCTCAATAAATATGATTGATGATGATGATGATGATGTCTCCCCTTTTTAGACTGTGAGCCCAAAGTTGGGTAGGGACTGTCTCTATATGTTGCCAACTTGTACTTCCCAAGCGCTTAGTACAGTGCTCTGCACACAGTAAGCACTCAATAAATACGATTGATTGATTGATTGATTGATTGATTGATATAACAAACAACTCAACTAAGGCGTGTGTTTTCGGGACAGAGTAAACCAGGGAGGTTCGTGTGTGTTTTTGTATGTTTAAATGGCTACCCCACAGGACTAGTTGGAACCTCACGTGGCTCCTAGACCCAAGGAACTTATGCGCATTTCTAGCTCATTCATTCATTCTTTCAATCATATTTAGTAAGTGCTTACTGTGTGCAGAACACTGTACTGAGCGCTTGGGAAAGTACAGGATAGTAATAAACAGAGACATTGCGTGCCCATGATGAGCTCACAGTCTGGGGACGGGGGAGGGACAGACATCAATACAAATAAACAGACTTCAATACAAACAAATGAAATGACGGATATATACATATACATAGTGCACATCCCCCTCCCCATCCCCCTGCCTTACCTCCTTCCCCTCCCCACAGCACCTGTATATATATATATATATTTATTTATTTGTACATATCTATTCTATTTATTTTATTTTGTTAATATGTTTGGTTTAGTTCTCTGTCTCCCCCTTTTAGACTGTGAGCCCACTGTTGGGTAGGGACTGTCTCTATATGTTGCCAATTTGTACTTCCCAAGCGCTTAGTACAGTGCTCTGCACATAGTAAGTGCTCAATAAATACGATTGATGATGATGATGATATATATATATATATGTTTGTACATATTTAGTACTCTATTTTATTTGTGCATATTTATTCTATTTATTTTATTTTGTTAATATGTTTTGTTTTGTTGTCTGTCTCCCCCTTCTAGACTGTGAGCCCGCTGTTGGGTAGGGACCGTCTCTATATGTTGCCAACTTGTACTTCCCAAGCGCTTAGTGCAGTGCTCTGCACACGGTAAGCGCTCAATAAATACGATTGATTGAATGAATGAAATGCACACCCCTTGCCCCCCACCCCAAGGCACCGACAGACTGTTTTTTGATGGCATTAGCGGAGGTAATACTAGGAAGGGATGCCTTGAGTTTGCTGCTGTGGCCCTGTTAGGAGCTCTTTCTAACCAAAATTAATAATTGTGGGGTTTGTGTGTGTCTACTGTGTGTCAGAGCCCTCTCTCAGGGTCGCACCTGGAGAGTTTCCAGTACTCTACCAGTCTCGACAATGGGAAGGAGAATCAAGAGGAGGCATACTCATTCCATTCCTGGCTTAGGCAGTGGTTAGAGAGTGGAGGGCAATCTGCTGCAAGGCAAAACTCACCTGTACTGGGCAGCAGTGGCATGGAAGGGAGAAGAAGATGGAGACTCAACTTTAGAGACGCAGCGGGGCTCAATGGAAAGAGCCCGGGCTTGGGAGTCAGAGGTTATGGGTTCAAATCCCACTCTACCAATTCTTAGCTCTGTGACTTTGGACAAATCACTTAACTTCTCTGTGCCTCAGTTACCTCATCTGTAAAATGGGGATGAAGACTGTGAGCCCCACATAGGGACAGCCTGATCGCCTTGTATCCTCCCCAGTGCTTAGAACAGTGCTTTGCACATAGTAAGCACTTAAGAAATGCCATCATTGTTATTATTATTATTATTACTGCATGGAAGGAGGCAATGGTAAACCAATGCCATATTTTTAACAAGTTAACTCTATGGATACACAACCAGAATGATTGTCTCTGTGCCTCAGTTACCTCATCTGTAAAATGGGGATGAAGACTGTGAGCCCCACATAGGGACAACCTGATCGCCTCGTATCCTCCCCAGTGCTTAGAACAGTGCTTTGCACATAATAAGCCCTTAAAAAATGCCATCATTATTATTACTGTTGTTATTATTATTATTACTGCATGGAAGGAGGCAATGGTAAACCAATGCCATATTTTTAACAAGTTAACTCTATGGATCCAGTACCAGAATGATTGCCTCTGTGCCTCAGTTACCTCATCTGTAAAATGGGAATGAAGACTGTGAGCCCCACATAGGGACAACCTGATCACCTTGTATCCTCCCCAGTGCTTAGAACGGTGCTTTGCACATAGTAAGTACTTTAAAAATGCCATTATTATTATTATTACTGCACGGAAGGAGGCAATGGTAAACCAACGCCATATTTTTTTCAAGTAAACTCTATGGATACACTACCAGAATGATTATAGATGGAGGTGGGGCGTTCTGGGAGAGATGTGTCCATGGAGTCACTATGGATCAGAAAAGACAAGACAATGTGTCGGAGCATTGTACTGAGCACCGGAGTAGATGCAATACCCATATTAGTTGCTTTCTAATAATAATAATGTGACAATAGACTTAAATCCATTTAGTCGATGTGTTTTTATGGTTTTTGTTGAGCACTTACTATGCGCCAGGCATTGTACTAAACACTGGGGTAGATACAAGATAATCCGGCTGGACCCAGCCATATCCCACGTGGGACTCAAGGTCTTAATCCCCATTATACAGATGAAGTAACTGAGGCAGACAGAAGTGAAGTGACTTGCCCAAGGTCACACAGAAGACAAGTGGGTAGCGCCAGAATTAGAATAGACTCAATTCAATCAATCAATCAATCAATTGTATTTATTGAGCGCTTCAATTCAATTCAATAGGATTCAATTCAATCCTATTTATTCATTTCATTCAATCCTATTTATTGAGTGCTTGCTGTGTGCAGAGCACTGTAATAAGCACTTGGGAGAGTACAATATAACAATAAACAGACACATTCCCTGCCCACAACGAGTTTACAGTCACTGGCCAGGCCGTGTTTTTTCCACGAGGCCACGCTGTGCCACATGTTAAAGGTTTACTATGGGTCAAGCACTATGCTAAACTGTAGCTGCAGTAGCTATAGTAGTAGATTATACTGTAGCTGCAGTATAATCAGATTAGACGCAGTCCCTGTCTAGCTTAGTCCCATTTTACCCGTAAGGAAACTGAGGACCAAAAAGTAAGTGACTTAAATATGTAGTAGCATTATCTACTTCTGTCTGAGTCTCGTTCCTGTGGCAGAGTAATTCATCTGCATGTTGCTTTTGTATAAGCAAGAATGAGTAAAAGAGTAAAACCACATTTTAAAAGCAACCTCTATGTTGCCAACTTGTACTTCCCAAGCGCTTAGTACAGTGCTCTACACACAGTAAGCGCTCAATAAATACGATTGAATGAATGAACGAACCTCTACAATTCAGTCATTTCACTAGTTCAGATTGGTCTTCTCCTTTAAAGATGGGTCAGTTATTAGGAATGTAAATCAGTGCCCACTGAATTTTGTTTGGGGTTATTGAAATAATAATAATAATAATAATAATAATAATAATAATAATGTCGGTATTAATATTAAGCACTCACTATGTGCCAAGCACTGGAAATCCAAAGAGAAAAGTATCCATATTTCGGAAATCCTCCAACTTTCATATTGTCGAGGCCTGCCTTCCAATTCTTGCACGACTACTTACAATTGGAAGTATACACAGTGGCCTAAATGGTTTACTCCTTGGCCTTTGCATCTTTTCATTTCATATTATTTTGTCCTCCAAGGTAAAACGACAGCATGAGCATCTTGCATAAAAACCGAGATCATCACTCTTTTTCACTGCCTATCAACCTGTTTGTGCTTAACCAAGCATTTATTTATTAGTTCTTAATGGTAAGGGCTGCAAGGTTACTACACCTGAGAGAAAAATCTGGAAGACAGGCTTTCTAATTAATCACTGGGAGGGTTCAGGAAGGTCCAGATATTTCTGTAAACTGAAGCATTTATGTACTCTAATATTGCAAGGGTTGATCGCTGAAATGGCAGCTAACGTTTTGTTTCCCTGAGTTATTGTCGTTTCACTTGTGTTAGTAATTTGCCTCCGTTTACAATTGTGTGGATGTAGTGTTAGAGGTAGAACAAGATATTTTACATCTGGGGCAGATATTACCAGCTTGTGTCTGGCTGGTGCTAATAATAATAATAATAATAGGATTTGCTAAGCACTCAGTATGTGCTAGGGACTGTTTTAAGCACTGGGATAGATACAGGACAATCAGGTTGGACGCAGTCCCTGTCAGTCAGTCAGTCAGTCATATTCATTGAGCACTTAGAGAATAATAGTAATAATAATAATGTTGGTATTTGTTAAGCGCTTACTATGTGCAAAGCACTGTTCTAAGCGCTGGGGTAGATACAAGGTAATCAGGTTGTCCCACGAGGGCCTAACAGTCTTCATCCCCATTTTACAGATGAGAAGCAGCGTGGCTCAGTGGAAAGAGCCCGGGCTTTGGAGTCAGAGGTCATGGGTTTGAATCCTGACTCCGCCTCATGTCTGCTGTGTGACCTTGGGCAAGTCACTTAACTTCTCTGAGCCTTAGTTACCTCATCTGTGAAATGGGGATTAAGACTGTGAGCCCCATGTGGGACAACCTGATCACCTTGTATCCCCCCCAGCGCTTAGAACAGTGCTTGGCACATGGTAAGCATTTAACAAATGTGATAAAAGTGATACATTAGCCACTCAGGTTAGTGATAAAAAAGATTGAAAGCTACCTTCTCAAGAGGTGCCGATCTCGGGTTCTTGTGAAGATATTCAGTCTTGGAACTGAATCCCTCAATACCCTGGGGAAGGGCTACCCTTTTCATTCCTGCTGCATACGCCTTCAATGTCACATTCCATTTCTTCAAAGAGCACCTGTTCAGAGCAGAAAGTCTTAAATTACATTAGTTCAAAATCAGGATCTAAATGAAGCAGTTATGTCGTAACTGCCTCCTCCTGTGTAAGAAAAAGAGTAACGTGATTGTCAGGAGTATTAATCATCCTGAAACATTTATGTTTAGCGTGGCAAATCTTTTAACTCCGTGGAAGTTTTGATGACTACTGAAGCAACCAATATGGAGATGCCTTTCTCCATGGATGATGTCATACTAAAATAGTAGTAGTAGTCGTATTTATTAAGAGCTTACTTTATGCAGAGCACTGTACTTAGCACTGGAAGGATATACAGGTGGGAATTACACGTGGACTCTGTCTCTTGAGGTGCTCACAATCTACGAATATAGGTGGAGCGGAGGTGGGGACTGGGGACGGCCACATTGGGAGCAGTGAAACATTGAAAACAGTAGAAGGGACAAGGACAAATAGACAGTTTGTCTAATGCTGTTGAGCCATAGCGACGCCATGGACACATCTCTCAAAAAACGCCCCACCTCCATCTGCAATCGTTCTGGTAGTATAGCCTTTGGGTTTTCTTGGTAAAAACACAGAAGTGGCTTACCATTGCCTCCTTCCGCGCACTAAACTTGAGTCTCCACCCTCGACTCTCTCGTGCTGCCGCTGCCCAGAATAGTTGAGTTTTGACTTGTAGCAGGTTGCCTTCCACTCACTAGCCACTGCCCAAGCTAGGAATGGAATGGGTGAGCCTCTGCTTGACTCTCCCTCCTGTAGTCGAGACTGGTAGTGTACTGGAAACTCTCCAGGTGCGACCCTGGGAGGGGTCAAATGGACAACACACAAATTAAAAACAGAAGTCAGTAGGGAGTGGTGGCTAGGGGAACAGAATTTCCCCTCAGCTGGAGACGATGGGCACAAAGGGTGGAGATACTGTGCAATTACTAGATATTTTGCTTGGCTGGAGGTGAGGACAGGCTGAAGAGGCAGAACAGCGGCTTTTATGCCTGACCCGGCGTACACCGAGGATGCCGGGGGCAGGCGGAGATTTTCTGGGCCTCAGTGGGCACTCAGAGTCTGTACTTTGCTCAGCTGTAGTGGAAGAAGGGAACTGATACAGTCTAGATCGTTTTCCAGAGTACATTTTTCAGCAGATAAACCCAGATAATTATGTCCCGAGTCTCCATCGTACAAGGACAGTGGAGCTAATAAGAACAAAACCCACTTCAAGTAGCTAAGAAAGAATGAGGAGTTTTGGCGAGAGGGAAATTTCACACTGCTAGTCTTAGAGAAAGTAGGTTTCTCTTCTGCTGTCCTGGTGAATCTTTTCGTAGAAAGTTGATGAAGTGAGAGAATCATTGTCCCAGTAACCATCTCAGATGATGGATTTTTAATTTGCAGATGTAGTTTAGAACCGAAGAGATAGGGCGATGCTGATTGGAGAATGAATAGGTTTGTTGGTGTCAAATACGAAGCTGTTGTACTCAACTAGCATCTGCGGTGCAGAAGGCTAATTCTTCTGAATAGAGCCATTGATCATTACATTTTGGGGGACCTTAATCAGAGAGCAATTAGGCTTTAATTTTTACAAAAACTTACAGTTTAATTAAATCTTTTTATACAAATTTTTGGTTTCATTTATAGTACCATGTAAGATATTTATGGAAATTTAATTTGAATATGGTTTTAATTAGAATTGTTTTATGATTTTAATGAGTCTTAAAAGTCTTTTGATGAGTAGCTTGTGTAATTATGGTATTTAAAATGATTGGGTAAATGCATACTTTTATAATTTACCTTTCCCATAACTGTATTTTCGCGGAAGTTATTTTTAGCATGAAGAATTGTTTCATTTTGTTAGAGACTGGTGCTTTACGCCTCATTTCGCCAAATGGTTTAGCCTAGGTCAGTAACCTAACTGCAGTTAAAGTTAATTACAGAGACATATTGTTCTTACTAAAAAGACGAATAAGCTAGTCTAAATGTGTTAGCCAGGGCTGAATTTTTTGGCCTAGGCCAGGTATATTCTAGTTGTCTTTAGGCCAACCAGCCCAGTAACCCAACTCTAAATGAGTAAATTCCTTAGGCACTTCCAGAAAAGACTGGGACTTCATTTATTCATTCATTCCGTCGTATTTATTGAACGCTTACTGGGTGCGGGACACTGTACTGATCGCTTGGAAAGTACAGTTCAGCGATAAAGAGAAACGGTCCCTGTCCGCACCGGGACTTTGCCTTGGTGTATCAATCAACCAACCAACTGATCAGTCAGTGGAATTTATTGAACGCTTACTGTGTGCAGAGAACTGTACTAAGCACCTGGGATATTACCATTCAACAGAGTTGGTAGACACAGTCCCTGCCCCCAGGGAGCTTAGGCTAGTGGGATACCTCCATGTAGAGAAATAAACTTTATTCAGTATGAGATAAGAAGAACTTGGGCAGGTGAAAAACATAAACAGTGAATTATTTTTCCTGGATTCTCCTTATAACTCTACAGTCAGACCAGTAGGTAATTTTTTTAAAAAAAAACTGATGAATCCAGAGCAAAACACATGCTTTGATCTTCTGTTTTCCGCTCTGATATGCAGCTGTCCCGCTTTTAGAAGCTTTTACTCCTGAACGACTCCTGGGAAATTTGTGGCTATCATTTTCTAACCTGGATCACACATAAAGATACCTAAGAAATAGGAGTCTACAGTTTGAACTGTTTGGTTGAACTTGTTGAACTTGTTTGGCTTTTTCGTTTGTTTGTTTTTAATGGTATTTTTAAGGGCTTACTGTCTGCTAGGCACTATACTAAGCACTGGAATAGATACAGTCTGATCAGGTTGGATACAGTCCCTGTCCCACATGGGGCTCACAGTCTCAATCCCCATTTTACAGATGAGGGAACTGAGGCCCAGAGAAGCTAAGTGACTTGCCCAAGGTCACAAAGCATCATCATCATCATCATCAATCATATTTATTGAGCACTTACTGTGTGCAGAGCACTGTACTAAGCGCTTGGGAAGTACAAATTGGCAACATATAGAGACAGTTCCTACCCAACAGTGGGCTCACAGTCTAAAAGAGGGAGACAGAGAACAAAACCAAACATACTAACAAAATAAAATAAAAGCAGACAAGTAGCAGAGCCGGCTTTAGAACCCAGGTCCTTCTGATTCCCAGGCCCGTGCTCTATCCACTAGGCCGTGCTGCTTTTCTCTGATTTTCTTCATAATCTTTTATAGGGCAGTACTGTTTATGCTACCTTGAACATTATATGCAGAGGGCAGAAAACTTGAGACTTTCACAAACTAGGTAAGCAAGATGAAGGAAACTTGAAACTGTGAATTATCTCAGGGAAGAGAACTGTCAAGGGTAGAGCCTCCCCCTCTAAACTGTAAGCTCATTGTGGACAGGGAACATGTCTACCAACTCTGCTACACCGTACTCTTCTAGTACAGTGCTCTGCCCCCAGTAAGCGGTCAATAAATGCGAGTGATTGATTGACTGAATACACCGCTAAGGGATGTCAAGGCCAAAATAAAACCTTGCATTCTGAAGTAAAAACGGTAGGAAAATCAGGTGGCGAGAGAGGGGACAACAGGTAGAGGCTGTTAAATGATATCCCGAGGAGGTCAGAGCCTGGATGAGCATCTCTGGCTTCATTGAAACGCAAGTTAGGATGAAGATTTGACTGAAATTCACAAGCTTGGTCAATATGATTCTTGAGAATCTCAACCCTCAATTCCCCTTTGATTGTCTCACTCCTTCCTGGACTGAATTTCCTACTCAAACCTCATTTCAAAGCCAATTTAAGG
Organism: Tachyglossus aculeatus; assembly: GCF_015852505.1. Classification (NCBI taxonomy): domain Eukaryota; kingdom Metazoa; phylum Chordata; class Mammalia; order Monotremata; family Tachyglossidae; genus Tachyglossus; species Tachyglossus aculeatus. Next base: position 26,829,219 of record NC_052088.1, on the reverse strand, counting down.
CTCAAGAAGTGGTTCACTATAAAGCCCTCTCTCTCCTGCAAAGTAACTTCTGAGCCGAGTGAAACTCTCTTCAGAATTTCCCAGAATTTTACACTAAGTCTTGCAATGGCTTGTACGCCATGAAATTAATCATGCACAGTAACGTTTCCAAAAACTCTATTCAAATGTGCTTATGGTCTCCATTCTTTACCTTCATTTTGATGTCGGTTTTATTTTAGTTGCTTGGCCATGCTAACTTGCTTCATATGCTACAGCATGTCTTGCAGCAGTAATGCATTAGCCTAATAAAGCAATTATTTAATTGACTTTAATTTCTTTGGTATTTGTATTAGCTCGAGCAAAATGGTTCAATCACTGTTTACCTTTGTAAAGCCAATATTATGGTTTAAATTATGGCCTTTGGATGAATTTGAAAATTAAAGCCTCATAATCCCTAAAGCAATATTTACAGAGAAGTCTTTGTCTTTGGGAAGAATAGAAGGAATGAAAACAAGAGCTATATTAAGTCAGAGAGCCATTTACATATCCAGTTTGCGGACTGGTTACCAAACCTTTATCATGCCTTACTGTTCTGTGGCTGGTTAAGCAAATGCTGTCCTTCATTTTAATGGATATTTAAGCCATAAAGTATTATGTTATACTAAGGTCTCTTCAAAATCTAGGATGTACGAATGTACAGTAAATACAGATTAGATTAAATGGAGTAAAAGAACGTTCTCTTTATATTAGGACATTCACTCAGCTCTCCTTCAACGTATAACTGCTAATATTTTCCCTAAATCCACTTTTCACCTCCGTCAACAAAGCCACCGTCCTCCCCATTCCAGAAGCCCAAAGCCTTGGTGTCATTCTCAACTCCGTGCTTCCAGTCAACTCTCACATCTAGTCCACTGCTAAATCTTGCCAGTTTTTCCTGCTTAATATTTCCCAGCTGCTCCTCTTCCTCGCTACCCAAACAGCTACCACTCTGGTACAAGCTCTGGTCTTACCATAGGCTGACAGTCGCCTGAGAAGCAGCATGCCTCAGTGGAAAGAGCCCGGGCTTGGAAGTCAGAGGTCATGGGTTCAAATCCCAGCTCCACCACTTGTCAGCTGGGTGACTTTGGGCAGGTCACTTCTCTTCTCTGAGCCTCAGTTCCCTCATCTGTAAAATGGGATTTAAGACCGTGAGCCCCCTGTGGGACAACCTGATCAACTTGTATCCTCCCCAGCGCTTAGAACAGTGCTTTGCACATAGTAAGCGCTTAACAAATGCCATCATTATTATTATTAGCCTCCTTACTGGTCTTCACACCTCCAACCCTTCCCCATTACGTGCTGCTGCTCAGATCATTTTTCCTGAAACGTCAATCAGCTCCTCTGTCCTCTCCTCATATCCCTCCATCGGATCCCTGTGGCTTTCCCTCAAGACTCTCCACCACCTGGCCCTAATCAATCAATGGTATTTATTGAACACTAAACTTGCAATTGGCCCCTCAGTTCTCCCTCTCCTTCCTAATTTTGTTCCTCTCCTGCTATAATCCAGCGGGCACACTTAACTCCTCATATGCCAACCTACTTACTCTAAGTCTCTTCACTCTCACCATTGATCTTTCGCTCCACATCTTCCCTCCTGCCTGGAACGCTCTCTGCATTTATATTCTGTGCATACAGAATATACTTATGCCCTGCACATAGTGAGTGCCCAATAAATACAATTGAATGAGTGAACGAATATTCTACAGAGCACCACTCTCCCTATCTTTAAAACCCTCTACTAAAATCACAATGATATTTACCTCACCCTTACCCAATATCATTCTCTCCTTCTACAGCCCACCCCGCACCCTCCGCTCCTCTGCTGCTAATCTCCTCACCGTGCCTCGTTCTCACCTGTCCCCCCGTCGACCCCCGGCCCCCGTCATCCCCCTGGCCTGGAATGCCCTCCCTCTGCACATCCTCCAAGCTAGCTCTCTTCCTCCCTTCAAGGCCCTACTGAGAGCTCACCTCCTCCAGGAGGCCTTCCCAGACTGAGCCCCTTCCTTCCTCTCCCCCTTGTCCCCCTCTCCATCCTTCCCATCTTACCTCCTTCCCTTCCCTACAGCACCTGTATATATGTATATATGTTTGTACATATTTATTACTCTATTTATTTATTTATTTATTTATTTTACTAGTACATATCTATTCTATTTATTTTATTTTCTTAGTATGTTTGGTTTTGTTCTCTGTCTCCCCCTTTTAGACTGTGAGCCCACTGTTGGGTAGGGACTGTCTCTATATGTTGCCGACTTGTACTTCCCAAGTGCTTAGTACAGTGCTCTGCACAAAGTAAGCGCTCAATAAATACGATTGATTGATTGATTGATTTGGTTTATATGTTTTGTTTTGTTCCCTGTCTCCCCCTTCTAGACTGTGAGCCCGCTGTTGGGTAGGGACCATCTCTATATGTTGCAAACTTGTACTTCCCAAGCGCTTAGTCCAGTGCTCTGCACACAGTAAGCGCTCAATAAATACGACTGAATGAATGAATCATTTGTGTTGATAACCTTATTCTTTGTGATTTCCCCCATCTGTAATTTAGTTTAATGCCTGTCTCCCACTTTAAATTCTAAGCTCTCTGTGGGCATGGAGCGTGTTTAGCAATTCTATTGCATTGTACTCTCTCAAGTACTTAGCACAGTGGACTCCACGCAGCACTCAATAAACACCATTGACTGATCGATATCCCTCCAAGAGGCCTTCCCTGACTAACCTCTCATTTTCCCAGCCTATTCACTCTCCCTTCTGTGCCACCTCTGCCTTTGAGTCTATCAGTAATTTATTTTCGTGCCAATCACCCACGCTAAATTGTAAGTTTCTTGAGGGCTGGGATCGTGTCTACCAACTCTATTATATCGTGTTCTCCCAAGCACTTAGTACAATTCTCTACACACAGTCTTATCTATTTGCTCCCTTCTCCCACTTTTCCCCAATTTGATTTCTTGGCTTCTCCCAAGTTTCTTCTGATATCACATCACAGTCTATCTAGATAGGCTTCTTGTTAAAACAATACTGGATTGGATATCAGGAGACCTGGGTTCTTGCCCAGGCTCTTTTACGTGCCTGCTGTTTTGTAAGTAGTCACTCTCTGAGCCTCACTTTTCTCATATATAATGGGGGTCAATGACTTGTTCTCCCTCCCTCTTAGACTGTGAGCCCCATATGGGACAGGGACTGTGTCCTTACTGTTTATCTTGCAGCTACCCCCAACATTTAGCACAGTGCTTGGCACACAAGCACTTAATAAATATCCTCAGATAGGTACTATGGATGGCACAAAAGATAGGATGCTACTAAGTTCTGGATTGCTGCAGCAGGCTGATACCCCAAATTAAGGTCATTTTAGCATCGAGATGGCTGTCTTCATGTGTTCAGTGCAGTACAGAGGATTCAGTAGTTCTTAATAAATAATTACTGCCAATACTGTTACTACTAGGTGGTAACTGAGTTATTGAACGTCTGCCGAGAAATAATATTGGAACGGAATAAGGTCATTGAAGAAACATGTCCCAATAGATATTATTGTGAATTACAAAAACCAAGGCAAAAACAAACCCACATTTTTATAAAATGTACATCCTATCTTCCTGAAGTTCAAAAAAAGAATAACTTTTGAATCACATATCTTTAATCTATCCTAAATTCCTGCCCTATTAATGAAAAATTTGTGATTGTTTTTCTTGCCTGTGGTATTGTTCTGGCTTAGATGGTTGAGTTTTACAGTATTTTCTTTTGTTGATTTTTTTTGTGATATGTGATGTGTCATTTTGAATATTTCCTAAATTACTCTGGGTAAAAGGTTGAAGACGGAAAACCTTAACAAAAGATGAGGCATATTTTTCATCATTGTTTTGTCTCAGGTTCTTGGAATTATTAGGCTGTGGAGGTGCCTGCATAATTTTCCCGGGATTTCCTATTAACTGTAATAAGCCAGAGGATTTTTAATAGGTTTGGTTGGAGGACTAATCTGGATTTTACAGAGTTGAATTTAGACATTGTCCAAATAGGATTAGAGATGCAGCTATCAGCAGTAATGAATCTATTTATGTTGTGTAAAGCAGCGTTTGGTTCAGGAAAAGCAATTTTTCAGCCTCAGTAGTTTTTGATGGTCAAGTGTTTATTCCACTGGGTCATTAATGTAATAAATTCCCACAGTGCTCTCTGGATGGAGTTTATATTCTTCCCAACATTAGAGAAGAATTGGCTTATGGCAGGGTTTTTACATTTTTTTTTTAGTGGTAATTCTAGATTGCTAGATAAGACCCTCTTGAGTATCATGGATTGCTTATAAATGAAAGGGTTAGCTAGGACCTTGCATTTAATGATTGAATTTATTATAACTTGGAAGAGGATGGACACTTTAAATATCGAGATGTTGTAGTTATCTCAGGCTACCTGTCATGGAGGTAAACTGAAAGAAAAGACTTGGAGGGGTCAAGAGAACGTAAACCCCTGGTGAGCCTGATTAAATTCGGTAGGAATGTGACTCTGGAGCCATTCCCGGAATCAACCCATTCTCCCTAATTATTCTCCCCGAAGTCCTGCAACTGGAACCGATCAGGGACCTGGTTGGTTGCCATTGTGACATCTTGACATGCCATCATGACAGGCAGGGTGGTTTAGTGGAAAGAGCGTGGAGCTCGGAGTCAGGAGTCCTGCATTCGAACTCTGTCCCTGCCACTGGCCTATGGTGGGACCCTCGAGAAATCATTTAAACTCTTCGCACCTGTTTCTTCATCTGTAAAATGAGGAGAAGATAGGTATCTTCCGACCTCTTGGACGATGTTTCCAAGTGGAACACAAACTGTGTCCGACCTGATTCTTGTATATTTAACCAAATTTTCCCACGTGGTAAGCACCCAATTTTGGTTTTTTAACGGTATTTGTTAAGCTCTTTATTATTTGCCCGGCACTGTACTAAGCACTGGGCGTGATTCATTCAATCATATTTATTGAGCGCATACTGTGTGCAGAGCACTCTGCTAAGCGCTTGGGAACTACAAGTTGGCAACACATAGAGACAGTCCCTACCCAAAAACGGGCACAAGTCTAGAAGGGGATGCAAGATAAGTAGGTTGGGCAAAGTCCCTGTCCCCTTCCCCCCAGCACCTGTATATATGTATATATGTTTGTACATATTTATTACTCTATTTATCTATTTATTTTACTTGTACATATCTATTCTATTTATTTTATTTTGTTAGTATGTTTGGTTTTGTTCTCTGTCTCCCCCTTTTAGACTGTGAGCCCACTGTTGGGTAGGGACTGTCTCTATATGTTGCCAACTTGTACTTCCCAAGCGCTTAGTACAGTGCTCTGCACACAGTAAACGCTCAATAAATACGATTGATTGATTTATTGATTGATTTGTAGGGCTCATGGTCTTAATCCCCATTTTACAGATGAGGTAACTGAGGCACAGAAAAGTGAAGTGACTTGCCCGAGGTCACACATCAAACAAGTGTCAGAGCTTGGACTAGAACCCAGGTCTTCTGACTCGCAGGCTCTTTCCATTAGGTCATGCTAATAATAATAATGATACTAATAATGATGATAGCATACAAATTACTAATAGAATAGTACTATTGTGCTCTATTTCTTTCATCAAGGATTAGCTTTAGTTGAATTTGCCTTTGAGATATAATTTCGTGAGCAGTTTCGTTCCCCGTACTCTGAAATCTCCATTCTTTAATTTGATCTGGTAACTGGGCATAGCGTGGTCTGCAGAATATTTTGACTATTTGTTTGGGGAAGAGTTGGAATCATTATTTATAAATTTTGCATTTGATGAGAGAAAAATCTATGAGGTTTGTACATTTCCCAGAATGGAAGAATTGAGTCCTAGAGTTTTGGTCTAGGTTGCCCTTAACTTGGTGCATGATACCAAATATTAGGTTCTCTCAGGCCCAGTTTCTCCTCTAGAAAATGGGACCCACCACACTGGCCTTGTACTTAACTCACAGGAAATGTGAATGATTTATTGAGCTAATGACTGTATTCTTTAAATATAATTATATCAATGTATCAGATATTATGTTTTAATAATATTGATGGTAATAATGTAAGAAATATCATTATCAGGTCAGACCAATAATTTATCTACACATCCCTGTATGCTGACTAGCCAAGGGAATACAAAACTCCCACCACACCTTAGATTCCTAATTTGCTTCTTCCGGGAGCAGACATGGTTATTGCCTCATTCATCCTCCCTGATGGGCCCATCATTCACTGTTCGTGGTGAGTTCCATTAGCATAATAATTATCACAATGGTTAAGCGCTTACTAAGTGTCAAGCACTGTTCTAAGTCATTAATTCATCCATTCAATCCTATTTATTGAGCGCTTACTGTGTGCAGAGTATTTGTACTAAGTACAATTCGACAACATATAGAGACGGTCCCTACCCAAAGTCCTGGGATAGATACGAGGTAATTAGGTTGGACACAGTCCCTGTCCCACATGGGGCTCACGTCTAAGTAGGAAGGAAGAGGAATGGCATTTGTGAAATGCTTACTATGTGCCAGGCACTTTACTAAGCATTCATTCATTCATTCAATCGTATTTATTGAGCGCTTACTGTGTGCAGAGCACTGTACTAAGTGCTTGGGAAGTCCAAGTTGGCAACATATAGAGACGGTCCCTACCCAACAGCGGGCTCACAGTCTAGAAGGGGGAGACAGAGAACAAAACAAAACAAAACATATTAACAAACTAAAATAAATAGAATAAATATGTACTTGCTCGAAAGCTAGTCAGGTAGCGGGGCTTTGTGGAAAGAGCATGGGCTTGGGAATCAGAGGATGTGGATTCTAATCCCAGCTCCACCACTGAAGCAACACTCCTCTGTGCCTCAGTCATCTCATCTGTAAAATGAGGGACAACCTGGGACAACCTGATTATCTTGTATCTACTCCAGTGCTTAGAACAGTGCTTGGCACATAGTAAGCACTTAAATACCATGATTATTACTTGGTCCAGTCCCAGAGAAGTGGCATGGCTCAGTGGAAAGAGCACTGGGGTGGATACAAGAAAATTGAGTTGGATAGAGTCCCTGTCCCACAGGGGGCTCACAGTCTCAATCTCCATTTTACACATCAGGTAACCGAGGCCCAGAGAAGTGAAGTGACTTGTCCAAGGTCACACAGCAGACAAGTGGCAGAGCCAGGATTAGAACCTATGGCCTTCTGATTTCCAGGCCTGTTCTCTATCCACTTTGCTATTAACATCTGGAGAAACAAGCGCTGAAAGCATGAATTCTCTACCTGGGCCACAGCAGGCCAAAACACAAACCCAGATACCCATACGCAGTCTAGTTCTCCTTCCTCATTGATTGTTTTATTTGTAAGAAGGTGGCTACGCGCACCAGTTTTGCACTGTAAACTAGGAAGAAGCGGTTAATCTTTGAAGTTTGGTGTCTGCTTCTAGTGTCTCAAAGTGCTATCCCATCTTTGAGGCTACAAAGCAGTCTCAGGAGACTGGAAGGGGAAATGGGTGTTTGCGGGAGAGGTGAGATGGCTCCTGAAGAGGGAAATCTGACAACCTCATGCAGTAAATCTTGATGAATCAAACAACTATACTTATTGAGCACCTATTGTGTGCAGAGCACTGTAATAAGCACTTGGGAGAGTAAAATATAACAATATAATAGACACATGTCCTGCTTACAAGCTTACAGTCTAAATTAGGAGACAGACTTTAATATCAATAAATAAAATATGGACATGTACATAAAGTGCTGTGGGGCCGGATGTGGGGGATGAATGAAGCGAGCAAGTCAGGGGGACGCAGATGGAAGTGGAAGAAAAGGAAAAGAAGGTTTAGTCAGGGAAGACCTCTTGGAGGAGATGTACCTTCAATAAGGCTTTGATGAGGGGGAGAGTAATTGTCTGTCGGATATGAAGAGGGAGGGCGTTCCAGGCCAAAGGCAGGATGTGGGCGAGAGGTTGGAAGTAGATGAGATCGAGGTACAGTGAAAAGTTAGAATTAGAAGAGTGAAATGTGCAGGCTGGGTTATGGCACGAGAGCAGTGAGGTGAGGTAGGAGGGGACAAGGCGATTGAGTGCTTTAAAATCAATGGTAAGGAGTTTCTTTTCAATGTGGAGGTAGATGGGCAACCACTGGAGGTTTCTGAGGAATGGGGAAACATAGACTGAAAGTTTTCATGGAAAAATGATCTGAGCAGCAGAGTGAAGTAGTATGGACTGGAGTGGAGAGAGAAGGCAGGCAGGGAGGTCAGCAAGGAGGCTGATACAGTAATCAAGGTGGGATAGGATAAATGCTTGGATTAACATGGTAGCAGTTTGGATGGCGAGGAAAGGATGGATTTTAGCGACGTCGTGGAGGTCGAACCGACAGGATTTAATGATAGATTGAATATGTGGGTTGAATCAGAGGAGTCAAAGATAATGCCAAGGTTATGGGCTTCTGAGACAGGAAGGGTGGTAGTGTTGTCTACAGTGATGGGAAAGTCAGGGGAAGGACAGGGTTTGGGTGGGAAGATCACGAGTTATGTTTTTGATGTTAAGTTTGAGGTGACAGGAGGACATCCAAGCAGAGATATTTTGAGAACAGGAAATGTGAGAATGCAGAGAAGGAAAGAGATCAGGGCTGGCGATGTAGATTTGGGAATCACCTGCACAGAAGCCATGTGAGCGACTGGGTTCTCCGAGGGAGTGAATATAGATGGAGAATAGAAGGGGACCCAGAACTGAACCTTAAAGGATGCCCACAGTTGAGGGTGGGGAGGCAGAGGAGGAGCCCGTGAAAGAGACTGATAATCAGTGGCTAGAGAGATAGGAGGAGAACCAGGAGAGGACAGCATCAGCGAAGCTGAGATTGGGTAATGTTTCCAGGAGAAAGAGGTGGTCGGTAGTGTTGAAGGCAGTCGGGACCTTATGAAGGATTCAGATGGAGTGGAGACCATTGGATTTGGCAAGAAAGAGATCGTCTGTTACCTTTGAAATGGCGGTTTCTGTGGAGCGAAGGGGACGGAAGCCAGACAGGAGGGGGTCGAGAGAATTGGAGGAGAGAAACTTGAGAAAATGGGTGCAGACAACTCACTCGAACAGTTCGGAGAGGAATGGTAATAAGGAAATGGGGCGATAACTGGAGGGAGCCGTGACATCAAGGGAGGGCTTTTTTAGGATGGGGAGACATGGGCATGTGTGAAAGCAGTGGGGTAGAAGCCATTGGAGAGCAAACTGTTGAAGAGTGTGGTTAAGGAGGAAAGACAGGTGGGGCAAGTGTTTTGATAAGGTGTGAAGGGATAGGTTCGGATGTGCAGGTGGAGAGGGGGGATTTGGAGAGCTGGGGTTCATCTATCTTCCTGTGATTCCCAGGAGGAAGTAGGACCATAGCCAGCGGGCTGAGATCCCAAGAGCCTCTGGGATAGTTAGGCAATAAATTGAATGTTTCTGGCTGTGGTGATAACCTATGGGGCAGCCCCTGTAAAAATAAACCAGTGCTTGTCTCTCCCTCACCTGGGGCTGTGATGACAGATGTTGAAATGGCTAAGAGCAGTTTAGAAAAAAGGTCAGAGGCAGTTATCAGGAGGTAGTGATACAAGGGTGCTTGGAAAAATAACCCCCTCTCCGGGGCCAGACGTAATCCTAGAGTGTGGTAAATAACAGGGTAGAAGATAGGGAAAATGGAGTAAAGTGCCCGATTTCTGACTCGGAGCCTCCTGTAGTACTTTACTCAGGTGACAAGAGAAATGTCTGTGTTGGGCCATCATTTAGAGGTCTGGCCTTCCTCCTCCCTCTCCCTCTTCCTGAACCCGGTGGATGCTGAGATGCTTGTTGGAAATGAGTCCATCACATCCTCCATTGTCCGTAATCAGGGTAAATACCGCCACAACTGCTTCTCCTTAATAGGACAATGAAATCATGAATACTAGTTGGGCAAGAGCATAACCCTAGTTATGTCAGGGATAAAGGTACTAGAAAAGACCACACACAAAAAAACAGTTTGTCATACAGGATTTTGGTCCACCTCCTTGCCTTTCACTAACGATATTCAGCAGATCAGGACGTGAAACAGAGAAATGGATTCGTTAGGGAAGGGTTGAAAGTCAGGCAGGATGATGGCGGGAAAGGGAACGTAAGTATTAGAAGGACTAAAACAGTAGTGGATTTTTAATGTTGCTTTGACCTCATGTGGTTGTTCAACAATATTACCGTCTGAAGTAGAATCATGCTGCTCATTTTAGCCAGTGCTTAAATAAGACTTTTATTATGTATAACTATGCAATTGCAATTCATAATTGACAAGGTATTAATTTTTTATACTCTTAAGCCATGATCCTGCCATATCAACACATTTAATTCCTTAGCAAATATATCATGTGCTTATAAGTGTGAAATGTCCACAGCTGACAGGGCACCCAAAAGAAATGAGTAAGCCTTTTACCAAAATAATTGCCGTAGATTTGCAAACTCTATTCTGGGAATCACTTGTTACGTTAGAAATACGGAATATGTGTGAGACTTATAAAAGTCAGTATCCTTAAGGTTTAAATTTTCCTGCTCCTCTGCCTTCACGTTGTCCAGAGATGAACATTCATTGGTTGAAAAACGGAAGGGTTTGTCTTTAACGTGTAGAGTGTGAATTTAGAATGCAGATCATGCTTATTGAATATGCAGATAAGTCATTCAAGCCGATTAACAGTCAAGCCCCCATTCCCACTTCATTCTTAGTCCTCAAGTGTGAACTTGTCCAGCAAATTAAGACATATTTTCTAAATGTTTTAAGAATTCACATCCCACGAAATAGGGGTGGAAGTGTCCCTTGATATAGGCTCTCGAGTCGAATGTCAAAGGTTGAAGAGTGAAAACCGAACAATTTGTGGAAAAACGATACTCTACAATGACTGAGTAGGCGTGAACTGTTTGCTTGGCCTGTGGTGTTCCCCTGGGGGGGCATTATTAGCAGGAAGGGGCCAGTGAGAATGAATTTCATTCCTAAAAATGTAGCATCCGTGCTGTGAGGAGGAGTAAAGCCAGATTACTACTTCTTCGCCTAATGCCCTCCTGCAAAATGGTTCTAAATTTGGATTTCCCAAGAGCCTTGAGGAAACCGTCCATTGGGATCCAACCAGCCTGGGTTTCTTACCCAGCCCCAAAGCTGAATGACTTAAGATCACAGGTGGTCTTTTTGAAATCTAAGCTCTCTCTTTGGGGCCTGCCTTATGTTTAAAATAATAATTATGGCATTTGTTAGGCCCTCACTATGTCTCAGGCACTATACCAAGTGCTGCAGTGAATATAAGCTAATCTGGTTGGACACAGTCCCTGTCCCATGCGGGGCTCAGTCCCAATCCCCCTTTTATAGATGAGGTAACTGAGGCCCAGAGAAGTGAAGTGACTTGCCCAAGGTCACACAGCAGACAAGTGGCAGAGCCGGGATTAGAACCCATGACCCTCTGACTCCCGGGCCCATGCTCTATCCACTATGCCAAAAATATAACTCTCAAGCCTATGTACCCTTTTCCTGTAATTTCTGTAGTTGTTGGGATGATTTGGAGATAATTATCCTGGAATGTGCGGTAGTGGGTAATTAGGCTTATAAAAAAATCCAGTTGTACCAGGACAGGGACATAACTTCTTAAATCTTGACAGAATCCAAGATCCTCCCTGCCTCAGAAACTCCATATTTATTTAACTGGATTTAGGGATACAGTTTTGGGGTTTGTATTTAAGCCCCGTTATTGTATTTTCTGCAAGTTGAAGGTCTTTAGTTTGGAAAGTCAGAGGCTGGAGTCCTACTGCTTTCAGCCTACTTTCACATGAAGGTGTTCCTTTGATAATTTGAGGTGTCCATCTCTGTAACTTCTCCAATTCTATTTCATCCTCCTTAATATTTTTTTCCCCATTAGCATGGAAAGGAATTAGAATGGAACTCGTAAAAAGCAGCATGGCCTAGTGGATGGAGCACAGGCCTAAGAGTCAGAGAACCTGGGTTCTAATCCCGGCTCTGCCACCTTTCTGCTGTATGACCTTGGACAAGTCACGTAACTTCCCTGTGCCTCACTTTCCTCAACTATAAAATGGAGATTAAATACCTGTTCTCCTTCTCACTTAGACTGCGAGCCCCAAGCGGAACAGGGACTGTGACCGACCTAATTAACTTGTACCTACCCCAGTGTTTAGAATCATTTTTGGCACGTAGTAAGAACTTAACCAGTACCATTAAAAAAAAAAAACCCTAAAGTTTCTGGAGCCGTTTCTGAACCCTTTTGCTGGTGGGAGTTACCTAGGTGACCTGCAGGTGCTTCATGAAAGGGTCTTTGTTAATGATGGATTCTTGCTGAGAGTTTCCCCAGAATGCTCAGTCATTCACTGGTAATAATAATAATAATAATGATGGCATTTGCTAAGCGCTTACTGTGTGTCAAGCACTGTTCTAAGCGCTGGATTGTTCGAGCACCCAGCACTGTACTAGGTGCTCGGGAGAGTAGAACAGGAGCAAGATAAATGCTTCCTGCCATCAAGCAATTTACAATCTAATTGGGGGAAAAGATAAAAATGAACAATGCTGGAAATGGGAGGTAGGACAAGAATACAACAGGTTATACGAATGTAACAGGATGAAATAGCTAAATCCCAGACTAAGCCCTCATTTCTCCTACTAGCCCGCCCTTCCGAATTGCCTATGTATGCGGCTCTGTAGCCCCTAAGTACTTGCTAACCACTCCACCTCGGCCTCACAGCAATAGTTACCTATCCTTACACTCTGCCATTTCCCTTATTTGTAATGTATTTGAATGTCTATGCCCCTTCTTGACTGTGGACGGTGATTTTGTCTACAAGTTTGTTGCTGGTAGGGAATGTGTCTACCAACTCTGTTGTATCGTGCTCTCCTAAGTGCTTAGTACAACATTCTGCACATAGTAAGCACTCAGTAAATACCATTGATGATGTCGTATAGTACTCTGTCAAGCACTTAGTGCAGTGCTCTGATTGATTGAATATGCAATTGAATCTGTGATTGGGAGGGTGCATCCAGCCCTGGTGGTTTGGTTAGATCTAGTTTGGTTTTGTTCTCTGTCTCCCCATTTTAGACTGTGAGCCCACTGTTGGGTAGGGACTGTCTCTATACGTTGCCAATTTGTACTTCCCAAGCGCTTAGTACAGTGCTCTGCACATAGTAAGCGCTCAATAGATACGATTGATGATGATGATGATGATCTAGTTTAGCAATCTGATTTAAAACCTCCCGGTGGTTGGCAGTTTGAACAAAATTCTGTGACCTGCTCCAGAGAAACAGTAGAGATGTGAAAACTTCCTGTCTGTATTTTTCAGTCAGGACCAAACTCAAGAGTTCATTAAGCCTGGGAATTGGGGGAAGGGATTTCCTGGTGGCACACACGATGGAAAAAAGGTGGTTTCCCTTTCCCCAGAGCCACCAGTCTTGTTTCCCAGAGCCTTTGTGATTGAAAGTTGATCCAGCTAAATGTCAGTGGCCACGGTGTCACCCAAGATGGGCCAGCTGGGCAAGCGTCTTAAAGCCACCTACCCTGCCCCAAAAGTTGTGAGGCAAAGTGAAGCCATTCACTCCAACCTCTCCGTGTCGATCCTCCAAGGACAATCATCTCTTGTCAGGTGTGTGACTTTGGGCAAGTCACTTAACTTCTCTGTGCCTCAGTTCCCTCATCTGGAAAATGAGGATTAAGACTGTGAGCCCCATGTGGGACAACCTGACTATCTTGTATCCCCCCAGTGCTTAGAACAGTGCTTGGCACATAGTAAGCGCTTAACAAATTCCGTCATCATTATTATTATTATCCATCTGACCCCTATGGAGCTATCACTCCTGGGGCAGTGTGTCCTTTGGGAAGCTGAGATCTTCACCTCAATAGGGCCTTAGGCACCATATAAAATTGAATGTCCAATCTTCTGTGAGAGTAGGAGGCTTAATGCTACCACAGGAGGCAAATCCTCAGTCATCAGTGTTACCTCGACCTAACTCGGCACCAACCGAAGACAGAATCACTGACAGTGATTCACAAACACAGTGCCACACCAACATCTGGGTAAGGCATATGTAATCACACAAATTTGCAGGATGGAACATAGGAGGAAAATGGATGATCACTGGATACCTAAGCAGTTGCTGTCTGGTGAACCGAAATAGGACATAGATGAGCCAAGAGAGCAGAACAAGACCTTAAAAAAATACCATAAAAAAGCAATGCCTGTTTCCCCAATATGGTATCGCGGCAGTCTGGGAGACAACTATGGCAGACATGTCAGAATGGAATGCATCCACCCTCTCAGGTGCTTATTCATTCATTCATTCATTCAATCAATCATATTTATTGAGCGCTTATTGGGTGCAGAGCACTGTACTAAGGGCTTGGGAAGTACAAGATGGCAAGATATAGAGACAGTCCCTACCCAGTAGCGGCTCACAGTCTAGAAGGGGGAGACAGACAACAAAACAAAACATGTGGACAGGTGTCAAGTCATCAGAATAAATAGAAGTAAAGCTAGAGGCACATCATTAACAAAATAAGGAGAATAGTAAATATGTACAAGTAAAATAAATAGAGTAATAAATCTGTACAAACATATATACAGGTGCTGTTAGGAGAGGAAGGAGGTAGGGCGGCGGGATTGGGAGGGAGAGAGGAAAGAGGGGGCTCAGTCTGGGAAGGCCTCCTGGAAGAGGTGAGCTCTCAGTAGGGCTTTGAAGGGAGGAAGAGAGCTAGGCGCTTAGTATAACTGCACGCAGTAAGAGCTCAATAAATAGGATTGTTCGATCATCAGGATGGTTGGGAGGTCTAGAGGCAGATTGGAAATCAGCAAGAAGAATTGTATGTGGCAGATTCAACAAGGCAGCACAGAATGACCTTTATGTGCAACCAATGTGGAATGAGTGTTGTTGGTTATAGATCTCTTAATAATAATAATGATGATGGCATTTATTAAGCGCTTACTATGTGCAAAGCATTGTTCTAAGTGCTGGGGAGGTTACAAGGTGATCAGGTTGTTCCATGGAGGGCTCACAGTCTTAATCCCCATTTTACAGATGAGGTAACGGAGGCCCAGAGAAGTTAAGTGACTTGCCCCAAGTCACACAGCTGACAAGTGGTGGAGCCAGGATTTGAACCCTTGACCTCTGACTCCAAAGCCCGGGCTCTTTCCACCGAGCCACCCTGCTTATCTGCCACACCCACACGTCATGGGTGTACCCACTCTATCCGTACTGTCAGTTGAGAGATAATTTGTACCTAATTGCTATTTTAAAATATAATAAGCATATTGTCCTAATAACTAGCATTACGACTTTGTAAAATGTCAGGCTCACACATTCCATTTGCGGAAGGAGTCACAGGTCTCTGTGTTTACATGGGCTTACTACACTAAGCTGTCGGGTAACCTCTGATAAAAATGCACCGAAACCACTTACTTCGCCATTATCTTTGTAAGCTAGCTCCGCTGAGAAAGTGTAACTTTATCAAATGTTTTTTTTCTATTGTCTACTTCCATCAACGTATCTGGTTCTAAAATCTCAACTCCCAGACCCGTATGTAAATCTACGGCCCGGAGTTGTATCAACATTATTAAACTCAGCATACAAATTTCAGATGGTTGAGATGAAAGTCTTGTTTGTTCTGTATGGCGGAATTTGCAATCCGAGCATAACCATTTCTCATTTCATCTTGGAAACCTTAGTGCTATGAAAGTTCGAGATGGCTCCTCAGATAATACCGTAGGGAGAAGAAAATAGTAATCCGTTTTGCTTTCAAAAGTCAGAAATAGATCCCTTAGACCTCACCTTATGCGGATGAAAAATCCATTATGAGATCTGAAAAAGAAAAGTGGTTAATTTGTTATGAGATCTGAAAACAGAAGTGGTTAATTTGTTATGTGGGAGAGACTGTTACGGTTTGAGGGGCTGGATAATTCTGCCTCCATAGCTTCTCTTGGGTGCAGGGAGGTGATTTTAATCGGAGCTGAGGCCCTGTTTAACTCTGCTCTAACTTCCTACAGGTGCCACCAATGGAGTAGGGGGGAAATGAAGGACTGTGGGCCCTATATGGGACAGGGATTGGGTCCAACCTAATTAATTTGTATCTCAGAGCAATGTGTGACACACAGTAAGCACTTCGGGACTGTATCTGTTGCTGAATTATACTTTCCAATCACTTAGTACAGTGCTCTGCACACCGTAAGCGCTCAATAAATACGATTGAATGAATGAATGAACAAATACCATAAAAAAGGAGGTGGCAGCCACCCGTTCATTCATTCATTCATTCAATCGTATTTATTGAGCGCTTACTGTGTGCAGAGCACTCTACTTGGGAAGTACAAGTTGGCAACATATAGAAACGGTCCCTAGCCAACAGTGGGCTTACAGTCTAGAAGGGGGAGACAGAGAACAAAACAAAACATATTAACAAAATAAAATTAATAGAATAAATATGTACAAACGACTTGCGGAATTTTTTTTACCAAGAAAACGCTATGGATCCACTATTCATTCATTCATTCAATCGTATTTATTGAGCACTTACTATATGCAGAGCACTGTACTAAGCGCTTGGGAAGTACAAGTTGGCAACATATAGAGATGGTCCCTACCCAACAGTGGGCTCACAGTCTAGAAGGGGGAGACGGAGAACAAAACATAGTAACAAAATAAAATTAATAAAATTAGTACAATGCTCTGCACACAGTAAGTGCTCAATAAATGGGATTGAGTGAATGAATAGTGGATCCATAGGGTTTTCTTGGTAAAAAAAAAAATCCGGAAGCGGTTTACCATTGCCTCCTTCAGCGCAGTAAACGAGTCTCTGCCCTCGACTCTCTCCCGTTCCGCCGCTGCCCAGCACGGGTGAGATTTGACTTGTAAGAGATGGCCTTCCACTCACTAGACACTGGCCAAGCTAGGAATAGAGTGGGTAGGCCTCTGCTTGACTCTCCCTCCTGTAGTCATGACTGGTAGAGTACTGTAAACTCTCCAGGTGCGACCCTGAGAGTAGCCTACAAACCGTACCTGACAGCAAAATGGCAGGATTGGATGACCAATCATCATCATCATCATCAATCGTATTTATTGAGCACTTACTATGTGCAGAGCACTGTACTAAGCACTTGGGAAGTACAAATTGGCAACATATAGAGACAGTCCCTACCCAACAGTGGGCTCACAGTCTAAAAGGGGGAGACAGAGAACAAAACCAAACATACTAACAAAATAAAATAAATAGAATAGATACGTACAAGTACAATAAATAAATAAATAAATAAATGGAGTAATAAATATGTACAAACATATATACATATATACAGGTGCTGTGGGGAAGGGAAGGAGGTAAGATGGGGGGGATGGAGAGGGGGACGAGGGGGAGAGGAAGGAAGGGGCTCAGTGTGGGAAGGCCTCCTGGAGGAGGTGAGCTCTCAGTAGGGCCTTGAAGGGAGGAAGAGAGCTAGCTTGGCGGATGGGCAGAGGGAGGGCATTCCAGGCCCGGGGTGAGGTCCTGGAATATTGTCAGCTCACCAGCACTGAAGCGGGACTCCAGGCAGTACAACTCCACTGGGCAGGATACGTTAGAAAGGCAGGACATCGAGGCAGCAGCTGTCTGTTTTCTCTGTCTCGGCCTATCCATGTATCATGGGATTGTTTCCTGCCAAGCGGCAGAATTCAGTGACAAAACAAATTCTATGATGCCAGAGAAATAAAGCCCCAAGTTCTTTCCTGTGTTGGGAAAAGAATAGCAAAAAATGTCAGTAGGTGTTTTCAGAATGGTGGATTTTTTTTTTAATGTACTGGTTTCGAGGTGTTTCCAGTGTCAGGCCCCCTCAACGAAATTTAAGATACGAGCTAGCGTTAGCCTCAGAATTTCGGCTCATAGTCATCGAACTCACAAAACATCATCATCATCATCATCATCAATTGTATTTATTGAGCGCTTACTATGTGCAGAGCACTGTACTAAGTGCTTGGGAAGTACAAATTGGCAACATAGAGAGACAGTCCCTACCCAACAGTGGGCTCACAGTCTAAAAGGGGGAGACAGAGAACAAAACCAAACATACTAACAAAATAAAATAAATAGAATAGATATGTACAAGTAAAATAAATAAATAGAGTAATAAATATGTACAAACATATATGCATATATACAGGTGCTGTGGGGAAGGGAAGGAGGTAAGATGGGGGCATGGAAACATATGTAATTCTTTCCCCCATGAGTGTGTAAGCTCCCTGTGGTCAGGGGACATGTCACTTTATTATAAATAATGATAATTGTGGTATTTGTTAAATGCTTACTATGTGCCAGGCACTGTACTAAGCGCTGGGATAGATCCCCTTTTAGACTGTGAGCCCACTGTTGGGTAGGGACTGTCTCTATGTGTTGCCAACCTGTACTTCCCAGGCGCTTAGTACAGTGCTCTGCACACAGTAAGCGCTCAATAAATACGATTGATTGATTGGTTGATACAAGGTCATTGGCTTGGACACAGTCCCTGTCCCACAAAGGACTCACAGTCCTAATCCCCGTTTTACAGATGAGGGAACTGAGGTACAGGAAAGTGAAGTGACTTCGCCAAGGTCACACAGCAGACAAGTGGCAGACTCCGACCCATGTTCTATCCACTAGGTCATTCTGCTTCTCAAGATGTAACGTACTTCCTATACACCTAGTGCATACTCAAATGATATCCTACTACTAATATATTTTTATTTCATATATTGTATAAATATGTTTTAGATATTTAATAAATCTAGCGTATACATTTAATACTGTAAATATATTTTCTATATTATATATGGAAATTATATTTTCCCATGAAAATTTGTATCTTGGCAATATCAAATAAGCCAAAATAGTCACGGCTTCCCTTCACCCGTTCCCTAGCATCTGTAGAGAAAACATTCTTGAAGTTCAACGTTCAAGCTTTTTATTTTCAAGGCTGCAGTCCCTATTTCTTCATTTAGAAATCTCTCAGGTCCCCTTGTGATGAATACACTCTGCAGTCTTTGAGAGCTCTCACTTCTCCAAGGCTGCTTAAAACCAGTTTTTAAAATTCTCATTTTCTCACTCTTATGGAAACGTCAGCCCCCTTTTGGACTCTTCTACTGATTGAAATCAGTGGTTACCATTGCCATGGTGAGCTACTCCAAAGAGTTTTGCTTAATGTGTTCAAAATCCCACGTCATTCAGTAGGGTGGAGTCACTTTTGAAACACTGCTCTCCCCAGTGGAGTCGTTGGGCTGCAAAGCGGGAGTTATTGGGATGAGGCACAAATCCAGTGTAAAACGTCTCGAACGGTAGCGGTATCCCCTCTGGACGTTTCTCAAAAGGCTGTCGATCGTCGCGCGGCCCTGCCATTCCTGATCAATCCATCACTCAATCGTATTTATTGAGCGCTTACTGTGTACAGAGCACTGTACTAAGCGCTTGGGAAGTACAAGCTGGCAACATATAGAGACAGTCCCTACCCAACAGTGGGCTCACAGTCTAGAAGGGGGAGACAGACCACAAAACAAAACATACTAACAAAATAAAATAAGCAGTTAAATACCATAATTATTATTACTGTGTATATATTATTATTGTGTATATATCTATAATTCTATTTATTTTTATGATGCTGACACCTGTCTAGTTCTGTTTTGCTGTCTGTCTCCCCTTTCTAGACTGTGAGCCCGTTGTTGGGTGGGGATTGTCTCTATATGTTGCCGAATTGTACTTTCCAAGTGCTTAGTACAGTGCTCTGCACACAGTAAGCGCTCAATAAATACACATGAATGAATGAATGAATATGTACAAGATAAATAAATAAATAGAGTAATAAATATGTACAAACATATATACATATATACAGGTGCTGTGGGGAACCATTGAGATACAGTCAAATCTAGGAGGGCTTCCCACAACGGGGGGCCCCATCCTGCCGGCATTCATATATCCAATCTGTTTATTGATCTGGAACAGATTCTCCGGGCATCTGTCATGGACCTGTACATGGACATTGTACATATTTATTACTCTATTTATTTATTTATTTATCTTGTACATATCTATTCTATTTATTTTATTTTGTTAGTATGTTTGGTTTTGTTCTCTGCCTCCCCCTTTTAGACTGTGAGCCCGCTGTTGAGTAGGGACCGTCTCTATATGTTGCCAACTTGGACTTCCCAAGCGCTTAGTACAGTGCTGTGCACACAGTAAGCGCTCAATAAATATGATTGATTGATATTGATTGATTGACCTCGGCTCTCTCTCTTTCAAGGCTGGACCACAGACATGCTCCATTCATGCTCAAATCTCATGGCCCTGTTCTTGTAACGCATGTTGAGTCCAGTGGTATTCATCATCATCATCAACCGTATTTATTGAGCGCTTACTATGTGCAGAGCACTGTACTAAGCGCTTGGGAAGTACAAACTGGCAACATATAGAGACAGTCCCTACCCAACAGTGGGCTCTTCGCACACCCCATTTGCTTGGTTCCCTAACTCTGGGACTAAGGTTGGCCAGAACCTCATCTCCTCAACATTAAGGGCAAAGAGTCAGTCCCAGGATTTCCTGATGTTAATATCAATTAATTCGTTCATTCAGTCGTATTCATCGAGCATTTACTGTGTGCAGAGCGCTGTACGGAGCGCTTGGAAAGTACAATCAATCGGTGGCACTAATTGAACACGTACTACGTGCAGAGCACTATACTTAGCACTTAGGAGAGAGTTAGCGGACACATTCCCTGCCCGCGATAAGCTTCGAAGCAAGAGATGATGCCTACAGTGAAGGAGAAGGGTAAAACTGGGTGGCCAATAATTTTGTGGTTTGGGGGGTACGGGGAGGTCCCCACCACCCCTACAGAGGTGACATGTTGAGAGTTGACCCTATCACAAACCCCCCTGAAACCCTCTTTTCCCCAGCTCCCTCTCACTTCTGCATCGTCTGTGCACTTGGATCTATGACCTGTGGCCATCTGATATTTGCCCCACAGCACTTACGTATATGTCTTTAAATTATATAACTTAAACATTTATTCGTATTAATGTCCGGCTCCTTTGCCCCACAGCACTTACGTATATATCTTTAAATTATATATTATAACTTAAACATTTGTTCATATTAATGTCCATCTCCTTTGCCCCACAGCACTTACGTATATATCTTTAAATTATATGACTTAAACATTTATTCGTATTAATGTCCATCTCCTTTGCCCCACAGCACTTACGTATATATCTTTAAATTATATATTATAACTTAAACATTTGTTCATATTAATGTCCGTCTCCCCTTCTAGACTGTAAACTCCTTATGGGCAGGGAACGTGTCTGCTAATTCTCTTGTACTCTCCCAAGCGCTTAGAAGCAGCGTGGCTCAGTGGAAAGAGACTTTGGAGTCAGAGGTCACAGGTTCAAATCCCGGCTCCGCCACTTGTCAGCTGTGTGACTTTGGGCAAGTCACTTCACCTCTCTGGGCCTCAGTTACCTCATCTGGAAAATGGGGATTAAGACTGTGAGCCCTCTGTGGGACAACCTGATCACCTTGTAACCTCTCCAGTGCTTAGAACAGCGCACATAGTAAGCACTTAATAAATGCCATCATTATTATTATTATTATTATTATTATTATTATTATTATTATTACAATGCTCTGCACACAGGCATAGAGGATGAAGCAGGGGCCCTGGAGTCAGGAGGTAATGGGTTCTAATCCCGGGTCTGCCACTTGTCTGCTGTGTGACCTCAGGCAAGACACTTCACATCTCTGGGCCTCAGTTCCCTCATCTGTAAAACAGGGATTGAGAGTGTGAGCCCACTGTTGGGTATGGACCGTCTCTATATGTTGCCAAGTTGTACTTCCCAAGCGCTTAGTACAGTGCTCTGCACGCAGTAAGCGCTCAATAAATACGATTGAATGAATGAATGAATGGAGACTGTGTCCAACCTGATTACCTTGTATCAACCCGAGGGCTTAGAACGGTGCTTAACACATAGTAAGAGTACAACAATCAATCAATCGTATTTATTGAGCGCTTACTATGTGCAGAGCACTGTACTAAGCGCTTACAAATACCATAATCATCACTCAATAAATACAACTGATGGACTGAATGTTCACCTGATAACGTAGTATTTCTAAAATACTCCATGGTAGTAATTTTATTCAAATTATCTTTATTTCAACTGCCTCATACGTGGTTGCTAAAACAATTGTCACTGCTTGAGATTTTCTAATAAAGATGTATTCCATTCCGGGAATCTCAGGGTAGAAACTTCCTGTTTGGAACAAGAAAAGAGAAATTATTGCCCTGACTCCTGCTTTCATTTGAATTTTTTTTTTTAATAGTGTGAGAAAAGAAGACAGATGTCTTCAGAACAGTGTCCAAGTAATCACATAGCATCTTGAAAATGTTTCTCTTGTTGAATTTTGCAAAATTTTCTTATTTAGAAGACAAGTTGATCTGTCAATTCACTAGCTAATAGGTAAGATTTCTTGGCCTTTTCTTATCTTACTATTTGTAATTCCACAAAATTCCTTTTATAGCCAGACACCTCTACAGAGATTTGGCTGAATGATGGTTAAGATGATAATAATAATAATAATAATAATAATAATAATAATAATAATGGCATTTACTAAGTGCTTACTATGTGCCAAGCACTGTTCTAAGCGTAGGGAGGTTACAAGGTGATCAGGTTATCCCCTGAGGGGCTCACAGTCTTCATCCCCGTTTTACAGATGAGGAAACTGAGGCCCAGAGAAGTGAAGTGACTTGCCCAAAGTCACACAGCTGACAATTGGCAGAGCCGGGATTTGAACCCATGACCTCTGACTCCAAAGCCCAGGCTCTTTTCCACTGAGCCTCTGCCACTTGTCTGCCGTGTGACCTTGGGCAAGCCACTTAGCTTCTCTGTGCCTCAGTTCCCTCATCTGTAAAATGGGAATTAAGACTTTGAGCCCCGTGGGACAACCTGATTACGTTGTATCTACCCCAGTGCTTAGAACAGTGCTTGGCAAGTAGTAAGCACTTAAATACCAAAATAATAATTATTATTAATTATTGCAGAACATATTTTACAGCATTAATGTTGGTGAATTAAGAGAAATCACATTTTGTTGGTTTTGGGAAACCGTACTTAGGACTAGTTTAGGTGGAATCTTTGGGGTAGTGTCCTTTGAAGTTTTTGGAAAATTTGGAAAATACCTAGTATAAAGTGCAATTCCTTTTCTGTCCTTCTGTTGAAAAATATAAAATGTTTCTGACGAGTTATCTTTTGTGTTTTGGGTAGCCTTGTGCTGTGGACCGTTTACTTAGCCTTGCCTGTTTCATTGGCTTTTTCCACCCGACGTTTAATTTATCAAGCAGTAATCTGAAAAAGAAAACACAGTTTAGATGGATCTTGCAAGTCACCTTGCAGAGAGAGGCGCAGCACTTGAGCACAACTCTGGCTGCAGAGAGTGCCGAGGCAGCACGGCCCAGAAAGATTAGGCCAAAAATACCAGGTTGTGCTGCTCACTAACCTATTTTTTTTTTTTAATGGTATTTGTTAATCATAAATGGTATTTATTGAGCACTTACTAGGCGTAGAGCACTGTTGTATGCGCTTGGGAGAGTACAACCTGAGTACGCTTGAGCCCCCTCCTTCCTCTCCCCCCCGCCTTACCTCCTTCCCTTCCCCACAGCACCTGTATATATGGATATATGTTTGTACGGATTTATTACTCTATTTATTTATTTTACTTGTACATATTCTATTTATTTTATTTTGTTAATATGTTTTGTTTTGTCCCTGTCTCCCCCTTCTAGACTGTGAGCCCACTGTTGGGTAGGGACTGTCTCTATATGTTGCCAACCTGTACTTCCCAAGCGCTTAGTAGAGTGCTCTGCATACAGTAAGCGCTCAATAAATACGATTGAATGAATGAATGAATAAATACGAATGAATGAATGAATGAATGAATGAATGAATGAATGAATGAATACAACACAAAAGAATTAACAGACATGGTAAGTGCTTCTAGACTGTGAGCCCGCTGTTGGGTAGGGACTGTCTCCATATGTTGCCAGCTTGTACTTCCCAAGCGCTTAGTACGGTGCTCTGCCCACAGTAAGCGCTCAATAAATACGATTGAATGAATGAATATGCCAGAACTAAGTGCTGGGGTAGATATGAGATAATCATCATCATCAATCGTATTTATTGAGCGCTTACTGTGTGCAAAGCACTGTACTAAGCGCTTGGGAAGTACAAGTTGGCAACATATAGAGACAGTCCCTACCCAACAGTGGGCTCACAGTCTAAAAGGGGGAGACAGAGAACAAAATCAAACATACTAACAAAATAAAATAGAATAGATATGTACAAGTAAAATAAATAAATAGAGTAACAAATATGTACAAACATATATACATATATACAGGTGCAGTGGGGAAGGGAAGGAGGTAAGATGGGGGGGATGGAGAGGGGGAGATAATCAGGTTGGACACAGTCCATGTCCCAGGTGAGGCTCACAGTCTTAACCCCCATTATACAGATGAGGTAACAGATGCACAGAGAAGTTCAGTGACTTGCCCAAAGTCACACAGCAGACAAGCGGCAGAGCTGGGATTAGAACCCAGGTCCTCCAACTCCCAGGCCCCTGCTTCTTCCATTGGGCTACACTGCTTCCCTGCTAGCCTTTACTTGTCACACCTAAGAGTCATCTTGCGGGCTCTTTCCTGACACTATACGGCAAGGTCAGGACTTGGGACAGTGGCTGTGTGGTCACCTTAATAATAATAATAATAATAATAATAATTAATAATAATAATGGCATTTATTAAGCACTTACTAAGTGCAATAATAATACTAATGATGATGGCATTTGTTAAGCACTTACCATGTGCAAAGCACTGTTCTAAGCGCTGGGGAGGTTACAAGGTGATCAGGCTGTCCCACAGGGGGGTTAAAGTCTTCATCCCCATTTTCCAGATGAGGTTACTGAGGCCCAGAGAAGTGAAGTGACTTGCCCAAAGTCACACAGCTGACAACTGGCGGAGCCGGGATTTGAACCCATGACCTCTGACTCCAAAGCCAGGGCTCTTTCCACCGAGCCATGCTGCTTCTGTAGCCTTCCCACAACAGTCTGGGAGAGGTTGATGAGATAATTTTCCACCCTTTTTAAAATAATAATAATGATAATAATGGCATTTATTAAGTGCTTACTATGTGCAAAGCACTGTTTTGAGCACTGGGGAGGTTACAAGGTGATCATGTTGTCCCACGGGGGGCTCACGGTCTTAATCCCCAAGGTTCCCCAAGGTTCAGTGCTTGGTCCCCTTCTGTTCTCAGTCTACACTCACTCCCTTGGTGACCTCATTCGCTCCCACGGCTTCAACTATCATCTCTACGCTGATGACACCCAGATCTCCATCTCTGCCCCTGCCCTCTCCCCCTCCCTCCGGGCTCGCATCTCCTCCTGCCTTCAGGACATCTCCATCTGGATGTCCGCCCGCCACCTAAAGCTCAACATGTCGAAGACTGAGCTCCTTGTCTTCCCTCCCAAACCTTGTCCTCTCCCTGACTTTCCCATCTCTGTTGACGGCACTACCATCCTTCCCGTCTCACAAGCCCGCAACCTTGGTGTCATCCTCGACTCCGCTCTCTCATTCACCCCTCACATCCAAGCCGTCACCAAAACCTGCCGGTCTCAGCTCCGCAACATTGCCAAGATCCGCCCTTTCCTCTCCATCCCAACCGCTACCCTGCTCGTTCAAGCTCTCATCCTATCCCGTCTGGACTACTGCACCAGCCTTCTCTCTGATCTCCCATCCTCGTGTCTCTCTCCACTTCAATCCATACTTCATGCTGCTGCCCGGATCATCTTTGTCCAGAAACGCTCTGGGCATATCACTCCCCTCCTCAAAAATCTCCAGTGGCTACCAATCAATCTGCGCATCAGGCAGAAACTCCTCACCCTGGGCTTCAAGGCTGTCCATCACCTCGCCCCCTCCTACCTCACCTCCCTTCTCTCCTTCTACTGCCCAGCCCGCACCCTCCGCTCCTCCGCCGCTCACCTCCTCACCGTACCTCGTTCTCGCCTGTCCCGCCGCCGACCCCCGGCCCACGTCATCCCCCGGGCCTGGAATGCCCTCCCTCTGCCCCTCCGCCAAGCTAGCTCTCTTTCTCCCTTCAAGGCCCTGCTGAGAGCTCACCTCCTCCAGGAGGCCTTCCCAGACTGAGCCCCTTCCTTCCTCTCCCCCTCGTCCCCCTCTCCATCCCCCCATCTTACCTCCTTCCCTTCCCCACAGCACCTGTATATATGTATATATGGTTGTACATATTTATTACTCTATTTATTTATTTATTTATTTATTTTACTTGTACATTTCTATCCTATTTTATTTTGTTGGTATGTTTGGTTCTGTTCTCTGTCTCCCCCTTTTAGACTGTGAGCCCACTGTTGGGTAGGGACTGTCTCTATGTGTTGCCAATTTGTACTTCCCAAGCGCTTAGTACAGTGCTCTGCACATAGTAAGCACTCAATAAATGCGATTGATTGATTGATTGATTGATTGATTAATCCCCATTTTCTAGATGAAGTAACTGAGGCCCAGAGAACTCAAGTCTAGACTGTGAGCCCACTGTTGGGTAGGAACTGTCTCTATATGTTGCCAACTTGTACTTCCCAAGCGCTTAGTACAGTGCTCTGCACACAGTAAGCGCTCAATAAATACGATTAAATGAATGAATGAATGAAGTGACTTGTCCCAAGTCACACAGCTGACAAGTGGCGGAGTCGGGATTTGAACCCATGACTTCTGACTCCAAAGCCCGGGCTCTTTCCAGTGAGCCACGCTGCTTCTCTGTTAATGTTAATGTTCCTAATGTTCTGGAGGGTGTATTGTCATCAGCCTCCTGGACATATTTTTATTTTATTTTATTTTGTTAGTATGTTCGGTTTTGTTCTCTGTCTCCCCCTTCTAGACTGTGAGCCCACTGTTGGTTAGGGACCGTCTCTGTATGTTGCCAACTTGGACTTCCCAAGTGCTTAGTACAGTGCTCTGCACACAGTAAGCGCTCAATAAATGTGATTGATTGATTGATTGATTGAAAAAAGGGCAGGTTAGTTCATACGTTTTAGTAGTAATTCTGTTTCCATGAGATTTATAATCAGTATCTTGGCTCCAGTTCAATCTAAAAAACATACTTAGTGCAGCCCATATTTCGACACAGATATTTTATGGGCAAGCAAGGCATTTTGCTCATTATTCCCAGAGATTTTAATGCCAAGTTCGGGATGTAAGTCTAGAGTTGAATGTCTTAATAAAATGTGCTCACCCAGTGATGTTTATCTTTTGCTAATATGATCATCTGTCATCCGGTGGGGAACGGTTGTGAACAAGAACTGTCTTTAAGAAAGCCAGTGGTGCTGATAAGAGGTGTGATACAATCCTGTGGTGCTCGATTACCCCCGCAGTAGACACTACTCCATGTTAGCAAATCAATCAACGAATTGTATTTATTGAGCGCTTACTGCGAGCAGAGCATCGTAATAGGCATTGGGAGAGTATTCATTCATTCATTCAATCGTGTTTATTCATTCATTCATTCATTCAATTGTATTTATTGAGCGCTTACGGTGTGCAGAGCACTGTACTAAGCACTTGGGAAGTCCAAGTTGGCAACATCTAGAGACGGTCCCTACCCAACAGTGGGCTCACAGTCTAGAAGGGGGAGACAGAGAACTAAACCAAACATATTAACAAAAGAAAATAAATAGAATAAATATGTACAAATAAAATAGAGTAATAAATAGGTACAAACATATATACAGGTGCTGTGGGGAAGGGAAGGAGCTAAGGCAGGGGGGATGGGGAGGGGAAGGAGGGGGAAATAGTATTCATAAAATGGAGTTGGTAGATGTGATCCCAACAAACGTGAGTAGGAATGAAGCCAGTAGACTATGTTGTGCCCTCAGCAGTGATTAAGACCCTGAAGGAGTTCGTGGCCTCCGTCCCACACCTGGTCAATCAATCAATCAATCAATCGTATTTATTGAGCGCTTACTGTGTGCAGAGCACTGTACTAAGCGCTTGGGAAGTACAAGTTGGCAACATACTGCGCTGCTGCAGTGAAGCAGTGGGCCCTGCAATCCTCACATACATGCACACCTTCTCCGCTAGTTCAAATCCTTGCCCCTAACGAAACCCACCCCGTTTGGCTCTCCCATCCCCGTTTCCCCACCCGTTTCCTGTCTCCCGGCTCCCTTAGAGGTCTTCCTTCCCTCTCCCACCCCAAAGACTTGGTATCAGAGGACCTGGGTTCTAATCCTAGCCCTGCCACCCATCCACCATGTGACCTGGGGTAAGTCACTTTTAACTTCTCTGTGCCTCAGCTTCCTTAATTGGAAATGGGGTTTAAACACCTGTTCTCCCTTTCATTCATTTCATTCAGTCGTATTTCTTGAGCGCTCACTGTGTGCAGAGCACGGTACTAAGCCTTCCACTTAGGCTATGAGTCCCTGTGAGACAGGGACTCTGGCCTGGTTACCTTGTACCCCAGCACTCAGTACAGTAATGGGCACATAGTAAGTGCTTAACAAATATAAGTATTATTACTATAACTCGGGACATATTTATTGCTCTATTTACTTTATTTGTACATATTTATTCTATTTATTTTATTTTGTTAATATGTTATTTTGTTAATAACATATTTACTACTCTATTTATTTACTTTATTTGTACATATTTATTCTATTTATTTTATTTTGTTAATATGTTATTTTGTTAATAACATATTTACTACTCTATTTATTTACTTTATTTGTACATATTTATTCTATTTATTTTATTTTGTTAATACGTTTTGTTTTATTCTCTGTCTCCCCCTTCTACACTGTGAGCCCACTGTCTCACTGTCTCTGAGCCCATATAGGGACCGTCCCTATATGTTGCCAACTTGGACTTCCCAAGCGCTTAGTAGAGTGCTCTGCACACAGTAAGTGCTCAATAAATACGACTGAATGAATGAATGAATGAATGAATGACTAATAATAATAACAATAATGTCAGATATAGCACCTGTTCCAAATGGCGCTCACAGTCTAAGGGGGACAGAAGGTCGTGAGGAAGGGGAAGGACTGAACAGGGAGTTCCCTGTCCCTTTCCACCATAGCGGCTTTCATAGCCTAGTCTCTCCCACTCTGCATTTCACTCTTGGCATCATTTTTACATATAATTAGGCCTTTCTGATTAGCCTTAAATAGGTGAATGGTATACATTTCCTTTTCTCATTTGGTCAGTGAATCCGTTGAAACTGGTAGATGCGTTACCCTGAGTTACCTTCAGGAAGGATCTTGCTAATTCTTTACATAACCTTCCAATGGCCCTGAAATTCTCTGTTGTCCGAATTTTCACTTAATAATAATAATAATAATGGTATTTGTTAAGCGCTTACTACGTGCCAAGTACTGTCCTAAGCGCTGGGGTAGATATGAGGTAATTAGGTTGTCCCACGTGGGGCTTACAGTCTTTGTCCCCATTTTACAGATGAGGGAACTGAGACGTAGAGAGGTTAAGTGACTTTCCCAAAGTCACACAGCTGATAAGCGGCGGAGCCGGGATTAGAATCTATGACCTCTGATTCCCAAGCCCGGGCACTTTCCACTAAGCCACGCTGTTTCTCCAAGCCCTGCTTGCCCTGTCCCATAAGGGCATTATGTTGGGTGCTTCCTAAGCAGAACCGATAGATTATAAACGCCTTTCCCATAAGACTTCATGTTGGGAACAGTCCTTTCCTACAGATTTTGCAGGTCCTTCCATTCCTCACCTTCTTCACCGACTGGCCATGATGGAATAATAATGATTATTATTATATACTTATATATTACTATAAGTATTATAATAATACTATATATTATAATATCTATAACATATATATAATTATAGTATTATAAGTATTATAAGTATATTATTATACTTAAATAATAATAATTTAAGTGCCTACGATGTGTCAAGCGCTGGGGTAGATACAGGCCAATCAGGTTGGACACAGTCCGTGTCCCAATTGGGGTTCAAAATCTTAATCCCCGTTCGACAGATGAGATAACTGAGGCACAGAGAAGGTAAGTAACTTGCCCAAGGTCCCACAGCAGACAAGGAGCAGAGCCAGGATTGGAACCCAGGTCCTTCTGTCTCCCAAGCCTGTACTCTATCCTCTAGGCCATGCTGCTTCCCTGTGTTGTGAAATAAGTGAGAATAAAAGGGACTGGAGCAAGCAGCATTCCTTATGATCCTTTGACTCTTAGATGATTCCTGGAAGGAGCCGTGGGATCTCTCCCAAAAAGCTGACAGGAGAGGTAAGACAGGTGTCCAACTATTTACTGCTACTTGTACCCAAACCACTAAAACAAGATATTGATTAGGAGACCATATTATACATATTATTCCTATATATGTATTCACATTGTACTTCCAAAATATGTGTAATATGTGTACCTGCTGGTACGATATGTTTCCAGTCCTATGTATTGACTTGGGCTGGAAAAATGAGAAATGACTGAAAACAGGCACCTCAGTATTTTAACAAGCTCATACATTTACAGCATTGGAGCACTGGGGATTTATTCAGTGAGAAAGTTTCTCCTAAAAAGAAAAAAAAAGCATCTTTTTCTTCCTAAATTTGATGTGCTCTTCAAAAGTCCCGCTATCCTAAAATCAAAATGGATTCTGCTCTAACATGTGACTTTCTTATTCGTAGACTTGTCTTTGAGCCAGTAAGGACTCAATGTGTGAAAGGGATTTTTGCTGGGATGAATAAAACTTATATTTTTACTATTCAGCTACCAACTGGAAGCATAATTTGAAGTCATTTATTTGCCCAGATGGTTAATGTTGTTTAACAGTTCAATTAGCTAATAAATAATTATAAAGTACTTTGTAAATATAAAGTGCCACATAAATGTTTAGTAATGACATAAAATCTGGATGCTTGTTTCAAATGGACTTTTTATATTCAAATATCTTATTGGCAGTTTAGGAGAAATGCCAATAACATGGGAGAAAGCCAACACAGAGGGATAGATTTGAAAAATACAGCATAAAATATACAGGAAAACAAAGACAGATTTTTGCCGTTCTCTGCTTAATAGAGAATGGAGACACATTACAAGCTTCCCGCATGTGTGAGACGGGGTACAGATATCAGACAGGGTACCAGGCAACCTCGTTTTTCAGCGCATTAGGCTTGAAGAAGTGCAGTTCCAACATCAGCGGAGAGTGGAAACTCTGGGATCTCATGAATTAAAAATGGCACGATTACAGAGAATGGCAAGCCGATGGGCAAAACAACCAATAACCCCCCCAGCGTACCCACAAAGCCCCCGGAAACACAGCAGCATCCGTTCCAGAAACGGATACCAGCAGATCCACCGAAAATAAAATGGTTGTATTGCAAAAATGTGGATCAGTTGATTGGATTTTGGGCGCACAGACTGCTACCGTACTGAACTAAACACCCAAGTAGACACGTGATTACCAGGTCAGACACAGTCTGTCTCCTGATGGGCCTTCCAATCTAAATAGGAGGTAATACGAATATTGGATCCCCATTTTACAGATGAGGAAACAGGCACAAAGTAAAGTGACTTGCCTAAGGTCACGCAGCAAGCCTGTGGCAGAACTAGCTTTCAGCCAGATCTGACGGAAAGGTCTGAAAGCCCATCATTCTTACCCAAAGGCTAATTGTTACCCAGCTTCTAACATTTAGCCCTGTTATATTTGATTCCTATCCCCAACACTTACGGTGGACGTGAAGTCATATTATTGTATTAAGAGCTTACTAAATGCTATACTACGAGTGGGAGAGAATAGATGGGTGGGAATTCAGCCCTGTTATATTTGATTCCTATCCCCAACACTTACGATGGACGTGAAGTTGTATTATTGTATTAAGAGCTTACTAAACGCTATACTAAGGGTGGGAGAGAATAGATTGGTGGGAATTACTACTACTAATAATAATGGTATTTGTTAAGTGCTTACTATGTGCCAAGCACTCTTCTAAGCACAGGTAATCAGGTTGTCCCACGTGGGGCTCACAGTCTTAGTCCTCATTTTGCTTCTCTGAGGCACAGAGAAGCAAAGTGACTTGTTCAAAGTCACACCGCTGACAAGTGGCGGAGCCAGAATTAGAACCCATGACCTCTGGCTTCCAAGCCCGTGCTCTTTCCACTGAGCCACGCTGCTTCTCTAGACCAGGTTCCTGTCCCCTGGTGGGTGGGGAGAGATTTGGGGAGGGGAATCACAATCTAACAGGCCCATGGCAAATTTAGGCAGGCTGAGAGCCAGCTGGAAGGGCCAGAGCCTTTCCCCTTAAGGTAGTTTTTGCTTTAGGAGGGGAAAGAGCCACTGGTGATTCAGTCGAGGAGAATCTTAGGGAGGGAATTGTGATGATCCAAACTGGGTCTCAGAACCTTCTCCCTGGCAAGGAATAAAGCACAATTTTTTGGCAGCAGAAGCGCAGGGATTCAGTCGAGAAGAATCTTAGGGAGGGAATTGTGATGATCCAAACCGGGTCTCGGAACCTTCTCCCTGGCAAGGAATAAAGCACAATTTTTGGGCAGCAGAAGCACAGGGATTCAGTCGAGGAGAATCTTAGGGAGGGAATTGTGATGATCCAAACCGGGTCTCGGAACCTTCTCCCTGGCAAGGAATAAAGCACAATTTGTTTGGCAGCAGAAGCGCAGGGACTGACAACGGGATTATATACCCTCACTAGTCACACCCCCAATCTAGGATTTGCGTAGGGACAACAAAGAGAAGAAGCCCACCAGGTTTATGTGCATTAGGATTTCTCTCCCCCTCTAGACTGTAAGCTCACTGTGAGCAGGGAACGTGGCTCCGCCACTTGTCAGCCATGTGACTTTGGGCGAGTCACTTAACTTCTCTGTGATTCAGTTCCCTCATCTGTAAAATGGGGATTAAGACTGTGAGCCCCCTGTGGGACAACCTGATCACCTTGTAACCTCCCCAGCGCTTAGAACAGTGCTTTGCACATAGTAAGCGCTTAATACATGCCATCATTCTTCTAGATGTGAGCCCATTGTTGGGTAGGGACCGTCTTTATATGTTGCCAACTTGTACTTCCCAAGCACTTAGTACAGTGCTCTGCACACAGTAAGCACTTAATAAATACGAGTGAATGAATGAATGTTATATTGGATTCTTCCAAGTGCTTAGTATAGTGCCCTGCTCATAGAAAGAGCTCAATAAATACCATTAGTGACGATGATTATAGGATTGGGGCCGGTGAAAGAAACCTGTCCTGATGGATCACCCTTGAACACTTTGGAACTATTCCAGCCCCGCCACAAGAGTTCCTGAATTGGGAATTGGTCCAACTCAGGACAGGAATATCCTGGGGTATCTATACCTTAGAACACACCTCTCAGGGCTGCTCAGTGTATCTGGCAGACCAGGTACCTTAATCAATCAATCAATCAATCAATCGTATTTATTGAGCACTTACTGTGTGCAGAGCACTGTACTAAGCACTTGGGAAGTACAAGCTGGCAACATATAGAGACAGTCCCTATCCAACAGTGGGCTCACAGTCTAGAAGGGGGAGACAGAGAACAAAACCAAACATATTAGGGTTTAGGGGTTGTCCAGAGAAGTGTTCTGTACTCCATAACAATGCAACCAATTAGAAGCTTTAATTTGGGGCCCGGCTTCAGGATTTGAAGCTAAGCCTGCTTTCATCTGGGCTCCGGAAGCACACAATCTCAGGATGATCGCGGATTCCTCTCTTGACAGTTATCTCACATTCAGTAAGCCTTTAAATCCTGCCGGTTCTTTCTTTATCTTCCATTTATCTACCTCTTCTTCTCCACCCTTATCACCCCAGTGCAAGCCATCATCAGATTACTATACAGTCTCTTTAATGTCCTCTGTGCCTCTATCCGCTCTCCTTTTCAGTCAGTCCTTTCTTCAGCTGCAGGAATCACCTTACAAACTGCATTTGGAAAATATCACTCCCTATCTTCAAAAAAATCGAATGGCTCCCCAATTCTCTTTGAATTAAACAAAAATTCCTAATGATAGGTTTCCAGCCTCTCCATTATCTCTCTCTCTTACTCTTCCACTCTTTTCTGTTTAGCTTCTCCCAAGCTAACTTACCTTACTTTTCATTCTCCCACCGGCAAGCAACTAGTCGCACCTTTCCCTCCTTCCATCAAATCTGCCAAACAACCATCCCTCTTCCTATTCAAAACCCTCTTGCAAAGTCACCTCCTCCTTCTGGGTCATAATGCTTAAGGATGTGTGGGTATCTGTTTATTTACTTTATATTAATCTATACATTATATATGGAAATTAAAAATATATATGCATCCTCAATTATTTTCTTTTTATTACTGCTATAGAAGATCTTTTTTATATATTTAACAATTTGTGTTTGCTTGACTTCTCTATTACACTGTAAGCTCCTCGAGGTTAGGGACCATGAAATTTTACTTTAATTGATTACTTCCCAAAACACTTAATAAAGTACCTTGTACAAGGAGACATTCCTTAATTACCTTCTGCAACAACGATGACAATAGTAAACGAAGGAGAGGGAGAGAGAGTTATGTTTTTTCTGGCCTAATATGCTACTTGTCAATAGCATTAAGAACGGCAGGCAACCTGTCGAATGTTAGCTGCTCTGAAAATCCATGGGTGCAAAATATAGGGTTGTGTTACTAATTGGGAATAAAATCTCAGATAATCTATTGGGAAGGGTGTCCTTTTAAAGGCAACATGAGTTCCAGGCAGGTTTTCTTCCATATCTTTATCAATTTTCAAGATCGCTTAGTATGATGATTTACTTTAAACAAACCCAAAGCAAATGTGACAGCGTTATGATACGTAAATAACTTCATCTGCTATAATTAATTATAAGCGGCACAATTAAAACTGCCAAATGTCCACGATTGTCACCAACCTTCGATACCTTCATCTCCCAAATTAGTTCAATATGCCTCTTAAATTACTTTAATTGTACAGAAGTATTAATGAAACAGATTGAATGTTATTTTCCATAAATTTGAGATGTTGATGAAAACATTCATTGGAAAATATTTTGCTTGTTTACTCAGAGTAATAATGAAAGTAAAAAAATGTATTTTTTGGCACAGTATGGGCAAGCCTACTTTATAATACTAGTTTCTACTTGTGAGTCAGGTCATTCAGATTTTACCTAGAGATCCTCGTCCTCATCTGTCCCGCCGTCGACCCCCGGCCCGTGTCCTTCCCCTGGCCTGGAATTCCCTCCCTCCGCACATCCGCCAAGCTAGCTCTCTTCCTCCCTTCAAAGCCCTACTGAGAGCTCACCTCCTCCAAGAAGCCTTCCCAGACTGAGCCCCCTTTTTCCTCTCTTCCTCCCCATCCCCTCCCACCCTACCTCCTTCCCCTCCCCACAGCACTTATATATTTGTATAGATTTATTACTCTATTTATTTTACTTACACATATTTACTACTCTATTAATGATGTGCATATAGCTATAATTCTATTTATTCTGACGGTTTTGACACCTGTCTACGTGTTTGGTTTTGTTGTCTGTCTCCCCCTTCTAGACTGTGAGCCCGTTGCTGGGTAGGGACCGTCTCTAGATGCTGCCGACTTGTACTTCCCAAGCGCTTAGTACAGTGCTCTGCACACAGTAAGCTCTCAATAAATACGATTGAATGAATGAATGAACTGTAGGTGTTTATCCAGAAAATGGAATTATGTGGGTTATTTTTTAACGCTGCTAAAATTATAAAAGTAAATCAAGCGTATCTTGCCAATGTTTCCATGCTGATTTTATTTTGGTTTAATGTGGCATGAACAGAAATAGTTATATTTTAAATTCTTTACTTCTATAAAGTATTACAAAATTTCCTGAGGGTCTGACCATGAGTGGGTGCCATTATCTCACTTGGTTCCATACTGCTTCATTTTGTGATGCTGAGTATCATTGTCATCAATATACACATGCAGTCTACGTGGAAAAAAATCAGTAAGATAAATCACTTAATTTTCCATTTGGCCATTTAGGCCGAAGTCTTCGAAAGGGGGCTTCGCCATTCTAGGCCTCTATTTCTTCACCTGTAATAGAGTGAAGCCCTTCCTCATATGGGATGTCATTATTAAATTACTAAAGGACTTACTAAAACACTCTAAAATGTTACTGTTCAGGGAGTAAGTGCTTGACAAATGATGACAAGACTGAACTTATTGTATGATTTCAATCACTGACATAGTTTCCGTTCTGCTGGCCCTTCCCTCTCACAGGTTCCACTTTACTGAAAACCGTAAATATAATCACCAGTGACAGAAAAATACTTTTTAAAATGTTTGTTTACTGGTCAACTCATTAGTAATAATAGAAGGTGAGGCTATCCAAGATAAGCTTAATCCACGTGCGGTCCCAAAACCTCATTTTGATAATAATCTCAACCGCCTTTCAGACCAGAGTTTTCACAAGAGCTGTTAAGGTAGCTCAGTCAACAGCGATGATCCAAATGTCTGTTATCGAACCACCAGTTATTTAAAGCAAGGCAAGCTTAGCTCAGAAAAATCAGATAACCAACTTGCACGTGGGCCGTGTCGAGATAATCAATTCCGTTTTGTTCTAACTGAACTCTTGAATGCTTTCTGTTCCAATGAGTTTGAATAGCCAGGCTTCTATTATAGTTGTTTGAGTTTTGTCTACTTTTGTTTCCCTCCATCTGCCTTCCAGGGAAGGTGCCAACTGGCCCAAAGATTGGAATAAACTGGAAGAGCAACCTAGATAACAGTTTTAAGTAATCAGAGGTTGACTATGGTCTTTGAAAGTTGCAGGAATCCTGAAATGTGTGTTTTCTTTCAGGTGGGAAATGAAAGAAGGTGAAACCCTAGGAAAGGAGGAGAAGGCAATGCTGGAACATTTACGGAAAGTTTGTTCCACACCACGTCCTTTGGCCCCAGATGATAAACCCGGGGAATGACTTATAAAAAAAACTTGAAAGTTGTATTTTCAGAAGCAATAACACAACCGAATTACACCATGACACATGAATGCGCCCGTTGAATAATTACTAAAGTACAAACAACATGGTGAGGTTATGAATTTGTTATTCTTTTTTACATTGTTCCTGAAAATGAAAAATAAACGTATTTTCTGTTTGGGTTCTCTTAAATAATGTAAGTATAAAGTTTTTTTTTCCCTCTTTATAAGTCTTTTGATTTTTCCTTGCTGTGTGTTTTTGTTTGTGTTTTATGGTAATTTTTAAGTGCTTACTATTTGCCAGGCACTGTACAAAACGCGGGAGTTTAGCTTGTATCTAATCAGGTTGGACACAATCCACGTCCCTCATGAGGCTCACAGCCTTAATTCCTATTTTATATATGAGGTAATTGAGGCACAGAGGAGTTAAGCGACTTGCCCACGGTCACACAGACAAGTGGTAGAGCCAGGATCCTGAGAGGAGAGAGCATCTAATGCGATGGAAGAAAAATTGAACGGATGTAATGACAGATTGGATATGAGGAGTGAAGGGAAGTGAGAGTTGAAGATTCCAGGGTTGTGAAGCCCAGAGGTTGCCTTTGTGGATCTATTAAGAAGAGTCTTATGAAAAAAAGACAACTTTCGTGGATTACTGTACTGCTTCTTTGTCAGCACTCCTGCGAAATCCAGCTAACGTACAACCCCAAAAATATTTTTTCCTAGAATTATTCTGCTCACGTCACTTCCCATCTCAAAGTGACGCATCATCTCCCAATCATTTCATCAAATTAAAACTCTTGATCAGGGGGTTTTCAGCCTCTTCACTAACTAGTGCCCATATTATCCATCTCCATTTACCTCCCCCTAGACCTTACCAATGCTTATCACTCCACGCCAAGATATTTTGCATAAAATGGTCTTTCCCACTTGTCTGAGTCACTGTAAATATTTCTCCTATTACATCAACAGCTCTGTGAGGGACTGTGAAGTGCCTTTAACATCCTGCACACAGTGAATATCAAAACTTTTTTGGCTGAGTTAATGAAATAAGCAGTAAGAAAGCACAATCAGTTTGTTCGTCAAACACATAGAAACCCCAGGATGTGATTCACTTGAAATTAAACTGAACACCATATATTCTGGACTCTTAAATATATGATATATGATTTTATTTCAAAACCTATAATTTTCTTAGAGGGTTTTTTTTGCCTAATTTCCTAAGCACTGAATTTTGCATTTTTAAATTAGGCCAATCAACTGCATTAGAAAAAAGGCAGCTACAGCGAAGCTATTACCTGAAAAATAAATCAATGTGTGGAAGAGAACTTATCGGCCTGCATAATCATATCGATAGTACTATAAAACAAAACAGATTTCCTAAAATGGGAACTTTGCTGTGTGAACACATACAATATGAACAGGCTTCAACTTTGCCAACAGTACACTGGTATGGGAAGAAACCCTTCAATGTACTGGATTTTTCCACCCAAATATCGAAGGAAGAACCAAATTTATTATAAATCCTTGGACAACAATCACTATGGAACAAGAAATAAAACCTTCAAATTAATCTAGCAGCACCGGTGTGCTAAATTTAAAGAACAATTACCGTTTCTATATTAAAAATAATACATGGAAGGTCATAAAGTCAAAATAAATGGATAAAAGCACAGACTAAAAAATTCTATGGTGTTTCACTATTTAGGCAATTTTTCTTTAACTCTTAAAGGTTATCTCTAAAGGCCCTCTGGCCTTTAGTACAGTGCTAAGTGCTTAGTACAGTGCTCTGCACACAGTATGCGCTCAATAAATACGATTGATGAGGATGATGACCCTGGAAATAGATTCTTCTTGTGCTAGTGGTAGGGAATGAATAATTTAATTTATCCAAATTGGGTTCCGCCGAAGACCGCAACTGTGCAAAATGCTATGGAGAAGTATTTAATACTACATATCTATTGATCGATTCTCTTCTGTGCTATGCTGATTTTACATTCTAAAATGCTCTGGATCCCGTAGCAGTTCCATGTTATCATTCTCCTCAACATCTCTGTGAAGAAAAGGAGAGCAGGTATGTTATTACCATTTTACAGATGAAGGAACTAAAGCGTGGAGGTTAAGTGACTTGCTCAAAGGAAAGTTGTAACGGGGACGGGAAGGAAGACGCAACCTGCAATTTGTAAGTGAGCGGATTTTGGCTCCAGATTATATTTGCTAAGTGAAGTTACATTTAGAATAAGTGCTACCAGGTTGATTATTGAGACGGTTAAATGATACACCACCGCTCTGTCATTGAGTGTTTACTTGTACTTAATGCCTTTCTTAAAATAGTCCTGTCTTATCTCGTGCTGTCAAGTCATCCCCGACCCGTAGCGACTCCACGGACGCATCTCTCCCAGAATGTCCCACCTCCACCTGCCGTCGTTCTGGTTGGGAGCGGATCCATAGAGTTTTCCTGGTAAAAATATGGAAGTGGTTTACCATTGCCTCCTTCCACGCCGTAAACTTGAGTCTTCGCCCTCCACTCTCTCCCGTGACCCTGTTGCCCAGCACAGGTGAGTTTGGATTTGTAGCAGACTGCCTTCCACTCGCTAGCCACTGCCCAAGCTAGGAAGGGAATGGATAATAATAATAATGTTGGCATTTGTTAAGCGCTTACTATGTGCAAAGCACTGTTCTAAGCGCTTGGGGGGGATACAAAGTGATCAGGTTGTCCCACGTGGGGCTCACAGTCTTAATCCCCATTTTACAGATGAGGTAACTGAGGCTCAGAGAAGTTAAGTGACTTGCCCAAGGTCACACAGCAGACATGTGGTGGAGCCGGGATATGCTACTAAGCGCTTAGTACAGTGCTCTGCACATAGTAAGCGCTCAATAAATACAATTGATGATGGATATGCCTCCGCTTCATCTACCTCCCGTAGTCAAGACTGGTAGAGCACTGGAAACTCTCCGGGTGTGACCCTGAGAGAGGCAAATAAAATAGTAATACTTCAAAATAGTTGCTTCCTTTCACATTAATTTGTAATTGTTCAAAAGTAATGATAATACGGAAATACTGAGTTCTGCAATTTAACCCTGTAAAAGTTTTCTGCCCCCAATGGATGAAAAATTCAAACTATTCTAGCAATTGTCTCAAAGATAATTCTATTTTTTCATTGCGAGAGCACACATTTACAAATCCCAACTTCTGCGTAGTTCTTCTTCATGCTGGTTTGCATCATTTGACCGGTGTGATTATGTAGAGGTAATTTCACCATTGAAGATATCAACTGATATATGTAGACCTGAATAATGTAATTGTGCGAACAAGGGAAAGGGCTAAACATAAAAGCCTTTTTAGAGTTCTAGATCTTGTCACTTCTGGAAACAGACTGTTGAAATCCCAGGAAAGGTATCCGCTCCATCTGTTCAAATCCCGTCAGTTCTACCTTTAGTACATCTCTATAACCTCCCTCTTCCTTCCCTTCCAACCCTCTGCCTCACTGATCCAAGCTCTAATCCTATACTGCCCTGACTACTGGGAAGCAGCGTGGCTCAGTGGAAAGAGCCCGGGCTTTGGAGTCAGAGGTTATGGGTTCAAATCCCGGCTCCACCAATTGTCAGCTTTTGTGACTTTGGGCAAGTCACTTCACTTCTCTGGGCCTCAGTTCCCTCATCTGTAAAATGGGGATGAAGACTGTGAGCCCCCCGTGGGACAACCTGATCACCTTGTAACCTCCCCAGCGCTTAGAACAGTGCTTTGCACATAGTAAGCGCTTAATAAATGCCATTATTATTATTACTGCATCATCTTCCTTGCTGGCCTCCTATTTCTCTCCTCTTCAGTCCATACCTCACTCTGCTACCCGATCATTTTTCTAAAAAATTGCTCATTCCTCATCTCCCCTGTCCTCACAAACTTCCAGTGGTCACTCATCCATCTTCACATCAAAGAGAAACTCTTCGCCATCGGCTATAGGGCCTCAACCATCTATGGCCCTCCTCCCTTACATTACAATCCGACCCAGCACATTTCACTCCTCTAATTCCAAACTACTCGCCGTACCTCAATCTCGTCTTTCTCACCGCTGACTCTTTACCTCAATCTCGTCTTTCTCACCGCTGACTCCTTTTTTTATGGCATTTATTAAGCGCTTACTATGTGCACAGCACTGTTCTAAGCGCTGGGGAGGTTACAAGGTGATCAGGTTGCCCCACGGGGGGGGGGCTCACAATCTTAATCCCCATTTTACAGATGAGGTAACTGAGGCCCAGAGAAGTTAAGTGACTTGCCCAAAGTCACACAGCTGACAAGTGGTGGAGCCGGGATTTGAACCCATGACCTCTGACTCCAAAGCCTGTGCTCTTTCCACTGAGCAACGCTGCTGCCCGCCTTCTCCTGTCCTGGAACTCCCTACCCGTTCATATCTTCTATCCCTTCTAGACTGTGAGCCCATTGTTGGGTAGGGACCATCTCTATATGTTGCCAACTTGTACTTCCCAAGCGCTTAGTACGATGCTCTGCACACAGTAAGCGCTCAATAAATATGAATGAATGAATGAATGAATGTTCTTCATACATTCATATCTTCTAGACTGTGAGCCCGTTGTTGGGTAGGGACCGTCTCTATATGTTGCCGACTTGTACTTCCCAAGCGCTTAGTACGGTGCTCTGCACACAGTAAGTGCTCAATAAATACGATTGAATGAATGAATGAATGTTCTTCATACATTCATATCTTCTAGACTGTGAGCCCGTTTTGGGTAGGGACCGTCTCTATATGTTTCCGACTTGTACTTCCCAAGCGCTTAGTACGGTGCTCTGCACACAGTAAGCGCTCAATAAATACGATTGAATGAATGAATGAATATCTGACGACTCACGACCCCCCCAACTTCATAATCCTACGCAAATCACATCTCCTCCAAGAGGCCTTCCCTGACCAAGCCATCAGTTTCCCTATTTGCCTTCCCTTCTGCATCACCTAAACACTTGGGTTTGAAAACCTTAAGCACTGATTTTCCCCCCATCCCACAGCACTGATGAGTATATATATATCTGTAATCTTTTTCATGTCTGCCCCCCCCCAGTCCATAAATTCCTTTAACTAGGGATTGTGTTAACCTACTCTATTTTATTGTACTCTCCCAAGTGCGTAGTAAATGCCGCGTACATAGTAAGCACTCAATAATCCAGTGGTATTTATTGAGCACTTACTGTGGGCAGAGCACCTTACTAAGCACATGGGAGAGCACAATAATAATAATAATAATGATGGCATTTATTAAGCACTTACTATGTGCAAAGCACTGTTCTAAGTGCTGGGAGGTTACAAGGTGATCAGGTTGTCCCACGGGGGGCTCACAGTCTTACAGATGAGGGAACTGAGGCCCAGAGAAGTGAAGTGACTTGCCCAAAAGTCACACAACTGACAATTGGCGGAGCCAGGATTTGAACCCATGACCTCTGACTCCAAACCCGTGCTCTTTCCACTGAGCCACGCTGCTTCTCAATACAATACAATACGAGTTGGTAGACACGTTCCCTGCCCACAGCAAACTCACAGTCCAGAGGGGTCCCGATTGATGACAGATATTTTTGGAATCAAGGAGTACAAAAAATAAATACTTGATTTTAATCACTTGTGTGGAAGTCATTATAAAGGTCTATTAGTGCCTTCTCAGGACTTCTTGAGGGAGAAGAGTTCCTGACAGTTTCAATTAATATTTCTTACTGCAGGGAAACTCCAAGTGGAAGCTCTGGCGACTAGCATTCCTTGCATGATCCCCGTAAGCTCTTGGGATTTAACAGGGAACTCACTTCATGAATACTATATGCCCCCGCCACTATTGTTCCACTCAACGAATAAGGAAACCTGTTCTCTTGTCTCCAAGGATTTCTCTCACCAGCTCCAAAACTAAAACTGTTTTAATGATTAACCTCAAGAAGGAAAACTCTTAACTTGGGGACTGGAAAGCATTGGGGAAAAATCTGACATTTCGACGGACTTACACCAACCTAAGAAGCATTACTTTCCCAAACCAATTCGCACACACCGTCTCTTCATCCAGTTGAAGATATT
Organism: Tachyglossus aculeatus; assembly: GCF_015852505.1. Taxonomy (NCBI): domain Eukaryota; kingdom Metazoa; phylum Chordata; class Mammalia; order Monotremata; family Tachyglossidae; genus Tachyglossus; species Tachyglossus aculeatus. The sequence continues at coordinate 26,786,158 of NC_052088.1, read as the reverse complement.
TTGCAGGCTTTATAGACCGCCAAGTTCTGATTCTAGAACTTTTCAGGCCGACAACTAGATGGACTTTATTTTTCCACCTTCCCGGGAGGCAAAGCAGAGCCTGCAATCTTATTTCTTTCATTTAGTTCCTTTTGGCAGAACTAAAAAGGCCGGAAGGAGCAGCGTGGCCCAGTGGAAGAAGCACGGGCTCGGGAGTCGTTCCACCTGATTTCTAAACACCGGCTCCGCCGGTTGCATGCTGCACACAGCATGTGACCTTAGGCTAGTCATTTAACTTCTCTGGGCCTCAGTTACCCCATCTGTAAAATGGGGATTAAATCCTCCTCCCTCCAGTTTAGCCTGTGAGCCCAAGTGGGGCAGGGACAGAGGGACTGAGACCAACCTGATAAAGTCATATCTGCCCCAGTGTGTAGAACAGTGCCTGACTCACCATAAGTGCTTGACAAATATCATCAAATAAAAATCATTCATTCATTCAGTCGTATTTATTGAGCGCTTACCGTATGCAGAGCACTGTACTAAGCGCTTGGGAAGTACAAGTTGGCAACATAAAGAGATGGTCCCTACCCAACAGCGGGCTCACAGTCTAGAAAATCCGCTTTTCTTTTATCGAGTGGCCATAAAAGAGTACCAGTAGAATTTCTTGACAGGCAGAGATTTAAATTATGAACATGAAAGTTGTCTTTGTTCATGAGACTCTTCTTAATAAGTTCACTCATTTTTGTTGAGCACTGTGATCTTATTTTCAAGAAGAGAGTTGAAACATTAGAGAAATCTATTCTTTTTTAAGAAATTACAGATGATTAAACAATTTTTTTCCATTGTAGTCAAGACTAGAAATCACATTAAAAAAGGATATTTACGGTCTAACTAATCTATAGGTAATGAGCTGAAGAACGTAACTGTCAGCAAATCCTCCCATGTCACTTTCGTGATTTAAAAGAGACATTTGGGATGTTAGGTTTGCATTTTCCATACGGCAGGGAAATAACTTTTTGCCTGAAATACAAACTATTTTAATGGTTATTTCTTGGTCTTAGATTTGCCCAGAATATGCTCTGACAAAGACACAGAGATCCTTAGGTCAAGTCTTTCTAGATCAACCCACAGTAGAATTTACAAATCTTATAAAAGATTGCTATTTCAACTATCGCACCACTGCGTAAGATTTGTAAATCTACTCTACATCTGTCCCTGAAATAATAAAGCGCATTAAAACAACTTCAACAGCACAACAAAAACGTAGCAACGCTACTGAAAACAGTTCCTTAATTCAATTCTGCTGAAAAACCTAATGCCCTGACTCCAAAGTCTAAAACTTCAGACGGATTTCAGAATCGACGCATTTTACAATCGTGAATTCAGGGGAAGGTGTGAATGATACAAAATAAAAATTGAAGGTTCGGTCTAATTCAACAGGAAATAGATGAGCACCTTCCAGGGCAGGCAAACTTTTCTCCATCCCATTACCTTTATCCCCTCTCGTGATCAAGTAGGTGGAGTTATTTCAGGGCCTGTCCCGGCAACTTCGTCGTTTTCTTCATTTCAGATGTGTAAAGAACATGATTTAAGTGTTGAGAAGGGTCTTTATGTGCAGATTATGTTACCTCTTGAGAATGGAAGAAGAAGGAAGGTGCTTTCTTCATTTCCAAGCTGAAACAGCAGGGTGATTTTTGACTGGTTTATGGAGCAGAAGACAGATTTCTTCTATAGGAAGCCAGATGTGGCAATGGGAATGAAATGATCTTGGCCCAAATCCCACCTGCTTCACTGGGGCTCTATTCCTTTCTAGACCCTTGCTGTATTAGCTTTTCGGAACTGACTGCGGAGCTTTTGTTGTGTGAAGACGGAAAAGAATTAGGTCGCTGATATTGCTTCGCCTAGTAACAGATTTTTTAGTTCTAGTTCTGGGCATGCATATTCCAATTAAACCGTACTAATGTTCCTCAACTGCAGAACGGATGCTGGATTAAAACCAGGTAAATTCAGAATCATAGGCCGTTGCACTGAGCATCCCAAATGTACCTCCCAATCGATAAGCCTTTTTTTTCTTCTTTAGGCCAAGCTCAGTAGTAATAATAATAATAATAATGATGATGATGGTATTTGTTAAGTGCTTACTATGTGCCGAGCACTGTTCTAAGCACTGGGGGGATACCCAGGTGGTCCCACAAGGGGCTCACAGTCTTCATCCCCATTTTACAGACGAGGGAACTGAGGCCCAGAGAAGTTAGGTGACTTGCCCAAAGTCACACAGCTGACAACAATAATAATAATAATAATGATAATAATGGCATTTATGAAGCACTTACTATGTGCAAAGCACTGTTCTAAGCACTGGGGAGGTTACAAGGAGAGCAGGTTGTCCCACCGGGGGCTCACAGTCTTCATCCCCATTTTATAGATGAGGGAACTGAGGCACAGAGAAGTGAAGTGACTTGCCCAAAGTCACACAGCCGACAAGTGGCAGAGCCAGGATTCGAACCCATGACCCCCCGCCTCCCAAGCCCTGTCTCTTTCTACTAAGCCACGCTGCTTCTAGCTGTGAACTTCCCAAGCGCTTGTACTTCCCAAGTGCTTAGTACAGTGCTCTGCACACAGTAAGCGCTCAATAAATACGATTGAACGAATGAATGAATGAATGAATGAATGAGAAGCAGCATGGCCTAGTGGAAAGAGTGGAGGCCCAGGAGTCAGAGGACCTGGATTTTAATCCTGGTTCCATCGCGTACCTGCCGCGGGACCTTGGGCAAGTCACTTCACTTCTCTGCGCCTCAGTTCCCGCATCTGCAAACTGGCGATTCAATCCCCGCTGTCACTCCTACTAAAACTGTGAGCCCTATGCGTGATCTGATCATCTTGTAAAATAATGATGGTATTTGTTAAGCGCTTACTACGTGCCGAGCACTGGATCTATCCCAGTATTCAGTACGGGGCGTGGCACGTAGTAAAGCACGTAACAAATACCACATTTATTATTACTAGTTTTCCAGGGAAGAAAGAGCTCACAAACAATGATCTTGATGAATAATCTTAAGGCAGAGCAGGCCTAATTGTCCCATGACCTCTGGCTCCCGAGCCCGTGCTCTTTGTTAAGCGCTTACTATGTGCAAAGCACTGTTCTAAGCGCTGGGGGAGATTCAAGGTGATCAGGTTGTCCCACGTGGGGCTCACAGTCTTCAGCCCCATTTTACAGATGAGGTAACTGAGGCCCAGAGAAGTTAGGTGAGTTGCCCAAAGTCACACAGCTGACAACTGGCGGAGGAGGGATTTGAACCCAGGACCTCCGACTCCAAAGCCCGGGCTCTTTCCCACTGAGCCACACTGCTCACTAATCAATCAATCAATCAATCAATCAATTGTATTTATTGAGCGCTTACTGTGTGCAGAGCACTGTACTAAGCGCTTGGGAAGTACAAGTTGGCAACATATAGAGACAGTCCCTACCCGACAGTGGGCTCACAGTCTGAAAGGGGGAGACAGAGAACAAAACCAAACATACTAACAAAATAAAATAAATAGAATAGATATGTACAAGTAAAATAAATAAAGAAATCATCATCATCATCAATCGTATTTATTGAGCGCTTACCATGTGCAGAGCACTGTACTAAGCGCTTGGGAAGTACAAATTGGCAACATATAGAGACAGTCCCTACCCAACAGTGGGCTCACAGTCTAAAAGAAAATAAATAGAGAAATATAGAGTAATAAATATGTACAAACACATATACATATATACAGGTGCTGTGGGGAAGGGAAGGAGGTAAGATGGGGGGATGGAGAGGGGCTCAGTGTGGGAAGGCCTCCTGGAGGAGGTGATTTCTCAGGAGAGCCTTGAAGGGAGGAAGAGAGCTAGCTTGGCGGATGGGCAGAGGGAGGGCATTCACGACATCATGAAAGTTTCTTAAATTCACAATTGAAAAGGTCAAAGTAATGACTCCCTGCTATAAATACTCGAGTGAAAATTCCTGGTTTTTGTCAGCTGTCTGTGGTCTGCTCAGTCCGGAGATAGGGGTGTTTGTGGTGATGCAGGGAGAGAAAGGGAGGAAGTGTTGATTTGCCAAGGCCTCAGGGGGCACGACAAGGGGGAAAACCCAACTTTCCTGTCATTATCATCAATCGTATTTATTGAGCGCTTACTATGTGCAGAGCACTGTACTAAGCGCTTAGCACTGTCATTAGTTTCAGGCTTTGAGCTGCAGGCCGTAAGGGGCCATCCATCCCTACGCCCCAATCCCTTCTAGACTATAATCAGCGTGGCTCTTAAGAGCCCGGGCTTTGGAGGTGGAGGTCGCGGGTTCAAATCCCGGCTCTGCCGCATGTCTGCTGTGTGACCTTCACTTCTCTGAGCCTCAGTTCCCTCATCTGGAAAATGGGGATGAAGAGTGTGGGCCCCATGTGGGACAACCTGATCACCTTGTATCTCCCTCAGCGCTTAGAACAGTGCTTTGCAAATAGTAAGCGCTTAACAAATGCCATCACTATTATTATTATTATTATTATTATTATTATTCTATAATCTCTTTTTGAGCAGGAAATGGGTCTGTTTGTTTATCCACCTCTGCAACAAACAGAAACCCTTTACCATGGGCTTTAAATTAGTCATTCAGCTGGGGGAACCCCTTGCCCTAACTCACCCCACTGTCCTCCCACTCCAGCCCAGCCCACCCATTCTGCTCCTCTAACGCCAATTAAATCACTGTACCTTGGTCTCACCTAGAGAAGCAGCGCAGCTCGGTGGAAAGAGCCCGGGCTTGGGAGTCAGAGGTCACGAGTTCGAATCCCGGCTCCCCCCCCATGTCTGCTGTGTGATCTTGGGCAAGTCACTTCACTTCTCTGAGCCTCAGTTCCCTCATCTGCAAATTGGGGATTAAGACTGTGAGCCCCACGTGGGACAGCCCGATCAATCAATCAATCAATCGTATTTATTGAGCACTTACTGTGTGCAGAGCACTGGACTAAGCGCTTGGGAAGTACAAGTTGGCAACATATAGAGACAGTCCCTACCCAACAGTGGGCTCACAGTCTAGATCACCTTGTATCCCCCCCAGCGCTTAGAACAGTGCTTTGCACATAGTAAGCGCTTAACAAATGCCATCATTATTGTTACCATGTCTGCTGTGTGATCTTGGGCAAGTCACTTCACTTCTCTGAGCCTCAGTTCCCTCATCTGCAGATTGGGGATTAAGACTGTGAGCCCCACGTGGAACAGCCCAATCAATCAATCAATCGTATTTATTGAGCGCTTACTGTGTGCAGAACACTGTACTAAGCGCTTGGGAAGTACAAGTTGGCAACATATAGAGACAGTCGCTACCCAACAGTGGGCTCACAGTCTAGATCACCTTGTATCCCCCCCCCCCAGCGCTTAGAACAGTGCTTTGCACATAGTAAGCGCTTAACAAATGCCATCATTATTGTTACCATGTCTGCTGTGTGATCTTGGGGAAGTCACTTCACTTCTCTGAGCCTCAGTTCCCTCATCTGCAAATTGGGGATTAAGACTGTGAGCCCCACGTGGGACAGCCCGATCAATCAATCAATCAATCGTATTTATTGAGCGCTTACTGTGTGCAGAACACTGTACTAAGTGCTTGGGAAGTACAAGTTGGCAACATATAGAGACAGTCCCTACCCAACAGTGGGCTCACAGTCTAGATCACCTTGTATCCCCCCCCCAGCGCTTAGAACAGTGCTTTGCACATAGTAAGCGCTTAACAAATGCCATCATTATTGTTACCATGTCTGCTGTGTGATCTTGGGCAAGTCACTTCACTTCTCTGAGCCTCAGTTCCCTCATCTGCAAATTGGGGATTAAGACTGTGAGCCCCACGTGGGACAGCCCGATCAATCATCATCATCATCAATCGTATTTATTGAGCACTTACTGTGTGCAGAGCACCGGACTAAGTGCTTGGGAAGTACAAGTTGGCAACATATAGAGACAGTCCCTACCCAACAGTGGGCTCACAGTCTAGATCACCTTGTGTACCCCCCCAGCGCTTAGAACAGTGCTTTGCACATAGTAAGCGCTTAACAAATGCCATCATTATTGTTATTATAATCTATCTCACCGCCAGCCTCTCGCCAACAGTCTGCCACCGGCCTGGAATGTCCTCCCTTTTTATATCCGACAGACAATTACTTTCCCCTGCTACAAAGTCATATTGAAAGTCATTAGGAGGCCTTCCCATACTGAGCCCCCTCCTTCCTCTCCCTCTCCATCCCCCCCCACCTTACCTCCTTCCCTTCCCCACAGCACCCGTATATATGTATATATGTTTGTACGGATTTATTACTCTATTAATTTATTTATTTTACTTGTACATATCTATTCTATTTATTTTATTTTGTTAATATGTTCTGTTTCGTTCTCTGTCTCCCCCTTCTAGACTGTGAACCCGCTGTTGGGTAGGGACCGTCTCTATATGTTGCCAACTTGGGCTTCCCAAGCCAGTGCTCTGCACACAGTAAGCGCTCAATAAATACGATTGATTGATTGATGGGTATTGAAGGCCCACCTCCTCCAAGAGGCCTTCCCAAAGCCCTCATTTCCTCTTCTCCCACTCCCTTCTGCATCCCCCTGGCACTTGTATTTGCTCATTCATTCAGTCATTCATTCAATCACTCAATCGTATTTATCGAGCACTTACTATCATCATCAATCGTATTTATTGAGCGCTTACTATGTGAAGAGCACTGTACTAAGTGCTTGGGAAGTACAAATTGGCAACATATAGAGACAGTCCCTACCCAACAGTGGGCTCACAGCCTAGAAGGGGGAGGCAGAGAACAAAACCAAACATACTAACAAAATAAAATAAATAGAATAGATATGTACAAGTAAAATAAATAAATAAATAAATAAATAAATAAATAGAGTAATAAATATGTACGTACTGAGCACTCTACTAAGCACATGGGAAAGCATAAAGAGAGACAGTCCCTGCCCACAATGAGCTCACAGTCTAGAGGAGGTGGGACTCCCCCTCCCCAACACCCCCGCCTTACCTCCTTCCCCTCCCCACAGCACTTGTATATATGTATATATGTTTGTACCGATTTATTACTCTATTTATTTCTTTTATTCTGGACATATTTATTCCATTTATTTTATTTTGTTAATATGTTTGGTTTTGTTGTCTGTCTCCCCCTTCTAGACTGTGAGCCCGCTGTTGGGTAGGGACCGTCTCTATATGTTGCCGACTTGTACTTCCCAAGCGCTTAGTACAGTGCTCTGCACACAGTAAGCGCTCAATAAATACGAATGAATGAATGAATGAATGGATTGGGGGGAGGGCTTTAAAGCCAATAGGGAGGAGTTTTTGTTTGATATGGAGGTGGATAGGCAATCTCTGGAGATTTTTGAGGACGGGGGTGATATGCCTTGAACTCTATATGTTGCTGACTTGTACTTCCCAAGCACTTGGTACAGTGCTCTGCACACAGTAAACGCTCAATAAATGCAACTGAATGAATGAATTTCTGTAGAAAGATAATAAGAATAATGATAGCATTTATTAAGCGCTTACTATGGGCAAAGCACCGTTCTAAGCGCTGGGGAGTTTACAAGGTGATCAGGTTGTCCCACGTGGGGCTCACCGTCTTAATCCCCGTTTTACGGATGAGGTAACTGAGGCCCAGGGAAGTGAAGTGACTTGCCCAAAGTCCCACAGCTGACAAGTGGCGGAACCAGGATTTGATGACCTCTGACCCCATTTTACAGATGAGGGAACTGAGGCTCAGAGAAGTTAAGTGACTTGTCCAAGGTCACACAGCAGACGGGTGGCGGAGCGGGGATTAGAACCCATGACCTCTGACTCCCAAGCGCGGGCTCTTTCCAATGAGCCACGCTGCTTCTCTAAGGTAGAGTGGGATATTCGCAGGCTCACAGGCTCCGATTTCCCACGGCAATTACTCCCCCATTGTCGTCGGCAGAGCGGGGGCCACATTCTTCCTTCATCAACCAGCACCGGAGTAATAATAATAATAATAATAATAATAATGATAACATTTATTAGGCGCTTACTATGTGCAAAGCGCTGTTGTAAGCGCTGGGGAGGTCACAAGGTGATCAGGTTGTCCCACGGGGGGCTCACAGTCTTAATCCCCATTTTCCAGATGAGGTCACTGAGGCCCAGAGAAGTGACTTGCCCAAAGTCACACAGCCGGCAATTGGCGGAGCCGGGATTTGAACCCATGACCTCTGACTCCAAAGCCCGGGCTCTTTCCACTGAGCCACACTGCTTCTCTGTAGAAGTAGAGTAGAAATGGTTACTCAAGAAATGGGGGTAAGAGATATAAAAGTCATGGCCAGAGCCCGGCTGAACGGGCTCTTTGGTGAATTAACTTCACTGAATCTTTTGGGCGTGCCTTTCGATCGGTCGGTTCATCGATAGTATTTTTTGAGTGCTTACTACATGCAGAGAACTGCACCAAGTCTTGGGAAAATACAATATGGTAAGTAATCGCGCGGCTCAGTAGAAAAAGTTGCCACTTTGAACTTCCCAGGTGCTTAGTCTAGTGCTCTGCACCCAGTAAGCGCTCAATAAATGCGATTGAATGCATAAATGAGGGGGAAAACAGCATGGCTCAGTGGAAAGAGCCCGGGCTTTGGAGTCAGGGGTCATGGGTTCGAGTGCTGCCACATGTCTGCTGTGTGACCTTGGACAAGTCACTTAACTTCTCTGAGCCTCAGTTACCTCATCTGTAAAAGGAGGATTAAGACTGTGAGCCCCACGTGGGACAACCTGCTCAACCCTATCCCCCCCAGCGCTTAGAACAGTGCTTTGCACATAGTAAGCGCTTAACAACTGCTGTCATTATTATTATTATTATTATTATGGGTTGCCAACTTGGACTTCCCAGGTGCTTAGCCCGGTGCTCTGCACCCAGTAAGTGCTCAATAAATACGATTGAATGAATAAATGAACTGGGGAAAGCAGCACGGCTCAGTGGAAAGAACTCGGGCTTTGGAGTCAGGGTTCATGGGTTGCCAACTTGGACTTCCCAGGCGCTTAGCCCAGTGCTCTGCACACAGAAAGCGCTCAATAAATACAACTGAATGAATAAATGAACTGGGGAAAGCAGCGTGGCTCAGTGGAAAGAGCCCGGGCTTTGGAGTCAGAGTTCATGGGTTGCCAACTTGGACTTCACAGGCTCTTAGTCCAGTGCTCTGCACACAGTAAGCGCTCAATAAATACGATTGAATGAATAAATGAACTGGGGAAAGCAGCACGGCTCAGTGGAAAGAGCCCGGGCTTTGGACTCAGGGTTCATGGGTTGCCAACTTGGACTTCCCAGGCGCTTAGCCCAGTCCTCTGCACACGGTAAGCGCTCAATAAATATGATTGAATCAATAAATGAGCTGGGGAAAGCAGCACGGATCAGTGGAAAGAGCCCGGGCTTTGGAGTCAGGATTCATGGGTTGCCAACTTGGACTTCCCAGGCGCTTAGCCCAGTGCTCTGCACACAGTAAGCGCTCAATAAATACGATTGAATGAATAAATTAACTAGGGAAAGCAGCGTGGCTCAGTGGAAAGAGCCCGGGATTTGGAGTCAGAGTTCATGGGTTGCCAACTTGGACTTCCTGCACACAGTAAGTGCTCAATAAATACGATTGAATGAATAAATGAAGTGGGAAAGCAGCGTGGCTCAGTGGAAAGAGCCCGGGCTTTGGGGTCAGAGTTCATGGGTTGCCAACTTGGACTTCCTAGGCACTTAGCTGAGTGCTCTGCACATAGTAAGCGCTCAATAAATACGATTGAATGAATAAGTAAGCTGGGAAAGCAACGTGGCTCAGTGGAAAGAGCCCGGGATTTGGAGTCAGGGTTCACGGGTTGCCAACTTGGACTTCCCAGGCTCTTAGCCCAGTGCTCTGCACACAGTAAGTGCTCAATAAATACGATTGAATGAATAAATGAACTGGGAAAGCAGCGTGGCTCAGTGGAAAGAGCCCGGGCTTTGGGGTCAGAGTTCATGGGTTGCCAACTTGGACTTCCTAGGCACTTAGTCCAAGCGTTCAATAAATATGATTGAATGAATAAATGAACTGGGGAAAGCAGCGTGGCTCAGTGGAAAGAGCCCGGGCTTTGGAGTCAGAGTTCAGGGGTTCGAATCCCGGCTCCGCCGATTGTCAGCTGTGTGACTTTGGGCGAGTCACTTCACTTCTCTGGGCCTCAGTGACCTCATCTGTGAAATGGGGATGAAGATTGTGAGCCCCCCGTGGGACAACCTGATCACCTTGTAAGCTCCCCAGTGCTTAGAACAGTGCTTTGCACATAGTAAGCGCTTAATAAATGCCATTATTATTATTATTATTATTATTACTGGGGACCATATGACAAATTGGTAGAGGCCTGCCTCCTCCATCCCCTAGGATGCCTTTTTGGAATATTCTGGGAGGGGGTTGGCTTTGGGCCTATAAGGTGAAAAGCTGCACCTTGGTGGGGTTGGAGCTGAGCTGTGGGCTGGGTATTTGAGAAGCAGCAGGGCTCAGTGGAAAGAGCCCGGGTTTGGGAGTCAGAGGTCATGGGTTCTAATCCCCGCTCCGCCACTTGTCAGCTGGGTAACTTTGGGCGAGTCACTTCACTTCTTTGGGCCTCAGTGACCTCATCTGTCAAACGGGGATGAAGACTGTGAGCCCCCCGCAAGACAACCTGATCGCCTTGTAACCTCCCCAGCGCTTAGAACATAGTAAGCACTTAATAAATGCCATTATTAATATTATTTGAGGGAGGAGGGGGTTAGGGAGACTGAGTAAAGGGAGTTTGTCCATTTGGTGCTTGCTGCAAAGGCGGGTACAGGCCTGATTCTTGTCAGATATTTGTTAAGCGCTTACTATGTGCCTCTGACTATTTATTTTACTTGTACATATCTATTCTATTTATTTTATTTTGTTAGTATGTTTGGTTTTGTTCTCTGTCTCCCCCTTTTAGACTGTGAGCCCACTGTTGGCAATTATGTTGCCAATTTGTACTTCCCAAGAGCTTAGTACAGTGCTCTGCACATAGTAAGCGCTCAATAAATACGATTGATTGATTGATTGTTGGGTGGCAACTGTCTCTATATGTTGCCAACTTGTACTTCCCAAGCGCTTAGTACAGTGCTCTGCACACAGTAAGCGCTCAATAAATACGATTGATTGATTGATTGGTCCTACTATCCCCGACTGGGCCCATTCCAGGGTTTGGGCCACTGTCCCTTAACCACCTTCGCCTTCCTCAAGGTTTCAGGGAAATGTTATTTCTGTTCATGTCTGTCTTTCCCTCTCGATTGTAAGCTCGTTCATTCATTCAATTGTTTATTGAGTGCTTACTATGCGCAGAGCACTGTGCTAAGCGGTTGGGAGCATTGAAGATACCAATAAAGAGACACATTCCCTGCTCTGCTATAGGCAGAGAACGCGTCGACCAACTCTGGCGTGGTGTACTCGGCGTGGCTTAGAGGCAAGAGCCCAGGCTTGGGAATCAGAGGGCGCGGGTTCTAATCCCGCCGCTTATCAGCTGTGTGACTTTAGGCAAGTCACTTCACTTCTCTGGGCCTCAGTTCCCTCATCTGGAAAATGGGGGTTAAGACTGTGAGCCCCACGTGGGACAACCCTCATTACCTTGTATCTACTCCAGCGCTTTGAACGGTCCTTGGCACATAGTAAGCGCTTAACAAATACTATCGAATTATATAAAGGTGAGAAGCAGTGTGGCGTACTGGCTAGGGCCTGGGTGTCAGAAGGTCATGGGTTCAAATTCCGCCTCCCCCACTTGGCTGCTGTGTGACCGTGGGCAATTCACTTTACTTCTCTGGGCCTCAGTTCCCTCATCTCTATATGTGAATGAGGGAGTGAATGAGTGACTGAATGAATGAGTGAGTGAATGAGTGAGTGAATGAATGAGTGAATGAGTGAGTGAGTGAGTGAGTGAATGAGTGACTGAATGAGTGAATGTATGAATGAATGAATGAGTGAGTGAATGAATGATTGAGTGACTGAATGAGTGAATGAATGAGTGAGTGAGTGAGTGAATGAATGATTGAGTGACTGAATGAGTGAATGAATGAGTGAGTGATTGAGTGAATGAATGAGTGACTGACTGAATGAGTGAGTGACTGAATGAGTGAATGAACGAGTGAGTGACTGAATGAGTGAATGAACGATTGAGTGAATGAATAAGTGACTGAATGAGTGAATGAATGAGTGAGTGAGTGAGTGACTGAATGAGTGACTGAGTGAATGAGTGAGTGAATGAATGATTGAGTGAATGAATGAATAAATGAGTGAGTGAATGAATAAATGAGTGAGTGAATGAATGATTGAGTTAATGAATGAATAAATGAGTGAGTGAATGAATGATTGCGTGAATGAATGAATGATTGAGTGAGTGAATGAATAAATGAGTGAGTGAATGAATAAATGAGTGAGTGAATGAATGATTGAGTGAGTGAATGAATAAATAAATGAGTGAGTGAATGAATAAATGAGTGAGTGAATGAGTGAATGAATGAATGGGTGAGTGAATGAATGAATAGGTGAGTGACTGAATGGGTGAGTGAGTGATTGAATGAGTGAATGAATGAGCGAATGAACGAATAGTGAATGAATGAATGAATGAACGAACAGTGAATGAATGAATGAATGAATGAATAGTGAATGAATGAATGAATGAATGAGTGACTGAATGAGTGATGAGTGAATGAATGAATGAGTGAGTGAGTGAGTGAATGAACGGCTGAATGAGTGACTAAATGAATGAGTGACCGAATGAGTGAGTATATGAACGAATGAATGAATGAATGAGTGAGTGACGGAACGAACGAACGACCGTGGGAATGCACGATTGGGGGGTGGGCCCGTCGGTCCGCCTCACGCCCAGTTCCGGGCGGGCCGGGCCGCTTCCCGCCGCCGGCGGCGCGATGACGTCAAGACGGCGCGGTGACGCGTGACGCAGGGCGGCCGGCCCGAACTCCGGAAGGGGAGGCCCAAGGCGGCGGGCGGCGGGCGGCGGGCCGGGCCTTCTCCTCAGCCGCTCCAGCTTGGGGGCCGCGTCCGGCCGGTCCGATCCGGTCCGATCCGGTCCGATCCGGACCGGACCCCCTCCGTCCGTCCGTCAGTCAGTCAGTCAGTCAGTCAGTCCGGCCGGCTTCCCGTCCTCCGTCCCCGTCAGCGGCCCCGGCCAGGTAAGGTGCCGCGGCCGGAGGGCCGCCCTTCATTCAATCCTATTTATGGAGCGCCCTCCTCACCCTAACGGGGACCCTCCTCGCTCACAATAATAACAGTAATAATAATAATAATAATAATAATAATAATAATAACAACAGCAGCAGCAGCAGGAGTAACCGCTCAATTACCTCATTCATTCAGTCGTATTTATTGAGCGCTCCCTGGGCGCAGGGCACTGGGCTGAGCGCCTGGGAAGGGCAAGGGGGCAACATCTAGAGACGGTCCCTACCCGACGGCGGGCTCACAGGCTAGAAGGGGGAGACAGACGACGACAAAACCAAACATAGTGACAAAATAAAATAAATGGAGTAAATATGTACAACTAAAATAAATCAATAAATAGAGTAATAAGGGCGTACAAACATCTATACAGGTGCTGTGGGGAGGGGAAGGAGGTAAGGCTGCAGGGGGAGAGGGAGAGGGCTCAGTCTGGGAAGGCCTCATTCATTCATTCGTATTTATTGAGCGCTTACTGTGTGCAGAGCACTGGACTGAGCGCTTGGGAAAGTTGGCAACCTGTAGAGACGGCCCCTACCCAACAGCGGGCTCAACAGTCGAGAAGGGGGAGACAGACGACCAAGCGAAACATAGTGACAAAATGAAATAAATGGAGTATATATGTCCAAATAAAATAAATAAAAAGTAGAGTAATAAGTAAGTACAAACTTATATACAGGTGCTGTGGGGAGGGGAAGGAGGTAAGGCGGGGGGGATCAATCAATCAATCGTATTTATTGAGCGCTTACTGTGTGCAGAGCGCTGTACTAAGCGCTTGGGAAGTCAAGTTGGCAACATCTAGAGGCGGTCCCTACCCAACAGCGGGCTCACAGGCTACAAGGGATGGGGAGAGGAAGGAGGGGGCTCAGTTTGGAAAGGCCTCATTCATTCATTCATTCATTCGTATTTATTGAGCGCTTACTGTGTGCAGAGCACTGTACTAAGCGCTTGGGAAGTCCAAGTGGGCAGCATGGAGAGACGGTCCCTACCCAACGGCGGGCTCACAGGCTAGAAGGGGGAGACAGACGACAAAACAAAGCATGTTAACCAAATGGAATAAATAGAGTAAATATGTCCAAATAAAGCAAATAATAAATAGAGTGATAAGGACGTACAAACATCCATACAGGTGCTGTGGGGAGGGGGCTCAGTCCGGGAAGGCCTCATTCATTCATTCAATCATATTTATTGAGCGCTTACTGTGTGCAGAGCACTGGACTGAGCACTTGGGAAGGCCAAGTGGGCAACATCTAGAGACGGTCCCTACCCGACAGCGGGCTCACGGTCTAGAAGGGGGAGACAGACGACAGAACGAAACATATTAACAGAATGAAATGGAGTGAGTATGTCCAAATAAAATAAATAATAAATAGAGTGATAAGTATGTACAAACTTATATACAGGCGCTGTGGGGAGGGGAAGGAGGTAAGGCGGGGGGGATCAATCGAACAATCCGTCAATCGTATTTATTGAGATCTTACTGTGTGCCAGCTTGTACTTCCCAAGCGCTTAGTACGGCGCTCTGCACACATTAAGCGCTCAGTAAATGCGATCGATGATGATGATGATGCAGAGCACGGTACTAAGCGCTTGGGAAGTCCAAGTTGGCAACATAGAGAGACGGTCCCTGCCCAACAGTGGGTTCACAGTCTAGAAGGGATGGGGAGAGGAAGGAGGGGGCTCAGTCTAGGAAGGCCTCATTCATTCATATTTATTGAGCGCTTACTGTGTGCAGAGCACTGGACTGAGCGCTTGGGAAGGACAAGTTGGCAACCTATAGAGACGGACCCTACCCAACGGCGGGCTCACAGTCTAGAAGGAGGAGACAGATGACAAAACGAAACATATTAACAAAATGAAATAGAGTAAATATGTCCAAATAAAATGAATAATAGAGTAATAAGTATGTACAAACTTATATACAGGTGCTGTGGGGAGGGGAAGGAGGTAAGGCGGGGGGAATCAATCAATCAATCATCGTATTTACTGAGCGCTTACTGTGTGCAGAGCACTGTACTGAGCGCTTGGGAAGTCAAGTTGGCAACATCTAGAGACGGTCCCTACCCAACAGCGGGCTCAACAGTCTAGAAGGGGGAGACAGACGACAAAACGAAACAGAGTAACAAAATGAAATAAATGGAGTATATATGTCCAAATAAAATAAATAATAAATAGAGTAATAAGTATGTACAAACTTATATACAGTGGGGAGGGGAAGGAGGTAAGGCGGTGGGGGGATCAATCAATCAATCGTATTGAGCGCTTACTGTGTGCAGAGTGCTGTACTAAGCGCTTGGGAAGTCAAGTTGGCAACATCTAGAGACGGTCCCTACCCAACAGCGGGCTCACAGTCTAGAAGGGAAGGGGAGAGGAAGGAGGGGGCTCAGTCTAGGAAGGCCTCATTCATTCATTCAATCAATCGTATTTATTGAGCGCTTACTGTGTGCAGAGCGCTGTACTAAGCGCCTGGGAAGGACAAGTGGGCAGCATATAGAGACGGTCCCTACCCAAAGGCGGGCTCACAGTCTAGAAGGGGGAGACAGATGACAAAACAAAACATATTAACAAAATGAAATGGAGTAAATATGTCCAAATAAAATAAATAATAGAGTAATAAGTATGTACAAACTTATATACAGGTGCTGTGGGGAGGGGAAGGAGGTAAGGCGGGGGGGAGTCAATCAATCAATCATCGTATTTACTGAGTACTTACTGTGTGCAAAGCACTGTACTAAACGCTTGGGAAGTACAAGTTGGCAACATAGAGAGACCGTCCCTGCCCAACAGTGGGCTCACAGTCTAGAAGGGATGGGGAGAGGATGGAGGGGGCTCAGTCTAGGAAGGCCTCATTCATTCATTCATTCAATCGTATTTATTGAGCACTTACTGTGTACAGAGCACTGGACTAAGCGCTTGGGAAGTCCAAGTTGGCAACATCTAGAGACAGTCCCTACCCAACAGCAGGCTCACAGTCTAGAAGGGGGAGACAGACAACAAAATGAAACATATTAACAAAATGAAATAATAGAGTAACTATGCCCAAATAAAGTAAATAATAAATAGAGTAATAAGTACATACAAACATATATACAGGTGCTGTGGGGAGGGGAAGGAGGTAAGGCCGGGGGGATGGGGAGGGGGCTCAGTTTGGGAAGGCCTCATTCATTCATTCAATCATATTTATTGAGCGCTTACTGTGTGCAGAGCACTGTACTAAGCGCTTGGGAAGTACAAGTTGGCAACATCTAGAGACGGTCCCTATGCAACAAGCGGGCTTACAGTCTAGAAGGGGGAGACAGACGACAAAACAGAACATATTAACCAAATAAAATGGAGTAACTATGTCCAAATAAAATAAATAATAGAGCAATAAGTACATACAAACATATATACAGGTGCTGTGGGGAGGGGAAGGAGGTAAGGCCGGGGGGATGGGGAGGGGGCTCAGTTTGGGAAGGCCTCATTCATTCATTTGTTCATTCAATCGTATTTATTGAGCACTTACTGTGTGCAGAGCACTGTGAGCCCACTGTTAGGTAGGGGCCGTCTCTATATGTTGCCAACTTGTACTCCCCAAGCACTTAGTACAGCGCTCTGCACACAGTAAGTGCTCAATAAATACGATTGATTGATTGATTGGACCAAGCACTTGGGAAGTCCAAGTTGGCAACATGGCTCACTGGAAAGAGCCCAGGCTTGGGAGTCAGAGGTCACAGGTTCAAATCCCGCCTCCACCAATTAATAATAATAATAATAATGATGATGACATTTATTAAGCGCTTACTATGTGGCAAGGCACTGTTCTAAGCGCTGGGGAGGTTACAGTGTGATCAGGTGGTCCCACGGGGCCCATTTTACACATGAGGGAACTGAGGCCCAGAGAAGGCCTCCAGGAGGCCTTCCCAGACTGAGCCCCTTCCTTCCTCTCCCCCTCGTCCCCCTCTCCATCCCCCCCATCTTACCTCCTTCCCTTCCCCACAGCACCTGTATATATGTATAGATGTTTGTACATATTTATTACTCTATTTATTTATTTATTTTACTTGTACATATCTATTCTATTTATTTTATTTTGTTAGTATGTTGGTTTTGTTCTCTGTCTCCCCCTTTTAGACTATGAGCCCACTGTTGGGTACGGACTGTCTCTATATGTTGCCAATTTGTACTTCCCAAGTGCTTAGTACAGTGCTCTGCACATAGTAAGCGCTCAATAAATACGATTGATGATGATGATGATGATGATGAAGTGACTTGCCCAAAGTCCCACAGCTGACAGTTGGTGGAGCCAGGATTTGAATAATAATAATAATAATAATGACGGCATTTATTAAGCGCTTACTACGTGCAAAGCGCTGTTCTAAGCACTGGGGAGGTTACAAGGCGATCAGGGGGCTCACAGTCTTCATCCCCATTTTACAGATGAGGAAACTGAGGCCCAGAGAAGTGAAGTGACTTGCCTAAGGTCACACTGCAGACCAGCGGCGGGGCTGGGATTCCAGCTCATTTCTTTCTGACTCAGGCCCACGCTCTAGCCACTCCTCTCATTGCCGTATTGTACTTCCCCCAGCGGTTAGTACAGTGCTCTGCACATCATAGGCGCTCAATAAATAGAATGGAATGAATGACACCCCCAACCCTCCCCCCATGTTCGTCCCTTCCTCCCTCCGTCCTCTTTGGAGCTCAGGAGGACCAATTTTGATTCCCACAATGCTGCCTATTCCTATTTTTCTTAACGTCTGTTCCCCACCCACCTTCTCCTCTAGACTGGCTTTGGGGGCAGGGAACGTGTCTACCAACTCTTAAGTTGTAATAATAATAATAATGATGACGGCATTTATTAAGCGCTTACTATGTGCAAAGCACTGCGCTAAGCGCCGGGGAGGTTACGAGGTGATCAGGTTGTCCCACGGGGGGCTGACAGTCTTAATCCCTATTTTACAGGTGAGGTAACTGAGGCCCAGAGAAGTTCAGTGACTCGCCCAAAGTCCCACAGCTGACAATTGGCAGAGCCGGGATTTGAACCCGTGACCTCTGACTCCAAAGCCCGGGCTCTTTCCACGGAGCCACACTGCGCTTAGTGCAGTGTTCTGCGCAGCGCGCTCGATAAATACCAGACTGTGAGCCCACTTTGGGTAGGGGCTGTCTCTATATGTTGCTAACTTGTACTTCCCAAGCGCTTAGTACAGTGCTCTGCACACAGTAAGCGCTCAATAAATACGATTGATTGATTGATTGGTGGATTGATTGTCCAGGGACTCTTCTGAGCGCTTAGTATGGTGCCCCGCGCGTAACACTCAGTACGATTAATTGTGGGCAGGGAATGTGACGTTCTAGTGTGCTCCCCCAAGCTCTTACTATCATCATCATCAATCGTATTTATTGAGCGCTTACTACAGTGGTTTGCACACAGTAAGCGGTCAATCAGCGTGGCTCAGTGGAAAGAGCCCGGGCTTTGGAGTCAGTGGTCATGGGTTCAAATCCCAGCTCTGCCAATTGTCAGCTGTGTGACCTTGGTCAAGTCACTTCTTTGTGCCTCAGTTCCCTCATCTGTAAAATGGGGATTGACCGTGAGCCCCCCATGGGACAACCTGATCACCTTGTATCCCCCCAGCGCTTAGAACGGTGCTTTGCACACAGTAAGTGCTTAATAAATGCCATCATTATTATTACTATTATTAATCAATGTGATTATTATTAATAATAAGAGGCTGGAAGTGCTGTAAACGTGAGGGCCCCATAGGGGATGTGCCTCCACAACTGATCCAGTGGGAGATGGGGGGCAGAGTGATAGTCGATTTTATTACCGCTTTAATTCTATTTATTCTGACCACTTGACACCTCTCCCCATGTTTTGTTTTGTTGTCTTGTCTCCCCCTTCTAGACTGTGAGCCCGTTGTTGGGTAGGGGCCATCTCTAAATGTCGCCAACTTGGACTTCCCAAGCGCTTAATACAGTGCTCTGCACACAGTAAGCGCTCAATAAATGCGATTGATGGGGCTGTCTCTAAATGTTGCCAACTTGTACTTCCCAAGCGCTTAATACAGTGCTCTGCACACAGTAAGCGCTCAATAAATACGATTGATTGATTGATAGGGGCCGTCTCTAAATGTCGCCAACTTGGACTTCCCAAGCGCTTAATACAGTGCTCTGCACACAGTAAGCACTCAATAAATATGATTGATTGACAGGGGCCGTCTCTAAATGTCACCAACTTGTACTTCCCAAGTGCTTATTACAGTGCTCTGCACACAGTAAGCGCTCAATAAATACGATTGATTGATTGATTGATAGGGGCCGTCTCTAAATGTCGCCAACTTGTACTTCCCAAGCGCTTAATACAGTGCTCTGCACACAGAAAGCGCTCAGTAAATACGATTGAAGGAATGAATGAATTACCCCTGGGTCAGCCGTTATTAATTCATCTAAATCTCTCATTCTCTCCCTCCGTCTTCCTCCGTAATGCTGGTAATTTAGGAATGGTATCGGAAGGCGATGGTTTCCCTTCAGCGCGTCAGCGTTGGTAGTACTTTGAGGGAATTCTAGTTTGACGTTGATAGAAAAGAGGCGTTTTGGGTTCTCTCCGCCTTTTAGACTGTGAGCCCACTGTTGTGTACGGACTGTCTCTATATGTTGCCAATTTGTACTTCCCAAGCGCTTAGTACAGTGCTCTGCACATAGTAAGTGCTCAATAAATACGATTGATTGATTGATTGATTGGTTCACCTGGGGTTTTGAAGTCCAAGAGAAGGCTGCTTCGATGAATATGTCCACACAAGACTACTAGATCTTTGCTTTTCTACTTAACCGATCGGCTCGATCCCAAATTGGATTTTCCCAAGCGCTTAGTACAGTGCTCTGCACATAGTAAGCGCTCAATAAATACGATTGATGATGATGATGTGCTGGAAAGTCACAGTATAGATAGACTGGGGGATAATCTGTGAAGCAGCGTGGCCTGTTGGAAGGAGCGCAGCCTGAGAGAGGTCTTGGGTTGTAAGGTTGTAAGTTGTTGCCAACTTGTACTTCCCAAGCGCTTAGTACAGTGCTCTGCACACAGTAAGCGCTCAATAAATACAATTGATTGATTGATTGTAAGGCCAGCTCTGCCGCCTGTCTGCTGTGTGACTTTGGGAAAGTCCTGGCCGAGCCTCAGTTTCTTCATCTATAAAGTGGGAACTCAATACCCATCGTCCCTCCAACTTGAGTATAAGCTCCATGTGGGACAGTGTCTGTGTCTGACCTGATTATCTCGTGTGTACCCCAGCGCTTAGTACAGTGCATGGTGCAGAGTAAGCATTTAACAAATATAATTGTTAGACTGAGCATTCCTGTTTTTTCCAAGGTCAACTGCCTATTCATTGATTCAGTCGTATTTATTGAGCGCTTACTGTGTGCAGAGCACTGTACTAAGCGCTTGGGAAGTACAAGTTGGCAACATATAGAGACGGTCCCTAACCAACAACGGGCTCACAGTTCATTGAACGCTTCCAGTGTCAAATCAGTGGTATTTGTTAAACCCGAATTGTACTAAGCACCCGGGAGGAAACAAGAGAGTTAGAAGACGTAATAATAACAATAATAATAATAATAATAATAATAATAATTAATAGCATTTATTAAGCGCTTACTATGTGCAAAGCACTGTTCTAAGCGCTGGGGAGGTTACAGAGTGATCAGGTTGTCCCACAGGGGGGCTCACAGTCTTAACCCCCATTTTACGGATGAGGGAACTGAGGCCCAGAGAAGTGAAGCAACTTGCCCAAAGTCACACAGCTGACAATTGGCGGAGCCAGGATTTGAACCTTTGACCTCTGACTCCAAAGCCCATGCGCTTTCCACTGAGCCACGCTGCTTCTGTAGTGATCCCTACTTTTCTTCTAAGGAGATTACAATCTATTGAGGCTGACGGTCATTGAGTAAGAATTAAGAACAACTCCGTGGATTTATTCATGACAGAAGGCACCTGCTTTCCACCGTTTTTTTTTGTATATTCCTGAATGGGTAGGTAGGGGCAGGTAGGACTTTACAGATCCATATACTGAAGCACAAAAGTGGTGACGGATCTGGTATTCCAGAGTGGTCGAGCTAGTCTCGTGACCCTAGTTCAACACTCTCTCTTCTTCCTTAATGCTCTAATAGGTGTTTCTTGTTGAGAGGAGTTTGAGGGATATTGCTATCTAATTATAGAATATTTTTTTTCTTAGATTTTCAGGGTTCTCTTTTGTTTTTTTTCTTTCCTGTCAATGAATTTTGGAGAGGTAGACCGAAATGCTACACATTCAGTGGGTTTGGTTGCTGGTTTTAGAACCAAACTATAGCCCGCAGTAGCTAAGCAATGTCTAGGCTTCATCCGCTTGCCAGTTTTAAGAGCATTCATTTCAGTATAATAATCATGATAATATGATAATAATTAAAATAAGTGTTAAGCGCTTACGATGTGCTGAGCACTGTTCTGTATACAGGGTAATCAGGTTGTCCACCCGTGGGGCTCACAGTCTTAATCCCCATTTTACAGATGAGGGAACTGAGGCACGGAGAATCAATCAATCGTATTTATTGAGCGCTTACTGTGTGCAGAGCACTGTACTAAGCGCTTGGGAAGTACAAGTTGGCAACATATTGAGATGGTCCCTACCCAACAGTGGGCTCAGAAGTCAAGTGACTTGCCCAAAACCGCCGAGCTGGTCAATGGTGGAGCCGGGATTAGAACCCACGACCTTTGACTCGCAAGCCCGGGCTCTTTCCACTATGCCACGCTGCTTCAGTAATAATAATAATAATAATAATAATGGCATTTATTAAGCACTTACTATGTGCAAAGCACTGTTTTAAGCGCTGGGGAGGTTACAAGGAGATCAGGTTGTCCCATGGGGGGCTCCCAGTCTTCATCCCCATTTTACAGATGAGGGAACTGTGGCCCAGAGAAGTGAAGTGACTTGCCCAGAGTCACACAGCTGACAAGTGGCGGAGCCGGGATTTAAACCCATGACCTCTGACTCCAAAGCTGGGGCTCTTTCCACTGAACCACGCACTCAGACACTTAGTACAGTGCCCTTCACCCAGTAAGTGCTCAATTAATGCCATTGATTGATTTTGAAATGGGAATTAGTTGAGTGGAATACTTCCAACCCAATCATTTTATTCTTTTGCTTACGCCGGTAATACATTTAAGTGTCCGTGGGATGCCCCGGTTGATCCCGCAATTACTTTTGACCCAAGCTTTTAGCCCAAGTGAAAGTAGTAAAAGTAACTAATGGGCATCTGCATCACGTTACCTCTTGGCAAGCTTGGTTTGTGATCTACAGACTTGCTTGCATGCCAGTATTTTCAGTATTTTGTAGAATCAAACGTAAATTTCCCCCAACCAACTCCTTCAAACATGCTGAAAAAGCCAGTATTGTCCCAGTGAAAGGAATGCTTTCTCTGAACACTCTTCTGAGGTGGTTTCTGGTTTTGTTAGATTTAACACGGTGGAGGAAAAAGAAACGTTTCTAGGATCGACCCATCTGTACAGCGTATACCTGCCCTCCAGGTTCTACTGATGTTTTGAGATTTTTTTTTTAAAAGTGTGTGCATGCGAAGCTAATACGATCGCGTGCGGATGGCCAACCTCTTCTTAATGGTGTGTGTATAAAGACTGGCTTTTGTTGCTTGGCCGTATTTTTCTCCTTCAGTGCCTGAAGCTGATATCACTTCTTGGTGCCCCAGTCTCTCCAAAACTTCTGTTCCAAGAGTCATCATCATCATCATCATTATCATCAATCGTATTTATTGAGCGCTTACTATGTGCGAGCACTGTACTAAGCGCTTGGGAAGTACAAATTGGCAACAATTTGGCAACAATTGGCAACAAGA
The DNA here is from genome assembly GCF_015852505.1 of Tachyglossus aculeatus. Classification (NCBI taxonomy): domain Eukaryota; kingdom Metazoa; phylum Chordata; class Mammalia; order Monotremata; family Tachyglossidae; genus Tachyglossus; species Tachyglossus aculeatus. Next base: position 26,763,090 of record NC_052088.1, on the reverse strand, counting down.
GTCACCCTGCTTCTAATTCCTGTACACCGGGCTGCTGTCCCATCAGTCTTCTGTTAGGCCCACGTTGTTTGACGTTTTGCCGCACTGTGCCTTTAGTGTCTTTCCGCTGTTTGCCATTTCGGCTCACCGGAGGAAGCTGATGGACTATCCTGTTGTTGTCTATTGATAATAATAATAATAATGGCATTTATTAAGCACTTACTAGGTGCAAAGCACTGTTCTAAGCGCTGGGGAGATCACAAGGTGATCAGCTTGTCCCATGGCGTGCTCTCTTCTTCCATCGTCATCCATTCTTCTTCCATCTCCCTCCCAGCAAAGGTGGATGTGACGTGACTAGCATTGCTTCTGTGCCACAAGTCTGATTGTTCCATGCCAGTGTTCTGCGTATAGTAAGTGCTCAATAAATATCCTTGATTGATTGCTTACACATAAGGTGGCATTCAACTTCTGCCCCAGCAGTTTAAAATGGAACTGCTAGTTGGTCGCTTCGGATCACACAGCCACCAGTTACATGTTACAATTTCCCAGGTTGCCATCAGTTAATCTGAACTGTGATATCATCTTGACCTGTGACTTCTTTTTTTTCGAATGTATAGAAAGGTGTGTTAGCTTGATGGGGTTCTTCGCTTTTCGAATGTATAGAATGGTGCGTTAGCCTGATGTAGTTTTCCGCATACTTGGATAATTGTCGCGTCACTGCCCAGGTTACGGGATTCAGTGACGGCGTTGAGCCGCACGCCACCGGTGTTCGTTCTTGGTCGAGCGTTGTGTGGGTTGGTACGTGATTTCGGTCTTTTGGGGAATAATTGTCAATCTACAGCTTTGCCGATTCTCAGAAGCGGGTCGGAAACATCCGCGCGTTGTCGTGTACGCGTCCTTCCAGAGCAAAGTTGTTGGTGTGGAGAAGCAGCGGAGTGAGTGGGTCAGAGAATTCTAATGATGATAATTATGGAATTTATTAAGCACTCACTATGTCCTAAGTATCGGGAAGGTAGATTACCAGATCAGATACGGCCTCTGGCCTGCACAAGGCTCACAGTATAAGAGGAAGGGACATTATCTGAGCCTGTGGAGTTGAAACAGTTTCCCAGAAGATTGAAGATTTTGATAAATTTCTCTAGGTAGCCAAACTTTTCAGGAGTCGCCAGGACCCGGTTCTGTGGATAGTGTCAAAATGATTTTGTAACACCATTTAGAGATCTTGTTGATACCTGCATTTCCCCTCCGGCTAACAGGTGATGCTTGTGGTGAGATTTTGGACAGGTTCTCCATATCGTCTGACCCAAAATTACAGTGATTGGGGACTTTTTTAACCATGTTCTGATTTTCCCCCAAACAGAAGGAGCGGGATCACGTGAGAGTTCATAACAGGCGAAGTAGAAACCTTGTCTGTGCTCACATCTAACTGGTGCAAGAATAGAATAGAGATTTTTCTAACTAATGATCAAAAGTACTTATTGCGGGCGTACTGTGTGCGGGAGGCTACTGTGTGCAGGATGCTACTACACTTTGGAGAGTGCAATAGATTTAGAGTACGTACAGAGTATTATATAAAGAGTATGCAATCTAACAGGGGGAGACACAAAAGAATTGGCAGATAAGAGGAAGAGGTTTCTACACTTTGGAGAGTGCAATAGATTTAGAGTACGTACAGAGTATTGTATAAAGAGTATGCAGTCTAGCAGGGGGAGACACAAAAGAATTGGCAGATAAGAGGAAGAGGTTTCTACACTTTGGAGAGTGCAATAGATTTAGAGTACGTACAGAGTATTATATAAAGAGTATGCAATCTAACGGGGAGACACAAAAGAATTGGCAGATAAGAGGAAGAGGTTTCTACACTTTGGAGAGTGCAATAGATTTAGAGTACGTACAGAGTATTATATAAAGAGTATGCAATCTAATGGGGAGACACAAAAGAATTGGCAGATAAGAGGAAGAGGTTTCTACACTTTGGAGAGTGCAATAGATTTAGAGTACGTACAGAGTATTATATAAAGAGTATGCAATCTAACGGGGAGACACAAAAGAATTGGCAGATAAGAGGAAGAGGTTTCTACACTTTGGAGAGTGCAGTAGATTTAGAGTACGTACAGAGTATTATATAAAGAGTATGCAATCTAACGGGGGAGACACAAAAGAATTGGCAGATAAGAGGAAAAGGTTTCTACACTTTGGAGAGTGCAATAGATTTAGAGTACGTACAGAGTATTATATAAAGAGTATGCAGTCTAACGGGGAGACACAAAAGAATTGGCAGATAAGAGGAAGAGGTTTCTACACCTTGGAGAGTGCAGTAGATTTAGAGTACGTACAGAGTATTATATAAAGAATATGCAGTCTAACGGGGAGACACAGAAGAATTGGCAGATAAGAGGAAGAGGTTTCTACACCTTGGAGAGTGCAGTAGATTTAGAGTACGTACAGAGTATTATATAAAGAATATGCAATCTAACGGGGAGACACAGAAGAATTGGCAGATAAGAGGAAGAGGTTTCTACACTTCGGAGAGTGCAATAGATTTAGAGTACGTGCAGAGTATTATATAAAGAGTATGCAATCTAACGGGGGAGACACAAAAGAATTGGCAGATAAGAGGAAGAGGTTTCTACACTTTGGAGAGTGCAATAGATTTAGAGTACGTACAGAGTGTTATATAAAGAGTATGCAATCTAACGGGGGAGACACAAAAGAATTGGCAGATAAGAGGAAGAGGTTTCTACACTTTGGAGAGTGCAATAGATTTAGAGTACGTACACAGTATTATATAAAGAGTATGCAATCTAACGGGGGAGACACAAAAGAATTGGCAGATAAGAGGAAGAGGTTTCTACACTTTGGAGAGTGCAATAGATTTTAGAGTACATACAGTGTATTATATAAAGAGTATGCAATCTAACGGGGAAGACACAAAAGAATTGGCAGATAAGAGGAAGAGGTTTCTACACCTTGGAGAGTGCAATAGATTTAGAGTACATACAGAGTATTATATAAAGAGTATGCAGTCTAACAGGGGAGACGCCAAAGAATTGGCAGATAAGAGGAAGAGGTTTCTACACTTTGGAGAGTGCAATAGATTTAGAGTACATACAGTGTATTATATAAAGAGTATGCAATCTAACGGGGAGACACAAAAGAATTGGCAGATAAGAGGAAGAGGTTTCTACACCTTGGAGAGTGCAATGGATTTAGAGTACATACAGAGTATTATATAAAGAGTATGCAATCTAACAGGGGAGATGCCAAAGAATTGGCAGATAAGAGGAAGAGGTTTCTACACTTTGGAGAGTGCAATAGATTTAGAGTACGTACAGAGTATTGTATAAAGAGTATGCAATCTAACAGAGGGAGACACAAAAGAATTGGCAGATAAGAGGAAGAGGTTTCTAATGTTTTGCCCCAGATCTGCTGTGAACATCTCCTAAAGCTTCCAGTTCAAACCAGCCCACTTGCTTTCGCAGTACTCACTCATGGAATTATCTCTTTTTCATTTGTCTAGTAATTCCATTTTCTCAGGGTCGCACCCTGGAGAGTTTCCAGTCCTCTACCTGTCTCGACTACGGGAGGGAGAGTGAAGCAGAGGCATACCCATTCCATTCCTAGCTCGGGCAGTGGCTAGCGAGTGGAAAGAAATCTGCTGTGAGTCAAAACTCACCCCGTGCTGGGCAGCAGCGGCGTGGCGGAGAGAGTCGAGGGCAGAGACTCAAGTTTATGGTGTGGAAGAAGGCAGTGGTAAACCACTTCTGGATTTTTACCGAGTAAACTCGATGGCTCCGCTCCCAAAACGATTGCAGATGGAGGTAGGGCGTTCTGGGAGAGACGTGTCCGTGGAGTCGCTGTGGGTCGGAGACGACCCGCCGACATAGGGCTTTGGAGTCAGAGGTCATGGGTTCAAATCCCGGCTCCGCCAATTGGCAGCTGTGTGACTTTCGGCAAGTCACTTCACTTCTCTGGGCCTCGGTTCCCTCATCGGTAAAATGGGGATGAAGACTGTGAACCCCCCGTGGGACAACCTGATCACCATGTAACCTCCCCAGCGCTTAGAACATTATCATCATCAATCGTATTTTTTGAGCGCTTACTATGTGCGGAGCACTGTACTAAGCGCTTGGGAAGTACAAATTGGCAACATATAGAGACAGTCCCTACCCAACAGTGGGCTCACAGTGCTTTGAACATAGTAAGTGCTTAATAAATGCCATCATTTATTATCTTCTAGACTGTGAGCCCACTGTTGGGTAGGGACTGTCTCTATATGTTGTCAACTTGTACTTCCCATGCGCTTAGTACAGTGCTCTGCACACGGTCAGCACTCAATAAATACGACTGAATGAATGAATATGGACGTATTTATTATTCTCTATGTATATATCTACAATTCTATTTATATTGATGCCTGTTGTTGTTTTCTTGTCCGTCTCCCGCACATCTAGACTGTGAGCCCGTTGTTGGGCAGGGATTCTATCTGTTGCCAAATTGTGCTTTCCAAGCACTTAACACAGTGCTCTGCACACAGTAAGCACTCATTAAATATGACTGTCTGACTGAATGAATTAATGGTTTAAAGTCACATGGGCTTTCATCCAGTTCAACCTATATAATTTCTGTATAAGTGCGGTATTTGACCTAGCTGATTTGTCTGAGAAATGGATGTGAATTTCCACTAATTTGTTCTTTAAACAGATGTAATTTTAGAAGGAAAACCTAGGGACATAAACTCACTATTATCTAAGCTCTTGATCATAAAAATCAGGTAAGATTTTTGTAAAGTGGTATGCTTTACTCTTAAAATAAGTACCAATACTTGTCATATACATTACACGTTTATTTTTCTAAATCACATTCATCTCATTTGTCCTCGTAATGCTGCCTGTAGTTGAGGCAGAGAGGAGCATTCTCATTTTACAGATATGGAAGCTAAAATACGGAGAGATGAAATGACATATCTAATCACGTAGCAGTGTTGTGGTAGAGAGTGTGGGTGGGTGTGTAATGCTCCTGCAAAATTTTAAATACAATCAGAGGATAAATTAGGTAACATATTTGAAGCACACTGAGTTCTATGGAAGAAAGACACTATAAATTCCAGTTAGCGAGTGACTTCTTCCTTGCCTTGTTCCGTTTCTTCCTCCTGAGAGTGCTCACTACACTCTGTAAAATCTGACCACCTATCTTTTCCTAGTCTAAGGGCTGTGATCAGTCCAAGTCCAGATCCTTTTTTTCTCCCCCTCTTAGGAAAAGAAGCACTAGGCATTGGTGGTTCAGTGGTAGAATTCTCGCCTCCCACGCAATCAATCAATCAATCATATTTATTGAGCGCTTACTATGTGCAGAGCACTGTACTAAGCACTTAGCACTGTACTAAGCGCTTAGCACTGTACTAAGACCCGGGTTCGATTCCCGGCCAGTGTAGTTGGAATTTATTTTATTTTATTTTTCCCAGCGCTTAGAACAGTGCTTTGCACATAGTAAGCGCTTAACAAATACCAGCATTATTATTATTATTATTACTGTGTGGCAATCCTCAGACTTTGACACCTGTATTAGCCATTCTCACTTGGCAACTTTCATATCCTCTCTTAGCTGAGAACAGGTGATAGACATGAAGAATTTGGAAACCACTCCCTGAGTTATTACAGGAAGGCACTACTTTTACAGGAGGAGAGTCATTTATTCGCTATTTGTCGTTTGAGTTTCGGCAAAACTTTTGAGTAGAGTGGCTCACTATTCTGGCTTCTCACTCCTACGGCTCAGGCCCCTGGATTGGCATAAGAGCGGTCATGAATGAAATCAGTTCTGCCATTATGTACATTTTGTTACACGTTTTGGCTTAAATACTGTTGAAGAATTAGGGAACGTTCTTCTGAAAATGCATATGTTTCCGGATAGGATGCAGTGAGGTAGCAGAAAGAAAAGTGAACACACCCTGGCTTGGGTCAAGGCATCAATCAACGGTATTTATTGAGCGTTTACTATGTGCAGAGCAGCCCTGGCTTGGGTCAAGGCATCAATCAATGGTATTTATTGAGCGCTTACTATGTGCAGAGCACTGTGCTAAGCACTTGGGTGCTTTTAGATTGTGAGCCCACTGTTGGGTAGGGACTGTCTCTATATGTTGCCAACTTGTACTTCCCAAGCACTTAGTACAGTGCTCTGCACACAGTAAGTGCTCAATAAATACGATTGATTGATTGATAGGGAAAAGACAATACATCAGACCTGGTAGATCCGTGCCAACAAGGAGTTTATGGTCTACAGGCATAAATACTAAAACGTGCTAGCTCCTTAACATGCGATCATTTAACTCCTGTGTAAATGCGGAGCTAACTAATAAATAATGATGGCATTTGTTAAGCACTTACCGTGTGTCAAGCACTGTTCTAAGCACTGGGGTAGATACAAGCTAATCAGGTTGGGCACAATCCCCATCCCACGTGGAGCTCACAGTTTAATCCCCATTTTACCGATGAGGTAACTGAGGCACAGAGAAGTTAACTGACTTGTCCAGGGTCACACAGCAGACAAGTGGCAGAGCCAGGATTAGAACCCAAGTCCTTCTGACTCCCGGGCCCGAGTTCCGTCCACTAGGCCATGCTGCTTCCCTACTTCAGTTTTATCTTTTGTCTGAGGTAATAATAATTAATAGTTGTGGTGTGTGGTAGGTGTTTACTGTGGGCCAAGCGCTGGGGAGATAAAAGATAATCAGGTCCTACTTGGGGCTCACAGTCTAAGTAGGAAGGAGAACAGGTATTAGAGAAGCAGCGTGGCTCAGTGGAAAGAGCCCGGGCTTTGGAGTCAGAGGTCACGGGTTCAAATCCTGGCTCTGCCAATTGTCGGCTGTGTGACTTTGGGTAAGTCACTTTGCTTCTCTGTGCCTCAGTTACCTCATCTGTAAAATGGGGATTTAGACTGCGGGCCCCCCGTGGGACAACCTGATCACCTTGTAACCTCCCCAGCGCTTAGAACAGTGCTTTGCACATAGTAAGTGCTTAATAAATGCCCTTATTACTGTTATATTGAATCCCCATTTTGCAGATGAGGCAGCTGAGCCCCAGAGAGGTTGTGACCCGCCCGAGGTCAAAGTACAAGTTGAGTTTAAAACCCAGGTCATCTGACTCCCCTTCCATTAGGCCAGTCTGCTTCTCTAACATTTTATGTGAATTTTTTTTTTAATTATCCTTTCTTGAAAACCTTTTTCTTAGCGCACAAATCTCTGCACTACACTCTTTCCGGATTTATCGTTGCTAACCTTTAGCGGTCCCCTGGTTTTGTAAGTCAGACATTCCTTAGAATACGAGATAATCTAGCAGTTGCACCAAGTTTTTCCACTGCGGCCCAAACTAGCTTCATCGGCTATTTCAGAAGCGTAGTAGTATCAGCTGAACACCCACCGAGTGCCGGGTGGTAAAGCGGCATCGTTGGGAAGTTGAAAGAAATGAGATTATAGCCAACTGCACTTTGCCTTGAGATTGAAATGGAAAAAGTGAAGTTCTTTTTAGGACTGAATTTGAAGGTGGCTAAGTTTTGCTGCCTTAGGTTAGGGATCGTCAAAAACTGATTCTGTGTATTTTTTTAAGTTAAAATCGGCAGTTGTTCCATTGTCAAGGCAGTAGAACAATATATTTTTGAGGGACTCATTTCGGTGTCATAAATTGAAACAAACCACTTGCAAATTGTGTTTCCTGCAGCCTGCCTGCCACCTTTATTTTATCCTACAAGCGTAGCCTTTTACACCGTATGTGGTAGCAGGGGTTGACTCTCTTCCTCTTCCCTCAACTGCCCACCTTCCAGCAATTTTATTGCTCAATAGCATCTTCAACAGAGCCATGAAACTTAAATCTGATCATTATTTTATTTTGTTAGTACGTTTGGTTTTGTTCTCTGTCTCCCCCTTTTAGACTGTGAGCCCACTGTTGGGTAGGGACTGTCTCTAGATGTTGCCAACTTGGACTTCCCAAGCGCTTAGTACAGTGCTCTGCACACAGTAAGCGCTCAATAAATGCGATTGATTGATTGATTGATTCTTTTCGTCTGTAATTCATTTCCCAAAGTGAGAAGACGAGGTTCCAGGGTCCGAAGAAGAAGCCTTGAGCTGGGCCGGTCTTCTGCTCCCACTTCTTCTGCACTGTGAGCCCACTGTTGGGTAGGGACCGTCTCTGTATGTTGCCAACTTGTACGTCCCAAGCGCTTAGTACAGTGCTCTGCACACAGTAAGCGCTCAGTAAATACGATTGATTGATTGATTGATTCCCTCTGACATGGCAGAGAAGCCCCAAAGGGACACGAGGGGAGGAAAGGACAGGCAGAATCGCCGTAATAACGTGTTATTGGGTCTCACTTCCCATCCGATGCTATAGAGAAGCCCGACTGCTGCCTGGAGTTGAGGCGAGACTGAAAGCTTGTTGTGGGCAGGGAACATGTCAACTCTGTTCTATTGTACGCTCCCAAATGCTTAGTAATAGTAATAGTGATGGTATTTGTTAAGCACTTACTATGTGCCGAGCACCGTTTTACGTGCTGGGGTAGATACAAAGTATTCAAGTTGTCCCTTGTGGGGCTCACAGTCTCCCGATGAGGGAACTGAGGCCCAGAGAATAATAATGATGGCATTTATTAAGCGCTTACTATGTGCAAAGCACTGCCCTAAGCTCTGGGGAGGTTATGGTATTTGCTAAGTGCTTACTATGTGCAAAGCACTGTTCTAAGCGCTAAAGGCTCAGCTGCCTCATCTGCAAAATGGGGATTCAATATAATAATAATAATGGGATTTATTAAGCGCTTACTATGTGCAGAGCACTGCCCTAAGCGCTGGGGAGGTTACAAGGTGATCAGGTTGTCCCACTGGGGGCTCACCGTCTTAATCCCCATTTTACGGACAAGGTTACTGAGGCCCAGAGAAGTGAAGTGACTTGCCCAAAGTCACCCGGCTGACAAGTGGCAGAGCCGGGATTAGAACCCGTGGCCCCTCCCAAGCCCGGGCTCTTTCCAATGAGCCACGCTGCTTCTCAATCTCCTGTGTGCCGTGCACACAGGAAGCGCTTAAAAAATACGACTGATCGATTGAGAACACCAGGAATCTTTGGGTGGATTCAAGGCCCTACTGAGAGCTCACCTCCTCCAGGAGGCCTTCCCAGACTGAGCCCCTTCCTTCCTCTCCCCCTCGTCCCCCTTTCCATCCCCCCATCTTACCTCCTTCCCTTCCCCACAGCACCTGTATATATGTATATATGCCTGTACATATTTATTACTCTATTTTACCTGTACATATCTATTCTATTTATTTTATTTTGTTAGTATGTTTGGTTCTGTTCTCTGTCTCCCCCTTTTAGACTGTGAGCCCACTGTTGGGTAGGGACCGTCTCTATATGTTGCCAACTTGGACTTCCCAAGCGCTTAGTACAGTGCTCTGCACACAGTAAGCGCTCAATAAATACGATTGACTGATTGATTGATTGGGGCAGTTTGTTCCCAGCCCACCCTGCTGCTGGGAGTGATGAAGAAGACTCAGAGGATCTTCCCCTCCAAGTAATAGCGAGCTGTTTAATTTTTTTTTTTTTTTTACTGTTGTGTGCTTTAGACTTGTTGTGTGTCTACCATTAGGTTTCTTCTAGGCTGTGAGCCCACTGTTGGGTAGGGACTGTCTCTATATGTTGCCAGCTTGTACTTCCCAAGCGCTTAGTACAGTGCTCTGCACACAGTAAGCGCTCAATAAATACGATTGATGATGATGATGTGCAGGTTGCCACCGCCTCGCCGTGGACTGGAGGAGACGCTCTTTACGTGGCTGGGGACTATTTTCTGCTGTCTTTTGCATGCAGTTCCCGTGGCTAGAAACTGTGGGAAGTAGCCCCCTGCCAACTAAGGCGGCAGCAGCGTCGGCGACTGTCCCAGCGCTTAGAACAGTGCTTTGCACATAGTAAGCGCTTAACAAATGCCGTCATTATTATAATAATTATAATTATTATACCAGCCGCTTCTCTCTCTTGTTCTCTCTCTTCTCTTAAGAGAAGCAGCGTGGCTCAGCGGAAAGAGCCCGGGCTTTGGAGTCGGTGGTCGGGGGTTCAAATCCCAGCTCCGCCAATTGTCAGCGGTGTGACCTTGGGCGAGTCACTTAACTTCTCTGGGCCTCAGTTCCCTCATCTGGAAAATGGGGGATGACTGTGAGCCCCCCGTGGGACAACCTGATCACCTTGTATCCCCCCCAGTGCTTAGAACAGTGCTTTGCACATAGTAAGCGCTTAATAAATGCCATTATCATCATCTTGTTGCACTAGTCAGATGTCTCCAGGAGCGTGTGGGGTTGAGATATAATGCACCTCCCTTTCCCCGTCCCCTTTTTCCACTTTCCATCTTGCCTCTCCCACCCCAAATCTCGCACCACAATCCATACCTTCCGGGGAAGCCTTGCTGAACCTGCCTGAAATCAATCAATCAATCAATCAATCGTATTTATTGAGCGCTTACTTTGGGCAGAGCACTGTACTAAGCGCTTGGGAAGTACAAGTTGGCAACATATAGAGACAGTTCCTACCCAACAGTGGGCTCACAGTCTAAAAGTCACGATAGCTTCATTCGCCGATTTCATTCCTTTTTCCATTTCATCATCATTTAATCATTTCCAGCTTTTAAAAACCGCGGTGTGCGCGTGCGCGTGACCAAATGGGCGCCCCACCACAAAAACGGGTCTTTTGTGCCAATTAACGCATTGCCTGGCTGTATTTCTTTCCAGGCACTAGAGTACTGTTGAGTGTGTTCATTTTTTGCAACGTATCGAACATCCCATAATGGGCTGAAAGCGATAATGTTCCTCTCAAGATGCTCGTTAGCAGGGAGTAATTAGGCACTGGAGAAATTGGGCCTGCTGTTTTCCCTTAATATGGATTATCTGGAAAAAGCACCAAAATTATAGGGCAGATTGCGAGTGACCTCGGATAAGTCAGTTGGCTTTTCTGTACCTCATCTTCCCCATCTGTAAAATGGCTGTGTTCCCCGTGTGGGACAGGGACTGTGTCTGATTTGATTGTATCTTAACTACACCAGTGCTTAACACAGTGTTCGTTCATGCATTCAGTCGTATTTATTGAGCACTGTATTAAGCGCCTGGGAAGTACAAGTTGGCAACATATTAGAGACGGTCCCTACCCAGCAACGGGCTCACAGTCTAGAAGGGGGAGACGGACAACAAAACAAAACATGGGGACGAGTGTCAAGTCGTCAGAACAAATAGAATTAAAGCTAAATGCACATCATTAACAAAATAAATAGAATTGTTGCATAGTTGGCTGCATAGTAAACCCATAGCAAATATTATGCCGAATGGGGAGATATGCTTCTGTCCATACGTGGTGCACATAATCTCACACCATCGTATATGTTAAAATAGTCTCTCTCTGATGGATAAATTGTATTTAATAATAATAATAATGATTTTGGTATTTGTTAGGCGCTTACTATGTGCAAAGCACTGTTCTAAGCACTGGGGAGGATACAAGGTGATCAGGTTGTCCCATATGGGGCTCACAATCTTAATCCCCATTTTACAGATGAGGTAACTGAGGCCCAGAGAAGTGCAGTGACTTGTCCAAAGTCCCACAGCTGACAGAGCTGGGATTTGAACCCATGACTTCTGACTCCAAAGCCCGGGCTCTTTCCATTGAGCCACGCTGCTTCTTTGAAAACGAAGTTTACGGTGGAGGGTAGCTGCCTTTTTGCCAACCTCTAGACTCTAGAAAAGCAACTTGATTTACTCTTAATGTTACGCCCGAGTTGGCTGTTGCTTCGTTAATACGGTAAAAATTTCGAACACGGGGCTTGCCAAACTGACGGGCGGTGCCGGTTCATCAGAATCCAGGTGAAGGTTTGGGATTATTGTGGCCCTTTCAGAAAGGGGACTTTGCATCAGGCATCCAGGTGGTTAGCCTGAGAATTCCAATCAATCAATCAATAAATTGTATTTATTGAGCGCTTACTGTGTGCAGAGCACTGTACTAAGCACTTGGGAAGTCCAAGTTGGCAACATCTGGGGACGGTCCCTACCCAACAGTGGGCTCACAGTCTAGAAGGGGGAGACAGAGAACAAAACAAAACTTATTAACAAAATAAAATAAAAAAATAGATGCGCACAAGTAAAATAAATAAATGAATAAATGAATAAATAAATAAATTCCATACGTAAGGGGGATGGAGACTCCTTGATGAGTTTAACCGTGGGCTTTAGCTGTCGGGTTCCACCACCAGCTGCCGGAGCGGTTGTTAGAGGAGGACCCGTGGCTAATCAGATTAGCAGAACACATCTGCCGTTTGTCAATCAATCAATCCATCGTATTTATTGAGCGCTTACTGTGTGCAGAGCACTGACCGAAGCGCTTGGGAAGTCCAAGTTGGCAACATATGGAGACAGTCCCTACCCAACAGAGGGCTCACAGTCTAGAAGGGGGAGACAGAGAACAAAACAAAACACATTAACAAAATAAAATAAATAGAATAGATACGTGCAAGTAAAATAAATGAATGAATGAATGAATGAATTCCAGGCGTAAGGGGGATGGAGACTCCTTGATGAGTTTACCCGTGGGCTTTAGCAGTCGGGTTCCACCACCAGCTGCCCGAGCGGTTGTTAGAGGAGGACCCATGGCTGATCAGATTAGCAGAACACCTCTGCCGTTTGTCAATCAATCAATCAGTCGTATTTTTTGAGCGCTTACTGTGTGCAGAGCGCTGTCCGAAGCACTTGGGAAGTCCAAGTTGGCAACATGTGGAGACGGTCCCTACCCAACAGTGGGCTCACAGTCTAGAAGGGGGAGACAGAGAACAAAACAAAACATATTAACAAAATAAAATAAATAGAATAAATAAATAAATTCATTCATTCATTCCAGGCGTAAGGGGGATGAAGACTCCTTGATGAGTTTACCCGTGGGCTTTAGCAGTCGGGTTCCACCACCAGCTGCCCGAGCGGTTGTTAGAGGAGGACCCGTGGCTAATGAGATTAGCAGAACACCTCTGCCGTTTGCCCGGTCCTGTCACAGGCAGACGGGCTAGGATGGGCTAGGACTAGGGCGGGGAGGGATGGGCTTTGTCCAGCCCCCTTCTACCACTGGGGAGGGGCTCCAACCATTATTTCACTTGTACGTATCTATTCTATTTATCTTACCTTGTTAACATGTTTTGTTTTGTTTTCTGTCTCCCCCTTCTAGACTGTGAGCCCACTGTTGGGTAGGGACCGTCTCTAGATGTTCCCAACTTGGACTTCCCAAGGGCTTAGTACAGTGCTCTGCACACGGTAAGCGCTCAATAAATACGATTGATTGATTGATTCTGATCATTGTCCACTCCACCTGCTGTGCGGGGGCTTTGCCCACGAGGTTTCAGTCAGCCCGGGTGCCTTGTGTACCGGGGGCTATCGCAAATGCCGATCGCGAAGGCCCCATCTTGGGGCAGGAGGAGAACGGGTCAGGGGTCAGAGGTCAGGAACCCGGGCCTGTGACTTTGGGTAAGTCACTTCACTTCTCCGTGCCTCAGTTCCCTCGTCTGTCGGGTGGGGATGGGGACTGGGAACCCCCCGTGGGACAACCTGATCACCTGGTAACCTCCCCAGCGCTTGGAACACTGCTTTGCACATAGTCAGCGCTTAATAAGCCTGTATAATACCTGTATATATGTTTGTATGTATTTATTACTCTATTTTATTTGTACATATTTATTCTATTTTGTTAATATGTTTTGTTTTGTTCTCTGTCTCCCCCTTCTAGACTGTGAGCCCACTGTTGGGTAGGGACCGTCTCTAGATGTTGCCAACTTGGACTTCCCAAGCTTTTATTACAGTGCTCTGCACACAGTAAGCGCTCAATAAATACGATTGAATGAATCTGTTGGGTGGGATGGGGACTGGGAGCCCCCGTGGGACAACCTGATCACCTGGTAACCTCCCCAGCACTTGTAACAGTGCTTTGCACGTAGTCAGCGCTTAATAAACCTGTATAATACCTGTATATATGTTTGTACGTATTTATCACTCTATTTTATTTGTACATATTTATTCTATTTACTTTATTTTGTCAATATGTTTTGTTTTGTTGTCTGTCTCCCCCTTCTAGACTGTGAGCCCGCTGTTGGGTAGGGGCCGTCTCTATATGTCGCCGACTTGTACTTCCCAAGCGCTTAGTCCAGTGCTCGGCACACAGTAAGCGCTCAATAAATACGACTGATTGATTGATTCTGGGAAGGATGGGTCCATTGTGTCGCTATGGGTCGCGGACAACTCGACGACATAAATATGATTGAATGAATGAAATGCTGGTACTTTCTAGCTGGTTAAAGGCCGGGGTTACAGGGTTTGTCATGTAGAAGGGGCAATAATTTGTGGCCCCAGACTGAGCCCCCTTTTTCCTCTCCTCCTCCCCATCTCCCCCACCCTACCTCCTTCCCCTCCGCACAGCGCCTGTATATATATTTGTACAGATTTATTACTCTATTTTACTTGTACATATTTACTATTCTATTCATTTTGTTAATGATGTGCATTTAGCTTTAATTCTATCTGTTCTGACAACACCTGTCCGCATGTTTTGTTGTGTGTCTCCCCCTTCTAGACTGTGAGCCCGTTGTTGGGTAGGGACCGCCTCTAGATGTTGCCAACTTGTACTTCCCAAGCGCTTAGTACAGTGCTCTGCACACAGTAAGCGCTCAATAAATACGATTGAATGAATGAATAATTTGTCTAGGACTGCTGAATGACTGTTTCACAATTTGTTTTATCAGTCAGTCTTCAGCTGTTAATCCAGTGTATTTTTTTTAGCATTTACTCTATGCAAAGCACTCTGTTACTGAAGATAGTTTTAAAATACTTTTTCTTACCGTTTTCAAGTACTACCATGTGCCGCCTGGTTTACAAAGTATATAAAAACGCTTTTTTTTTCCCCCAGCCTCCACGGATTTTCCCTGGCTGGTCAGACACTTAGATACACAAGCACATTTTTATGGACATTTAGATACTAGGCCAGGGAATTGAGTGATGCATTTTTTATGAAAATAGTCTATAAAAAGAGGACGAAAGGCGGTACTGTCATCTGGAAGGGAGAGGGCCCTGGAAAGAACACAGAGTTTTGGAGACCACTTAGCCGAAGCTGTAGATCACAGTTTTTACGACTGTCTTTTACAACGTTCCAGTTGATCACAATTAGATTTTGAATGCACCCACTTCTGCCAGAACGCGTGTTTTCACACCGTTTTGGACAGACCATGACGGCAGAATTGAAGAACACTTTCGGACGATGCGTGTCTGGGTCCAGCAGGATACGGTGTTAGAAGAAAGAGTTGAGCACTTTCTCGTGACTTTGGACGTGGTTCGAATACCACCCTTCCCGAAAAGCGTCAGGGCTCTCTACCATCAGGCCCCCTCTTACGTGTCTGCCCTCTTCTCCCACTGTGCTCCAATTCCCTGTCTTTTTTCCTCCCGAGCCAACCTCTGAACTGTGCCTTGCTGTTGACTCTCCTGCCCCTTTCCCAAGCTCACACTGTTTTCCCACTTGGTTGCTCCCGCTTCATTTTTTGCCCACCGCCCCCCAATCGCCGTCCCCACATTCAGATCCCACCTCCTCCGGAAACATTCACCGTTTCATATTCCAGCAGCCCAAACCAAACGGTCCCTTCATCCAACTACTGCACTTGTGAATTCCTTTACACCCTCCTTTAGCGTTCACGCGTTTCCGTCTATTCAGGTATTTACTTTGACTACCCTAGTTTGTAACTATTTTTATTTTTGCCTCCTCCACACGTTTCCGTCTATTTAGGTATTTACTTTGACTACCCTAGTTGGTAACTATTTTTATTTTTGCCTCCTCTACGCGTATCCGTCTACTCAGGTATTTACTTTGACTACCCTAGTTTGTAACTATTTTTATTTTTGCCTCCTCTACGCGTATCCATCTATTCCGGTATTTACTTCGACTACCCTAGTTGGTAACTATTTTTATTTCTGCCTCCTCTACGCGTATCCATCTATTCCAGTATTTACTTTGACTACCCTAGTTGGTAACTATTTTTATTTTTGCCTCCTCTATTTGAGTGTAAGCTACATAAAATAATAATAATAATAATAATAATAATAATGATGGCATTTGTTAAGTGCTTACTATGTGCAGAGCACTGTTCTAAGCGCTGGGGGCATACAAAGTGATCAGGTTGTCCCACGTGGGGCTCACAGTCTTAATCCCCATTTTCCAGATGAGGGAACTGAGGCTCAGAGAAGTTAAGTGGCTTGCCCAAGGTCACACAGCAGACATGGGGCGGAGCCGGGATTCGAACCCATGACCTCCGACTCCAAAGCCCATGCTCTTCTCCACGGAGCCACGCTGCTCCTGTTGTGGACGGGGAACGTGTCACATCATTATTCAGTCAGCCAGTCGTATTTATCGTGCGCCTACTGTATGCAGAGCACTGTGCTAAGTGCTTGGGAGAGTACAATATAACGGGCACAATCCCTGCTCACATATTTATTACTCTATTTTATTTGTACCTATTCTATTTATTTTATTTTAGTATGTTTTGTTGTCTGTCTCCCACTTCACTCATTCATTCATTCATTCAATCGTATTTATTGAGCGCTTACTGTGTGCAGAGCACTGTACTAAGCGCTTGGGAAGTACAAGTTGGCAACTAGAAGCGGGCCCCTTCTAGACTGCGAGCCCGCTGTTGGGTAGGGACCGTTCAGCGCTTCAGATTTTCTAGTACCGTTGTCTTGCCTTAGGCTGTCGAGTCGTCTCCGACCCACAGCGACGCCATGATCGCATCTCTGATCTCCCATCCTCGTGTCTCTCTCCACTTCAATCCATACTTCATGCTGCTGCCCGGATTATCTTTGTCCAGAAACGCTCTGGGCATATCACTCCCCTCCTCAAAAATCTCCAGTGGCTACCGATCAATCTGCGCATCAGGCAGAAACTCCTCACCCTGGGCTTCAAGGCTGTCCATCACCTCGCCCCCTCCTACCTCACCTCCCTTCTCTCCTTCTCCAGCCCAGCCCGCACCCTCCGCTCCTCCGCCGCTAATCTCCTCACCGTACCTCGCTCTCGCCTGTGCCGCCATCGACCCCCGGCCCACGTCATCCCCCGGGCCTGGAATGCCCTCCCTCTGCCCCTCCGCCAAGCTCGCTCTCTTCCTCCCTTCAAGGCCCTGCTGAGAGCTCACCTCCTCCAGGAGGCCTTCCCACACTGAGCCCCTTCCTTCCTCTCCCCCTCGTCCCCTTCTCCATCCCCCCATCTTACCTCCTTCCCTTCCCCACAGCACCTGTATATATGTATATATGTTTGTACATATTTATTACTCTATTTATTTTATTTGTACATATCTATTCTATTTATTTTATTTTGTTAGTATCTTTGGTTTTGTTCTCTGTCTCCCCCTTTTAGACTGTGAGCCCACTGTTGGGTAGGGACTGTCTCTATATGTTGCCAATTTGGACTTCCCAAGCGCTTAGTACAGTGCTCTGCACATAGTAAGCGCTCAATAAATGCAATTGATGATGATGATCTCTCCCAGAACGCCCCGCATCCATTCCAGTGTATCCATAGAGTTTTCTTGGTAAAAACATGGAAGTAGTTTACTTCTTCCACGCAGTAAACTGGAGCCTCTGCCCTCGACTCTTTCCTACGCCGCTGCTGCCCCGCACGGGTGAGTTTTGACTTGTAGCAGGTCGTCTTCCACTCGCCAGCCGCTGCCCGAGCTAGGAATGAAATGGACAGGCCTCTGCTTGACTCTCCGTCCTTTAGCGTCCTTTAGCGTCTCCCCCTTTTAGACTGTGAGCCCACTGTTGGGTAGGGGCTGTCCCTATATGTTGCCAATTTGTACTTCCCAAGCGCTTAGTACAGTGCTCTGCACATAGTAAGCGCTCAATAAATACGATCGATTGATTGATTGATTAGCAGAGACTCGCAGGGTATCGGAAACGCTTCAGGTGTGGATCGGAGAGAGGGACCGGAAAGGGACCAAAGCTTCTCTGGCCAGGAGGCTTTATGTTTGGTTTGGTTCTCTGTCTCCCCCTTTTAGACTGTGAGCCCACTGTTGGGTAGGGACTGTCTCTAGATGTTGCCAATTTGTACTTCCCAAGCGCTAAGTACAGTGCTCTGCACATAGTAAGCGCTCAATAAATATGATTGATGATGATCATTTTCTCACAATTTGCGTTTGAAAAAAGAACGGTTGAATTAACATCTGTTTTTCGGAGAAAGGGAGCTTAGTTGTCCCTCTTCCTCCCTTCAAAGCCCTACTGAGAGCTCACCTCCTCCAGGAGGCCTTCCCACACTGAGCCCCCTCTTTCCTCTCCCCGTCATCATCATCATCATCAGTCGTATTTATTGAGCGCTTACTATGTGCAGAGCACTGTACTAAGCGCTTGGGAAGTACAAATTGGCAACATATTTGCCATCCATATGTGGCCATCCACCCCACATTACCTCCTTCCCCTCCCCACAGCACCTGTATATATGTATATACGTTTGTACGTATTTATTGCTCTGTTTATTTCATTTGTACATATTTATTCTATTTATTTTATTTTGTTAATATGTTTTGTTGTCTGTCTCCCCCTTCTAGACTGTGAGCCCGCTGTTGGGTAGGGACCGGCTCTATAGGTTGCCAACTTGGACTTCCCAAGCGCTTAGTACAGTGCTGTGCACACAGTAAGCGCTCAATAAATACGAATGAATGAATGAATGAATGAATGACTCACTCCAATACCAGACAAGATACCCATGTTTTGTCTTGTCTGTCTCCCCCGTTTAGACAAGCATGCTGTTGGGTAGGGACCGTCTCTATAGGTTGCCAACTTGGACTTCCCAAGCACTTAGTACAGTGCTGTGCACACAGTAAGCGCTCAATAAATATGATTGAATGAATGAATGACCCCAATACCAGACAAGGTACCCATGTTTTGTCTTGTTGTCTCTCTCCCCCGTTTAGACTGTGAGCCCGCTGTTGGGTAGGGACCGTCTCTATAGGTTGCCAGCTTGGACTTCCCAAGCGCTTAGTACAGTGCTCTGCACACAGTAAGTGCTCAATAAATACGATTGAATGAATGAATGAATGACTCCAATACCAGACAAGGTCCCCAAAGAGCTTTCAATAAATGTGGCTACTACCACGATAATAAAACTTTTTCCTAATGCAAGTTTCTGCAAGGATGCAATCCCCTTATAGTAGTTGGAGGTGTACACTCATTCATTAGTTGAGAGTCTTCTGCACATAATTCATTGCAAGTGACACATTAAAAGATACAGGTGATCATAAGGTGGCCCAGTGCACCATTAAATGTCTTTGGGTGTGTTCCAGACTAAACTGCAAAAGTTACCGTTAGTCTTCTCTGGCCAGGACGCTTTATAATTTTCTCACTGCTAATTTGTGTTTGAAAAAAGAACAGTTGAATTAACATCTGTTTTCCGGAGAAAGGGAGCTTAGCCGTCATGAAGGCAACAGTGGTATTTTCTGCATTTGTCATTTAAACAAACAGCATTTTGTCGAACTCGTTTCGGTGCCCAAAGAACTAGGTAAACATTGCTCTTCTCATTCAAACACCAATTCCTCTCTCCAGTGGTTGCGCCCAGAATTTTACTTTATTTTACTTAAGTCTGAGAAAGCGGTGTGATTTAGTGGGAAGAACATGGGTAGGGAATCAGAAGGCGTGGGTTATAATTCCGTCTCTGCCCCTTCCCTGCTCTGTGACCTTGGGCAAGTCATTTACCTTCCCTGGGCCTCAGTTCCCTCATCTGCAGAATGGGGATTCAATGCCTATTCTTCCTCTTAATTAGACTGTGAGCCCCAGGTGGTACGTGATTATCTTGTACCTCCTTACCCCAACACTCAGTCCAGTGCTTGGCACAGAGTTGGCACTTAACAAATATCGCAATTATTATTATGATTGTTTTTCTTGAAACTGCTGCCGTGTAGGTCACATGCCCAGTGTGACTTTGGGCAAGTCACTCAACTTCTCTGGGCCTCAGTTCCCTCATCTGGAAAATGGGGATTAAGACTGTGAGCCCCATGTGGGACAACCTTGATTACCTTGTATCCCCCCTCAGTGCTTAGAACAGTGCTTGGCACATAGTAAGCGCCTAACAAATACCAAAATTATTATTATTATTCAGTCCATTTATTCTATTATTTATCTATTATTTATTCTGCTATTCTATTTTGTTAATGTTGCGCATTTAGCTTTAATTTTGTTTGTTCTGATGACTTGACACCTGTCCACGTGTTTTGTTTTGTTGTCCGTCTCCCCCTTCTAGACTGTGAGCCCATTGTTGGGTAGGGACAGTCTCTATATGTTGCCAACTTGTACTTCCCAAGTCCTTAGTACATTGGTCTGCCTTCGTTCATTCATTCAATCGTATTTATTGAGCGCTTACTGTGTGCAGAGCACTGTACTAACCGCTTGGGAAGTCCAAGTTGGCAACATATAGAGACGGTCCCTACCCAACACCGGGCTCACAGTCTAGCAGGGGGAGACGGACAACAAGACAAAACATGTGGACAGGTGTCAAGTCATTAAAATAAACAGAAAGCTAGATGCACATCATTAATAAAATAAATAGAACTTACTGCACACAGTAAGCGCTCAATAAATACGATTGAATGAATGAATGAATTCAGTCGTATTTATTGAGCGCTCACTGTGTGTGGAGCACTGCTAAGTGCTTGGAAAGTACAATTCGGCAACAGATAAAGACAATCCCTACCCAACACCAGGCTCACAGTCTAGGAGGAGACAGACAGTGTAACAAAATGATTAGACAGGCATCTCCCCCTTTTAGATTGTGAGCCCACTGTTAGGTAGGGACTGTCTCTATATGTTGCCAACTTGTACTTCCCAAGCGCTTAGTACAGTGCTCGCACACAGTAAGTGCTCAATAGATACAATTGATTGATCAATAGCATCAAAATGGATAAATAGAATTATAGATATATGCACATCATGAATAAAATAAATGAAATAAATATGTACAAATATACACAAGTGCTGTGGGGCGGGGAGGGGGGTAGAGCAGAGGGAAGGAGTAGGGGCATTGGGGAGGGAAGGAGGAGCAGAGGAAAAGGGGGGCTCAGTCTGGGAAGGCCTCCTGGAGGAGCTGAGCTTTCAGTAGGGCTTTGAAGGGGGAAGAGAGCTAATTTGGCGGCTGTGCGGAGGGAGGGCATCCCGGGCCAGAGGAAGGACGTGGGCTGGCGGTCGACGGCGGGATGGGCGAGAACGAGGCCCGGTGAGGTGGTTAGCAGTCGAGGAGCGGAGGGTGCGGGCTGGGCTGGAGAGGGAGAGAAGGGAGGTGAGGTAGGAGGGGGCGAGGGGATGGACAGCCTTGAAGCCAAGAGTGAGGAGTTTTTGCCTGATGCGTACCTTGATTGGTAGCCACTGGAGATTTTTGAGGAGGGGGGTGACATGCCCAGAGCGTTTCGGAGCACTGTACAGGGCGCTCGGGAGTGTACAAAACAGAGTTGGTAGACACATTCCCCGGTTACAGCCAGCTTAAAGTCTAGTCGGGGGCGAGGCAGACGTTAACGTAAATCAGGGACATGTACAGAAGTGCTGTGGGGCTGAGGGAAGGGGTGAATATAGAGAACAAGTTCAAGTGCAGGAACGATGCAGAAGGGAGGGGGAGAAGAGGAAATGAGGGCCTAATTGGGGAAGGCCTCTTGGAGGAGATATGCCTTCAATCTTTGGCTTTGAAGCGGGGAAGAGTGATTGTCAGATACAAAAAGGGAGTGCGTTCCAGGCCAGAGGCAGGACATGAGCAACCGGTCGACAGCGAGATAGATGGCATCGCGGTACAGTGAGTAGGTTGGCATCCAGCACTTTGAACGGCGGTTTGCACATAGTAAGCGCTTAATAAATGCCATCATTATTATTATTATTAGAGGAGTGACCTGTGCGGGCTGGGTTGTAATAGAACAGTGAG
The DNA here is from genome assembly GCF_015852505.1 of Tachyglossus aculeatus. Lineage (NCBI taxonomy): Eukaryota > Metazoa > Chordata > Mammalia > Monotremata > Tachyglossidae > Tachyglossus > Tachyglossus aculeatus. The sequence continues at coordinate 26,741,149 of NC_052088.1, read as the reverse complement.
ATAAGGTAGGAGGGGGCAAGGCGATTGAGTGCTTTAAAGCTGATGGTGAAGAGTTTCTCTTTGATGTGGAGGTGGATGGGCAACTACCGGAGGTCCTTGAGGAGTGGGGAAGCGTGGACTGAACGTTTTTATGGAAAAATGATCGGGGCAACAGAGCGAAGTGCAGACTGGAATGGGAAGAGACAACGAGGAAACCGAAAGAGTAATCAAAGCGGGGTAGGATACCTGCTTGGATTAACGTGATAGCAGTTGGGTTGGAGAGGAAAGGGTGGGGTTTTGATGTGAAAGTTGAACCGATAGGATTTTGTGACAGTTTGAATGTGAGTTGTTTGAGAGAGATGAGTCGGGGATAACATGGTGGTGCTTTCTACAGTGACCAATACAGCCCTGGAGGCGGAGACAGATATAGAAGGATGGGAAGGTTCCAAGACAAATCCCAGGGATTGGGTTTGTGGCTCCCGAGGATCCCTTCTGCTAGAACCCTCATTGGGATGGGTCTGTCCTTGGTTTCCTGGGCCGCTAGTAACTTGGGAAGGCTGACTTTCCTACCGTCTCTAGGAGCCGACTGTCCAAACCTACGCTGGGACCTCTAGAATACAAGGGTCGATAGGCAATATTTCCCCTTAAAAACCTCCATCTCCCCCAACCCCCGTATTTTTCTTTTAGACCTACCAATCACCCAGCCACGTTCTTTAGAAAGTAATGGACCTCTGGGTTTCCTGTTTCACATTTCGCAAATGTTCAGCCGGACCAGAAACAAAAAATCTGTTGGGGAGTGTCGGGGGGCAGTCGCTTTGTAGCTTGGCATGTGCTCCTTGGTGTTCATGGCAGATGCCAAGCCAACAGGGCACCTGAGAAATAGTCTGCGTTTCGAAATGCTGACTCGATAAAGATTACACGTGACAAGTTATTTTATAGCTTTATTTATACATCGTGGATTCTCTGTTGGGATGGTAGACGGAAAGAAGAGACGGTAATTGCTTTGTGTAGTTCACGGAACGAAATCGCCAACTGAGATGTTTTGAACCTACTTTATACTCGAACCGTTTCTAGCAAAACTATATTTAAACAGTAGCGGTTATCGCGAACTATACGACACGTCAACCCTGGCCCAGTTCGCATCAGTAAAAACCTTCCGCTGCTTTATTTCCTATAACCTAACCTCCGTCAGATAATGCCAAATAAACCCTGTCGAGTGCACGTATTAATATATATCAAACTGTTTGCCGGCAGCGTTTTCAGTAGTGTTTATCTGCAGTCGCGCAGGTTACAACTGAATTTTTATTAGGAAAACGAAATCGAGAATTGATAACGTTCCCGATTTAGCTCCACCAGCTGTGCCACAGCCATGCAAAACAACTCAAGAGGGTAAAAATGTAACACAATAAGTAAGAGAGCAACAGACAAATTGCTTTTGCTTCCTGCTTACATGCTTTGCCTATGCCGCCGTGAGGTGTAGCATCATAAGCAGGTTAATTAGCATCATCATCATCATCAATCGTATTTATTGAGCGCTTACTATGTGCAGAGCACTGTACTAAGCGCTTGGGAAGTCCAAATTGGCAACATATAGAGACAGTCCCTACCCAACAGCGGGCTCACAGTCTAAAAGGGGGAGACAGAGAACAAAACCAAACATACTAACAAAATAAAATAAATAGAATAGATATGTACAAGTAAAATAAATTAGCAGCCTCCTAGGTGCCGGTAGATGCCCTCGTGAATTTAACAACCGTGAATCGGTCGGTGCAAGTTGAAGTCCGCGCTGGGTAACGCGGTCTAGCCAGAACAATGAAGAGCAATTGTATTTAATTTTTGGAGTAAATATTCTTCCGTTAAGGCTGCGTAGCCTGGGCTGAGACCGGGCACGATAAAGAGAGCGTCGCGAAGTTTGTTGGTCTTTAAAAATGAAATTGATCGGCCACAGCGAAGCCGAGTGGCGGTAAGAGACGGAACGTGTGGCTGTCCTTTGAAATACAGCAATGTGGGGGCTTTAGAGGCAATCTTAAGCCAAGCCAGACTAAAAAAAGATAAAGACGCCCGTTTTAGTTCCAATTTACTCCTAAGCCTGCCCTTGCCCGATTTCCCTCCCTCCTCTGCGGATTCGCTTGTTTTACCGGGGGTGTTCCCAAAGCACCAGGCTGGGCAGAGGGGCGAAGAGCCCGAAGTGGAGGTTACCACACTGACCTCCGTGTCCCTTGCGCAGGTTACAACTGAATTTTCATTGGGAAAACGAAATCGAGAATTGATAACGTTCCCGATTTACCGGGGACTAGGAGCTAGGTCGGACTGGGTCCGGTTGGTCGGCCACATCTCTGGGAGAAACTTCATGCGGAACGTGTTGACCAAACTACAGCTCTGGCTCCGTTGTGATAAGAGGCGTCTTCCGCAAAATGGCCCGCTTCCTCGTTGTAGACACGGTAATACTGGAATCGCAATCCTTAAAGATATTGGCAGATCCGGCTTGATCTTTATTACAGAGGAGAGTTTACGGTTTCCTTTATGCCGGGGGAAAATACATTCTTGGCTACATTCTGACTCTCTTTTTGGCACTTTGCTAGGTGTCTGACTTACGGGGTCCCGGGGCAACGTGGATTATGGCCACTTTTGCCGTTATTTACATGTTTTAACGTTACTCTAACCCAAACAATTTTGAGTAGGCAATTCATTTAAAACTAAAATGGAAAGCTGTCCTAGAATCAGAACTTCACCATCATTTTAGTTAGCACATTGTGTTGTAAATTTTCTACATTCTTGATTAGACGATTAAAATGCCTGCATTTTGAGAAGAGCTCCAGCGGCATTCATTCACATTTAGGAAGTGCGGTCTGCTTACTGGAGGAAAGAGGTAAATGGATGATTTTACCAAAACTATTGGCATTCAGAGTCACTTGATTCTGTTAATTAGTGTAATTATAAATCCTCCCCATTAAAGTAATTCTGTTTCTCATATTTGAATTTTCTTTTTTTCCCCCATGATTGTAGTTTGCCTTCAGTTGACAGCTTGAAAGAGCAGCGTATTTCGAGATCCTGTCTTATTTCCTGTGGTCCAAATAGAGTAGAATTTGTTTTTAATTGATTTCTGTATTAGGGCTACCGGAATTCCCTGCTGAACATTTCCAGGAACCGTGTGGGGTGCGGAATTAGATCAGACACCTTTTACTCTGTGTCAGGTACTGTTCTAACACCGGGGTTAGCCCAAGCTAATCAGGTTGGACAGAGTCCGTGGCCCACCCGGAACTCAAAATCTTAATCCCCATTTTACAGATGAGTAACTGAGGCACAGAGAAGTTAAGTGACTTGCCCGAGACCACACGGTAGACCCGTCACAGAGCCGCGATTAGAACCCAGGCCTATCCACTAGGCCCTGCTGCTTCTCTTTATCTTTTTTGGGTAAAGATGTAATGAAAAGTTTGAAGTGCCAATCTGGTGCAGTAGATGGATACAAAAATCTATTTTAGAGTCTAGGGAGATTAAATAGGCAAGAACGTTGCCTATAAAGCGATTTTAAATATTGAAAGTTTGCCTTCCGTTTAGCAAACAGTCATTTCCTGCAGCAGTTATAACGACAAGGTCCAAGAAACCCGCGGTACTCTAACCGGGTGGCATACAAAGCAAGATGGCTCGGGAAGCAGCGTGCCTAGTGGAAGGAGCATCGGCCTGGGGGTGCATGACCTTGGATAAGTCACTTCACTCTGTGTCTGTTTCCTCATCTGCAAGAGGAAGATTCAGTACCGGTTCTCTCTTCCACAAAGATTGTGAGCCCCAGGTGGGACCTGATTATGTTCTACTTACCTCAGGGGTTAGTACAGTGCTTGGCACATAGTAAGCACTTAACGAATACCATCATTATCATTAATATTGATCAGGCATCAGCACTCAAGACTGAGTGGAGCAGAGCCCTCTGGAGAAGCAGGGTGGCTCGGTGGAAAGAGCCCGGGCTTTGGAGTCAGAGGTCGTGGGTTCAAATCCCGGCTCCACCAATTGTCAGCTGTGTGACTCTGGGCACGGCACTTCACTTCTCTGTGCCTCCGTTACCTCATCTGTGAAATGGGGATAATAATAATAATAATAATGATGGCATTTATTAAGCGCTTATTGTGGAAAGCACTGTTCTAAGCGCTGAGGAGGTTACAAAGGGAGCAGGTTGTCCCACGGGGGGCTCACAGTCTTCATCCCCATTTGACAGATGAGGTCACTGAGGCACAGAGAAGTGAAGTGACTTGCCCAAAGTCACACAGCTGACAAGTGGAGGAGCCGGGATTTGAACTCACGACCTCTGAAGATTGTGAGCCCCCCGGTTGGGTAGGGACCGTCTATAAGTTGCCAGCTTGTACTTCCCAAGCGCTTAGTACACTTAACTTCTCTGTGCCTCAGTTACCTCATCTGTAAAATGATGATGATGGCATTTAATAAGCGCTTACTATGGGCAAGGCACTGTTCTAAGCGCTGGGGAGGTTACAGGGTGATCAGGTTGTCCCACGGGGGGCTCCCAGTCTTCATCCCCATTTTTTACAGATGAGGGAACTGAGGCCCAGAGAAGTGAAGTGACTTGCCCAAAGTCACACAGCTGACAATTGGCAGAGCTGGGATTTGAACCCATGACCTCTGACTCCAAAGCCTGTGCCCTTTCCACTGAGCCATGCTGCTTCTTAGGAAAAATAAAGAGAGCACAATAAAGATAGACAATCCTTGCCCACAATGGACTCACAGTCTAGAGGGGAGGGATTGATTGATTACTGGATTGATTCCTTGATTACTGTATCAGCCTCTCCCCTCTGCAGTCTATCCCTCGCTCTGCCTCCTGGATCATTTTTCTCCAGAAACGTTGAGCCCATGTTAGCCCACGCCTGGAGAACCTCTGGTGGTTGTCCCCTCTGCAGTCTATACCTCGCTCTGCCTCCTGGATCATTTTTCTCCAGAAACGTTGAGACCATGTTAGCCCACTCCTAGAGAACCTCTGGTGGTTGTCCCCTCTGCAGTCTATCCCTCGCTCTGCCTCCTGGATCATTTTTCTCCAGAAACGTTGAGACTGTGTTAGCCCACTCCTGGAGAACCTCTGGTGGTTGTCCCCTCTGCAATCTATACCTCGCTCTGCCTCCTGGATCATTTTTCTCCAGAAACATTCAGACCATGTTAGCCCACTCCTGGAGAACCTCTGGTGGTTGTCCCCTCTGCAGTCTGTACCTTGCTCTGCCTCCTGTATCATTTTTCTCCAGAAACATTGAGACCATGTTAGCCCATTCCTGGAGAACCTCTGGTGGTTGTCCCCTCCGCAGTCTATACCTCGCTCTGCCTCCTGGATCGTTTTTCTCCAGAAACGTGGAGACCGTGTTAACCCACTCCTGGAGAACCTCTGGTGGTTGTCCCCTCTGCAGTCTATCCCTCGCTTTGCCTCCTGGATCGTTTTTCTCCAGAAACATTGAGACCGTGTTAGCCCACTCCTGGAGAACCTCTGGTGGTTGTCCCCTCTGCAGTCTATACCTTGCTCTGCCTCCTGGAACATTTTTCTGCAGAAAAATTCAGACCGTGTTAGCCCACTCCTGGAGAACCTCTGGTGGTTGTCCCCTCTGCAGTCTATCCCTCGCTTTGCCTCCTGGATCCTTTTTCTCCAGAAACGTTGAGACCATGTTAGCCCACTCCTGGAGAACCTCTGGTGGTTGTCCCCTCCGCAGTCTATACCTCGCTCTGCCTCCTGGATCATTTTTCTCCAGAAACGTTGAGACCGTGTTAGCCCACTCCTGGAGAACCTCTGGTGGTTGTCCCCTCTGCAGTCCATCCCTCGCTCTGCCTCCTGGATCATTTTTCTCCAGAAACGTTGAGACCGTGTTAGCCCACTCCTCGAGGTTGCCCATCCACCTCTTCATCTAGCAGAAACTCCTTACCGTCGGCTTTAAAGCACTCAATCCCTCTGTCCCCTCCTATCTTACCTCTCTGCTTTCCTGCTTCAACTCAGCCCGTCCGCATTGTCTTTGCTCCTCTAATTCCACTCTGCTCAAAGTACCTCCAGCTCATCTAGCTCACCTCCGGCTTCTTGCCCACGTCCTGCCTCTGGCCTGAAATGCGCACCCCCCCCGACACACACAAATCAATCAATCGTATTTATTGAGCGCTTACTGTGTGCAGAGCAAAATATCCGACTATCACACTCCCCCCCCCGCCAAAGCCTTATTGAAGGCGCATTTTCTCCAAGAAGCCTTCCCCTCCTAGGCCCTCATTTCCTCTTCTCTCCGTCCCTTCCGTGTTGCTCCTGCCCTTGGATTCCCTCCCTTTATCCTCCCCCCACCGCCTCAACGCCGCAGCACTTCCGTACATATCCACAATTTATTCTTATAATAATAATAATAATGAGGGCATTTATTAAGCGCTTACTATGTGCAAGGCACTGTTCTAAGCGCTGGGGCATTTACAAGGTGATCAGGTTGACCCACGTGGGGCTCCCAGTCTTAATCCCCATTTTACAGAAGAGGGAACTGAGGCCCGGAGAAAGGAAGTGACTTGCCCAAAGTCACACAGCTGACAAGTGGCGGAGCCGGGAGTTGGACCCATGACCTCTGACTCCAAAGCCAGGCCTCTTTCCAGTGAGCCACGCTGCTTCTTGCTGTTGAAGCCTGTCTCACCCTCTGACCGTAAACCCGTTCATTCATTCATTCAGTCGTAGTTATTGAGCGCTTACTGTGTGCAGGGCACTGTACTAAGCGCTTGGGAAGTCCAAGTTGGCAACATTTTAGAGACGGTCCCTACCCAACAGCGGGCTCACAGGCTAGAAACAGGGAACGGGCCTGCCAACTGTGCCGTCTTGTACTCTCTCCCAAGTGCTTAGGACAGTGCTCCGCACACAGGAAGCGCTCAGTAAATAGTCGATTGATGGTACGATTACCTTCCCAGGTGCGCAGTGCCGTGTCTTCCACACAGTAACACCTCAGTAGATGCGATTGATTCTGAAGCTTCTCCTTCCTCCCTTCACCCCACCTCGCCCCCCACCATCTGTTCGTTCATTCATTCAGTCGTATTTATTGAGCACTTACTGTGTGCAGAGCACTGTACTGAGCGCTTGGGAAGTACAAGTCGGCGACATACAGAGGCGGTCCCTACCCAGCAGCGGGCTCACAGTCTAGAAGGGGGAAACAGACAACAAAACAAAACATGTGGACAGGTGTCAAGTCATCGGAATAAATAGAAATAAAGCTAGATGCACTTATTATTATTATTATTATTATTATTCCGTTGCCTCGTCCTCTCCCAAGCGCGTAGTGCGGCGCTCGGCACCTCGTAAGCGCTCAATAAATGTCAGTGATGGATCAGCCTGGTAGCGGCCTGGTACGGAACGGCGGAAATATTCGAAATGTTCCAACTTCTCCCCCGAGATCGAGACCCGCAGGGGAAGAGACCCAAGAAGCCCCTTTCCTGCCGCCCATTTAGCCGGTTGGGTGATCTGGGAAGATGAAGTCCATTGCCGATTTTCAAGGGAAGGAAACAAAGATTTACTTATTTTACTTGTACATATCTATTCTATTTATTTTCTTTTGTTAATATGTTTTGTTTTGTTCTCCGTCTCCCCCTTCTAGACTGTGAGCCCGCTGTTGGGTAGGGACTGTCTCTGTCTCTTGCAACTTGTACTTCCCCAGCGCTTAGTACAGTGCTCTGCACAGTAAGCGCTCAGTGAATACGATTGATTGATTGATTGATCATTAACAAAATAAATAGAATAGTAAATATGTACAAGTCAGAGTGATAAATCTGGACAAACGTATATACAGGTGCTGTGGGGAGGAGGAGAGGAAAAAGGGGGCCTCTTTTCAGCGTGGCCCTCCCCATCTTCAGGATTATGGCTCCTCTGACATTAGGCGTAACGTGGCCTAATGGAAGGAGCACACGCCTGGGAATCTAAAGACCTGAGTTCTAATTCCGGTTCTGCTCTGTGACTCGGGCAAGTCACCAAGTTTCTCCATGCCTCCATTTGCTTGTCTGTAAAATGGGGATTCAATGCGTATTCTCCTTCCTTCTTCGACTGTCAGCCCCATGTGGGACAGGGACTGTGTCTGAGCAGAGTGACTTGTGTCTACCGCAGCGCTTAGGGCGGTGTTTGGCTCTTAACAGACTGGCATATAAGAAGAAGCTGCTCACGGTTTCCCCAGTGTACGTTTGGAAGCTCAGGTCCATTCGTCACCCGTTAGACTGTGATCTCCTCGAAGGCAGAGTTGTGACTTTTACTTCTAATAATAATAGCGATGGCATTTATTAAGCGCGTACTATGTGCAAAGCACCGTTCTAAGCTGCTGAGGAGGGTCCAAGGTGATCAGGTTGTCCCACGGGGGGGCTCACAGTCTTAATCCCCATTTTCCAGGTGAGGGAACTGAGGCGCAGAGAAGCAGCGTGGCTCAGTGGAAAGAGCCCGGGCTTTGGAGTCAGAGGTCAGGGGTTCGAATCCCAGCTCTGCCAATCGTCAGCTGTGTGACTTTGGGCAAGTCGCTTCACTTCTCTGGGCCTCAGTGACCTCATCTGGAAAATGGGGATTAAGACTGTGAGCCCCCCGTAGGACAACCTGATCACTTTGTAACCTCCCCAGCGCTTAGAACAGTGCTTTGCACATAGTAAGCGCTTAATAAATGCCATTATTATTATTATTATTATTAAGGGACTTGTCCAAAGTCCCACAGCTGACAATTGGCGGAGCTGGGATTTGAACCCATGACCTCTGACTCCAAAGCCCGGGCTCTTTCCACTGAGCCACGCTGCTTCTGTGCTAGGCTTCCAGCTTTTAGTGCAGTGCTCTGCAAATCGTGCTCAATAAATCTCGTTGCTGGGCTCAAGGATGGTTGATTCATTCCTTGCCTCTCCCCTTTCTTTCTCTCCTCCCTTTGTTTTATTTTTCCTTCCCTTCCTCCCTTTCCAGTGAGAAGCAGCGTGGCTCAGTAGGAAAGAGCCCGGGCTTTGGAGTCAGAGGTCATGGGTTCAAATCCCGACTCCGCCAATTGTCAGCTATGGGACCTTGGGCAAGTCACTTCACTTCCTCTGTGCCTCAGTTCCCTCATCTGGAAAACGGGGATTAAGACTGTGAGCCCCACGAGGGACAACCTGATCACCTTGTAACCTCCCCAGTGCTTAGAACGGTGCTTTGCACATAGTAAGCGCTTAATAAATGCTATTATTATTATTATTATTATTATTATTATATTATTATTATTATTATTACAGCAGGTGGCTGAGACTGCAGAGGGGAGCCTGGTGGGAGGTGTTCGGTGGCCACCTGCCCTCATCAAGAGCATCGATTGTATTGAGCGCTTGCTGTGTGCAGAATATTGTACCGAGCGCTGCAGAGACTACAGTATAACATCATCATCATCAATCGTATTTATTGAGCGCTTACTATGTGCAGAGCACTGTACTAAGCGCTTGGAAAGTACAAATTGGCAACATATAGAGACAGTCCCTACCCAACAGTGGGCTCACAGTCTAAAAGAGCGGGCAGACACGTTCCATGCCTCCAACGAACTCACAATCTAGAGAGGGAGGCAGACATTAATGTAAATAAATAGACAGAAAAGACGGAAATAAGTTACGGATATCGACGTCAAGAGGCATCAGGATTGATGGTGATTTAGAGCTTCCATTTCATACGGGTGGAATCACTCAATCAATCGTATTTATTGAGCGCTTACTATGTGCAGAGCACTGTACTAAGCGCTTGGGAAGTACAAATTGGCATCACATAGAGACAGTCCCTACCCAACAGTGGGCTCACAGTCTAAAAGGGGGAGACAGAGAACAGAACCAAACATACCAACAAAATAAAATAAGTAGGATAGAAATGTACAAGTAAAATAAATAAATAAATAAATAAACAGAGTAATAAATATGTACAACCATATATACATATATACACGTGCTGTGGGGAAGGGAAGGCATCCAACCTGCCCAAGATGTTTGCAGATTCGCCTTGAGTACGGGCTGTATCGTGCAAAACGCCGATTTTGGTATTGTCCTTGATAAAGTTGATAGTCTATTACAGGACAGTTTAACCTCCGGAGAACTGGCCGGGGTTCCCAGAACCAAACCCTGATTTCCGGCCCGGATCCCATTCCAAGTTGGAGTCACATTAAAATGCTCGCAGCGAAACGTTGAAAAATTGTAGGTGATCCAGGAAACCAAAAAGAAGCAGCTTGACTAATGCGTTACCCTAATTCGTTTTAGACGATCTTCTGAAGATTGATGTCTGTTTCCTTCGTTTCTTCTGTGTGGGTGTCGCTTTGCATAAACATGGCACAGCTCCAGCAGGGCGGTCCAGATGAAAAAGAAAAGACTACAGCTCTAAAAGGTATAAATCTGATTTCTTTTGTCGAGTGAATTACTGTCTCTGAGTTGGGGAAGTACAGTGAAAACATATAGATTTGAATTTCAAGGGGCCTTTTTAGCACACATCATATATGTGGTGTTTTGTACCTAATGCTACTTTTAAAGTAAGTCTGAACTGATTAAAATATTATACTCAAAACGGTTAACAGTGTTGAATTCATTTTATCTTCTTACCAAACAATGAATTATATGAAAATGTGATATGAGTTCATTAAGTTCTCTATATGTTGCCAATTTGTACTTCCCAAGCGCTTAGTACAGTGCTGTGCACATAGTAAGCGCTCAATAAATACAATTGATGATGATGATGATGATGAAGTGTTAAGCCTGCGTGATTCATATATATTTTGTATGGATTTATTGGAAAATTTCGTGTTTTTGCTTAGGTATTTTAGGTATTGGTGTCCAACTTGAGGTAGAAACACTGATAGTCACATGAGGATGAAATTGTGCCATATAGGTCTAATACGTATTATGGTGAATCACCAATGCACAGAATGGTACGACTGTAATTAAACTATCAGATAAGACAAAATTTTTTATGCAGTTCGATATTTTACTTCTAGATTGTTAGGACTGAGCCATTTTCTGGTTGATAAGCTCCATGAGGACAGCACAGTTGGACAGTTCAAACTAAAAAAAATCCATTTCACAGCGTGAATGATCTGTTTTAGCTGGTTCGCTTTGTCCACTTTATTCGAGCTCTGTAGACAGTGCAATTGTGGGTATTTCACCTTTTACCGTGACGAGCGTATCCTCTGGGGTTTTGTTTTGTTTTGTTTTTTGTTCCCACTATCCCTCATTGGGATGGGTCATTTTGTTCTAGATTTGCTTTTAAAAGAAAAAAGACAATCCTGTTTAAGCTTTTTTAGGTATTCTGTGCTTTAAAAGTGCTTTGCACATAGTAAGCGCTTAATAAATGCCATTATTATTATTATTAACATCATCAGCAGTATTGAACATCTACTAGGTGCAGGGAACGAAAGACATGGTCCTTATCTTAGCAGAATTTACAGTCTATTTCATTCAATCATTTATTGAGCGCTTACTGTGTGCAGAGCACTGTATCAAGAGCTCGCACTGTAATAAGCGCTTAATAGAGGAGGAAAGCAGACATAAATTGCAAATCTTAAGCATAAGAGAATAAGAGCATAGATACAAATGATAAAAAACAGGCAAGAAATGAAATATACCTATTCACACGTATGTACGTGAGTGGTGGGGGAAGCAGACCTAGAAGGGGAGCTTAATTGGGAAATTTTTCTTGGAAAAGATGGCTGTGTAAAGGAGAACTCTGAAGATAGACTGTACAGCAGATTTCAGGGTGGGAAATTCCATGCAGGAGGGAGTGTGTGAATTCCCTGTTCCCCCCTGCTGCCCGCCTCCCATTTCTCTCCTGATACCGTATCTGCGGTGATTGCGAATTCTGCAGTGTACAGATGTTTTTGCTAAGCTTGGTGTTTGATCATTGTGCCATCTGAGAGGGGAATAAAGACCAAAGGCAAAGATACTAGAGAAGCTGATAAATATTGTTTCTTTAGCATGCTTTTCATAATGGCCTAGACAAATGGATTTATTGTCTTCCAGCAGATGGGGGACAGAAAGTAAGTCTCCCTCCCATAGCTTCATTCTCCGATATGGTGGGAATTGATGAGTTACTTGACTTTCCTTGCTGCCTCTTAAGAATATAATATATATATATAATGGCATTTGTTAAGCGCTTACTATGTGCAGAGCACTGTTCTAAGCGCTGGGGGGGTTACAAGGTGATCAAGTTGTCCCACATGGGGCTCACAGTATTAATCCCCATTTTACAGATGAGGGAACTGAGGCTCAGAGAAGTTAAGTGACTTGCCCAAGGTCACACAGCAGATATGTGGTGGAGTCGGGATTCGAACCCAGGACCTCTGACTCCAAAGCCCAGGCTCTTTCCACTGAGCCACGCTGCTCCTCCCGATATAAGCCCGATAGCATAAGCCATGGCTTGTCTTTTCTCATCTTTATTTGCAATTAACATTGTTTTGTATTTTTCTATAGTATCATCATCATCAATCGTATTTATTGAGCGCTTACTATGTGCAGAGCACTGTACTAAGCGCTTGGGAAGTACACATTGGCAACATATAGAGACAGTCCCTACCCAACAGTGGGCTCACAGTCTAAAAGGGGGAGACAGAGAACAAAACCAAACATACTAACAAAATAAAATAAATAGAATAGCTATGTACAAGTAAAATAAATAAATAAATAGAGTAATAAATATGTACAAACATATATACATATATACAGTATACATATATGCTATAAATATAGTATATTTTCAATACTTTATTTTTGTTCAGAAGATGTATCTAACTTTGAAATTACCTTCTAGGTGGAATGGATTAGAAGGGCTAAGGGGAGTGGAATCTTATTTGTGCTAGCTAAGGTTTTCCTGGCCATGGCAGGTTAGTCTAGGTATGTTTGTGTTTGCGCATTTTAAGTCTGCCAAATTAGAAAAACCGGAACAAAACTGTAACCATGCCCCTTTCCTCACGTCTTTCACTTATAATGATCAGGTTCACGTGATTCAGTGGCCAGTCTTTCCCAGTGTTTGCGTCCACGTGATTCGGTGGCCAATCTTTCCCGATGCTATCGCTTTACTGTTAAAAGAAGGAGGCCGATAGCCGAGCGGAAAGGGCATGAGCCTGAGAACCGGGAAATCTGGGTTCCATTTCCACGGTGTCACTGGCCTGCTCTGTGATTTTAGGCGAGTCACTTAATTTATCCATGCCTCAGTTTCACCGTCTGTAAAATGGGGTAACCGTTTCTTCTTACCTTTTTTGACTGTGAGACATATATGAAACAGGGACTGTGTCTGACCTGATAATCTTATATATGCACCCCTGAATTCAGTGCAAAGTAAAGGTTTAGTACTGCAAATGTGGGCAATGATGAGATTCTGGCATTTAAGGCAGGCAATTTAAAGTATTTTCTGATGCTCCCAATTCTGTTTTAAGGCATAAATTCAATTCAATTTCATCACATACGTAGAAGGGTGCTTGAAGCTCTGGCTAGAGCGTGCTGTTTTAAAACTACAAACAAAAATATTTAGATAATATTGAGATTTAGCAACGCCTAGCGGAAAGAGACTGGGCACGGAAGTCAGAGCAGTTGATCTTGGGCAAGTGATTTACCTTTTCTGTGCCTCAGTTTCCTTATCTGTAAATTGGGGATGTAGTAGCTGGACTCCCTCCCTTGTGGAACTGTGAGCCCCTTTTGGAACAGGGATGGTATCTAATCTGATATCTACATCTTTGCTTAGCATAGTACAGTACTCAGCACATAGTAAGCACTTAACAAATGCTACTATGATTGTGGTCATTGTTGTTCTTATTAATTGTTTCATCGATGTGCTTTTTCATAACCCAGACAGTTAGCGATTTTAATTCAGACACTATTAGATAATCCAGATAATCACAAAATTCAACTAAAACATAAAAACTCAAGGCAGATTTAGATTAATGCTGTTTAACTACATTTCTCTGGTGATTTAATAAATTGATTAGATTCATTTCTCGTTAACGCTGGGAGTGAGCGGTGTACACTCTTAAGTAGCTTTCCCTTTTTGTTTCAGATTTATTATCAAGAATAGACTTGGATGAACTAATGAAAAAAGATGAGCCACCTCTTGAGTTTCCTGATTCTCTTGAAGGATTTGAATATGCTTTTAATGAAAGTAAGTGATGAATCTTCTATGCGGGGTGTGCATATAAATTCACAGTAGCGGTGGTCTCAGCATTTATTGAGTGCCTGTTTTAGACTGTGAGCCCACTGTTGGGTAGGGACTGTCTCTATATGTTGCCAATTTGTACTTCCCAAGCGCTTAGTACAGTGCTCTGCACATAGTAAGCACTCAATAAATACGATTGATGATGATGATGATGCCTCGTGGGTGTCGGGCACTGTAGTAAACCAGCCTGGCTCAGTAGATAGAATACAAGCCTGGGAATCAGAATCACCCGGGTTCTAATCCCGGTTCTTCCGTGTGACCCTGGGAGAGTCACATAACTTTTCTGTGCCTCAGTTACCTAATCTGTATAATGGGGATTAAGACCATGAGCCCCATGTGGGACAGAGGGACTGTATCCATCCCAGCACTTAGAACAGTGCCTGGAACATAGTAAGCTCTTAACAAATACCACAATTATTATTAAAGCACTTGGGAAGTATAAAAGAAGCAACCGAAACGTTTCTGCCCACTGAGATCGTATACTCAAAGCAGCATGGCTCAGTGGAAAGAGCCCGGACTTTGGTGCCATTGGTCAATCAATCAATCAATCGTATTTATTGAGCGCTTACTGTGTGCAGAGCACTGTACTAAGCGCTTGGGAAGTCCAAGTTGGTAACATATAGAGACAGTCCCTACCCAACAGTGGGCTCACAGTCTAAAAGGTCACGGGGTCAATTCCCGGCTCCGTCAACTGTCAGCTGTGTCACTTTGGGCGAGTCACTTCACTTCTCTGGGCCTCAGTTACCCCATCTGTAAAATGGGGATTAAAACTGTGAGCCCCCCATGGGTCAACCCGATCACCTTTGTAACCTCCCCAGCGCTTAGAACAGTGCTTTGCACATAGTAAGCGCTTAACCAAGCAGCGTGGTTCAGTGGAAAGAGCCCGGGCTTTGGCGCCATTGGTCAATCAATCAATCAATCGTATTTATTGAGCACTTACTGTGTGCAGAGCACTGTACTAAGCGCTTGGGAAGTACAAGTTGGCAACATATAGAGACAGTCCCTACCCAACAGTGGGCTCACAGTCTAAAAGGTCATGGGGTCAAATCCCGGCTCCACCACCTGTTAGCTGTGTGACTTTGGGTAAGTCACTTCACTTCTCTGGGCCTCAGTTCCCTCATCTGTAAAATGGGGATTAAAACTGTGAGCCCCCCGTGGGGCAACCCGATCACCTTTGTAACCTCCCCAGCGCTTAGAACAGTGCTTTGCACATAGTAAGCGCTTAACAAAGCAGCGTGGCTCAGTGGAAAGAGCCCGGGCTTTGGGGTCAGAGGTCATGGGTTCAAACCCCGGCCCCGCCAACTGTCAGCTGTGTGACTTTGGGCGAGTCACTTCACTTCTCTGGGCCTCAGTTACCTCATCTGTAAAATGGGGATTAAGACCGTGAGCCCCCCGTGGGACAACCCGATCACCTTGTAACCTCCCCAGCACTTAGAACAGGGCTTTGCACATAGTAAGCGCTTAATAAATGCTATTATTATTATTAGCGTTATCATTATATCAGAGATAGCCACAAAAGTATTTCAAAACAACAATCGTAATAAAAGTACAGAACAGCTATTAAGTGCTACTTTTAATAGATGATTGGGTTTCCAAGGATGTATCCTTTCATATTTAATCCGTTGTCAAATTAACAGTCCACAGTAGAATTTACCAAAGTTGACAGTACCTGCGGCGAGAGATTAAGTGACTTTCTACCTGGAGTTCAGCTCTTGTGGTGTCCCTTAAAATTGTAGTCCAGTTGTACAGAAAGATGTTGTTCCTTACGCTATTTAAACTCAAGTGGCTGTCAGAGATCATCAGTAATGCATTAATTAAGAACAGAAAACTGAATTTCCTTCTCAGTGTATGAGAGGTTCATGGTTAGAACGCTAATGGAGCTTTCGTTAAACCGGGGAATAGTCCTGCTCTGATTTGAAAAGCAGTGGTAGTGATAGTTGCGATGTGCTTACCCAAAAATGACTAACGCGTTGTGAGTGGGTGTGTTATTGGGTATGTTTTCCTGTAGAACTACGTGTTGTGTAGACTCTGGACTGTAAGGCCGTTATGGGCAGGGAACATGTCTAATTCTGTTGTATGTACTCTCCCAAGTGCTTAGTACAGTGCCCTGCACATAATGCTCAATAAATAAGATTGACTATGTACTGGAATCCATCCAGAAACCTCTGGAAAAGGATGAAATTTTGACATACTGTTACAGTAAGCATCGCTGAACCATGATTTAATCTTTAAGGTAATTCAAACCCTAACATCCCAACAGTCGTGCTGTAATTATGAGTCACTGCAGGAGGCTGCAGAAGTAGTAACTTGTTCGGCTGACCGTGGTAGTGGTTTTTCACCGGCAGCGGAGAATCCGTCCAACGTCGTTTGGGCCAGCAGCCGTCTTCGTGTCCTCATAAAGTTCCTTGGAGCAGGTCAGCTCCCGGAACACCTCGTCTACAGTCTTGCAAGAATTCCTGATTCCAAAATCGTAGCCAGGAGGGGAGAGACCGAAAATGCTTCGTCTCTCGTGGGGAAGCTTGCAGTGATCCATTGGATTGTCACAAATGTCAAACAAATTACAGTTGTATCCCTGGGTTGTACGTGTCTTGTGGTGGCTGTAATCTGTTGTAGTGAAAGTTTCCCTGCAGTAGCAGCGATGTCCCAAAGAATTAGTTGCAAGACTTTATATTGCAGATAAGGTGATTTCTTTGTCGTAAATGTTGGGTATAAATTGGATTATTGGCTCAGTTGGTGCCCTGCCTTATTCCTAGCGAGCAGGTACGACTTTAAAGAATCCATCAGATGTTCTGCGTTTGCTAGAGCCTTATTCCTAGCGAACAGGTATGACTTTAAAAAATCCATCAGATGTTTTGCGTTTGCTAGAAATCACATATACAGGGCCTATTCTAATATTCTAACACAATATTGTAATGCCTTTTTCAATAAAATTCCTAAAGCAGAATGTTTTAGGTCAATCAGTTAATGGTACTTATTGAGCACTTAATGTGTGCACGGCACCGTACTAAGCACATGGGAGAGAACAAAACAACAGAGCTGATAGACACGTTCCTTGCCCACAAGGAGCTTCCAGTCTTAAAGGGGGAGAGAGACATTAGCATAAATAAATTGCAGGTATGTGCATAAGTCTTGGGGGTCAGAGGGTGGAGTGAGCATCAAGTATTTAGATGGAAGCGTTAGAAGCAACAAATGTGCTTAGGGGATTAATTGTACAAATGCCTTAAGATCAGCATTTTTTTTTTCTTTTTAAAATCTCATTTAAAACTTTGAGAAGCCCTAGGGAAGTCAAACAGCCCCAGCTCCGTGGATAAAGGGCTTTGGTTTCCGTTGCTGTCAATCTTGCCTTTTCCCGAGCACTAAGTTCACTTACGGTGAGGGGTGGAAAGAAGAGTATTCTCTTACGATAGGTAATCATTCCTTTTTTTTCAACACCTTTTAGCTTTTAAATACCCTGAGGATTTGACAGGATAGGCATATACTAAAAGTGTCAAGCAAGTGATGGTTGCTCTTTCAGAGAGGATTTCAACCATGTCACTCTTCAGCTTCTTATATTTAGAGTAATGTAGTTCAGCTTTTCCTCTTCCGTACTTCTTTGACTTCAAGGTTAATGGTCCACACGTGTTTTCCACGAGGCCAGGGGTCGAAATCCGAAATGGGGAAACGGTGGCCGAGTATTATGTCACTGAAGGCCTGTGGCGAACCTAATGTCTTGAATGACTTCTTCAGGGAACTCGTGGCTAGTACTCTGTGAAAGCTTTGCAGTGAAACCTGCTTCAAATGGATGAAGTTTGTGATGTTTTCCTGATTCTCCCCACCCCGTCCCCGTTCTCCAGTTTCTTTGGCAAAGAGCAAACGAGCATTCCCTGTCGGTATGAAGTTCGGAAAGGGAGGCAAGTGCAACCATAATTGGTTAACAGCGAATTGAGAACCTGATTCTGGGTGCTAAAAAATCAAATCTGCCAAGTTAAAAGAGCTGCTTAGCGCCAAGAGTGGAACAGTTCACCAGTTCAGATTCCCATTTTCCTATGTTGAAGTAGTTGACTGTATGACAAAGAAGTTTGATTTCCCTGAGGATAATAATAATGATATTATTACATTTTATTACATTATTATTACAGTAATGATATTGTACTTCCCAAGCGCTTCGTACAGTACTCTGCACACAGTAAGCGCTCAATAAATACGATTGATGATGAGGATAGCATTTATTAAGGGCTTACTATGTGCAAAGCACTGTTCTAAGGAGGTTCCAAGGTGATCAGGTTGTCCCACGGGGGGCTCACAGTCATCATCCCCATTTTACGGGTGAGGGAACTGAGGCTCAGAGACGTGAAGTGACTTGCCCAAAGTCACACAGCTGACAAAGTGGCGGAGCCGGGATTTGAGCCCATGACCTCTGACTCCAAAGCCCGGGCTCTTTCCACTGAGCCACGCTGCTTCTTCAAGTTGTTGCATATCTTAAGGCTGTAAAATTCAACTCTTCTATACACGTGGAAAATAAAATTTAAATAAATTTCGTGTTTACAGGAATTTTCACTTATTCAAAAAATGTGAAATGACTACAGATCAATTTACTTGTAGAATATTGCAAGAAAGCTTTCCTTAAGCAGAATAGAAATGAGCTATTTTATGGAGTCCATCCTTAATTATCCACTTGGGTAAGGATAACTACCTGATACCCTTAGAAGCTCACCTTTGGAACATTTTTGACCAGAATTGTTAGCAGTAAAACTGACTAATTTGGCTTCCCCTTTCCTTCCTTCCCCTCCTGTTTTGGAGGTACTAATGAACAGCACAATGACCATATTCAGGAAGCAGAAGGGAGACAAAGCAAATGGGCTGGCCGGTTTTTGAATTTCAAGTGTTAGGTGTCAAATTCAATTAAAAGAATTGGGGGAAATAGGCATAAAAATCGTCTACAGAATTAAGGCAAACCGAGCATCGACTGGGACCGCAGGATTCACATATAAAATCGTGGGGAAATTTATGCTGAAAGTTGCAGAGTGGACAAGGATTCTGAAAACAGCGGTAAAGAAGCAAAAACTAGGCTTTTGTACATGATTGCGAATGACTCAAGGAAGTCCTGTCAAAATGTCCCGTTGTACTTTTTTAATTACAAAATTCTTCAACTTTATGAACCAGTTGATTTCTCCAGTTTGATACACACGTATCCTACTGTAATTCTAAGTTCGTGGAGAGAATTGACCGGCTTTCTCCGTCACTTTGGGGGAGCAGAAGCATTTGCTGCGTTTTTTCCATGCTACTTTTACGGAATTGATGAATTTGTGTATTTCCTTGATTATTTTACTTGCAGATTCTATAATCTTATACTACCCCCTTCTGGATTCCACTATAAAGACCCAAAGCATCACTGCCACACTGGTTACTTGTTCCCGAGAGCATCTGGGGGTCTGTGGCAACCAGGGGGTGGAGATCGCACCTGCTTTTAAAGCCAACTTTTGTTTGTGAGGACTGTTCACTGGGGGGGGGGGGGGTCCTCATCATCAATCGTATTTATTGAGCGCTTACTATGTGCAGAGCACTGTACTAAGCGCTTGGGAAGTACAAATTGGCAATGTATAGAGACAGTCCCTACCCAACAGTGGGCTCACAGTCTAAAAGGGGGAGACAGAGAACAAAACCAAACATGCTAACAAAATAAAATAAATAGAATAGATATGTACAAGTAAAATAAATAAATAAATAGAGTAATAAAAAGAGTCTCCAGTCTGTCTTCTGGGTGGTCTTCTGGAGCAGCAGAACCAGACATCCTTGTTTTGATGAGAGATTCCTGAATTTAGGGATCTATCCTGCTGCCCAGTTTGTGGGTGGGGGGGGGCGTTTATATCCCTGAAAATATAAAACTGGGATGTCTTTTCTCTCTCTCTCTTTGTGTTCGTTATTTGTTGGTTTTTGTGCTTTGCGTGTGCGAATCGTGTTCATCCCGCTGAGGGGCTGGACATTGCAGAGGGGAGGAAAGAGGCAGCGATCTCTTCCCCTCCCTGCTTAGTGGAAGAGAGGCAGGAGAAGGGAAGATAAGACTGGAGGTGAAAGGGGGGGCATGGGAGGAAACAGTCAATCAATCATCATCATCATCATCATCATCAATCGTATTTATTGAGCGCTTACTATGTGCAGAGCACTGTACTAAGCGCTTGGGAAGTACAAATTGGCAACATATAGAGACAGTCCCTACCCAACAGTGGGCTCACAGTCTAGAAGGGGGAGACAGAGAACAAAACCAAACATACTAACAAAATAAAATAAATAGAATAGATATGTACAAATAAAATAAATAAATAAATAGAGTAAAAAATATGTACAAACATATATACATATATACAGGTGCTGTGGGGAAGGGAAGGAGGTAAGATGGGGGAGAGGGAGAGGGGGACGAGGGGGAGAGGAAAGAAGGGGCTCAGTCTTGATCTTGCCACGAGGCCAAGCTGCTTCTCCGACCACAGATTCTTTGAGTGCAATGAATTCTTGTATTAATCAATCAATCAATCGTATTTATTGAGCGCTTACGGTGTGCAGAGCACTGTACTAAGCGCTTGGGAAGTACAAGGTGGCAGCATATAGAGATGTTCCCTACCCAACAGTGGGCTCACAGTCTAAAAGGAGAAAGGAAATGGGGACGAGGGGCCGCAGAACTCAGGTCGCGTGGGTTTGGGTGGACTGGAGCAGCCGTGGCAATTCTGCAAACAGTCCCCGTGAAATCTAGGCATGATAGCCACCTCAGTGGCCCTAAAAAGCCAGCCCTCACGGGGCTTATGTTGATGTCTGGAGAAAAGGTTAACATAAAAACTCTCATTTTTGAGACGCCTGTTGTTGTCAGTTGTCATATGTCCCACTTCCCGACGCTGTTACCGATTCCGATTGAATTATAACAATATTGTGTGTTTCTCTTCTAGAGGGGCAATTAAGACACGTAAAAACTGGGGAGCCGTTTGTTTTTAACTACCGGGAAGACTTGCACAGATGGAATCAGAAGAGATATGAGGCTCTTGGAGAGGTATAGCTCTAAATGTAAATCTATGTGTGAACGGGGGGTTTACGGTGTCGAAAAGCAGATTTTAGCCCTGGTTTTTCAGTTAACAGTTTACTCCAAATGAAGGTTGGGGAGTTGAAGTATTCCCTCGTTTGTTTTGACTTAAAAGGATTTGCAAAACAAAGTTTGTGCCAATAATAATAATCGCAATTCACTTAACAGGCCCCTTGTGATCTGAAAGAGTTAATGCACCTCCCAAATGCGTAGCTTACTACCATGGAGTTATGTTAGGCCCTGGGATAATTGGATTCATTATTTCCCATTTTTGTAGCCGTTTATTACCGCAGTGCTTGGATACGGTTATCACGTTATTCCTCCGGAGGTAGGGTAGGGCAGGGATCGGCATTCCCATTTTACAGATGAAGAA
Source organism: Tachyglossus aculeatus (assembly GCF_015852505.1). Taxonomy (NCBI): domain Eukaryota; kingdom Metazoa; phylum Chordata; class Mammalia; order Monotremata; family Tachyglossidae; genus Tachyglossus; species Tachyglossus aculeatus. The sequence continues at coordinate 26,719,603 of NC_052088.1, read as the reverse complement.
ATAGGCACAAGAGACTAAGCAATTTGCTCATACAAATAAGTCTCACTTCTTTAATATTTTCTGGGGTAAATAAACGGCAACACATGTATTTCTCCATCAAGGTAGACTGAAGCGGTATCGTTTGTGCTGTAAATACTGCATGGTTGGTTAAAGAAATGTGGGTGGTGGGTTCTGTTTTGTTTTTTTTCATTTATATATTGTTTTCTGTAAAACTGTTAATTTAAACTCATGTGTTTAAGGTAGTTTCTTGAAATGTATCCACCCTCGGACTTGGAGGTAATCTGGTAATATTTGGTATTTCCGGTTTAGTCTGATTTAGCCAGGAGGGCGTAAATATACAGTGGAGAGAAGGATGGTTTTTCTAGTTTTACTTGTGTCATCAGGAAGTATCCAAATTAATCTTGTCGTGTTATTTTCTCTTAAGTTTCAATTATGACCGTATAATGGCATTCAGCTCCAGTTTTGGTAGGATATCTCTGAATCTGACCAACGGCTCAAAATGAGGACCATAGTTTGGAAACGTTCAATCAGAATTGTAGCTTTTCTTGTACATGCTTTTGCAGCGATGCAGTTTTAGTATTTCTGATGGTTTCGTGGATTGATCTGTTAAATCCCATCACTTCCAAGAGGTTTTCCCCGATTTAAGTCCTCATTTCTCCTCTTCTCTCTTCCTTCTGCATCGCCTCTGCACTTGGATCTGTGCCCTTTAAACACTTCCATCCCAAGCACTTATGTACATATGTACCCTGCCGTTCCACCTATCTGTACTTCATATGAGAAGCAGTGTGGCCTAGTGGAGAGAGCACGGGCCCGGGAGCCAGAAGGACCTGGGTTCTAATCCTTGATCCGCCCCTTGTCTGCCGTGTGACCTTAGGCAAGTCCCTTCACTTCTCTGTGCCTCAGTTACCTCATCTGTAAAATGGGAATTAAGCCTGTGAGCCCCTTGTGGGACAGGGACTGTGTCCGACCTGATTACCTTGTATCCACCTGAGCACTTAAAACAGCGCTCGGCGCGTAGTGATAATAATATTCGTTAAGCGCTTACTATTCAGGTAGTCCCACGTGGGGTTCACGGTCTTAATCCCCATTTTACAGATGAGGTAACTGAGAAGTTAAGTGACTTGCCCAAGGTCGCACTGCAGAGAAATGATGGAGCGGGATTGGAACCTGTGGCTTCTGACTCCCAAGTCCGTGCTCTTTCCGCTAATCCACGCGCATCATCAATCATCATCAGTCGTATTTATTGAGCGCTTACTGTGTGCAGAGCACTGTACTAAGCGCTTGGGAAGTACAAATTGGCAACATATAGAGACAGTCCCTACCCAACAGCGGGCTCACAGTCTAAAAGGGGGAGACAGAGAACGAAACCAAACATACTAACAAAATAAAATAAATAGAATAGATATGTACAAGTAAAATAAATAAATAAATAGGGTAATAAATATGTACAAACATATATACATATATACAGGTAAAGGGCGCATAGTAAGCACTGAACAAATACTGTAAGTATTATTATTGTTAATGTCTGTCTTCCCCTCTAGACTGTAAACCTTGTGTGGGCAGATATCGTTTTTACCAACTCTGTCATATTCTTCCAAGTGCCTAGTTCAGTGGTGTGGATACTATATGTTGCCAACTTGTACTTCCCAAGCACTTAGTACAGTGCTCTGCACACAGTAAGCGCTCAATAAATACGATTGATGATGATGTACTCACTTAATATGCCATTGATTAATTGATTTTTGGGGGGCAGGTGATTAAATTTTGTTGCCAGCCACTATATATCTCATTGGCTCTAAGATCATATGGGTGGGAGGCATTATTGGGATCTCATTTTACCTTACCAAGAGTCCAGTTGTTATTATTATGATTATTATTATTATGGTATTTGTTAAGCACTTACTATGTGTCAAGCACTGTTCTAAGTGCTGGAGTAGATACAAGGGCATCAGGTTGTCCCACATGGGGCTCACAATCTTAATCCCCATTTTACAGATGAGGGAGCTGAGGCACAGAGAAGTGAAGTGGCTTGCCCAAGGTCACAAAGCAGAGAGGTGGTGGAGCCGGGATTAGAACCCATGACCTTTGACTCTTTCCACTGAGTCATGCCGCTTCTCAAAATAATGGAGACTTGCAAGGTAGCTGTTAACCAATTATCAGTTGTATTTATTGAGCGCTTACCGCGGTACTAAGCGGTTGGGAGACTTTAGTACGATAAAGTTGGCAGATTCGAACCCTGCCCATAAGGAATTTACTGGCTGTAGGGGGAAACAAACATTAAAATAAATTACAGATAAGGGAAATGTCGGAGCATAAGGATCTATACCTAAGTGCCGCCGGGCCGAGGGTGGGGTGAATAGCAAGTGCTTAAGGCGTAGAGATCTAAGCGCATAGGTGGTGAAGAAGAGAGAAGGAGTAAGGGAATGAAGGTTTAGTTGGGGAAGGCGTTTTGGAGAAGATAATAATAATAATAATGGCATTTATTAAGCGCTTCCTATGTGCAAAGCACTGTTCTAAGCCCTGGGGAGGTTACAATGCGATCAGGTTGTCCCATGGAGGGCTCACAGCCTTAATCCCCATTTGACAGATGAGGCAACCGAGGCCCAGAGAAGTGAAGTGACTTGCCCAAAGTCACACAGCCGACAAGTGGCGGAGCCGGGCTTTGAACCCGTGACCTCTGACCCCAAAGCCCGGGCTCTTTTCCACTGAGCCACGCTGCTTCGGATGGCTTCGAAGGTGGGGAGAGTGGTGAACTGTCTTATAAGCGCTTAGAACAGGGCTTTGCACATAATAAGCGCTTAATAAATGCCATTATTATTATTATTAAGTGGAGGGAGTTCCAGCCAAGAGGGAGGATGTTGGCAAGGGGTCAGTGGTTATATGAGATATAGATGTATAGACATATAGATATATAGATATATGAGGTTGAGGTACATATGCGTGGCTCAGTGGAAAGAGCACAGGCTTCGGAGTCAAAGGTCATGGGTTCTAATCCCGGCTCCGCCGCTTGTCAGCTGTGTGACTTTGGGCAAGTTACTTAACTTCTCTGGGCCTCAGTTACCTGATCTGTAAAGTAGGGATCAAGGCTGTGACTTATTGATGGGTCCTGACATTTAATTTGTTCAGTGCTTAGAACAGTGCTTTGCACATAGTAAGCGCTTAATAAATGCCATTATTATTATTATTATTATTATTATTATTATTATATGTACCTCAGAGAAGTGGCGTGGCTCAGTGGAAAGAGCCCGGGCTTTGGAGTCAGAGGTCATGGGTTCGAATCACGGCTCTACCACATGTCTGCTGTGTGACCTTGGGCAAGTCACTTCACTTCTCTGAGCCTCAGTGACCTCATCTGTAAAATGGGGATTAAGGCTGTGAGCCCCACGTGGGACAACTTGATCACCTTGTATCCCCCCCAGAGCTTAGAACAGTGCTTTGCACATAGTAAGCGCTTAACAAATACCATCATTATTATTATTATTATATGTGAGAAGACTGGTGTTAGCGGAGCATAGTGGCTGGGCTGGATTGTTGAAGGAAATCGGTGACGAGAGGTAGGAGGAGAAGAGTGAGTAACCTTAAATTCAAAAATAAGAAGGCTCTGAGGTGGAGGTGAATGGGTAGCCATTGGAGGTGTTTGAGGAGTGGGGAAATATTAATTGGAAGGTTTTTTTTTTTTAGAAAAATAATCCAGGGCAGCAGAATGAAATGTGGATGGAGTAATGAGGGACAGGAAACAGAGAGGTCGGCAAGGAGGCTGATGCAGTGGTCAGTTCAAGATTTGAGTAGTGATGCGATTGGCATGGTAGCAGTTTCGTGCAGAAAAGGGGGATTTTAAAGGTGTTGGGCCTATAGAGCGTATCTGTTTTCCCAACAAAGTAATTGGGATATTGGTCAGGGGCTGAGAGGGAGAGAGCGGAGGCTTTGAGGGACCCAGAAGGAAATTAAGAATTTGGAATGGTTGGTTGGTTGGTGAAGAAGAGTCAGTTAAAGAAGCATTGAGACTTGCTAAATTTTAGCAGGACAGAGTGAATTTGAGGGGTGTCTGGATTTCTGCTCCGTACATTCAGATGCCAGAGTGTAAGGAGCAGAAACAGATTTGAGGGGCAGAAGATGGGTGGATAGAGCCGGATGAGTCTGGAGGTCCCAGGAAGGTGAGACTAGAATAAGAGAGGGTGAGGGAGCCGTGATGAAGGTTCTGGCTGCGTAGTCATCAGGTTAGAGATAGGGACCAGAATTGAAAGTGGAAAGGAAGCGGGCGACTAGGGTGAGCAGAGGGATCATTAGCGTGGAGAGTGAATCCCCAAGCGCCGGAGTAGGAGGAGGGAGTAAGAGCAGGAATGAAAGGCAGGGGAATCTCAGCACTGGTGGGAAAGTTGGGAATGAGGAGGGGTTGCCAAGGTGGGCCCCGGAGGGTGGTAGGTAATAGTGATGACTGGGTAGTGATGGGGCAATTCGAGGGACTCAAAGGAAGAGAAGTTGGGAGAGGGAGGGATGAGTTGGAATGGAATTAGCACCATAGGAGTGGAATAGGCCTGTTTTACCCCACTCCCATGTGAAGCATTCATTCGTTCATTCAATCGTATTTATTGAGCGCTTACTGTGTGCAGAGCACTGTACTAAGAGCTTGGGAAGTCCAAGTTGGCAACATATAGAGACGGTCCCTACCCAACAGCAGGCTCACAGTCTAGAAGTCTAGAAGCACGGTTGTAATAATAATAATAACGATAGCATTTATTAAGCGCTTACTATGTGCAAAGCACTGTTCTAAGCGCTGGGGAGGTTACAAGGTGATCAGGTTGTCCCACGGGGGGGCTCACAGTCTTAATCCCCATTTTATAGATGAGGGAACTGAGGCACAGAGAAGTGAAGTGACTTGAGCCGACAAGTGGCGGAGCCGGGATTTGAACCCATGACCTCTGACTCCAAAGCCCGGGCTCTTTCCACTGAGCCACACTGCTTTTCTTCACTTTGTAGGTGAAGATGAGGTATTCTAGAGAGACTTGTGACAGTGCGATTGGGTAAGAATCATTTATCAATAACGGTGAAGTGAGAGGGTTAGGAGAAGCGTGATTACGAGGCATGGTTTGCCCACGATAGCCGGGGTTCCGTGTAGTATAGTGGAAAATCATCGAAAGGGAGGTGAGAGAGGCAGATAATGATGGGTGGGACACGGGAGAGTGCCGGATTTGGGGCATGGTTGAAGAGAAGCCCAAGGATGTGGAGGAAAAAGGGAGAGGATATGGCGAGGAAACACAGCACAATACACAGTTTAACCACCAACTGATTCCACTTTCCCAATGTTCTGAAAATTTTGAAGGCCACGTGCGCTGCTTGTTTTGGCAGCTAATTTGCTCTTCACAGCTCTTCCACCCAAGTATTAGACTAGGGTATTCTTGTTTAAGTGGTTGAAATGAGTATCAGAATTACTATCCCACCCAGACAGATTTCTCAAAGACTCCCGGAGTTGCCGGGTAGGAGAATGAAAAAGCCCAGAATCCATCTTCAAAGAGTATATTTGTAAGTACAGTATTCAGTTATCGCTGGACTGGCATTATTCATTCATTCAGTCGTATTTATTGAGCGCTTACTGTGTGCAGAGCACTGGACTAAGCGCTCGGGAAGTACAAGTTGGCAACATTCATTCATTCATTCAATCGTATTTATTGAGCACTTACTGTGTGCAGAGCACTGTACTAAGCGCTTGGGAAGTACAAGTTGGCAACATCTAGAGACGGTCCCTACCCAACAGCAGGTTCACAGTCTAGAAGTGGGAGACAGACAACAAAGCAAAACATATTAACAAAATAAAATAAATAGAATAAATATGTACAAATAAAATAGAGTAATAAATATGCACAAACATACAGGTGCTGTGGGGAGAGGAAGGAGGGAAGGCTGGGGGGATGGGGAAGAGGAGGAGGGGGAGAGGAAGGAGGGGGCTCAGTCTGGGAAGGCATTAAAAGGGAAAAAGAAAAATCACAAAGAAATTCAAATCCTTGTTTGTCTACCAGTTGAACCACGTAGCTAAAGAAACACACTCCCCATGTGGAGGGGCCTATTAGGAGGCCAATTCCCAGAACCTATCAAGAAGTGATGCAGAGTAAAGCCAAGAAACCAGCAGCAAGAAGAGAAGAGACCAAAATTTTTCTTAGTATTTAAGGTTCTTGCAAATTTCAAACATTTAGTTTTCCTGAAGCAGGAAAAAATGTGTTGTGACGTGATTGTTAGGGTTGCCTCTTCCCATTCGGGACATGATTGTTATGAGCACACACAGTGTATACGTTTCTCACACAAGCAGTTGAAGCAGCATGGCTCAGTGGAAAGAGCCCGGGCTTTGGAGTCAGAGGTCATGGGTTCCAATCCTGCCTCTGCCACTTGTTGGCTGTGTGACTTTGGGCAAGTCACTTCACTTCTCTGGGCCTCAGTTCCCTCATCTGTAAAATGGGGGTGAAGGCTCTGAGCCCCCTGTGGGGCAACTTGATCACCTTGTAACCTCCCCAGCGCTTAGAACAGTGCTTTGCACATAGGAAGCGCTTAATAAATGCCATTATTATTATTATTATTATTATTATTATTTTATTGCCTGCGGCAATTTGTGAAAACCGTTTTGAAGAGTATTTTTCCATTGTCCCTGCAGCCCAATTGAATGCCATAGGCAACTCAACTCTGAGACCTCAACTTCCTCTTCTTTAAAAAGCAGGTAATAATGCCCGCTACTCTCTACCTTACAGGGATGTTGTGAGGTTAAATGAGATAATTAACGTGAAAGCTGTCTTGAAAAAATAGGCACTCTACCGATTCAAAGGAATTATAGTTTCCTCCACTGATTTATTTTGCAAACTCATGTTTCTCAGCTGGTTTCGATGGTTTTATTTCTTCTTTCAGCCCGTCTCATCACATGACTATAGACAAAGTATCCGAAAGAAAGTCGTTAAGGGCAAAGCAGTAACTGTTGGTTGGAGAGCTTTCTCGTTTTTCTGGCTTTGGTTTAGTGGTATTTTTAGTTACTTTAGGGTAATTGCATGGGAAAATAGAGTTGATTATGTAGGAAATAGTTTGGTGGTGACACTCTTGAAATAGTGCAGAAGTCTCTTGTCTGGAGTAGTTTTCAAAGTTTGGGGGGGAAAAAAAGCCCCCCAAAAATGAGATCAAAGTGTAATGTTCCTGAAAGAGCTACATTTCTATAGACAAGAGAAGACTCCAGAGAACTTGATCAGAGTCTATAGATCCCTTCAAGGTAACAGTATAAATGAAGGAAGGGAATTATTCCAATTCTCCGAAGATTGTGAGAAAGAGCAGTTGCCTGAAGCTAAGGAGAGAAAAGTTTAAGCTGAACATTTCATAAAAGAAAGTTCTGAACTTCTAAGCTGGAAGAACAAATGGACGGTAGAATAGACTTGGAAAGCGGACGAGGCAGCGACGTTGTATTTCATTCCTGGATATGTGCATACTTAGAAAAATTCACCAAGAGTTTCTCTTGCGCTGGGATTGGTGTGGGAGGGGGGAAATCCACGGCTTTGGACCCCTCATCCCCCCACCATTCCCCACCATCGCCGCCCAGCAGGGTCCCAAGTCTGCATTACCAACATTTATCATCAATCGTATTTATTGAGCGCTTACTGTGTGCAGAGCACTGTACTAAGCGCTTGGGAAGTACAAGTCGGCAACATATAGAGATGGTATGTGACGTATAAATATGTATTTATATTACATATTCATTCATTCATTCAATCGTATTTATTGAGTGCTTACTGTGTGCAGTGCACTGTACCAAGTGCTTGGGAAGTACAAGCAGTGAGAAGCCCTGAGGCTATCCTTTGCCCGCAAGGAATCGCTAATCGCTGTTTTTGTTACATTGCTGTTTTTGCCGAATATATCCTGTTATTCAGTCCCCGTGTACCTATTCACCACTCAATCAAAGAATGGCATTTACCGTCTGCAGAACATCACATAAGTGCTTGGAAGAGTACGCTAGAATAAGTAGACGTGTTCCCCGTCCGCCAGACTGCAAGTGCCTCGTGGGCCACTGACATGTCTGAGTCAATGTCCTATAATTGTACATTCTTAATAAATGTCATTACAACTGCAACTGCTTCTTGCTGCTTTTTTTCCTGCCCGGAAACGGACCACCTCTCTCACTAGTGACCCCACTTTGCTTCAAGCGTATGCGGGTTGGACCCTGCTCCTCTCCAGGCGGGCCAGAGTTGTATAGGGCTGCGAGGGCCTCAGATGAATTCCAGGTAGAGAGTAACCTCCAGGCAGAGGTTACAATCCTCAAAAATGTAGTGATACCCTTAATGGCTATATCACGTGATTCATTTTTCCCGTGGCCGAGCTTTCCGCTAATTTGGTTCCGTGGTTCCGTTCCAGAACCAGTCCCACCTAATGGCTTAGCCCTTATAGGTAAGTTAAAGCCTCTCTTCCCCTCCCACACTCCCCACGTTCCCTCATCCCTTCATTCATTCATTCAGTCGTATTTATTGAGCGCTTCCTGTGTGCAGAGCACTGTACTAAGCGCTTGGGAAGCACAAGTTGGCAATATATAGAGACGGTCCCTACCCGACAGCGGGCTCACAGTCTAGAAGGGCTCACAGTCGAAGTCTAGAAGTCCCTTCTGCTCTGTTAGGCAAAAGTTGCTGTCCTGTTTCCTACACACTGAACTCGATCCGAGGACCGAACTTTACTATCCATATAAATGGTTCAAAACCTAGTGAATTTCTTAGATTAGAATGTATTGCTACCCTTTTAATAATATTAATAGTAATTATTCATTCAATCGTATTTATTGAGCGCTTACTGTGTGCAGAGCACTGTACTAAGTGCTTGGGAAGTACAGGTTGGCAGCATATAGAGATGGTCCCTACCCGACAGTGGGCTCACAGCCTAGAAGTCTAGAAGTCCCTTCTACTCTGTTAGGCGAAATTTGCTCTCCTGTTGCCTACACACTGAACTTGATCCAAGGACCAAACTTGACTATCCAAATAAAAGGTTCAAAACCCAGTAAATTTCTTAGATTCGAATGTATTGCTATCCTTTTAATAATAGTAATCATTCATTCAATCGTATTTATTGAGCACTTACTGTGTGCAGAGCACTGTACTAAGCGCTTGGGAAGTACAAGTTGGCAACATATAGAGACGGTTCCTACCCAACAGTGGGCTCACAGTTTAGAAGTCCCTTCTACTCTGTTAGGCGAAAGTTGCTCTCGTGTTTCCCACACACTGAACTTGATCCAAGAACCGAACTTTACTATCCAAATAAAACGTTCAAAACCCAGTGAATTTCTTAGATTGGAATGTATTGCTACCCTTTTAATAATATTAATAGTAATTATTCATTCATTCAATCGTATTTACTGAGCGCTTACTATGTGCAGAGCACTGTACTAAGCGCTTGGGAAGCACAAGTTGGCAACATATAGAGACGGTCCCTAACCGACAGCGGGCTCACAGTCTAGAAGTCCCTTCTACTCTGTTGGGCAAAAGTTGCTCTCCTGTTTCCTACACACTGAACTTGAAATACGATTGATGGTGATGGTGGTGATCCAAGGACTGAACTTGACTATCCATATAAAAGGTTCAAAACCCAGTGAATTTCTTAGATTCAAATGTATTGCTACCCTTTTAATAGTATTAATAGTAATCATTCATTCAATCGTATTTATTGAGCGCTTACTGTGTGCAGAGCACTGTACTAAGCACTTGGGAAGCACAAGTTGGCAACATATAGAGACGGTCCCTACCCAACAGCGGGCTCACAGTCTAGAAGCTCCAGCTGCTCAGTACTGTCATCAATCAATGGTATTTAATGAGTAATTTAACTTAATTATGGTACTTAAGCGCTTACTAGGCACCAAGCACTGTTGTAGATACAAGGTCCCACGTGGGGCTCACATTCTTAGTCACCATTTTACAGATGAGGTAACTGAGGCGCAGAGATGTTAAATGGCTTGCCCAAGGTCACACAACAGACAAGTGGTGGAGCCGGGATTCATTCAGTCGTATTTATTGAGCGCTTACTGTGTGCAGAGCACTGTACTAAGCGCTTGGGAAGTACAAGTCGGCAACGTATATCATCATCATCAATCATATTTATTGAGCGCTTACTATGTGCAGAGCACTGTACTAAGCGCTTGGGAAGTACAAGTCGGCAACGTATATCATCATCATCAATCATATTTATTGAGCGCTTACTATGTGCAGAGCACTGTACTAAGCGCTTGGGAAGTACAAATTGGCAACATATAGAGACAGTCCCTACCCAACAGGGGGCTCACAGTCTAAAAGGGGGAGACAGAGAACAAAACCAAACATACTAACAAAATAAAATAAATAGGATAGATATGTACAAGTAAAATAAATAAATAAATAGAGTAATAAATATGTACAAACATATATACATATATACAAGACATATATACATACAGTCCCTATTCAACAACGGGCTCAGAACCCACATCCTCTAACTCCCAAGCCAGTGCTCTTTCCGCCAAGCTCCGCTGCTTCTCTTTGCCTTTTTACAGAAAACTTTTAGGAAGTATTTGTGTATTGGAACGTCGCAAGGAAATTTTAAGTCACTTAAACCCTTCAGCTATTTTCAGTGAAAATTCAAGGTATGAGAACAAGATCACTTTCAAATGGTCTTTGGGTTAACTTAATTTTTATAAAATTGAATACGTAGGAACTTCATTGATTCACTTGGCAATTTCCGTAACGGAAGGAATGAACAGAGCAAAGACAAACACAAGTTTGGGTGATGGGTTTCCCCAGAATGCAGGTATTTGGCAAAGTAAAATTGTAGTTTCAGTCATTCATTCATTCAGTTGTATTTATTGAGCACTTACTGTGTGCAGAGCACTGTACTAAGCGCTTGGGAAGTCCAAGTTGGCAACATATAGAGACGGTCCGTGTGGGTTCACAGTCTAGAAGGGGGACACAGAGAACAAAGCAAAACATATTAAAATAAAATAAATAGAATAAATATGTACAAATAAAATCAATACGTACAAACATAGTTTATTAATTCTCTAACTGATAGGGTTAATATTATGCTTTCAAGAGTAGTTATTGAGGATCAACTTATCTAACTCTTTTTAAATCCTGCTATTTGCCAAGAACCCAAACAGCATCTTATTGCTCTGCTTTCTATAGCTGACGCAGTGTGCTCTAATATTGTCTCTTAGTGACATCTCTAGCTGAAGTAAGGCGGTACAAGCCAAATAAAATCGGATATTAAAGAAAAAAAATTAAATAGAATGGTTTGAGGGGGGGAAAGGAGGAAATAGGGAGTTTGTCTATAAAGTGGTTATAAGGCTTGTTCCAAAGAATAGTACATCTTCCAGTGCAAATGTTTTGGAAAAGCCTTTATTAGCTGAAAGGAGTTGAATAATGTTCCATCTGGAGAATCTTTTGCAGTAGCTTTAGGATATGTCGTGATTATTGATAATTTCTGCAAAAGATTCTTGGATATAGCACGAACTGTTATTAGATTCCGAACTATACAGAGAAAAGAAACGGTGGAGCAGCAGTGTGGCCTCGTGGAAAGAATACGGGCCTGGGAATCGGAGGACCTGAGTACGATTTCTTGCTTGGCCACTTTTCCGCTGTTTGACCTGAAGCAAGTTACTTGATTTCTCTATAAAAATAATAATAATAATGGCACTTATTAAGCGCTTCCTATGTGCAGAGCACTGTTCTAAGTGCTGGATGCCTCAGTTCATCTGGAAAATGGGCATTCAGTAGCTGTTATCCCTCCTACTTGAGCTGTGAGCCCCATGTAATAATAATAATAGCATTTATTAAGTGCTTACTATGTGCAAAGCACTGTTCTAAGCACTGGGGAGGTTACAAGGTGATCAGGTTGTCCCACGGGGGGGTGGGGGGGGGGCGCTCACAGTCTTAATCCCCATTTTACAGATGAGGTAACTGAGGCACAGAGAAGTTAAGTGACTTGCCCAAAGTCACACAGCTGACAAATGGCAGAGCGGGGATTCGAACCCATGACTCCAGACTCCAAAGCCCGTGCTCTTTCCAGTGAGCCACGCTGCTTCTCTAGTAATAGTAAGTGCTTAACAAATACCATAATTATTATTATTATTATTGTTATTCATTGGGTACATGCAGCTAGTAAAATGAATTAAAGTATTCTTCCCCATAGAATGGCTACCTAACTGGTGTTTAAAGTTCTTTTTCTGATCAACTCTAAAGAGACAAGGTGATTTTAACAGACACAGTGACTTTAACCGAGAGAATAAAAATCCCAACACCCACCAGTTAGCTGTTTTCTATGAAACAAAAGGGGAATAATAATAATAATAATAATTTTGGTATTTGTTGAGCGCTTACTATGTGCCAAGCACTGTTCTAAGCGCTGGGATAGATCCAAGCTAATCAGGTTGTCCCACGTGGAGCTCACAGTCTTAATCTCCATTTTATAGATGAGGTAACTGAGGCACAAAGAAATTAAGTGACTTGCCCAAAGTCACAGAGCTGACAGGTGGCGGAGTGGGACTAGAACCCATGACCCCTGACTCCCAAGCCTGGGCTCTTTCCACTAAGCCACGCTGCTTTGCAGCTTACAGTCTAGAGGGGGGGGCCAGACATTAAAATAAATTACAGATATATAATGAGAATTAAGTTCTGTGGGGGGTGGGGGGTCTATAAGTTTGCCTAAAGAGTAGAAATCCGAATGCAAGGGTGCAGACGGGAGAGGAAGTAGGGGAATTGAAGGCTTAGGGAAATAGGAGATAGGATTTTAATAAGACTTTGAAGGTGGCGGGATGGCGGTCCGACATATGAAGGTGGAGGGAATTCCAGGCCAAAGAGAGGGCGTAGGCAAGGGGTCAGCGGCGAGATAGGTGAGAGTGAGTAGGCTGGCGTTAAAGGAGCAACTGAGTTACAGAGTCAAGAAAGTAAGGTAGGAGGGGGTGAGCAGAGCGTGTACTTCAAAGCTTAGGAGTTTCTGTTTCACAAGGAGGTGGGTGGGCAGCTACTGGAGGCTGTTGAGGAGTGGCAAAAATATGGGCTGAAAGGTTTCGTAGAAAAATGACCCGGGCAGCAGAGTGAAATACTAGAATGGGGAGAGACAAGAGGCGAGGAGCTCTGCAAGGAGGCTGTTGCAATAGTCTCTGTTGCAATTTCTATTAATTGAAATAAATGTCTCAAAGCCCTACTGAGAGCTTACCTCCTCCAGGAGGCCTTCCCACACTGAGCCCCCCTTTTCCTCTCCCCATCCATCCCACATTACCTCCTTCCCCTCCCCACAGCACCTGTATATATGGATATATGTTTGTACGTATTTATTCTAGTTATTCTATTTATTTTATTTTGTTAATATGTTTCATTTTGTTGTCCGTCTCCCCCTTCTAGACTGTGAGCCTGCTGTTGGGTAGGGACCGTCTCTATATGTTGCCAACTTGGAATTCCCAAGCGCTTAGTACAGTGCTCTGCAGACCGTAAGCGCTCAATAAATGCGATTGAATGAATGAATGAATGAATTCTATTTATTTTATTTTGTTAATATGTTTTGTTTTGTTGTCTGTCTCCCCCTTCTAGACTGTGAGCCCGCTGTTGGGTAGGGACCGTCTCTATATGTTGCCAACTTAGACTTCCCAAGGGCTTAGTACAGTGCTCTGCATACAGTAAGCGCTCAATAAATACGATTGAATGAATGAATGAATTCTATTTATTTTATTTTGTTCATATATTTTGTTTTGTTGTCTGTCTTCCCCTTCTAGACTGTGAGCCCGCTGTTGGGTAGGGACCGTCTCTATATGTTGCCAACTTGTACTTCCCAAGCGCTTAGTACAGTGCTCTGCATGTAATAAGCGATCAATAAATAACATTGAATGAATGAATGAATGAGACAGGGTGGTTGGTGGTGCTGTCTATAGTGATGAGAACGTCTTGATGAGAAACTGCGGAGTTTTGGTTTGGACACGTTAAGTGTGAGGTGTCAGTGGGACATCCAAGTAGAAGGCAGGAGGAAATGCGAGATTTTAGAGGAGGAGAGAGCTCAGGGCTGGAGATGTGGATTTGGGAATCATCTGTGTAAAGATGGTAGTTGAAGCCATGGAAATAGATAACTTTACTGAGGGCGTAGGGATAGACTGGGAAAAGGAGACCCCAAACTGAGGCTTGAGGGACTCCCACAGTTAGTAGGGGGAGGGACAAAGAAAAGAACCCGAGAAAGAGTCTGAGGATGAGCAGCCAGAGAGTTAGGAGGAGTAGCAGAAGAGAGCAGTGGTGGTGAATCCAAGGTCAGAAAATAGATGAAGGTGGTGGTCCGTGGAGGCGAAGGCGGTTGAGGGGTCGCGAAGTCGGAAGACATCCAGAATGTGGACTTCTGGAACGGGGAGGATGGTGGCACTGATGACTGATGGGCCAGTTGAGAAGAAGTGGGATTGGAAGAAAGAGGAGTTTGGTTGGGAATACTGAGTTTGAAGTACCAGCAAGACATCTAGGCGGAGATGTCCTGCGAACTAATCAATCAATCCCGGTGGGATTGATTACAGGCACTGGGGTAGATACATTCATTCATTCATTCATTCATTCACTCATTTATTGAGCGCTTACAGTGCAGAGCACTGGCCTAAGCCTTTGGTTGAGTGTAACGTAATAGGGTCTGTAGCCACGTTTCCCCCACGGCCCCGCTTAGGGAGCTTACAGTCTAGAGGATGAGTTTATAGAAACTGTAGAATAGTTGAGAGGTAAGAGTCGTCCTCGATAAGGTGAGAGTGACGAGTAGAAGGGAAGGGAGTGGATGAATGTAAGGTGAGAAGAGTCACATGCCCACCCAGAACTAGAAACTCCGCAGTTTCTACACAGCCAGTGTCCTCCCCGAGACTTTCTCATCACTATAGACAGCACCACCAACCACCCTGTCTCATTTTGTGCCAGCCAAATGGAATGGAAGGAGAAACTGGCTATAGAGGGTGACACTTGTCCTGTGGAATCCTAGACTAATAGAATAGTAAAATGAAATTTGGTGAAAGGTTTGGCCGTGTTTGCCAGTTTTTTTCCTGAAGCTGTTTTTGTATACCAGCCCAGATGGTGAGCCCTGTCTGGGACAGAGACTATGTATCAAACTGAGTTTAATATGATTTTCTTGGAGCTATCCCAGTGCTGACCACAGTGCTTGGAACATAGCACTTTTATTACTATTATTATTAAATATGGGGCATTTCGAATAGCCCAATTCCCAACAGGAAATAATAATAATAATAATAGTGATGGCATTCGTTAAGCGCTTACTACATGCGAAGCACTGTTCTAAGCGCTGGGGGGAATACAAGGTGATGAGGTTTGGAAGAACCCAACAGCACCCTACCCAACAGCAGGCTCACAGTCTAGAAGGGGGAGACAGACAACAAAACAAAGCATATTAACATGTTCAAACCTCATGTAGACTCTTCTAGACTGTGAGCCCACTGTTGGGTAGGGACCGTCTCTATATGTTGCCAACCTGTACTTCCCAAGCGCTTAGTACAGTGCTCTGCACACAGTAAGCGCTCAATAAATACGATTGAATGAATGAATGAGGTTGTCCCACAGGGGGCTCACAGTCTTCATCCCCATTTGACAGATGAGGGAACTGAGGCTCCGAGAAGTTAAGCGACTTTCCCAGGGTCACACAGCAGACATGGGGCGGAGCCGGGATTCGAACCCACGACCTCTGACTCCAAAGCCCAGGCTCTTTCCACTGAGCCAAAGCAGCAGTGGTAGTTCATTTAGAGAAGCGACGTGGCCTAGCGGAAAGAGCATTGACCTGAGTGTCGGAAGACCCGGGTTCTAATTTCTTCTCTGCCCACTTGTCTGCTGTTGGACCTTAGGCAAGTCACTTGATTTCTCCGAGCCTCAGTTCCCTCATCTGCACATTGGGGATTCGATACCTATTCTCCCTCCTGCTTAGACTGTGAGCCCCATTTGGGACCTGATTATCGTGTTTCTAGACTGTGAACCCACTGTCGGGTAGGGACCGTCTCTATATGTTGCCAACTTGTACTTCCCAAGCGCCTAGTACAGTGCTCTGCACACAGTAAGTGCTCAATAAATACAATTGAATGAATGAATATATCTACCCCAGTGCCAATACGGTGCTTGACACACCGTAAGCGCTTGACAAATGCTATTATTATTATTATTATTATTTTATATCAACTAGTATATATTTGCAGGTGGAGATATATGTGGAAAATGTACTGAAAGCTATCATAAATTTAGCCTAAAATCAGTGGTCACTAGATAGGTATTGTGTTCTCTGTGGAGCTTTTAAGGCTTACGAAATTTAAGTACATAGTAATAATATTGATTAAGTGCTTACTGCGTACAGAGCGCTGAAGTCACAGTACAGAGTGGAGAGTAAGCTTGTTGAGGGCAGGGATCATGTCTACCAACTCGATTGTATTATATAATACAGTGTAATTTACAAGAGAGCAGTGTGGCTCTGTGGAAAGAGCACGGGCTTGGGAGTCAGAGGTTAGGGGTTCTAATCCCGGCTCCCTCACATGTCTGCTGTCACTTAACTTCTCTGAGCCTCAGATACCTCGTCTGTTAAATGGGGATTAAGACTCTCGTTCACCCCACACGTCCAGTTGGTCACCAAAACCTGCCGGTCTCACCTCCACAGCATCGTCAAGATCTGCCCTTTCGTCTCCATCCAAACCGCTACCTTTCTGGTTCAATCACTCATCGTATCCCGACTGGCTTACTGCACAGCCTGTACTCTTTGATCTCCCACCCTCCTGTCTCTCCCCATTTCAGTCTATACTTCAGTCTGCTGCCCGGATTATCTTTGTACAGAAACGCTCTGGGCATGTTACTCCCCTCCTCAAAAACCTCCCGTGGCTGCCTGTCAACCTACGAATCAGACAAAAACTCCTCACCCTGGGCTTCAAGGCTGTCCATCACCTCACCCCCTCCTACCTCACCTCCCTTCTCTCCTTCTCCAGCCCAGCCCGCACCCTCCGCTCCTCTGCCACCGCTGACCTCCTCACCGTGCCTCATTCTCGCCTGTCCCGCCGTCGACCCCCAGCCCCCTTCCTCCCCCTTGCCTGGAATGCCCTCCCTCCGCCCATCCACCAAACTAGCTCTCTTCCTCCCTTCAAAGCCCTACTGAGAGCTCACCTCCTCCAGGAGGCCTTCCCACACTGAGCCCCCTTTATCTCTCCTCCTCCCCATTCCCTCCGCCCTCCCTCCTTCCCCTTCCCACAGCACTTGTCTGTATTTGTACAGATTTATTACTCTATTTATTTTACTTGTACATATTTACTATTCTATTTATTTTGTTCATGATGTGCATATAGCTTTAATTCTATTTGTTCTGACGACTCTGACACCTGTCCGCGTGTTTTGTTTTGCTGTCTGTCTCCCCCTTCTAGACTGCGAGCCCATTGTTGGGTAGGGACCGTCTCTACATGTTGCCGACTTGTACTTCCCAAGCGCTTGGTACAGTGCTCTGCACAGTAAGCGCTCAATAAATACGAATGAATGAATGAAAGACTGATCTGGTACAACCTGCTCACCTTGTACTACCCCCACAGCACTTAGAACAGTGCTTTGCACATAGCAAGCGCTTAACAAATGCCATCATCATTATTATTATTACTGTAATTTATTTTTATTTTATTATATTTATATTCTCAAGGGAATTGAATTTTAAGACAAAAATATGTGGCTTTTGTCTTTCGGGGAGAAATGGCATTTATGCAATTAAGCATTTTACCGATCGCCATATTTGCCTGCACTAATACGACTCCTAGGAAAATGGTAACGAGGAGAGTATTCTCAAGTATGCAAGCCTGAATATGCTCGTGGATTTTTCCTATTCTATTCTACTTCCTATTCCTATTATATTTATTTATATTAAGACTTATGAAATTTAAGTACGTAGTAATAATATTGATTAAGTGCTTACTGCATCCCCCTCTAAACTGCATGCTGGGGGACTGCATCCCCCTCTAAACTGCATGCTCCTTGTGGGCATGGTGTGTGTCTGCCAAATCTCTTGTGCTGCACTCTCCCAAGTGCTTAGTATGGTGCTCTTTACACAGTAAGTGTTCAAAAAATTATATTGTGCTCTCCATCAATCAATTCTAAAGCTTTGGTAGACTTGTTCCCGGCCCCCAGACTTTTATGCCCCCAGCCTAGCATATGCCAAGCGTGCTGGGAGCAGGCAGCGAGTTCCTCAGCTGTTCGAAGAATAGGAAATATCCACGAGCATATTCAGGCTTGCATACTGGAGAATACTCTCCTCGTTACCATTTTCCTAGGAGTAGTATTAGTGCAAGCAAATATGGCAATCGGTAAAATGCTTAATTGTATAAATGCCATTTCTCCCCGAAAGACAGAAGCCACGTATCTTTGTCTTAAAATTCCCTTGAGAATTATTTTATCCAGTAGAGCTTTACTACATGTCGCTAAAATGTTACCAAAAGACCTTTTCTGGAATGCCAAAAACAGTTTTGTATTTTTAGGTTTACTCTTAATACAAGCGGTAGGGAGAACACACTGAGAGCTTAGTTAGCATATTGAAGTTGGAATCAGCGTTACTTAGAAATATAAATCATATACCAGAAGATAATTATGAAAAAGCATTTAGATCGTCTTGACTAATAATGTAGTTCCAAATATTTGGAGCTCTACAGCTGCTTAGCAAGTTTTTGCTTCCTTACAAATTTCACCAAGATCCAAAGACTATTATTGCCAAACTTGTCTGATTTCTGGAGTAATCACAGGGTTTTATAAAAAGTTGCATCTTATTCAACCTATATTCTGTACAATCCTGTCGGAAGATGCCAAAAGAGAGTCGGAAACTGGTGTTAGAATATTGTACCGGGGTTTCGGGAATCTCTTCCAACTCAACAGGCTACTCATAACATTAAAGTGCTGAGCAAATCATTTGGGAACTGCTGCACACTGAAAACTGTTGTGGAAATGCACATGCGAGAAAATATGCCAGAAATTTCAAATTGCTGCGCAAAATAGCAAAGCATAGCAAACTGACAATAAACCCGCAGATCATCGAGATCAGCCTGCACCAGGGAAACCTTATAGCCGTCTAAAGACGTTCTTCAGGGATTCAGAGCCCAAAACTATTATGGAATTCTTCAGTCAAAGAACTAGAAAATCTCATTTTAATCCACGTCCTGTGGGGGATGAGCCGATGAAGTGTAGTGCCTAGAGATTATTATAGATGGATTAAACGGGGGGAGGGGGTTGTTGCCACAATCCTAACTGCTCCCCTTTTCTTTCCCACCAATGATTGTCAGAGATTTAGACCTACCGGAGAAGTCAAATCTGTCCTAAGCAGTTTCTTCGTGACCCACATTTAACAAACGTGGCCGTCTACCAGCAGCAAGAAAATGCAACATAATTTCAGTAGGCAAAAATAGTGGAAAATAGTAGCAGCCTATTAGGTGGCAATCAGGAGACTGAACTGAGTGAGACTTTGGGAGGATTAGGATACTAAACGGCAGAACTGAAAGCAGCCCTATGCGCCGCAGTCCGTAATGCAGCCTCGTAACCAAAGACGCAGTTAAGTATGGACTCAGAATTTCATTCACACCTCTAATCGTGTTTTAAATCAGCGGTTGCATCATCTTTGGAAGTGCAGGACATAGTGTATTTTAATGATTTTCTTAGTTTAATAGCTAAACGTTCTCAGCATCCTCTGCTGTCTTCCCTACTCTTCACCAGCATCGTCTGATTCCCGAAGAAGTTGCAGGGGTAAAACCGCGTCTCTTCCTCTGGCTCGTTAACACCGTTATCGTCAACAACATTTGTTGAGCCCCTCGTTGTGTAGAGCAGGGTATTGTCCAGCAATGTCTGTCCAACCGGCACTTAACACAGTCCTTGGCATCTGGAAGCTATTGTGTCGAGTTGTTTTCTGTATTCTGTGGTAAAACCATTTATAAAATTTTGTGCGTTAGGTTGCGCATTATTCCTTTTGTACCTTGAAAGAAATTTGGACCACGCTTTTTCCCAAATCAACAAATTACCTCCCTCTGTTTTTGGAGTGGCGAAAGATTATTCGACTGTTCGCTTTTCCCAAGACATACCCCCTTCTTCACTTCTGAACTTCCCCTAGATCCCATTTTTCAATTCCTGTAAATGTTAATCGGTCTTTTGTATCCCAACTGTTCAGGGGATAACTAAAACTTCAAGAAGGTCATTGACTTCAGTGTCACTGGTCGTTTCTTTAAAACTCACGATGTCTCTCGACTTAAGAAATTTTTGTACTTATTTTCGTTCGGTCATTTTTATTTGCAGTACTGTAATATTTTAGCTTGTTTTTTTAAAAACAAATCTAAGCGCTCAGTACAGTGGTCTGCACATAGCGCTCAATAAGGACGATTGAATGAATGAATTAGAAAACTCATAAATCGTAATATCAAATAACAGTGGTCTTGCTCGGTACAACTTGGCCCCATGTCTCTGTTGGCCTGAAAAAAACAAGCAAACACTCTGTGGTTTTGAAATTGCTTTATTTGGTCTTTTCTTTTTTTTCCCATAATGGCAGGAGCCAAAACCTGCGCCAAGATCATTAAATTTGGACTGTGTAATTTTGCATAAGTTTTGTAAACTGTGAATGTATTTATTCCAAAATCTAAAGCCTCCATATTCGGAAGCTTGCAGTATTGTCTTTGTGCTGCTGCCAAGTTTTTCTCCGGACCATAGTTTTCCCAAGGAAAACTAGTAAAGCCGTAAATCGGGACACCGCAACTTGCCGCTTACCTTATAGAAAGGTGTTTTAAGGCTTAGTATGATAATAGTCCTAATTCTCCAGCAGGTAGGGTGGACTGCTCACTTTTCAAGAGCAAATTAACTTCTTGGGCCACTAGGAAACCATGTAATAAGTTATCTTTTCTCGTTGACCAAATGGTGCCTGTAGCGTGAAAGACTTGATAAACCACCAAAAAGAGCAGTTTGCCTGACAAAAGCGCCGTGTGATGACTGAGAAGATGCAGTGTGATGATCTAGAAAAAAAATCGATTTATGACAAAAGCAACCACCTGAAGTATTTTCCTGCTGTTTTGTATATACAGACATAAAAATTTATTTTTGAATTCTGAATCACTCCCCTGTACAGTGAGTCACATATGATTCAGGCATTCGATCTGGCCTTTCTAGCCCTGTTAACATTCCCAAGTTCTGCCTACAAATATGAGAATCTAAGTCGCAAACTTGGATCCTCTCTGAAGGTATAATGAGCTAACACCCTAGCTGTTTGGCTCTTCCATTGATGTTATTTTAGAAAAAAGAAGTGCCTTTAAGTGGAACGGGATTATTTTACTTTAGCAGTTTTCCGTGTTATAAAGTTTAATTGCTGGTTTGAGTGAACAGAAGTAAATTTGAGCCCATATGGCGTTAAAGTATGTTAACTTTAAGGGAGAAAATAATATGAGTAGATATTTAGAGATGCTTTTCTATGCCAGTAACAAAAGCGTAGCATCCTCGAAAATATGCTGCCATTTAAATGTACCTGTACCATGGAAGGGATAATGTGTTAAGTCGTATTTTTGAAATAAGACTTTCTAAAAGAAGAAGAAGAAGCTTGGAACCCTTTAATGGTTTTGCAAGCACCAGAGGAACTGAGCAAATCATCTATCACAAATTTCTTACCAGCCTACTGATGTCATTAAACACAAGCATATTGTATTTCAGAATCATTTAGTCATCGTCACTGTTACTGACAGTTGGTGAATTAGTTCATGTTAAATGGAATATCTCTTTAAATTATTCCTGGCATTTCATAAATTAGATGTATTATGAATTTGATTATTAAAATTAACCTTTTATGTTCATCTGGTACGTTGAGTTGAGCCAGTGTCCTTTAGTACTAAATCTTTAGTCGTCCTCGTTTTTAGGAAGTAACCTAGCTTCACAGAGGTAAACATTTTATGTAAACTATCTCACAGTTGATTTGTAAATACACAGTTTGTTTGGACCTACAAATATTTTCAGCCATAAGAGCTTATGATGTTTGAGCCAAACGAACGCTTAAGTGCGATGTAATGACTGTTGTTCTTAAGTACCCCTTTCCTTTCTCAATTCTTGCTTCAGACTTAGTATTTTGATTTGGAAACGATTGAGAAAAAAATGAAGCCGATTTGTTCCAGTCGGCAATGCGACGATCCACTGGGCTTCCTTATATATGCAGATAGATGCTCCCCGCCCCCAATATTCTTAGATTTTCAGGAACATTTTGTTAATTTGGTAGGAGGCAAAAGATGCTAAAAATTAATCAGTTGGCTGGGATGTCTCCGGCAGCTGGGCACGCTCATTGCACCCTGCGTGCTGTGTCTTTTTGTAATTTTATGCATCCACTTTCAAGATTTTCATACGCGAGAATGAGCAAACTGTAGCCTTTTTCGAACCAATTTGCTTACTGGATATTTACTAGTGGATGTTTTTTTTTGTTGGCACTTTCTAAGGTGGTTCTCAATTGTTGCTCCAGAAGGCCGTTGACTGATGCGCACTTGAGAGCAGAACCTAGACTATTAAACTTTTAGACTGTGAGCCCACTGTTGGGTAGGGACTGTCTCTATATGTTGCCAATTTGTACTTCCCAAGCGCTTAGTACAGTGCTCTGCACATAGTAAGCGCTCAATAAATACGATTGATGATGATGATGATGATTAAACTTTAATTTTACTCAGAATCATTATCAACAGGTCACAGAGTAAGACTTAAGTTGTGCGTAACGCCCGATAATTTTGAGATGAAAGCCTCTGATCTGACTCTGGTTTTCTCAGCATTAAAAATATGAAAAGCTTCGACTTCATAAGCTTCTGGAGGGTAAGAGCTTTGGTTCTTACGCAGATGTTTTCTCCCCAGAGCTTTGTTGCAGTATGTGACACACAGCAGGGCCTCAATAAATAGTCAATAAATAAAGGCTGTTGGGTGATGAGTCGCATCGAATGCCCACTTGCTTTAAAACCCTTTCAAGAGGTCTGGTCAAAAGGTTGGAAAAAGAAATGCAAATGAGTTAGGACAGGGGTACAACACCCAGGATTTAAAGGGGCTGGTTTTGCTTACGCCTTCCAGAAGCTACTGTGGCATTTTAGGAGGGGTTTCATTTCTCTATCCGCCTCTGAATGGGTTCAAGTTTTCCCTAGGAAGTATTTGGGGGTAGGGGTCGGAAGGAAAAGCCTACGTCTGGTGTCTTGCTTTGATTCTTTCTCAGTCTTTGTCTCATGTGGGACCTACAGTAGGAGGGAGGACAGGTATTGACTCCCCATTTAAAGGTGAGGAAACTGAGGCACAGTGAAGTGACTTGCCCAGGGTCACACAGCAGGTAAATGGTGGAACCAGGATTAGAACGCAGCTCGTCCCCCTCTCCATCCCCCCATCTTACCTCCTTCCCTTCCCCTCAGCACCTGTATATATGTATATATGTTTGTACATATTTATTACTCTATTTATTTTATTTGTATATGTATATTCTATTTATTTTATTTTGTTAGTATGTTTGGTTTTGTTCTCTGTCTCCCCCTTTTAGACTGTGAGCCCACTGTTGGGTAGGGACTGTCTCTATATGTTGCCAACTTGTACTTCCCAAGCGCTTGGTACAGTGCTATGCACACAGTAAGCGCTCAATAAATACGATTGATTGATTGATTGATTGGTTCTTGCTCTCCTGTCTGTCCCTCGTACCTGAAACCCAGCTATAAAAGGTTCTCCTCACGATGTGGTTTTCCTCTCCGCGTCACCTATGCCCACAGACAAATGGGATGGTGATAATAATAATAGTGTAGTATTTCTTGAGCGCTGACTTTGTGCTAGGCCCTGTACTAAGTACGAGGTAGACGTGGTATATGCAGATTGGACACAATCACTGTCCCACATGGGGCTCCCACTAGGAGGAAGAACAGCTTTTGAATCCCCATTTTACAGCTGATGAAACTGAATCAATCAGTCAATCAATCAATTGTATTTATTGAGCGCTTACTGTGTGCAGAGCACTGTACTAAGCGCTTGGGAAGTACAAGTTGGCAACATATAGAGACAGTCCCTATCCAACAGTGGGCTTACAGTCTAAACTGAAGCTCAGAGAAGTTATTTGCTGAGCAGATCGTAGAGCAGGTAAGTGTCAGAGCCAGGCTTAGAAACCAGGTCTGACTCAGAGGTCCATGCTGTTCGCTCATTTGCTAATTTGGGGTTTTTCCATTAAAACCTTTTTCACCTTCTCACCCGTAAAAGTCGTAAGCCTTCTGTGTGACCAAGTGCACGGTGAGTGACTTTGTAATTAGGTAACCAAGCTTGGCATTTGCGGCTTTAAATCTCACTGACTTGAAAATTTCATTCTGTTGGTATTCCTCCCAATCTATAATATCTGAAATATTGATTAAATCTGGAGTTGGGCCGTTATTTTGTTTGAGAATCTGATTTAGCCAGTATTACTTTACAGCCTTGGCAAATGGATTTTGGACAATATCTGTGGCCACCCTCCTTGCTTTTTCTTAACTTAAGTCACTTAACTTCTCTGTGCCTCATTTACCTCAATCTGTAAAATGGGGGTTAAGACTGTGAGCCCCCTGAGGGACAACCTGATCACCTTGTAACCTCCCCAGTGCTTAGAACAGTGCTTTGCACATAGTAAGCGCTTAATAAATGCCATTATTATTATTATTATTCTCTGGACTGTGCTGAATATCAGATTTTACTTGTACATATCTATTCTATTTTATTTTGTTAGTATGTTTGGTTTTGTTCTCTGTCTCCCCCTTTTAGACTGTGAGCCCACTGTTGGGTAGGGACTGTCTCTATATGTTGCCAATTTGTACTTCCCAAGCGCTTAGTGCAGTGCTCTGCACATAGTAAGCGCTCAATAAATACGATTGATGATGATGATGATGATGATGTGCCGTGCCCTATTTGTTGTTTCTGTTATTTTCAGAGTTTTATGTCCTACAAAATGGCCCCAATCTCAGTCTCTTGAAGGAAAAAAAAAACTTCTAAATCAAACAGGCTCTGTGAGGTTGATTCAGAAGTGAATCCACCATCATCAAATCTACATAGCGCTGTAAATCAGTGTACCAGAAAGCGCATTGTACGCCAGCCCGTTAGTGTCTTTCGCTGTCTAATCGTCCCCAACCCATAGCGAATCCATAGACACATCTCTCTCAGAACGCCGCGCTCTCCATCCGCAATCATTCTGGTAGCGTATTTTGAGGGTTTTCTTGGCAAAAATCCGGGTTTACCGCTGCCTCCTTCCACACAATAAACTTGAGTCTCCTCCCTGACTCTCTCCCAGGCCGCCGCTGCCCGGCACAGGTGAGTTTTGACTTGTAGCCGATGGCCTTCCACTCGCTAGCCGCTGCCCAAGCTAGGAGTGAAATGGATATGCATCTGCTTGACTCTCCTTCCCGTAGTCATCATCGTTATTGAGCGCTTACTGTCATCATCATCATCATCAATCGTATTTATTGAGCGCTTACTATGTGCAGAGCACTGTACTAAGCGCTTGGGAAGTACAAATTGGCAACATATAGAGACAGTCCCTACCCAACAGTGGGCTCACAGTCTAAAAGGGGGAGACAAAACCAAACATACTAACAAAATAAAATAAATAGAACAGGTATGTACAAGTAAAATAAGTAAATAAATAGAGTAATCATCATCATCATCATCAATCGTTTTTATTGAGCGCTTACTATGTGCAGAGCACTGAGCGCTTGGGAAGTACAAATTGGCAACATATAGAGACAGTCCCTACCCAACAGTGGGCTCACAGTCTAAAAGGGGGGAGACAAAACCAAACATACTAACAAAATAAAATAAATAGAATAGATATGTACAAGTAAAATAAGTAAATAAATAGAGTAATCATCATCATCATCATCAATCGTTTTTATTGAGCGCTTACTATGTGCAGAGCACTGAGCGCTTGGGAAGTACAAATTGGCAACATCTAGAGACAGTCCCTACCCAACAGTGGGCTCACAGTCTAAAAGGGGGAGACAAAACCAAACATACTAACAAAATAAAATAAATAGAATAGATATGTACAAGTAAAATAAGTAAATAAATAGAGTAATCATCATCATCATCATCAATCGTTTTTATTGAGCGCTTACTATGTGCAGAGCACTGAGCGCTTGGGAAGTACAAATTGGCAACATATAGAGACAGTCCCTACCCAACAGTGGGCTCACAGTCTAAAAGGGGGAGACAAAACCAAACATACTAACAAAATAAAATAAATAGAATAGATATGTACTAGTAAAATAAGTAAATAAATAGAGTAATCATCATCATCATCATCATCATCAATCGTATTTATTGAGCGCTTACTATGTGCAGAGCACTGTACTAAGCGCTTGGGAAGTACAAATTGGCAACATATAGAGACAGTCCCTACCCAACAGAGGCCGGAAACTCTCCCGGTGCAATTCTGAGAGGGGATGCGTCAGCCTACGTAACAGAAATTATACACGTAATCCGAGGCGTTGCCAAGACAACCGAATACCGTTATCACATTCTACCTAGGTGGTGTATTGACAGCGTGGCTCAGTGGAAAGAGCATGGGCTTTGGAGTCAGTGGTCATGGGTTCAAATCCCGGCTCCACCAGTTGTCAGCCGTGTGACTTCGGGCCAGTCACTTCACTTCTCTGCGCCTCAGTTACCTCATCTGGAAAATGGGGATTGGCTGTGGGACAACCTGATCACCTTGTAGCCTCCCCAGCACTTAGAACAGTGCTTTGCACATAGGAAGCGCTTAATAAATGCCATTGTTATTATTATGGTTACCCAGTTAGCTCAGAAAGTGGAGGGAAAATGGAATCAAGATGGCAATACTCCTTTCCGAAGATTGTCTTAAAGAATTTGGCCAAAATGGTCCACCCGGAGCCATATTAAACGGAAGATCAGCAAAGCTTTGGTGGTGGCCCACATTTTACGTGAATGGAAAGCGAGCACTTACCAGAGAGGCACCTAGCTTCTTGTGCACTTTCCCCGGCGTATCATATTTTTAGACTGTGAGCCCACTATTGGGTAGGGACTGTCTCTATATGTTGCCAACTTGTACTTCCCAAGCGCTTAGTACAGTGCTCTGCACACAGCAAGCGCTCAATAAATGTGATTGATGATGATGATATTCATATTAGATCTCAAATAGGGCCCGGGGTCCAGCAGGTGTGCAGTTGGTTCACCAGTGTTGAGTCAGTGCTTTTCGAAACACAGCTTTGCTGGGCCTGAGGTGTGGGGAGTGTCTAATAACAGGATACCCAAGCATATGCTGAATGTCAGCATGGAAGGAAGAACAGATGTTTTAAAGACAGAGCAGAGGACCATTGGGAAGCAATTGCAGTAAATAGACCATCACAGCGTGCAGCAATCTACCAGCCCAGTGTGCGGTAGAAGATACCAAGAGAATTTGTCAAAGAGTTATAAGGACCAATGTGGCAAAGTGACTTTTTTCCCGTGTACTCTGTGGCATGAATTGTAAGTGTACTTAGACTTTTAGGCATTCCTACATGGGTAACTTCTCTTACGTGGCTGACAGCTCCTCACCCTGGGCTTCAAGGCTGTCCATCCCCTCGCCCCCTCCTCCCTCACCTCCCTTCTCTCCTTCTCCAGCCCAGCCCGCACCCTCCGCTCCTCCGCCGCTGACCTCCTCACCGTACCTCGCTCTCGCCTGTCCCGCCATCGACCCCCGGCCCACGTCATCCCCCGGGCCTGGAATGCCCCCAATCCCTCTGCCCATCCGCCGCGCTAGCTCTCTTCCTCCCTTCAAGGCCCTGCTGAGAGCTCACCTCCTCCAGGAGGCCTTCCCAGACTGAGCCCCTTCCTTCCTCTCCCCCTCGCCCCCCTCTCCATCCTCCTCATCTTACCTCCTTCCCTTCCCCGCAGCACCTGTATATATGTATATATGTTTGTACATATTTATTACTCTATTTATCTTGTACATATCTATTCTATTTATTTTATTTTGTTAGTATGTTTGGTTTTGTTCTCCGTCTCCCCCTTTTAGACTGTGAGCCCACTGTTGGGTAGGGACTGTCTCTATATGTTGCCAATTTGTACTTCCCAAGCGCTTAGTACAGTGCTCTGCACATAGTAAGCGCTCAATCCACCAAGCTAGCTCTCTTCCTCCCTTCAAGGCCCTGCTGAGAACTCACCTCCTCCAGGAGGCCTTCCCGACTGAGCCCCTTCCTTCCTCTCCCCCTCGCCCACCTCTCCATTCTCCTCATCTTACCTCCTTCCCTTCCCCACAGCACCTGTATATATGTATATATGTTTGTACATATTTATTACTCTATCTTGTACATATCTATTCTATTTATTTTATTTTGTTAGTATCTTTGGTTTTGTTCTCTGTCTCCCCCTTTTAGACTGTGAGCCCACTGTTGGGTAGGGACTGTCTCCATATGTTGCCAATTTGTACTTCCCAAGCGCTTAGTACAGTGCTCTGCACATAGTAAGCGCTCAATAAATACGATTGATGATGATGATGACATATCCCCTCTCAGAATTGCACCTGGAGAGTTTCCAATACTCTACCAGTCTCGACTAGGGGGAGGAGAGTCAAGCAGTTGCATATCCATAGTAAGTGCTTAACAAATACCATCATCATCATCATTATTATTATTATTATATCCATTTCACTCCTAGCTTGGGCAGTGGTTAGGATCTTACAATTGTCTGGAATTTGAAAGATGGTGTACCTAAATTTCTTCTCCTGCACCCTGTTTTTCTCTATGATGATGTGCGTATTGCATGAGAAATGTAACTTCTATTGCATTGCATTTTCAAATTTTTAACTCTAATCTTGATCTCCCCCTTTTAGACTGTGAGCCCACTGTTGGGTAGGGACTGTCTCTATATGTTGCCAACTTGTTCTTCCCAAGCGCTTAGTACAGTGCTGTGCACACAGTAAGCGCTCAATAAATACGATTGAATGAATGAATGAATGAATAAATACGATTGATTGATTGATCAGTTAAAGATGTCTGATCTGAAGTAAAAAGCATTGATTGTCTCCATATTTCCTTTAGCGTTAATAGTAATAATAATGATGATGGCATTTGTTAAGCGCTTACTACGCGCAAAGCACCGTTCTAAGCGCTGGGGGGATACAAGGTGATCAGGTTGGCCCACGTGGGGCTCACAGTCTTCATCCCCAGTTTACAGATGAGGGAACTGAGGCTCATAGACTTGCCCAAGGTCACACAGCAGACATGTGGCGGAGCCGGGATTCGAACCCATGACCTCTGACTCCAAAGCCCGGGCTCTTTCCACTCTAAATGATTAGATTAATCAATCTGTACAAATATATGTAAGTGCTATATATACAGCAGACATGTGGTGAGGCCGGGATTAGAACTCGGGTCCTTCTGACTCCCAAACCTCTGCTCTACCCACTGAGCCATGCTTCCCTCTAAAATAAAATTAAATGTCAAATTCACGGAGTAGTGTATTCTAATACTCAGCACTTAGAACAGTGCTTTGCACATAGTAAGCGCTTAACAAATGCCATCATTATTATTAGTAGTAGTAGTACTCCATGTATTTTAAAGACTGCATTAAAAAATGACAAAAATGAGAGCAGCTAATTTTAATTCGACCCCGACAGTTGTTCTTCGCGAAATTAAGATTGGGACCATTTTGCTGGGTCAAACCGAACTAGGACTAAAGTTAACTACGCTTTACTCAGAGGAATCCAAAAAAGGGGAGGATCAGGAGCCTCAGCCAGCATCCAGTAGATATATCTGTAAAGACTCCACTCATCACAACTGAACCAGACTCCCCACCATCATGGTCGAGGTCGAGATTTAATCACATTTACACACGAAAAGGAATGACAAAACAGCGGATACCAAAACTGACCGTATTAATTTGAATTTCTGCGTTCCGCAGTAGCAGATTTTGAAGGTAGCTTGTTGGGGGCAGCGGATATTCAGCCAGTCGTATTTATTGAGCGCTTACTGTGTGCAGAGCAATGTCTAACCAATTCTATGTATTGTTACTTTGTATTGTTCCAAGCACTTAATTATAATAATTATGGTATTTGTTAAGCGCTTACTATTCATTCATTCATTCAGTCGTATTTATTGAGTGCTTACTGTGTGCCGAGCAATGTCTACCAATTCTATGTATTGTTATTTTGAATCGTTCTAAGCACTTAATAATAATAAAAATAATTATGGCATTTGTTAAGTGCTTACTATTCATTCATTCATTGTCATATTTATTGAGCGCTTACTGTGTGCAAAGCAATGTATACTAATTCTGTGTATTGTTATTTTGAATTGTTCTAAGCACTTAATAATAATAGAAATAATTATGGCATTTGTTAAGCGCTTACTATTCATTTATTCATTCATTCGTATTTATTGAGCACTTACTGTGTGCAAAGCAATGCCTACCAATTCTATGTATTGTTATTTTGTATTGTTCTAAGCACTTAATAATAATAAAAATAATTATGGCATTTGTTAAGCGCTTACTATTCATTCATTCAATCATATTTATTGAGCGCTTACTGTGTACAAAGCAATGTCTACCAATTCTATGTATTGTCATTTTGTACTGTTCTAAGCACTTAATAATAATAAAAATAGTTATGGCATTTGTTAAGCACTTACTATTCATTCATTCAGTCATTTATTGAGCACTTACTCTGTGCAAAGCAATGCCTACCAATTCTATGTATTGTTATTTTGTATTGTTCTAAGCACTTAATAATAATAAAAATAATTATGGCATTTGTTAAGCGCTTACTATTCATTCATTCAATCATATTTATTGAGCGCTTACTGTGTACAAAGCAATGTCTACCAATTCTATGTATTGTCATTTTGTACTGTTCTAAGCACTTAATAATAATAAAAATAATTATGGCATTTGTTAAGCGCTTGCTATTCATTCATTCATTCAATCATAATTATTGAGTGCTTACCGTGTGCAAAGCAATGTATACTAATTCTATGTATTGTTATTTTGAATTGTTCTAAGCACTTAATAATAATAAAAATAATTATGGCATTTGTTAAGCACTTACTATTCATTCATTCATTCAATCGTATTTATTGAGCGCTTACTGTGTACAAAGCAATGTATACTAATTCTGTGTATTGTTATTTTGAATTGTTCTAAGCACTTAATATTAATAAAAATAATTATGGCATTTGTTAAGCGCTTGCTATTCATTCATTCATTCAATCATAATTATTGAGCGCTTACTGTGTACAAAGCAATGTGTACTAATTCTATGTATTGTTATTTTGAATTGTTCTAAGCACTTAATAATAATAAAAATAATTATGGCATTTGTTAAGTGCTTACTATTCATTCATTCAATCATATTTATTGAGCGCTTACTGTGTACAAAGCAATGTATACTAATTCTATGTATTGTTATTTTGAATTGTTCTAAGCACTTAATAATAATAAAAATAATTATGGCATTTGTTAAGCGCTTACTATTCATTCATTCAATCATATTTATTGAGCTCTTACTGTGTGCAAAGCAATACCAATTCTATGTATTGTTATTTTGTATTGTTCTAAGCACTTAATAATAATAATAATAATAATAATTATGGCATTTGTTAAGCGCTTACTAATTCATTCATTCAATAGTATTTATTGAGTGCTTACTGTGTGCAGAGCACTGTACTAAGCGCTTGGGAAGTACAAGTTGGCGACATATAGAGACGGTCCCTACCCAGCAACGGGCTCACAATCTAGAAGGGGGAGACAGACAACAAAACAAAACATGTGGACAGGTGTCAAGTCCTCAGAATAAATAGAATTAAAGCTAAATGCACATCATTAACAAAATAAATAGAATTCTAAATATGTACAAGTAAAATAAATGCGCAAAGCACTGTTCTAAGCTCTGGATAGCACGATGCTCTACACAGAGTAAGTGCTCGATAAATACAATTGATTACAAGGTGCATGGTAACATAAAAAAGAAAGCAAAGATATGGTCCTTGCCCTCCAGAACTTTACAGTGTATCGAGGAAGGGAAAACAGGCACGCACTACCCAACGCAGAATTAATAAAAGTTAAACCAGATAGAAATGATAAAAAACAAAATTGGCAAATACATAATGAACAACTATATATATCTTGAAGACCTCTAAGTAGCATAAAAAATTCACCTACAAACAATCTAGCCGTGCAGAGTTTTAGCCCAGAGGAAAACCTTTCAGAAACATTCGGAAGCTTCTTGGGAGATTTTAAACAGAAAAAGTGGAAATGGAAACCTTCATTAATTTATTCCCCGTTGGTTATTTGGACTTGGCCCTCTTGCCCGATTAACCTCGAGCTCTTTGTGTTGTGTGAATTCATCTGCTGTTAGTATAGTGAGAGCAAAATGGAGAAAGTGTATTTAAAAAAAAAAATAAATGAAGGTACCCTTCTGAGACAAACATAAATTAGTATCAGGAGGAAGTATTCGTCTGTGTTGGGAAGATAATAATAATAATAATAATAATGATGATGGCATTTATTAAGCGCTTACTATGTGCTAAGCACTGGAGAGGTTACAAGGTGATCAGGTTTTCCCTCGGGGGGCTCACAGTCTTCATCCCCATTTTACAGATGAGGTAACTGAGGCACAGAGAAGTGAAGTGAAGCCCAAAGTCACACAGCTGACAAGTGGCGGAGCTGGGATTTGAACCCATGACCTCTGACTCCAAGGCCCGGGCTCTTTCCACTGAGCCACGCTGCTTCTCTCAATCAATCAGTGGTATTTATTAATAATGATAATATTGATGGCATTTATTAAGCGCTCATTATGTGCAAAGCACTGTTCTAAGAGCTGGGGGAAGTTACAAGGTGATCAGGTTGTCCCACGGGGGGCTCACAGTCTTAATTCCCATTTTCCAGATAAGGTAACCGAGGCACAGAGAAGTTAAGTGACTTGCCCAAAGTCACACAGCTGACAATTGGCGGAGTCTGGATTTCACTTATTCATTCATTCAATCGTATTTATTGAGCGCTTACTGTGTGCAGAGCGCTTACTGTGTTTTGTTCTCTGTCTCCCCCTTCTAGACTTAGTACATATCTATTCTATTTATTTTATTTTGTTAATACGTTTTGTTTTGTTGTCTGTCTCCCCCTTCTAGACTGTGAGCCCGTTGTTGGGTGGGGACTGTCTCTATATGTTGCCAACTTGGACTTTCGAAGCGCTCAGTACAGTGCTCGGCACACAGTAAATGCTGAATAAATATGATTGAATGAATGAATGAATGATGGAGAGCCGGTCAAAGCTGCCAGTGAAGCCCATTTGATAATAATAATAATGATGGCATTTGTTAAGCACTTACTATGTGCTAAGCACTGTTCTAAGCGCTGGGGGGGGATACAAGGTAATCAGGTTGTCCTACATGGGGGTCACAGTCTTAATCCCCATTTTACAGATGAGGGAACTGAGGCCCAGAGAAGTTAAGTGACTTGCCCCAAGTCACACAGCAGACAAGTTGGTGGAGCCGGGATTCGAACCCATGACCTCTGGCTCCCAAGCCTGGGCTCTTTCCACTGAGCCACGCTGCTTCTGCTTGATGCCACACCCCTCCTGCTCCTCTCTGATGCTTTCCCCACAGCACCTGTATATATGTATATATGTTTGTACATATTTATTACTCTATTTATGTATTTATTTTACTTGTACATATCTATTCTATTTATTTTATTTTGTTAGTATGTTTGGTTTTGTTCTCTGTCTCCCCCTTTTAGACTGTGAGCCCACTGTTGGGTAGGGACTGTCTCTATATGTTGCCGACTTGGACTTCCCAAGCGCTTAGTACAGTGCTCTGCACACAGTAAGCGCTCAATAAATATGATTGATTGATTGATTTGCCTGCTCAGCCTCCTCTTAGGGAGATCTCAGAGCGGGGATCGTGTCGGTTAAAATCCCATTGTATTCCCTCAAATGCTCAGCACAGTGCTCTCTACACAGTAAGTGCTCAATTAATATTATTAAACGATGGATATATAGGTCAGGTGACGTGGTTTTGACTCTAATATTATTAAATGCCCATCATTTAATAATACTTCCCAAGCGCTTAGTACAGTGCTCTGCACACAGTAAGCGCTCAGTAAATACAATTGATTGATTGATTGATTGATTTGCCTGCTCAGCCTCCTCTTAGGGAGATCTCAGAGCGGGGATCGTGTCGGTTAAAATCCCATTGTATTCCCTCAAATGCTCAGCACAGTGCTCTCTACACAGTAAGTGCTCAATAATATTATTAATCGATGGATATATAGGTCAGGTGATGTGGTTTTGGCTCTGATATTATTAAATGCTCGTCATTTAATATTTAATAATATTTAATAATAATATTTAATTTAATAATATTAAGACTTTAAAGCCTTTACTTTTTAACTGTTGGCGTAACACCGCAGCAGGTTCCCGCAAACCACCAACTACTTGGCTCTGAAGGTGAAATTACTCTGTGCGCATGCTCTGAACACACTGCTTAAGGGATAAACATGTCTTAAATCAACGGATTGCTTACAGCCGAGTCCCCCTAAAAATACGCAGCTCTCAAAAGCCACGACTTTACGAACATTACCGTGCTGGGAGTGTTTTGGAGGCAGGTATTATGGAACCAACTTAATAGAAATCCGCAAAAGCCAAAGCTATTCCCCCAAATGCCATTAGCTCTCGGTATTTTATTTAATTCATTCAGAATAGCTGTGTGGCAACTTCCCACCTAATGAAACTTTGTAATGTTGTGTGGTAATTTTATTTTATTTTTTTAATCGATGAGCCGGCCAGATGTCCAGATGGTAAATTATTGCGCCCGGCGCTGGTTTTTGATTCGTGATCTGTTGTGGTATTAGTTGAACGTTTGTATGATTTTAGCAAGGCCTACTTAGTGTCAAGAACGCAGTCACGGGAGTCAGACAGCTTGGGCTCTAATCCCAGGTTTTTCACTTCCCTGCTCTGAGACCTTGGGGAAGTCACTTAACTTCTCTGGGCCTCAGTTTCCTCACCTGTAAAATGGGAATGAATAACTGTTCTTCCTGTCCCTTAGACGGCGAACCGCATGAGAGACAGGGATTGTTCCTGACCTGATTCTATCGTATCTTTCCCAGCTCCGAGTATAATACTTGGCACATAGTAAGCACTTAACACATACCATAATTAATATTATTTACTGAGACCCCGTTCCTGCAAACCGCTGCTTCTTCCTTCATTTAATCCACTTGTGGATATGTTATACCCTAGAGAGATTCACGTTGTGTGAAGAAGGTTCCCTAACATTTCATTGTGTGTTTATCCCAAGCGCTTAGTACAGTGCTCTGCACATAGTAAGTGCTCAATAAATACGATTGATGATGATGATGATGATTCAATCTGTCACCAAATCTTATCAGTTCTACCTTCACAACATTGCTAAAATCTGCTCTTTCCTCTCCACCCAAACGGCGACCACGCTGATCCAAGCACTTATCAGCGCTTAGAACAGTGCTTTGCACATAGTAAGCGCTTAACAAATGTCATCATTATTATCCCATCCCGCCTTGACTACTGCACCTGCCTCCTCGCTGGCCTCCTGTTAATAATAATAATAATAATAATAATAATAATAATAATAATAATAATGGCATTTATTAAGCGCTTTACTACGTGCAAAGCACTGTTCTAAGCACTGGGGAGGTAGAGAAGCAGCGTGGCTCAATGGAAAGAGCCTAGGCTTGGGAGTCAGAGGTCATGGGTTAAAATCCCAGCTCCGCCAATTGTCAGCTGTGTGACCTTGGGCAAGCCACTTCACTTCTTTGGGCCTCAGTTACCTCATCTGTAAAATGGGGGTTAAGACTGTGAGCCCCCCGTGGGACAACCTGATCACCTTGTATCCTCCCCAGCGCTTAGAACAGTGCTTTGCACATAGTAAGCGCTTAACAAATGCCATTATTATTATTATTATTATTATTACAAGGTGGTAACTGAGGTAACTGAGGCCCAGAGAAGTTAAGAGACTTGCCCCAAGTCACACAGCAGACAAGTGGCGGAGCCGGGATTTGAACCCATGACTTCTGACTCCAAAGCCCGGGCTCTTTCCACTGAGCCACACTGCTTCTCTCTTCCTTTTGCTCCCCATTCCAGTTCATACTTCACTCCGCTGCGCGAATCATTTACCACCCAAAACGTTCAGTTCCTGTCGTCCCCCTCCTCAAGAACCTCCGACGGCTGCCATTCACCTCCACATCTCACAGAATCTCCTGACCCTTGGCTTTAAAGCACTTAATCAGCTCGCCCCACCCTACCTCACCTCACCAATAATAATAATAATGATGGCATTTATTAAGCGCTTACTATGTGCAAAGCACTGTTCTAAGCGCTGGGGAGGATACAAGGTGATCAGGTCATCCCACGGGGGGCTCACAGTCTTCATCTCCGTTTTACAGATGAGGTAACTGGGCACAGAGAAGTAGTGACTTGCCCACAGTCTCACAGCTGACAATTGATGGAGCCGGGATTTGAACCCATGACTTCTGACTCCAAAGCCCGGGCTCTTTCCACTGAGCCACGCTGCTTCTCTCTTCCTTTTGCTCCCCATTCCAGTTCATACTTCACTCCGCCGCATGAATCATTTACCTCCCAAAACGTTCAGTTCCTGTCGTCCCCCTC
This sequence comes from Tachyglossus aculeatus, assembly GCF_015852505.1. Taxonomy (NCBI): domain Eukaryota; kingdom Metazoa; phylum Chordata; class Mammalia; order Monotremata; family Tachyglossidae; genus Tachyglossus; species Tachyglossus aculeatus. The sequence goes on along the minus strand of NC_052088.1, from coordinate 26,683,003 downwards.
CTCAAGAACCTCCGACGGCTACCATTCACCTCCACATCTCACAGAATCTCCTGACCCTTGGCTTTAAAGCACTTAATCAGCTCGCCCCACCCTACCTCACCTCACCAATAATAATAATAATGATGGCATTTATTAAGCGCTTACTATATGCAAAGCACTGTTCTAAGCACTGGAGAAGATACAAGGTGATCAGGTCGTCCCACGGGGGGGCTCACAGTCTTCATCCCCGTTTTACAGATGAGGTACCTGAGGCACAGAGAAGTTGTGACTTGCCCACAGTCACACAGCTGACAATTGGAGGAGCCGGATTTGAACCCATGACCTCTGACTCCAAAGCCTGGGCTTTTTTCCACTGAGCCACGCTGCTTCTCTAATCTCCTACTTCAGCCCAGCCGGCACAGTCCTCTAGCCCCCTTCTCATGTATCTCACTGCCAAACCCTTTCCCGTGTCCTCCCCCTCCATATACGCCAGACCCCCACAACCTCCACCTTTAAACTATTGCTAATTTCACATCTCCTCCAAAAGGCCTTCCCTAATTAACCCCCCTTTCCCCGACTCAAAAGTCCTTCCCTAATTAAACCCCCTTTCCCCGGCTCACACTCCCTTCTGTGTCATCCACGCACCTCAATCTGTGACCTTTGGCCACGTGATATTCTGCCCAACCCCACGGCACTTAGGTACATATTTTTAAATTATATATTATAAAGCACTTGTTCATGTTAATGTGTGTCTCCCCTTCTAGACTTTAAGCTCGTACGGGCAGGGAACGTTTCTGCCAGTTCTGTTATATTGTAGTCTCCCAGGCGATGCGTACAGTGCTCTGCATATAGGGTTCGAATCCCGCCTCCACCACTTGTCAGCTGTGTGACTTCGGGCAAGTCACTTAACGTCTCTGGGCCTCAGTTCCCTCATCTGTAAAATGGGGATTAAGACTGTGAGCCCCACATGGGACAACCCGATCACCTTGTATCCTCCCCAGCGCTTAGAACAGTGCTTTGCACATAGTAAGTGCTTAATAAATGCTATTATTAGTAGTAGTAGTAGTAGTAGTAGTAGTAGTAAGCGCTTAACAAATACCAAAATTATTATTGTCATTATTAAGCGCTCAATAAATACGATTGATCGTATAGGAGAAATCATTTATGTGTAAGTGCTCAAGATGGCTGATGGGATGGCAAGGCCAGAAGGGGTGGGTTTACAGGAGGTCCTTCTAGACTGCGAGCCCACTGTTGGGCAGGGACCGTCTCTATATGTTGCCAACTTGGACTTCCCAAGCGCTTAGTACAGTGCTCTGCACACAATAAGTGCTCAATAAATACGATTGATTGATTGATTGATTGATTGATTGAAGCCCCAGACAGTGTGGAGGGCCTGAGTATAGTGCGTTGGAAATGGGAGAATCGAGAGCATAAGATACAGTAAGAAATCTAGCTGGAGAGGAGGAAGGATCATGAGCTTGTGTTTAGTAGATGAAGAGAGAAGATCCCTTAGTAAAGCTGGTGGAGAGCTTTACTAATGGTATTTTTAGGCGCTTACTATGTGCCAAACACTGTACTAAGTCCTGGGGAGGGTACAAGGTGATCAAGTTGTCCCATATGGGATTCACAGTCTAGGTTGGAGGAAGAACAAGGATTGAAACCCCGCTTTACAGCTGAGGAAATGGAAGCACAGAAAAGTTGAGTGGCCTGTCCGATGCCGTGCCGCAGGAAAGTGCTGGAGGTGGGATTAGACTCCAGGTTCTCTGACTCCCATGCGGATGCTTTTCCCACTAGACCGTGCCGCTTCCCTACCTTGAAACCAGTGGCTGGGAATCTAATGCAGAAGGAATTGCCTAGTCATTGCCGGGACTGAAGAACAGGATCCTTGTGGGTAAAATAGAATTGCGGCGAGGTTGTAAAGGCAGCAGTGTATATAGCCAGAAGGAGTTCGTATAAGACATGAATGGGATATGGGACATCTGAGAATAAAATTGCTCCAAACGGATTCCCTTGAATTGCTAGGCATATGACTCAATTTACTCATCTGTATCCCTAGAGTGGGATGCCTAGCTCACGCCTTCCCGACTGTTTTTCTTTATTCCCAAACCCTTCATTCTCAATCTGAGCGTAGACATCTTTGATGAACCTATCTGCATCCAGCTCTTCAGAGAAGAGTTGCAGATTTGGAGGAGTGGTGAAGCGGAAGAGAAAGGATCGGCCCTCAAATGGGACTCTGATGAGCTCAAACTCTGCAAGATTATGCAAATAAAATTAATTCAGACAGATAGTCTACTCTTGAAGGGACGCCAACTAGGAGTTTTGATTCAGTAATATGGGTAATTTTGAAAATAATCCCTTCCTCCTTTTAAAGTATAATTTTCAGTTTTGCTCATCCAGTACGATATTATTTTCAAATAATCCTCAGGTATCATAGACTGTTATAGGTTAAATCTGAGCATAGACATCTCTGATGAACCTATCTGCATCCAGCTCTTCAGAGAAGAGTTGCAGATTCGGAGGAGTGGTGAAGCGGAAAAGGAAGGATCAGCCCTCAAATGGGACTCTGAGGAGCTCAAACTCTGCAAGATTATGCAAATAAAATTAATTCAGACAGGTAGTCTACTCTTGACGCCGACTAGCAGTTTTGATTCAGGGATACGGGTAATTTTGAAAATAATCCCTTCCACCATTTATAGTATAATTTTTAGTTTTGCTCATCCAATATGATATTATTTTCAAATAATCCTCAGGTATCATAGATTATGTTATAGGTTAAATCTGAGCATAGAGATCTTTGATGAACCTATCTGCATCCAGCTCTTCAGAGAAGAGTTGCAGATTTGGAGGAGTGGTGAAGCGGAAAAGAAAGGATCGGCCCTCAGATGGGACTCGAGCTCAAACTTTGCAAGATTATGCAAATAAAATTAATTCAGATAGTCTACTCTTGAAGGGACGCCGACTAGGAGTTTTGATTCAGTAATATGGGTAATTTTGAAAATAATCCCTTCCACCATTTAAAGTATAATTTTCAGTTTTGCTCATCCAATACGATATTATTTTCAAATAATCCTCAAGTATCCTAGACTATGTTATAGGTTAAATCTGAGCATAGACATCTTTGATGAACCTATCTGCATCCAGCTCTTCAGAGAAGAGTTGTAGATTTGGAGTGGTGAAGCGGAAAAGAAAGGATCAGCCCTCAAATGGGACTCTGATAAGCTCAAACTCTGCAAGATTATGCAAATAAAATTAATTCAGACAGATAGTCTACTCTTGAAGGGACGCCGACTAGGAGTTTTGATTCAGGGATACGGGTAATTTTGAAAATAATCCCTTCCACCATTTATAGTATAATTTTCAGTTTTGCTCATCCAATGCGATATTATTTTCGAATAATCCTCAGGTATCCTAGACTATGTTATAGGTTAAATCTGAGCATAGACATCTTTGATGAACCTATCTGCATCCAGCTCTTCAGAGAAGAGTTGCAGACCTGGAGGAGTGGTGAAGCGGAAAAGAAAGGATCAGCCCTCAAATGGGACTCTGATGAGCTCAAACTCTGCAAGATTATGCAAATCATCATCAATCGTATTTATTGAGCACTTACCATGTGCAGAGCACTGTACTAAGCGCTTGGGAAGTACAAATTGGCAACATATAGAGACAGTCCCTACCCAACAGTGGGCTCACAGTCTAAAATAAAATTAATTCAGACAAATAGTCTACTCTTGAAGGGACGCTGACTAGGAGTTTTCAGGAATATGGGTAATTTTGAAAATAATCCCTTCCACCATTTAAAGTATAATTTTCAGTTTTGCTCATCCAATACAATATTATTTTCAAAGAATCCTCAGGTATCCTAGACTATGTTATAGGTTAAAATGACTAAAAACCTTTCTCAATATATAGATGTGCTTTTTAGACATAGATGAGACACATTTTACAGTACGAGCATGAAAGCATATCAAATGATTGCCTGAAATCCCCATTTTCAGAGAAATGGTAATGCAGACCAACTTCGAGTCAGGTCAACTTTTCTTCCCTGTTTCACACTCCGATTTGTCTCCTCTAACTTTTCTTCCCTGTTTCATACTCCGATTTGTCTCCTCCACTAAGTGAGAAGAGATGATATGCAATTCACCCTGAAGGTTATAGGTGATCTTCATCGGGTGAAAGTCATGAAAGTAAACTGCAGGGAAAAGGGAGTTCCAGGAGCTTTGCTTAAACAAAAATGCCTTGGCGACATCTGTTTGCAAAAGGAATTCTCTTGCATACACCGAATAGCGTACTAATCCTTCGTTTTGTGACACGTAATTGTTCACAAGGTAGTCGTCGGTGAAATCCCAGGCCATTCAATCGATCGGGGATATTCATTGAGCACTTAGGTGCCGAATATAAATAAATTAAATGTAGACACGTACGTAGGTGCTGTGGGAGTGAGAGTGGGGTGAATTCCAAGTGCATAGAGGGAGTCAGGGAAGAGGGAGCTTAGTTGGAAAAGTCCTCTTGGAGGAGATGTGACCTTAATAAGGCTTTGAAGGCGGGGAGAGTCGCGGCCCATCGCCCTGACTCACTCCCTCAATTCATCTCCCCTCCCAGCCCCACAGAATTTATGTGCATAGCCAAGGGGAGAAGGAGTTCCGGCCTGGGTGTCTGAAGGTTATGGGTTCTAATCCTGACTCTGCCACTTCATTCATTCAATCGTATTTATTGAGCGCTTACTGTGTGCAGAGCACTGTACGAAGCGCTTGGGCAGTACAAGTCGGCAACATCTAGAGACGGTCCCTCCCCACTTTTAGACTGTGAGCCCACTGTTGGGTAGGGACTGTCTCTATATGTTACCAACTTGTACTTCCCAAGCGCTTAGTACGGTGCTTTGCACACAGTAAGCGCTCAATAAATACGATTGATTGATTGATTGATTCACTCATTGGTATTTATTGAGCGCTTACTGTGTGCAGAGCACTGTACCAAGTGCTTGGGAAGTAGAAGTCGGCAACATGCAGAGACGGTCCCTACCCAACAACGGGCTCACAGTCTCTGCTGTGTGACCTTGGGCAAGTCACTTTACTTCTCTGGGCCTCAGTTCCCTCATCTGTAAAATGGGGATTGAGACTGTGAGCCCCACGTTCATTCACTCATTTGTATTTATTGAGCGCTTACTGTGGGCAGAGCACTGTACTAAGCGCTTGGGAAGTACAAGTCGGCAGCATATAGAGACGGTCCTTACCCAACAGTGGGCTCACAGTCTCTGCTGTGTGACCTTGGGCAAGTCACTTTACTTCTCTGGGCCTCAGTTCCCTCATCTGTAAAATGTGAGCCCCATGTTCATTCATTCATTCGTATTTGTTGAGCGCTTACTGTGTGCAGAGCACTGTACTAAGCGCTTGGGAAGTCCAAGTTGGCAACATCTAGAGATGGTCCCTACCCAACAGCGGGCTCACAGTCTAGAAGGGGGCAGACAGACAACAAAACATGTGGACAGGCGTCAAGCCGCCAGAACAAATAGTCCGGAGATGTGGCAGAGGCGGGATTAGAACCCAGGTCCTTCCAAGTCCCAGGCCCGAGCTCTATCCACTAAGCCGCCCTGCTCCTCTGCGAAGGGGCCCTCCATCGTGGCCCTGCCCTTCAACTCATCCGGAATCCGGCTCCCACGATCCCCTCCACCTCCGCTCACCCGTCGTGGTCAATCAATCAATCAATCAATCATATTTATTGAGCGCTTACTGTGTGCAGAGCACTGTACTGAGCGCTTGGGAAGTCCAACTTGGCAACATATAGAGACGGTCCGTACCCAACAGCAGGCTCACAGTCTAGAAGGCGGGCTCACAGTCTAGAAGACTGTCGAAGAAGAAGAAGAAGACCTGATCACCTTGTAACCTCCCCAGTGCTTAGAACAGTGCTTTGCACATAGTAAGCGCTTAATAAATGCTATTATTATTATTATTATTATTATTAAGAACTAGAAGAAGGTCCTTTGCAGCTGTTCCTCTCCCCCACCCCGCCGTCCTCATGGGGGGTCCGGCTTCAGGGGTACATGGGATTGAGGTGACAGGGACTGTGTCCAACCCGATTTGCTTGTATCTATCCCAGCGTTTAGTACAGTGCCTGGCACATAGTAAGCACCTAACAAATGCTACGATCATAATAATAATCATTATTATTAATTAGAAGAAGAAAAGCTGACCCGGCCCTGCATGGAAGGAAGTTAGTTGGCATTACCGTTTCTCTGAAAATAGGCGAAGCAGCGTGGCTCAGTGGAAAGAGCCCGGGCTTTGGAGTCAGCGGTCATGGGTTCAAATCCCGGCTCTGCCAACTGTCAGCTGGGTGACTTTGGGCAAGTCACTTCACTTCTCTGGGCCTCAGTTCCCTCATCTGGAAAATGGGGATTAAAACTGTGATTCCCCCCGGGGGACAACCTGATCACCTTGTAACCTCCCCGGCTCTCAGAACAGTGCTTAGCACATAGTAAGCGCTTAACAAATACCATTATTATTATTATTATTCCAGGCAATTATTTGATATACTTTCATGCTCATATTGTAAACTATGTCATGTCTAAAAAAGCACATCTTGCGAAAACTTTTTAATCATTTTAACCTATAACATAGTCTAGGATACGTGAGAGATTACTTTAAAATCATATGGTTTTGGATGAGCAAAATTGAAAATTATTATTATTATTATTAGGGTGGGGGGTTTCCAAGCTAGAGGGAAGATTTGGGCAAGGTCTGGCAGCTTGATAGACAAGATCAAGGCTCAGAGATCAAACTGGTAATAGAGGATCAAATGATGCCAGGTGGGTTGTCGTCGATCATTGAGGTGAAATAGGGGACAAGCTGATTGAGTCCTTTAAAGTCAGTGGTAAGGAGTTGTTGTCTGATGGACAGCCACTGTAGGATCTTGAGGAATGGAGAGACATGGACTGAACGCTTTTTTTTTTAGATAAAAATGACTCCCGAGTAGCAGAGTGAAGTGCGGAGTGCAGTGGGGAAGAGACAGGAAACAGGGAAGTCAGCGAGGAGGCAGAAAATGTCGTCAAGGCGGGATAGGATGAGTTCTTGGATCAGAGTAGTAGCAGTTTGGGTTGAGGAAAGGGCAGATTTTAGTGCTGCTGTGAAAGCTGAACCAACCGGATTTGGTGACAGATTGCATATGTGGGTTGTATGAGAGAGATGAGTTGAGGATAACGCCCAGCTTGTGAGATAGGGAGGATAGTGATATTGTCTACAGTAACGGGAAAGACAGGGAGGACACGGTGATGGGAGGGGAGCGACCCAGTGAAGAACAGTCTAAATTTCTGCTATTCAGAATAAGTAAACGACTTGTCATCAATCATCAATCAGTTGTGATGGGAGGGGAGCGACCCAGTGAAAAGTCTAAATTTCTGCTATTCAGAATAAGTAAACGACGTGTCATCAATCATCAATCAGTTGTACCTACTGAGCGCTTACGATGTGCAGAAGAACACTGAACTAATTGCTTGGAAGAGTACAATATAGCAGAATTAGCAGACACGTTCCCTGCCCGTAATAGGTTTACAGTCTAGGGGGGTAGACAGGCAGGCAGACCTTAGTATGTATGTTATCATAAAGTTTGCATGAACTTGGTTTAATGGGGCAAATGAATGTTCTAAAATAGAAGTGCGTGTTCGTTCATGCGTTTGTGTTTTGTTTTTGTTGTTTTTGCTCTTCCAGATAATCACAAAATATGTGTATGAGCTCCTGGAAAAGGACTGCAGTTTGAAAAAGATCTCTCTCCCAGTAAGTTGAATCTGGTTCATTGTGTTTGGATCGTGCGATTCTTATTTAAGAGTAAACTCTCTTTTAATTGCTAGAATTTTAGTTTCTGAGCTCCTGGAAAAGGAATGCAGTTTGAAAAAGATCTCTCTCCCAGTAAGTTGAATCTGGTTTACTGTGTTTGGATATTGCAATTCTTATTTAAGAATAAACTCTCTTTATTTTAATTGCTAGAATTTTAGTTTCAAGCACTGTTGTCTTTCCTCGTTCTTTCATTAATAATTCAGGGCAAGTCCTTTAGGTATTTTTAAGCATATCTATACACATTGAGAAGCAGCATGGCCTAGCGGGTAGAACACAGGCCTGGAAGTCTAAAGGACCCGAGTTCTGCCGCTTGTCTGCTGTGTGACCCTGGGCAAGTCATTGCACTTCTCTGTGCCTGAATTCCCTCATCCGTAAAATGGGGATTAAGACTGTGAGCCTCTTGTGGGGGACAGGAAACGTTCCCAGTCCGATTTGCTCGTATCCACCCCAGTGGTTAGTACAGTGCCTGGCACATAGTGAGCGCTTAATACCACAATTATTATTATTATTATTATTATTATTATTATTATTATTATTCACCTTCAGTTCCCTCATAGAACTGAGAAGCACATTGAGAAGCAGCGTGGCCTAGTAGATAGAACACAAACCTGGGAATCAAAAGGACCCGAGTTCTGCCTCTTGTCTGCTGTGTGACCCTGGGCAAGTCATTTCACTTCTCTGTGCCTGAGTTCCCTCATCTGTAAAATGGGGATTAAGACTCTGAGCCTCTTGTGGGGGACAAGAAACGTGCCCAACCCGATTTGCTCGTATCCACCCCAGTGCTTAGTACAGTGCCTGGCACATAGTAAGCACTTAATACCACAATTATTACTATTATTATTATTGTTATAATTCACCTTCAGTTCCCTCATAGAACTGAGAAGCGCATTGAGAAGCAGCGTGGCCTAGTAGATAGAACACAGGCCTGGGAATCAAAAGGACCTGAGTTCTGCCTCTTGTCTGCTGTGTGACCCTGGGCAAGTCATTTCACTTCTGTGTGTCTGAGTCCCCTCATCCGTAAAATGGGGATTAAGACTGTGAGCCTCTTGTGGGGGACAGGAAACATGCCCAGTCCGATTTGCTCGTATCCACCCCAGTGCTTAGTACAGTGCCTGGCACATAGTAAGCGCTTAATACCACAATTATTACTATTATTATTATTATAATTCACCTTCAGTTCCCTCATAGAACTGAGAAGCTCATTGAGAAGCAGCGTGGCCTCGTAGATAGAACACAGGCCTGGGAATCAAAAGGACTCGAGTTCTGCCTCTTGTCTGCTGTGTGACCCTGGGCAAGTCATTTCACTTCACTTTGCCTGAGTTCCCTCATCCATAAAATGGGGATTGAGACTGTGAACCTCTTGTGGGGGACAGGAAACGTGTCCAACCCGATTTGCTCATATCCACCCCAGTGTTTAGTATAGTGCCTGGCACGTAGTAAGCGCTTACTACCACAATTATTACTATTATTATTATTATTATTATTCACCTTCAGTTCCTTCATAGAACTGAGAAGCACATTGAGAAGCAGCATGGCCTAGTAGATAGAACACAGGCCTGGGAATCAAAAGGACTCGAGTTCTGCCTCTTGTCTGCTGTGTGACCCTGGGCAAGTCATTTCACTTCTCTGTGCCTGAGTTCCCTCATCCGTAAAATGGGGATTAAGACTGTGAGCCTCTTGTGGGGGACAGGAAACGTGTCCAACCCAATTTGCTCATATCCACCCCAGTGCTTAGTATAGTGCCTGGCACATAGTAAGCGCTTACTACCACAATTATTATTGTTATTATTATTATTATTATTCACCTTCAGTTCCCTCATAGAACTGAGAAGCACATTGAGAAGCAGCATGGCCTAGTAGATAGAACACAGGCCTGGGAATCAAAAGGACCCGAGTTCTGCCTCTTGTCTGCTGTGTGACCCTGGGCAAGTCATTTCACTTCTCTGTGCCTGAGTTCCCTCATCTGTAAAATGGAGATTAAGACTGTGAACCTCTTGTGGGGGACAGGAAACGTTCCCAACCTGATTTGCTCGTATCCACCCCAGTGCTTAGTATAGTGCCTGGCACGTTGTAAGCGCTTACTACCACAATTGTTATTATTATTATTATGATTATTATGATTATTATTATTCACCTTCAGTTCCCTCATAGAACTGAGAAGCGCATTGAGAAGCAGCGGGGCCTAGTAGATAGAACACAGGCCTGGGAATCAAAAGGACCCGAGTTCTGCCTCTTGTCTGCTGTGTGACCCTGGGCAAGTCATTGCACTTCTCTGTGCCTGAGTTCCCTCATCCGTAAAATGGGGATTAAGACTGTGAGCCTCTTGTGGGGGACAGGAAACATGCCCAGTCCGATTTGCTCGTATCCACCCCAGTGCTTATTACAGTGCCTGGCACATAGTGAGCGCTTAATACCACAATTATTACTATTATTATGATTATAATTCACCTTCTTTAAATTTATGGATCATGTACTGTTTTAGAAAAATGGCATCTTCAGTCCGTCATTCAGTGGAATTCATTGAGCGCTTAGTGTGTGCAGAGCACTGTACTAAGCACTTGGGAGAATGCAAGCAACACAGTTGGTGGGCATGTTCCCTGTCAACCAGGAGCTTACAATCTAGAATGCTATTTTATATTTTACTCATTTTTCTTTGTAATGCATGAATCCTCAGCCTTTTAAAATTGATGAGCCCCAGCGTAACATATGGCCGAATGGGAGCCTTACCATTTGCACCTTTTTCTCTATTGCTTTTTGTGTCACGGGCATAACTTTCTGCATGTTCACTTGCAGAAAATTCCACAAATCAGGAACCCATCTATTCTCTTCCTACGCATATAGACGAAAGAAATTTTTTCTGCCTTGCAACCATTTCTTATTTCATTTTCCCTTTTCTACATTTTTCTCAGTGTTTTCTTTGCCACATTCAGTCTTCTTGTTCTGTACTACGTAGAGCTCCGCATTTCTTCTTCTTGCCTTCGGGAGAACGCTTTTCTGAAATATTTGCACGTTATTGTTTTCCCGGACCAAAGGTTGAGAATTTCTGCTCTGTATTTATTGTGTTTTTGAGATTAAAATACAAACTGGCAAATAATAAAAATTCCCTTCAATATAGAAATGAGAAGGTATATTAAATGATTGAGTTTGTGTGTGATTAATCTGTGTCCCTTCTTCCAGGCCATTTAATCTTTTACTTTAATTTTTGGTTTTGATTGGCCTGAATTTATCTTTTCATAAAGCTCCAAATTTTAGCATAGATAATTTTATTCAGACATAATTTGGTAAACACTATGGGATTGTCCAGGAATTGATGAAAACTTAGAAGTTCAAAAATATAAAGCTGTATTATGTGACCTATTCACGGTACTATTCACAGTTTAAGTTAACCAAAAATTTTACTCTTTTCATAGATAAATCAAAACCCTCGATATTTACCCTCTTTATATTGATTCCCCTAAATTCCATTAACCTCCTGAGCTTATCCTATTCTGTTCTAAGCAAATGATAAATATTCTATCTAATTCCTTAGAATGGGTCCTGGGTCACTTTCTTAGGAAATAGAAATGTGACCCCTTCCGAATTTTAAGTTGGTTAATTACATTCTATTTCCTTTAATTATCCCTCAATATTTCAAGAAAATTATGGTTAAATGCCTTACCCCCATTGACCTGAAATCCTAGCAGTGGCTTTGGGGAGTTTCTGTAATGGATAAAAGGGTGGGTGAGAGTGTGTATACACCCATTTATAGTGATAATTTGTGAAGCGTTCCACATTTTTTACACCTGTCTACATGTTTTGTTTTGTTGTCTGTCTCCCCCTTCAAGACTGTGAGCCCGTTGTTGGGTAGGGACCGTCTCTATATGTTGCTGACTTGTACTTCCCAAGCGCTTAGTCCAGTGCTCTGCACACGGTAAGCACTCAGTAAATACAATTGAATGAATGAATGATGACTTTTGTTAGATGCAACTTAGAAGTGATATTTTTGAACCTGTTCAGCCACAGTCTCCTTCCCTAAGATCCATTTTTTCCTTGAAATCACATGCAATTAAAAGTCATTTTTTAAAATAAGATCATTGGGGAAACAAAACTTGAAGCTTAAAGTCAGAAAAACATCTTGATTAATCATCATCAATCATATTTATTGAGCGCTTAACTGTGTGCAGAGCACACACCGAGAAATCTGTGCGACTACATTAGAGCATTTCTTCCTCCGTCTTCCAATCGTGTACCCTTCATTTTTTTCCCAGCCCATTTTGATGACCATGTCCTCCATTAAGGGTGGGCTTTCAGAGTCCTTGTAATCTCTCATTTCTACTGAAATATTCACCAGGCATCGCTGTTAGTAGAGCGAGGTCCTCTGCCACCCACCACAGGGACTGAATGACAGCACTTGGGCTCCATTTTCAGGCCCTGCTGGCTCGGGACGTAAGAGAGATCAGGGGCTGGATACTGAACCTGGTCCCCTGATAGGTAGTGTAGAGTATTTTTATTTTAAATAGAATTTATTAAGCTCTTACTATGTGCAAACTTGTACTTCCCAGGCGCTTAGTACAGTGCTCTGCACTCAGTAAGCGCTCAATAAATACTATTGAATGAATGAATGAATGCAAAGCACTGTTCTAAGCACTGAGGAGGTTACAAAGTGATCAGGTTGTCCCACCGGAGGCTCCCAGTCTTAATCCCCATTTTACAGATGAGGTCACTAAAGCACAGAGAAGTTAAGTGACTTGCCCAAAGTCACACAGCTGACAATTGGGCTATTGCCACTGGGCTAATGGGCATACTTTTCTGGTGTGTTTTGATGCTGATCGAAGCATACCTACAAAAACCCAGTAAATCTAGAGTTACCGTTTAGAAACAAAGTGCAGTCCACTGAATTGCAATTTGTTGTGACATCTCCCACGGTATGGATTTTTCAGAAGTGAAAGAATTGATCATTCATGGAACCTTTGAAGTTTGCATGACCAGTTAAATACGTAAGTTATTACAAATTGAGAAGGAGCATGGCCTAGTGGAAAGAGCACGGGCCAAGACATCAGAGGACCTGGGTTTCTAATCCCGACTCCGCCACTGGAATTCGGACAAGCCACTTAACTTCTCTGTGCCTCAGATACCTCATCTGTAAAATGGGGATTAAGACTTTGAACCCTACATGGGACGTGGACTGTGTACCTGATACTGGCATCTTCGCACAGTGCTTGGCACGTAGTAAGCACTTAACAAATACAATTCAAAAAATCACAATAGCTACTACTACCGAATAGATTGCAATTGGGTTGAAAATCAATGTGGATTTGGGAGTATCGGAGTCACCTCATTCATTCGATCGTATTTAAACCATTTCATTTGCTTTTCATGTGGGAATTTCCGTTAATGTTATTCCAAGTGCCTTTTGTATTAATTTAGATCTATAAACTAGTTAATTAAAATAACTTGACTACAAAGCCCCGCTCGGTGTATTAAATCATGTTTAGATGAAAGAGAACCACTTTTCAGTAGCTCATCCCAAATTGACAGTTCTTAGTAGCCACAGCTTCTCTGGGCAGTGTAATTTAGAACTCAATGCTATTTGAAGTTGATTTGTCAATAATATGAGGTTGTGCATGGGAGTGACCTTTATGGTCCTTCTTTAGCGAAACCTTCGTTTAATAAATTACCACTGTTTGAAGACTAATTTGCCTGAAAAAAATTTCATAAGTTTAATTAGACTGAGGAAGTAAGAGAATAGAGTTCTCGTTTTTTTAAAAAAATTCCATATATTTCACTCTTTGAAATGAAGAACTAATCTTAATGTGTGAGAACTAGATCAATCAATCGTGTTTATTGAGCGCTTACTGTGTGCAGAGCATTGTACTAAGCGCTTAGATCACTTATAACCACGTTTATTATTCAGAGAGCCAAATTAAAAGGAAAGGAAGAATGTCAAGCACGGCCAAATATGCCAAAGAACTTTTCTATAAAACCCACAATTCATTTAATTAAACTTTTAATTGTTCTTCCTTTTAATGAATTTAATCTGTCTGACATGGGCATCTTCTTGTTTGATCTTCTTTTTGTAATAGTTTATTGTCAAGACTGAAATAGGAGCCAGGTTCCCAAAATTGTGAACCCTATTTCAGTTTTGCATTGATTAATCCGGATTACAAAACCTAGTTGCATAAGAGTGAAAAACTAGGGGCTGTGTCACCAAGACTTGTGCCAAAAGTGAGAGAAGGGAATTCAGAATTCAGAAGCCAAAATCCCCCAAAGGAGGTCATATTTTAGGCTAGACATTTCATCTCAAAAAATGTATAAGTATAGGCTTCCTTCAGGACAGCAGTGCCACGGCTTACATTTTGGCCTTTCTTTTGTCCTTTTGGAAGGGAAAGGTGAGAAATCTATTTTATGCCACTTTCTAGTCCTGTGGGTGGGTTGTAGTTAGGTTCTATTATTTTGTTCCTTTACAAATTTGTTTGAGCCCCCCTATATTTTCAGTGGTTTGATGGATTTGTTTAGCTACAAATGCATCCCAAGTTCGTTTTTCCACCTGGGAGGCTGTCTGAGAAGCAACATGGGCAGAGCTGGGGTCTTGAAGACAGAGAACCTGCATTCGAATTCTGGCTTTACCATTTGTGTGCAGTGTTTCCTAGGACAAATCACTTATCTCTCTTGGCCTCAGTTCCCTCATCTGGGGATTAAGTCCTACTCCCTCCTTCTTAAGTTGTGGCCCCACATGGGACCAACACCGTGTCCAACCTTATTCTTAGTACAGTGCCATAATAATAATAATAATTTTTATTATGAAGGACCTGTATATATGTATATATGTTTGTACATATTTATTACTCTATTTATTTATTTATTTTACTTGTACACATCTATTCTATTCATTTTATTTTGTTAGTATGTTTGGTTTTGTTCACTGTCTCTATGTGTTGCCAACTTGTACTTCCCAAGCGCTTAGTACAGTGCTCTGCACACAGTAAGCGCTCAGTAAATACGATTGATTGATTGACAAATATATATGTATTTGTTCCAATTCTGCTTCCAGAGGGAAAGACGATGTTAATTTCAGACTATTTTTTATATCTTTCACCTCTGCTTTAGGTATGCCAATTGTCACCTCATTGTCACAGTGCTTTGCAAATAATAAGAGCTCAATAAATACGATTGAATGAATAATAATAATAATAATGGCAATTGTTAAGCGCTTGCTGTGTGCAAAGCACACTTTGGGCAAGTCACATAACTTCTCTGGGCCTCAGTTACCTCATCTGGAAAATGGGGATTAAGTCTGTGAGCCCCCCGTGAGACAACCTGATCACCTTGTAACCTCCCCAGCGCTTAGAACAGTGCATTGCACATAGTAGCGCTTAATAAATGCTATCATTATTATTGTTATTCTTAAGTGACTTGTCCAAGGTCACACAGCAGACATGTGGCGGAGCCAGTTTTGTATCAAGAAGTTAGTCTTCTGGGTGGCTTTGGTTCTAATGGAAATTATTCACCATATTTCCATGATAATTTTGTTGTGTTTTTTCAATCAATCAATCAATCAATCAATCATATTTATTGAGCGCTAACTGTGTGCAGAGCACTGTACTAAGCGCTTAATAATAATGATGGTGTTTTTTAAGCACTTATTATGTGTCAAGCATGGTTCTAAGTGCTGGGATAGATACAAGGTGAACAGGTTGTCCCACTTGGGGCTCCCAGTCTTGATCCTCATTTTACAGATGAGGTAACTGAGGCCCAGAGAAGTTAAGTGACTCGCCTAAAGTCACGCAGCTGACAAGTGGATGAGCCAGGATTAGAACCCACGACCACTGACTCCCAAATCCGTGCTCTTTCCACTGAGCCACACTGCTTTTTGCAGATAAGATGTTCCCTGTATTCCTAATGTACCTTTTAGGGATATTTTCTCTTTTCAGCCCACAAGTAGTGTTTATTGGGCATGTATTGTGTGCAGCAGAATATAAGATATTTAGATATTCAGAAGCTATTTAGAAGAGATAATCCCTGCCCTTAGGGAATCTTACTGTCTGTCAAATTTAGCTGTAAATGTGTGAATATCCCTAAATTTAGGTACTCTATTCATACCCTAATGTTTTAAGTCCTAATTATAATAATAATAATAATAATAATAATGGCATTTATTAAGCGCTTACTATGCACTGTTCTAAGTGCTGGGGAGGTTACAAGGAGATCACGTTGTCCCACAGGGGGCTCGCAGTCTTCACCCCCATTTTACAGATGAGGGAACTGAGGCCCAGAGAAGTGAAGTGACTTGCCCAAAGTCACACAAGTGACAAGTGGGAGAGGCGGGATTTGAACCCGTGCTCTTTCCACTGAGCCATGCTGCTGCTTCCTGGCTCTTCCATCTAAAATCTCAGATGGGTACTCTATCTTTACTTGTAAACTATTTCACCACCATGTGTGACTGATGGCGATGTTACTAGTCGTCTTTAATTTGTAGTAGCTCTTGGTCTTCTAATATGTTTATGGTCGAGCAGAAAACCTGCATTTACTGTTTAACTCTTTTTAATTTCAGGTAGATGCTACTGAGAGTGAGCCAAAGAGTTTTATCTTCATGAGCGAGGACGCAATGACAAACCCAGACAAGCTGATGATTTTAATCCACGGTAGTGGCGTTGTCAGGGCAGGTCAATGGGCTAGAAGGCTCATTATAAATGAAGATTTGGACAGTGGCACACAAATACCATATATTAAGAGAGCTATGGATGTAAGTGAAATCATTTATTTTTTACCGTTCAGTAACAGTATTTGTAAGATGTTAGAAATGCTTCTACTTAAAATGTTTTCATCATTTTATTGTTTCACCAAGTGCAACCAAATTCTTTTCAAATTGTACAGTTTGATTTACAAGCATGGAAAATTTACCTGCAATATCAAGTGTTTAAAAGGAAAGAGTGAGATTCCATGAAAGGAAGGTGAAATGCTGGAATGACCTAATGTCTCGAAATGAATGCTGTGAATTCCCAGTTGTTTTCCGGCATTTTACCATGTTTGCAGCTGCCCATGCTGTGCAGTTTCCCTCTTCCTCCCCTCACCCTGTCTACCTCTCTCCACCCTCTTTTTCTCCTTGACTTTGCTCTCCACTTTCTACCGTTCATTCATTCATTCATTCAGTCGTATTTATTGAGCGCTTACTGTGTGCAGAGCACTGTACTAAGCGCTTGGGAAGTACAAGTCGGCAACATATAGAGATGGTCCCTACCCAGTGATGGGCTCACAGTCTAGAAGGGGGAGAAAGACAACAAAACAAAACATGTTGACGGGCGTCAAGTCGTCAGAACAAATAGAATTAAAGCTAAATGCACATCATTAACCAAATAAATAGAATAGTAAATACGTACAAGTAAAATACTGTAATAAATCTGTTCAAATATATATATATATATATATATATATACACACGTGCTGTGGGAACAGGCTTGCCGACATCACCATGGCTAAAGATGTCACTGTGGCCTAGTGGCTAGAGTCAGGAGGACCTGGGTTCTCCTCCCTTCTCTGCCACTTGTCTGCTGTGTGACCTTGGGTAAGTCACTTTACTCCTCTGGGCCTCAGCTCCTTCCTCTGGAAAATGGGGATGAAGACCGTGAACTCCAAGTGGGACAGGGACTGCATCCAGCCTGATAATCTTGTAACTACCACCCTTTCTGTGCTCACAGTCTCTCTCTCCTCCACCACTCTTTGTTTTGTCTCTTTACCTGTCTCCTTTTGTCTTTTTCTTACTCTGTCTCCTTTTTTCCCCCTCTTCTCAGTCCCTCCCTTTTCTTCTGCCTTTTCAGGCCCTTCTCCCAGCCTTTTTCCGTGTCCCACTCCAACTGTTCCCAAATTGGGTCTCCTTTACCACAATTAGTTCAATTTAATTTTTATACAAATGCTTCCTCGTCTGTTTTTGTGTATTCACTGATTTTCACAAGTCCAGAATTAAAGATCTTAGAAAGTTACAGAAGGGAACAAAAAAAAAAGATCTAAGAAAGTTACAGAAGAGTTACGTTTGGCGAGTAATTCATTTTTCTTTGACTTGATACTATCTTAAAACAGGTATCTAAGAGGAAAGTACTGCTCTTATGTTTTTGTTTTCTCCTGAGAGCTAATGTGATTTTAAAGTCAGTCCTACCCTGCCATTGTTTTATATCAATCTTTGCTACTCTGAACTCTCTTATTGTTGTGTGAAATATCTGTGGGTGAGATCAGCTCATGAGAGAGTATTTCTGAGAATAAGCAAATGACTGTTGGATAAAGGATTTAATATGAGAACCCAGAGTATTTCTTCTAATAATGCATTTCTCCGAGTGTGATTGCGTGTGAGAGAGTGGGTAATTTTTATACAAATGCTTCCTCGTATGTTTTTATGTATTCACTGATTTTCACAATCCAGAATTAAAGATCTTAGAAAGATACAGAAGGGAACAAAAAAAAAGATCTAAGAAAGTTACAGAAGAGAACAAAGTTGTGAATTACGTTTGGCGAGTAATTCATTTTTCTTTGACTTGATACTATCTTAAAACAGGTATCTAAGAGGAAAGTACTGCTCTTATGTTTTTGTTTTCTCCTGAGAGCTAATGTGATTTTAAAGTCAGTCCTACCCTGCCATTGTTTTATATCAATCTTTGCTACTCTGAACTCTCTTATTGTTGTGTGAAATATCTGTGGGTGAGATCAGCTCATGAGAGAGTATTTCTGAGAATAAGCAAATGACTGTTGGAGAAAAGATTTAATATGAGAACCCAGAGTATTTCTTCTAATAATGCATTTCTCTGAGTGTGTTTGCATGTGAGAGAGTGGGTAATGTTTATACAAATGCTTCCTCGTATGTTTTTGTGTATTCACTGATTTTCACAGGTCCAGAATTAAAGATCTTAGAAAGTTACAGAAGGGAACAAAAAAAAAATCTAAGAAAGTTACAGAAGAGAACAAAATTGTGAATTCTGTTTGGCGAGTAATTCATTTTTCTTTGACTTGATACTATCTTAAAACAGGTATCTAAGAGGAAAGTACTGCTCTTATATTTTTGTTTTCTCCTGAGAGCTAATGTGATTTTAAAGCCTGTCCTACCCTGCCATTGTTTTATATCAATCTTTGCTACTCTGAACTCTCTTAGTGTTGTGTGAAATATCTGAGGGGGAGGTCAGCTCATGAGAGAGTATTTCTGAGAATAAGCAAATGACTGTTGGAGAAAAGATTTAATATGAGAACCCAGAGTATTTCTTCTAATAATGCATTTCTCTGAGTGTGTTTGTGTGTGAGAGAGTGGGTAATTTTTATACAAATGCTTCCTCGTATGTTTTTGTGTATTCACTGATTTTCACAAGTCCAGAATTAAAGATCTTAGAAAGTTACAGAAGGGAACAAAAAAAAAAAGATCTAAGAAAGTTACAGAAGAGAACGAAGTTGTGAATTACGTTTGGCGAGTAATTCATTTTTCTTTCACTTGATACTTTCTTAAAACAGGTATCTAAGAGGAAAGTACTGCTCCTATATTTTTGTTTTCTCCTAAGAGCTAATGTGATTTTAAAGTCAGTCCTACCCTGCCATTGTTTTATATCAATCTTTGCTACTCTGAACTCTCTTATTGTTGTGTGAAATATCTGTGGGTGAGATCAGCTCATGAGAGAGTATTGCTGAGAATAGCAAATGACTGTTGGATAAAAGATTTAATATGAGAACCTAGAGTATTTTTTCTAATAATGCATTTCTCCGAGTGTGATTGTGTGTGAGAGAGTGGGTAATTTTTATACAAATGCTTCCTCGTATGTTTTTGTGTATTCACTGATTTTCACAAGTCCAGAATTAAAGATCTTAGAAAGTTACAGAAGAGAACAAAAAAAAAAAGATCTAAGAAAGTTACAGAAGATAACAAAATTGTGAATTACGTTTGGCGAGTAATTCATTTTTCTTTGACTTTATGCTTTCTTAAAACAGGTATCTAAGAGGAAAGTACTGCTCTTATATTTTTGTTTTCTCCCGAGTGCTAATGTGATTTTAAAGCCTGTCCTACCCTGCCATTGTTTTATATCAATCTTTGCTACTCTGAACTCTCTTAGTGTTGTGTGAAATATCTGTGGGTGAGGTCAGCTCATGAGAGAGTATTTCTGAGAATAAGCAAATGACTGTTGGAGAAAAGATTTAATATGAGAACCCAGAGTATTTCTTCTAATAATGCATTTCTCTGAGTGTGTTTGCTTGTGAGAGAGTGGGTAGCAGGAAGTATTCAGTATTAAAATAAAGTAAGTGGGAAATATACATTGGTAACTGTTAAAACAGATTGTAATTACTAATTCTTTAGTGAGATCATGTTTAAAATGATAGTATTAAGATAATAGGGTAGAATTTGCTTATGGAAATTTCTTATGGAGTTAAAAACATGCTGTAATTATAATTCCTTATGTAGTCTGTATGATTTCTCATCTGTCATGGCTACAAGAGTGAGGGATTTTTACTTAGGGCAACCGAGAAAGTAAAATCATCTTCAGCGTTAATATAAATACATGTTAAATTAATTTTCATTTTATTAATATTGTCAGTGACAGATATTTTAAAGAATTACGGCTTTTTGGTAAAACTTCACTAGGAAAAAGTTGGTCTTGGCAATGAATTAGGGACGGGTCCCGTACTGTAATGTTTAGCGTATGTAGGTGAAATGTAACATAAGGTTAGCAAATAGTTTTGAGCAATCCAGGTTAATTCTTTCAAAATGCTCTAAACATGTGTGCGTTGCGTTACATATTGAACATTTCAGCCTATACGAAGGGAGTAGATATTATTTGGGAAATGCCATGAAGGGGAAAATACAGCTTTTGCTCCTTCCCTCATAGAAACGAACAAACAGAAGAGACATTGCTACTGATATTATAGCAACTCCGCATCCTGCTGCCGGGTCAATGACATTGTATTTGGAGGATTGTGGATAGGCACTGTATTGAATATTCCCTCCATATGTCCCATCAAGACTGGCAGCTTGCAAAAACAGGTGGAAAAATGGAACAATAAAGTACTTAATGTTCATCTTCAAACAGTTCGAGGCCATCTGCCTACCTTTCTACATATCTAACAATTTAAAATTATAGCATTAGCTTGCGTAGACTCTAACTTCTCATCGATTATGTGTTTCATTTCACACATACACATGCTCCTTGATTTTCCTTGGTTCATTCGATCGTATTTCTATCAGAAAGGTGAAATAGACGTGACCAGAAATATTGCTGTCCACAGTACTAAATGAGATGTCGTGAAGTTAACAAATGCTCTTAAATGAGCTTTCGTTGTAGTTCTTCCTATTTCTCCAGGTGATATGAGCCCACTGTTGGGTAGGGACTGTCTCTATATGTTGCCAATTTGTACTTCCCAAGCGCTTAGTACAGTGCTCTGCACACAGTAAGCGCTCAATAAATACGATTGATGATGATGATTAATTCCGTGCATACGCGAATGTCTCCGTGTTAGTGTGTGTTGCCAGTGCCTCACAGAGCTATCCCCAAACTGGCAAAATTTGTTGCTATTTATCCAGACTTTTCCATGCACAGGAGGGTGTTTCAGGTTCTTAGTTTACTTCTCTTTCTCCATCACCTTCCCTGGACAGCAAAATACGTAAAGATCTAGAAGTGAAATTATAATCAAGAAGCATGAAACTGGAAGAGTCCATATAAATCCATCTGCCTTCCTTTTGGTAGACCTGGTGGTTCAAAGAGAAGTTGATTCCTTAATCTTTCTTGGAATCCATTTTCAGTTTCTTTCACACCTGGCTTCACATCTTTTCTGTGAATTAGCACATTATTAAATATTGGGGTCTGTTTTATCCAATTTGAGAATCTTGCTGCCCATCTTCTGAGCATTGCTCTTCTGAGCATTGCTGTTTTCATTGACATTTTACTAGGAGGAAAATTAGGGTAAGGAGAGCGAATAGATGAATTTGTTTGGCTGCTTGTTAGCCGCTCTGATGAAAACTTCCACATCAGGGGTTAGGTTGAAATTAGAGGTTTGGGGATGCTCAATGAATTCCAATTAATCAGGTGATCCGTGGTCCACTCTAGGGGTCAGATAATTGAAGATTATATAATGACTGAATGAAAGGTTGCTAAAGATACAAAGCATTAGATCTTGGAATACTACCTCAGAAGTGAAAGAAAAAATAATCATATTTTAATTTCTAAAGGCTGCTTTTAGTATGGGAATTATAAAATAAGACATTTCTTTTTTACATGGATATAGAAAAATTTGAAATGATTACACAGAAGAGGATTTAGTGAACTGCTCTTGGAAACAGCTGCGGTTGGGGCCTATCCCAAGACATCTCCCAAATGACAATAACTTGCTTAAGTTAATCAATCAATCAATCAATCGTATTTATTGAGCGCTTACTGTGTGCAGAGCAGTGTACTAAGCGCTTGGGAAGTACAAGTTGGCAACATATAGAGATGGTCCCTACCCAACATTGGGCTCACAGTCTATGGGGATATGGCTAAAACAGTAAAAAAAAAAAATGTCTTAGTTGTAGTTGGTTAAGGAAGCGAAACCTACCTTATGGACATTTCAGTAGCATTCCAATGGATAAATCCAATTAAATTCCATAATCCATAAATTCCAATTGGACAAATCCAATTAAAGAGAAGGGTATAAGAAAACAGAAGCTCCTGCAACAGAACCAAGTCATTCTCTTGTAGCATCACCATCATCCAGCAGCCCATAAGAAAATAATTATTAATTCTCTTCTCTAGGTCGTGAGCTCATCTCTAGACTGTGAGCTTGTTGTGGGCAGGGAATGTGTCTGATGTTATATTGTACTCTCAAGGGCTTAGTTCAGCGCTTAGAACGGTGCTTGGCACAAAGTAAGCACTTAACATGTACCATAATAATTATTACAGTGCTGGGCACACAGTAAGCGCTCAGTAAATACGACTGAATGAATAAATGAATGCATTTTCACTTGTTTAGTGCCAATAAGTGGGGTGTGGTAGTGGGACGACATATTTGTTGTGGAGAATACTTAGAGATTTGGAAATGATCCAAGTCAGTTTAAGGAGAATTTTAATTCTATAAGCTTTTATGACACGATTCTTTTAACTCAACATCAGTATTAATAACAGTGTTTATTACACAGCGGTAATAATAGTAGATGCCCCACATGATACAGGGACTGTGTCCAACCTGTTTGTATCCATCCCAGCATTTAGTACAGTGCTTGGCACATAATAAGCTCTAATACACCACTGTTATTATCATGATCATGTGATAATAATAATAATAATAATGACATTTATTAAGCGCTTACTATGTGCAAAGCACTGTTCTAAGCACTGGGGAGGTTACAAGGTGATCGGGTTGTCCCACGGGGGGCTCACAGTCTTCATCCCCATTTTACAGATGAGGGCACTGAGGCACAGAGAAGTTAAGTGACTTGCCCAAAGTCACACAGCTGACAACTGGTGGAGCCAGGATTTGAACCCATGACCTCTGACTCCAAAGCCCGGGCTCTTTCCACTGAGCCATGCTGCTTCTCTAATGTGATGTGATGATCCAGTCATGGATAATGGGCCGTCTTTTGAAAAAAATGCATATACATCTTTTATACATATATATATATATATATATATATATATATATATTTATTTATTTATATACATACATACATATATATCTGTTTCTGCTAGTAGTCAAATGTCCTGAACTCAATCATCAGCTTAAGAACCTACTTATAAAAATCCGTCTACAAAGAAGTTTTTCTGGTGATAATAACACTATCACAGTATACACAATATCACAATAATACTATCACAGTCTTTTAGACTGTGAGCCCACCTTTTAGACTGTGAGCCCACTGTTGGGTAGGGACTATCTCTATATGTTGCCAACTTGTACTTCCCAAGCGCTTAGTACAGTGCTCTGCACACAGTAAGCGCTCAATAAATACGATTGATTGGTTGATTGGTGATACCCGGACAGTGTAACAGGGGGTTGAAATAAACTGTAATAATCCCAAATATTTTTAAAAGCTCTTACACTGATGTTTGTAATGAACATTAAATAACTCAAGAAAATAAAAGCAATTCTAGAGTAGCTTCAGAGAAGCTGAAGTCAGAATTCCGGAAACAGTTTAGAGCTTAAAGTATTAGAGAACTGACAGGGTATATAAGCCCACCAGCTCCAATGCCAAGGAAGGAAAACAATGAGATGACAGCTCCAGTGTTTGGAGAGAGGCTGTTAACGACAGCTTATTCCTTTATGATTTCATCTCCTGACAGAAGACAGGTCTGCTTCTTGCATCATGGCAGAGGCATCATTACCTTCTGGCCCTGTCAAGACTGAATTGGAAGAAACCCACTTGCAGTTCTGAAAATCCAATTACCTCTGGAATTTGGGGCACCGTCGCTAAGATGGACGTGAATAAGCCTTTTGGTGATAGCCGTTTGTATCCGGATCCCACCATTGCCCTATAGTAAAGTGCACGGCGCTAATTAGGCAGATGTTTTGTTATTTTATTAGTTATATTATTTTGTTAGGATGTTTGGTTTTGTTTGGTTTGGTTCTCTGTCTCCCCCTTTTAGACTGTGAGCCCACTGTTGGGTAGGGACTGTCTCTATATGTTGCCAATTTGGACTTCCCAAGCGCTTAGTACAGTGCTCTGCACATAGTAAGCGCTCAATAAATACGATTGATGATGATGATCCATCCCCCCATCTTACCTCCTTCCCTTCCCCACAGCACCTGTATATATGTTTGTACATATTTATTACTGTATTTATTTAGTTTACTTGTACATATCTATTCTATTTATTTTATTTTGTTAGTGAGTTTGGTTTTGTTCTCTGTCTTCCCCTTTTAGACTGTGAGCCCACTGTTGGGTAGGGACTGTCTCTATATGTTGCCAATTTGTACTTCCCAAGCGCTTAGTACAGTGCTCTGCACATAGTAAGCGCTCAATCCGCCAAGCTGGCTCTCTTCCTCCCTTCAAGGCCCTGCTGAGAGCTCACCTCCTCCAGGAGGCCTTCCCAGACTGAGCCCCTTCCTTCCTCTCCCCCTCGTCCCCCTCTCCATCCCCCCTATCTTACCTCCTTCCCTTTCCCACAGCACCTGTATATATGTATATATGGTTGTACATATTTATTACTCTATTTATTTATTTATTTTACTTGTACATATCTATCCTATTTATTTTATTTTGTTAGTATGTTTGGTTTTGTTCTCTGTCTCCCCCTTTTAGACTGTGAGCCCACTGTTGGGTAGGGACTGTCTCTATATATTGCCGATTTGTACTTCCCAAGTGCTTAGTACAGTGCTCTGCACATAGTAAGCGCTCAATAAATACGATTGGTGATGATGATGATGAATAAATACGATTGATGATGATGATGATGTTTGGCTCTTTTGATATTCTAGTGAATCACTTGCTCTGGTAGTTTATAGTACCTTGTTTTTATCGCTTCTCTCCATTGATCCTGTTCTAACCAAATAATACAAGCCTTCCCGTAATAGAAAGTTTTTTTAAGGAAGATGAGCCTTTTTCAGCGAGTAATGTAGGAGGGAAAAAACATATTGAATATTGAAACAGTTGGATGTGATTTGTACGTGAAAAAGTTGGCTGGAGGTTTTACTATAGCTTTCTACTTTTCTGTGTTATATGCATATTCAAATTCTACGGGGTTTTTTTCTTTAACTTGTTGGATACCTAGAAGTGACTCTGGAGAATTAGAAAAGAAAAAGAGGGGGTGTGGATTTTTTGAAAGTATGTCAAAAGCCTAGGGGTTTATGTATGATCAGAATTTCAATGGAGGTTGAGATGAGTTTAAATGCATAGAAGGGGAACATAAAAATCTTGTTTAATTTCTGTCATGTTGTTCTTTTTTTAGTCACTCTGATGTCTTTTTCAAATCTGCTTTACTCTCAGGCTTTGTGCTACTATATCCAAGGTCTGGGTTTTTTTGCTCTTTGTATTTCGTTTTAACTGCTGATCCCTTTTCTGTGGCGTTTCTGCCTTTAATATCAGCTGAAGCGGGCTGAATTGCTGAATCAAAGCCATTTTGGGAGAGAGACAGTGTTTAAGATTGTGCAGGGTGAGATTCTCTGGGTAGAAGGTAACACTTCCTGCAGTTATAATCAATGCACTTGACACTTTCAAAGGCAGGCAAAGCCATGACTTGCTCAGGGGTTAAACTTTTTAAATAACTTCCCTAGGGAAACATGCCGTCAATAAAATGGAATAATTAGTTGAAGATTCTTGGGTAGAAAAGGTTTACAAAGGAAAGATTAGAGACAGGTCACATTTGCACTTAAACTGTCCTTTTTCCCCCTCCTTTTCAGCCTCTAAGCTTTGTTTAATTTTAATGCGGCCCTCCAAAATCAATTTTTCAGACTTTAGTCATTTATGGTGGTGTGTTCTTCTTTGGGATAGAGAAAACCTTTTTTTTACATTTGTAGAAAATAATTGGTTGAACAGGAAGTAACTTTTAAACTAAAAAGGCACAGACTTGCAAAATTATGGAAAGGTACGCATTTTATGGAACTATCATATCCTCCTTAAGCTAAACTCATCTTTTAAAGCTACAGGACTTTGTATTAACGTTAGATGTGGAATGAATGTGTAATTGAAGAAAAACTTGACTTGGGTCACAGCCAGTGAATTTATATGTAAAAAATATTGGCATTCTAATGGGGCTATTCTATGGGACATTGGTGTTTCACCTATTTTGATATCATGTTTAGATAATACGATAATTGTGATTTTGTAAAGTACAAGGCCTAATAGAAAATGATACCCCCAGTATATTGCATAGAAATTGTATTAAGGGAATGTATACAATGGATCCTGTATGAAAAAGTCCTGTTTTTTCTGTCAACCCTTTTTGTTTTTCGTAAAGGAAAAGAACTATATATATATATATATATATATAATTAGCTAAGAGACTAAATAAATTAATTACCTTATTTTAGAATTTTTTATTCATTTGTAGTTGGTTTCTCATCAGATAAAACTGATATTTCATAAACCACAGAGATTTACAGTTTAATGTTACGATGGGTGCATCTGATCTATTTTAAATGATTTATAAATATTTTAATCTATGAAATTATTTAGCAATCTTCTCTCAGAGAATTGCTAAATAGATTATGTGAATACTGTGACATTATGAGGACATAGAAGCTCACCTACTTGTTTTAGACTACACAGCAACTCTTCAGGATAGCTAGAGGTTATCCTGAAAGTAGCTTTAATTCTTATGAATCTTTTATGTCCACTTTCATATTTAGGAGGTTCTTATTTTGAATTACTTATTAACTTGGATTTCGAAGTGCCTTTATATATGATTTATTATTTTTTGAGAATCAAGATGGCTGCATTCTACATGACAGTGTTAAATATTCATCTTCAACAGTGCCCAAAGATGAGATATTAATAATACTAACAACAAAAATAATAATTGTAATAATCATTATGTGCTTATTATGTGCCAAGCACTGAGCTAATACCATTAAACTGTAAAATCCTTGAGGGCGGGTATCATGTCTACCAACTCTATTGTGTTTCATTCTCACAAGCACTTAGTACAGTTCTCTGCACACAGTAAGTGCTCAATAAATACAATTTACGGGTTAAGTGCTGGGATAAGCACAATATATTTATGGGTTAAGTGCTGGGATCACATGGGGCTCCTGAACTAACAGGAAAGAACAAGTATTAAGTCACCATCTTACAAACAAGAAAATCAATCAATCATATTTATTGAGCGCTTACTGTGTGCAGAGCACTGTACTAAGCGCTTGGGAAGTACAAGTTGGCAACATATAGAGATAGTCCCTACCCAACAGTGGGCTCACAGTCTAAAAGAAATGGAGACGGAGAAGCAATGTAACTTGCCTAAGATCACACAGCCGACCATCAATCAATTAATTGTATTTATTAAGTGCTTACTTTGTGCAGAGCACTGTACTAAGCGCTTGGGAGAGTACAACGCAACAATATAACCGACTCATTCCCTGCTCACAACGAGCTTACCTTGTAGAAGGGTAGACAAACATTAATATGAATAAATTACGGATATGTACGAAAGGGCTGTGGGGCTGGAATAGGGATGAATAAAGGGAGACAGTCAAGGCGGATGCTGACTGTGAGTAGAAGACAAACATTAATATAAATAAATAAATTACGGATATGTACGAAAGTGCTGTGGGGCTGGAAGAGGGATGAAAAAAGGGAGACAGTCAGGGCGGATGCTGAGTGTGAGTAGAAGACAAACATTAATATAAATAAATAAATTATGGATATGTATGAAAGTGCTGTGGGGCTGGAAGAGGGATGAAAAAAGGGAGACAGTCAGGGTGGATGCTGAGTGTGAGTAGAAGAAAAGAAAAAGAGGGCTTAGTTAGGGAAGACCTCTTGAAGTTGAGGAGATATTTAAGAGGGAGGGCATTCCACGGCATTTAGAGAAGCAGCGTGGCTCAATGGAAAGAGCACGGACTTTGGAGTCAGAGGTGATGGGTTCAAATTCCGACTCCGCCAATTGTCAGCTGTGTGACTTTGGGTAAGTCACTTAACTTCTCTGGGTCTCAGTTCCCTCATCTGTAAAGTAGGGATTAATGTGAGCCCCCCATGGGACAACTGGATCAACCTTGTAACTTCCCCAGTGCTTAGAACAGTGCTTGGCACATAGTAAGTGTTTAATAAATGCCATCATTATTATTATTATTATTATTATTATTCCAGACCGGAGGCAGGATGCAGGTGAGAGGCTGGCGGTTAGATAGACGAGATCGAGGTAAGTGAGTAGAATAGCGTTAGAGGAGCGAATTGTGTGCTCTGGGTTGTAGTAGGAGAGCAGCGACGTGAGGTAGGAGGGGGCAAGGTGATTGAGTGCTTTAAAGTCATTCATTCAGTCGTATTTATTGAGCGCTTACTGTGTGCAGAGCACTGTACTGAGCGCTTGGGAAGTACAAATCGGCAACGTATAGAGAGGGTCGCCACCCAACAACGGACTCACGGTCTAGAAGGGGGAGACAGGCAACAAAACAAAATATGTGGACAGGTGTCAAGTCATCAGAATAAAGTCATCAGAATAAAGTCGATAGTAAGACAACTGACCCGCCGCAATTAAGTCTCAAGTTTCCTGACTCAAGTCCTATGCAGTTTCCACTAGATCATGCTTTTTTTTTTAATGGTATTTGTTAAAGTGCTTATTATGTGCCAAGCACTGTTCTAAGGGCTGGGGAAGATTAAAGCTAGTCAGGTTAGGCACAGTCCTTGTCCCACAAGGGATTCACAAGTCATATCCCCATTTGACGGCTGAGGTTAACGGAGGCCTAGAAAAATTAAATGAATTGCCAAAGTTCTCACAGCAGTCAGTCAAGCAATCAATTGTATTTATTGAGCGCTTACTGTGTGCAGAGCACTGTACTAAGCGCTTGGGAAGTACAAGTTGGCAACATATAGAGACGGTCCCTACCCAAGAGTGGGCTCACAGTCTAAAAGGGGGAGACAGAGAACAAAACCAAACATACTAACAAAATAAAATAAATAGACATGTACAAGTAAATAAATAAATAAATAGAGTAATAAATATGTACAAACATATATACATATATACAGGTAAGCAGGCACAGCAGGCGAGCGGCAGAGCTAGAATCAGAACCCAGTTCCTTGTGATTCACAGGCCCAAACTCTGTCCACTAGGCCACCCTAGTTCATTCATTCAATGGTATTTATTGAGCGCTTATTGTGTGCAGAGCACTGTACTAAGCGCTTGGGAAGTACAAGCTGGCAACATATAGAGACGGTCCCTACCCAACAGCGGGCTCACAGCCGAGAACCCTCATTCTCAATAGACCTGCATATGATTCCTTACATGTGGTTCTGTTGCAGATTTTGAGGTTCGCATGTAATCTCACTAAAATTCCTGATAAATTGTTCATCTTCTGCTCATAATTAAACAGAGGCGACACCTGTAATGTGAACTAAGGAAGAACGATTAGTGAATCCATGGAGATGCTGAAGAAACGCAGAACTACCCTGACCACCATTAAGCCCACTTTTGGGTAGGGACCGTCTCTATATGTTGCCAACTTGTACTTCCCAAGCGCTTAGTACGGTGCTCGGCACGCAGTAAGCGCTCAATAAATACGATTGATTGATTGATTACTTCTCATTAGAGAAGTTGCATGAACTACCTAGTAACACTGAGGTGTTCAGATAGGTTCAGTCTAGTGGATAGAGCACTGGCTAATTCAGAATGGACTGAAAATGAACCAAAAAAAGGAAATTCAACATAACATTTTATGTTTACTATCAATTTATCTGATCGTCTCCCACCAAAGTTTCAAGTTTAGCGAGGTGCTGAAAGGGATTATTCACCCAGATGAAGTCTGCCCCAAGAGATAAACAGCATGACCTCAAGCAGACCCTTTCAAGCATTAATAGAAGGGAAGAATGCAAAATGCCGTACTTCATTTGCCTTTAATAACCCTGTCCTTTTTAAGGCGGGGAAAAGCTTTTTTGTTCTGGGAAATGTAGTCTCCTGTGGGAGGATTACTTATTGAAGATTCCCCTTCGTCCTGGGTCCCTTACTTTATTTTTGTTCATTTTAATGGTATTTGTTAAGCACTTACATGTGCCAGGCACTGTAATAAGAGCTGGGGTAGATTTGTGATCTAATTAGGTTGGAATCAGTCCATGTCCCAGAAAGAGCTCACGGTCTTAATCCTCCTTTTACAGATGAGGTAACTGAGGCACAGACAATTGAAGTGACTTGTCCAAGGTCACACAGCAGGCAAGTGGGGGAGCCAGGATTAGAACCCGGGTCCTTCTGATTCCCAGTCCCGTGTGCTGTCCACGGGGCCGTGCTGCTTCATCTCCAGAAGAGGTGTTTGAGTGGGAGAATGGGAAGAGGGCAGTGGGAAGGCAATGGAGGTGGGAGATTTAGTCCCGTTCCCCCATTTTATTCATTCATTCAGTGGTATTTATTGAGCACGTACTGTGTGCAGAGCACCGTACTAAGCGCTTGGAAAGTACACTCAAGGATAGAGAAGCAGCATGGCTCAGTGGAAAAGAGCCCTGGCTTTGGAGTCAGAGGTCATGGGTTCAAATCCCGTCGCCGCTAATTGTCAGCTGTGTGACTTTGGGCAAGGCCTGGAAGACAGAGGACCTGAGTTCTATATATAGCTGTTAGAAATGGTAAGATGTTTGGGATCAAAGACAAGAAGCAGCAGGGCTCAGTGGAAAGAGCACGGGCTTGGGAGCCTGAGGTCATGGGTTCTAATGCCGGCTCCGCCTCTTATCAGCTGTGTGACTTTGGGCAAGTCACTTAATTTCTCTGTGCCTCAGTTACCTCATCTGGAAAATGGGGATTAAGACTGTGAGCCCCATGTGGGGCAACCTGATTACCTTGTATCTCCCCCAGTGCTGAGAACAAACAGTGCTTGGCACATAGTAAGCGCTTGACAAATAAGAAAATTATTATTATTGTTATTCTAATCCTAGCTCTACCACTTATCTGCTTGGTGACCTTGGGCAAGTCCCTTAGTGCCTTAGTTATCTGTAAAATAGGGATTAAATCCTCCTTCCTCCTGCTTAGACTGTGAGCCGTATGTAGGACAGGGACTGTGTCCAAACTGATTATCTTGTATCTATCGCAGCGCTCAGAACAGTGCTAAACACATATTGCGTAACAAGTGCCATCAAAAAAAATAAAAATAAAGACTCTGGCGTAAAGCAGAAAGGAACGTGAGGATGACCCAATTTTGTTCATCTTCCAGTCGTTCCCCTTAATTTTTTGTTTTATATATATATTTTTAAACTCTCCCACTGTTGGAAATCATTTGTCTGTAATTTTGTCCTTTTTTCTGGGAGTCTGTTTCGTGAATGTCATGTGAAACAGGACGGGACTATGTCGTATTTGTTCATCTTGAGCCTTCCCCCAGTTTAACCCAGTGCTTCACACGTAGTAAGGGCTTAATAAATACCAGAAATAAATAATTAAAAACCTGGACCAGAGTCCGTTTCTAGCACTGAGGCAGTGGCCATAGCAACAAACTTTACGGGCCAGGGTTTGCGAGAAGAACAGGTGATAGGCGTATATCCAGTCAAGTACTCCGTGAATTGAAACAGACAGGGAGGTGTAATGAAGTACGGTCTCAAACAATGAGACAGTTGCAACCAACAGACCAGCCTGGTATATGACAATCAAGAGACGAGCCTTCTTTCCTTGAGCAGGAACGTGGGGAAAAAGAACGAACGTCAAGAGAAGTGGGCTTGAATATGGCAAAAGGGGCGGAAAGTGCTGAACACAAAAGCATAATCGAGAGCATTTTCATCCACGCACATTGTGTGATGGAGGGTTGATCGGGCAGAGTCTGTCGGTCTTTTCACTCAATCTATCAAAGATGTTTATTGACTACTCTCTGGGCCTCAGTTCCCTCATCTGTAAAATGGGGATGAAGACTGTGAGCCCCCCCGTGGGACAACCTGATCACTTGGTAACCTCCCCAGCGCTTAGAACAGTGCTTTGCACATAGTAAGCGCTTAATAAATGCCATTATTATTATTATTATTATTACTTTATGCAGAGCATTAGACTAAGCTTTCGGGAACGGAAAATACAGTACAATACGGCATATATTCATACGTAATATTTTGTGAAGTAGTAAAGAGAGGTCATTTTTACTTCACGTGGTTGACGTGAGGGATTTCAAAGATGTTTGACTTCTTTCGCCCTTACGTAAGGAAAATAATGTCCTTAGTATTAGAAGAAGATACTACTGACGGTGAGGTTTGCCTGTAAGAGCCCGTTGGGCTGCAAAGTCCAATTCGAGATCCGCAGTCCTGGCCGCAGTGTACGCACCCGAAGTTTGTCCCTTGTTGTTTTGTACTGAAAGTTTGCCGTGCCTAGTGCTGTTTTCTCTCTCGCCTCCTTATCTCTCTTTCCCACGTGAAGCTTTTAGGAAAGAAAGCCTCTCCATTCTAGATGGCAGTGTGCAGTGCAGATAAATCCTCAGCAGTCGACTTCCAGTTTCAGCTGAATCACAACATTTTCCGGGGCTTTGCTTTATGGTTTACTGATTCTTTCTTTCTTTCTTTCTTCCTTTCTTCCTTCCTTCCTTTCTTCCTTCCTTTCTTTCTTTTTCTTTCTTTCTTTCTTTCTTTCTTTCTTTCTTTCTTTCTTTCTTTCTTTCTTTCTTTCTTTCTCTGTCTTTCTTTCTCTGTCTTTCTTTCTCTTTCTTTCTTTCTTTCTCTGTCTTTCTTTCTTTCTTTTTCTTTCTTTCTCTGTCTTTCTTTCTTTTTCTTTCTCTGTCTTTCTTTTTCTTTCTTTCTCTTTCTTTCTTTCTTTCTTTTTCTTTCTTTCTCTTTCTTTCTTTCTTTCTTTCTCTCTCTTTCTCTCTCTCTCTCTCTCTCTCTCTCTCTCCCTTCCTCCCTCCCTCCTTCCTTCCTGCCTTCCTTCCTTCCTTCCTTCCTTCCTTCCTTCCTTCCTTCCTTCCTTCCTTCTTTCCATTTATTTATTTATTTATTTATTTATTTTACTTGTACATATCTATTCTATTCATTTTATTTTGTTAGTATGTTTGGTTTTGTTCTCTGTCTCCCCCTTTTAGACTGTGAGCCCACTATTGGGTAGGGACTATCTCTATATGTTGCCAACTTGTACTTCCCAAGCACCTAGTACAGTGCTCTGCACACAGTAAGCGCTCAATAAATACGATTGATGATGATGGTGATGGTGTCCTTAAAATGCTTCCCCTTGCTTTTGGTTTCCCAACTTCAGCTCTCCATACAGCAGCTCTATGAGTGTATTGCACTCTATAATAATAGTAATGATGGCATTTATTAAGCGCTTACTATGTGCAAAGCACTGTTCTCAAACACCAGCTACTCACTACACCTCAATATCTTTTCACTCTCTCTTTTTTTTAATATGGCATTCGTTGAGTTTACTACAGAGCCCTGTACTGAGCACTGGGAGAGAGTACACAGTTGGGAGTTAGACACATTGCCTGTCCCTCAGAGGCATTCGCTATCTAACAATTTACGAGGAGTAGAGGGGACCGGCGACACACAAGGAGAAATGAAACAATGAACCACTAACGCAACATAAAAGACTAGGACAAATCAATCAATCAGTCGTATTTATTGAGCGCTTACTGTGTGCAGAGCACTGTACTAAATGCTTGGGAAGTACAAGTTGGATGCACAATATACAAAATAACAAAAAGCAGCAGTACGATGTGGCTAGAAGAGCACAATTTCAGGCTCCTGGTGACTCAGAGTCCAAGGCGCAACCATAGCCACAGCGACTGCTTCAGCGGCCGCTGCCATCCTCCCTGAGACTTTGTTGAGGCCTTGTGCTGTGGTTGCTGTTCGCTTTGCCGCCGGGGTGGTGGGAAGGAGGATGGGATGGAATTTCTCCGTTGGGTTAGAAGAGGAAAGCCAATGCTGGCTCCTGGGACGGTGGAGCGGAAAAATCCAAGCACAAGTGGCATCCACTCCTAGCTCTATGGGCCCGGTGGGCACGGAGGGCGTGAAGGAAGGTGGCTGGTATCGGTTTCTTCTTTCGGCTGCGGCGAAGGGAGAAGGAAAACTGAGGCACAGACGGGGGTGTCGCCTTTCCAAGCTAACCGTGTGACCTGGGATTAAAGCCCGAGAAGAAGATCTTCCCCTCTGGACTGAGCCCCTTCCTTCCTCTCCCCCTCGTCCCCCTCTCCATCCCCCCATCTTACCTCCTTCCCTTCCCCACAGCACCTGTATATATGTATATATGGTTGTACATATTTATTACTCTATTTATTTATTTATTTATTTATTTTACTTGTACATTTCTATCCTATTTATTTTATTTTGTTGGTATGTTTGGTTCTGTTCTCTGTCTCCCCCCTTTTAGACTGTGAGCCCACTGTTGGGTAGGGACTGTCTCTATGTGTTGCCAATTTGTACTTCCCAAGCGCTTAGAACAGTGCTCTGCACATAGTAAGCGCTCAATAAATACGATTGATTGATTGATTGATTGATTGGACAGCCATGGGAAGGAGTGCCCAACTGTTGCTCTGTATTGCCAAGAGAAAACGGTGTTTGTGTGTATAACTTCCCTGGTGCTTGCTGATACATCATCTCAATTTCCTTAAGACTCGTAAATCCATAGCGCCCGGCTGGTTGGCCAAAGCCGTTTACAGTCACTATAATAATTCAGCGGATATAAAAGTCGACCTGAATTAGAACCACGTATTGGTATTTAAACCACGCCGCATCGTCTGATTTAGGTATTTAACCACAAAACCCAGTTCCGTTTCTCCTTGAAATGCACGTGCATATTCAAGAAGACTATTTAAAACCTTTAAATAGGCCACATTTTATTTCTAGGAACCCATACCTTTTAGTGGGCAATACATATTAAATAATTACCGGATATGTGTTTGTATTTTTGAATTGGCCAGCTTTTTCGCAGAACAACCTTTACGGAACATTGTTCGTGAATGAATGAGGAGCAATAAACCTGTTTATTTCCGTGAGTTTTTAAACAGTGAGAGTCTTTAAAAACCCATGCACATGCAAGTACATACATGTGCAACTAGGCGTGCGTGCATTCACAGCATTTTCTGATTCCAAATTGCTGATATAGTGTTGATTTTTCAAATGAACCATTACTCCAAAGAATTATCTATTCTGTAGGGAAATGAGTACTTGCTTATTCATAGCATGGAATGCATATTTGAATAAAATTATCTCTAGCCTACTGCTCTGAATCGGGATATATGTATTTGAGAGGAAAAATTCATTCCTAGAAATTCTTGTTAAGAATGTCTGTTCTTTATTCTTTCTTAAATAGGTTAAACGTAGTCCCTGCTTTCCATTTTCCTTAAGATAAGGAAATAACTATCATATAGATTTGCACGCAGATTTAACCCGAAACAGTCAGCCGTTTGAAAATGCAGAATTCTTTGAAACGATGCGTGTTGTTTTTGATCAAAAACTTTGAAACGGGAATAAATTGTAGCCAGAACAAACTAAAACTGTTGGTAATTGTCCTTCCATTTCAAAATGAACAAATTACAACATCAAAAACTCTCTATTGAGGTATGTAGTAGGTCATTTGGTGCTGCAGGCGTTTTCTCTCCCTCCAGGATGCACATGTTTAGTTTCTCTCCCTTTCTGCCCGTGGCGGTGTATGGTGAAATTCAGGCATGTTCTTCCCCTCCAAGGAATCTCCAGGGTGGAGGATAACTTATACAAAATTAATAAATGGTGTTGCTTTTTCATTATCGCCCGTCCAATGCAATTTGCTGTGTTCCCTTTAGAAAAAAAAAAATTGGGTTGCATAGGATGCATTTACAACAGCAAATTAACAAATTAAAGCTGCAGAAGGAAAAAATCAAGACCGCATATTTAGGTATATAGCTAATGGACCAGAAATAATGACTAGTAATCCTAAAGACAATAATTTCACAGAATTTGCTGCGAAGACTTTGACGCGTAGAGAAAGAGAGAAATTGTTAAAAACAATACTGTACGTGAAAAAGAATGCAGAGCACAGTCCTTTTATGTATCTGAAGTTTATCATTCATAAAATTGAGGGTTGGCTTTGCAATTAAATTCCTGCTATTGTTATTCTCAACAATTAAGGTAAAAAAAGAAGTTACTCAAACTCTTCGTAGCTTGATCTTAAAAATCAGAATAAATCATCTTATTCACAACTGTTTATTGTTCCAAATGGTAGAACAATCCTCCTAGGGAAGAAAGAGTTCGGCATAAATAGTCTCACCCTTTTATATTGTGTGCTATATGATGCCCCGATCCGTACACTGCCATAGGCAGTGAGATTTAAGATTGCTTTTGAGAAGAGATAATGAAGCTTGGGTGTAAATAATTGCTGGTATATGAGGGAAAACAACTTGAAGCTTCATTTCAGTTTTTGGATGGTGATTAGTCTTAATTGCATTTCTACCAGTGTGAAGTTATTATTATTTTTTTTTTCAGTCTCTGTTGCCTATAATGGAACGGTTTTTTCTTTAAGTCTTGGCGAGTTGAAACTATTTTTGATACTGAAATCACTTGAATTGGCTATAAATGATTTTAAGCCTACTTTATTGCCTTATGTTTTCCAGCTCGCAAAGAAATGTTATAAAATGAGATTAGTTTAAAATGGAAATTTTTTTGGAAACTACCAACTCCAAGTGGGTACGGTGTGGCTCATTGCCCCGGGGTTGAACTCATATATTGACCCTCTGTAACTCTAAGTCCCAATTCCTCCTCAAAAATTTGACGAGCTATGATTATCCGTGGGTGTGAGTTTTCCACTTGGAGATTTAAAGGCAGCTTCGATCAACTGTAGAGCTCACGCCAGAAGCGGAAGTGAGTGCGAGAAATCAGTCTGGGGGCAAAATGCAAGCGCAGGAAATCAGTCCGGGGGACAAGAGGGCTAGTGAAGCGGCGGGGCTCAGTGGAAAGAGTGTGGACTTGGGAGTCGGAGGTCATGAGTTCGACTCCCGGCCCCTCCACTTGTCAGCTGTGTGACTCTGGGCAAGTCACTTCACTTCTCTGGGCCTCAGTGACCTCATCTGGAAAATGGGGATTAACACTGTGAGCCCCATGTGGGACAACCTTGATCACCTTGTCTCCCCCCCCCAGCGCTTAGAACGGTGCTTGGCACATAGTAAGCGCTTAACAAATGCCATCATTATTATTATTATTATTATTATTATGAAGGTCAGCTGAAATCCACAGGATGAAAGGGAGTAGAGAGCAGCGGAGAAGTGGAAATAAGGTCAATGGATAGGAATGGAAACATTTGATCAAGACATCCCCTACACATTAATGATTTAGAAGGATTTAGCCCTACTGAGAGCTCACCTCCTCCAAGAGGCCTTCCCAGACAGAGCCCCCTCCTTTCTCTCCCTCTCCATCCCCCCCGCCTTACCTCCTTCCCTTCCCCACAGCACCTGTATATGTGTATATATGTTTGTATGGATTTATTACTCTATTTATTTTACTTGTATATATCTATTCTATTTATTTTATTTTGTTAATATCATCATCATCAATTGTATTTATTGAGCGCTTACTATGTGCAGAGCACTGTACTAAGCGCTTGGGAAGTACAAATTGGCAACATATAGAGACGGTCCCTACCCAACAGTGGGCTCACAGTCTAAAAGGGGGAGACAGAGAACAAAACCAAACATACTAACAAAATAAAATAAATAGAATAGATATGTACAAATAAAATAAATAAATAGAGTAAAAAATATGTACAAACATGTATACATATATAATATGTTTTGTTTTGTTCTCTGTCTCCCCCTTCTAGACTGTGAGCCCGCTGTTGGGTAGGGACCGTCTCTATATGTTGCCAACTTGTACTTCCAAGCGCTTAGTACAGTGCTCTGCACACAGTAAGCGCTCAATAAATACGGTTGAATGAATGAATGAATACACATTCATGACTTAGAAGGAAATGAGAGCGCAATTGGTAGTTTGATATGTCACACTAATGCACCAGAGATGAAATATCGCCCTTTAGAATGATATCTTAACCTGAAAATACGGAGTTATAAGTACATTATCAATGATGAGCCCACTGTTGGGTAGGGACCGTCCCTATATGTTGCCAACTTGTACTTCCCAAGTGCTTAGTACAGTGCCTCTGCACACAGTAAGCGCTCAGTAAATACGATTGAATGAATGAATACATGTATCTCTAGGCCGTATTCTCACTCAGGTAAGGTTCCTTTGTTAAACAGATGACCTTTGCCCTCAGGTGACTACTTTTGTCCTTCCAGTTGATTTTGGTTCCTCATTTTCTTCACCAAATTTCTCCAATGAAGGTTTTCTCAAAGCTCCCGGCCCTCTGGTTGGACCACTCCTTCATCTTTTTCCTAACTGAGAGCACCACTTTTTTCAGTTTCCTTTTGTTTAAAAAAAAAAATTACATCATGCAATTTTAAAAAGCTTTCAAGATGTATTAGCATTTTGGATTTGCTATTAACTATTTTCTTATTTCTTTTAGAAATTGTTTTGGCTTAGCGCAATCTATTCTCCCAACACGATTGATGGTGTACATAATAAAGTCTATTCTTGTTTACATTACCCACGAGGCCTGTCACTTTTAGTTAACAAATTGTTAGTCAAGTATTCTCAGCACCTGAATCATGCTTACATTTGAAATGAAGCATTAGTGGGACCTTTATTGTTCCACAAGTAGCTATAAATCAAACGGTTGGCAGCATTAAAATGATTAAAATAGACCTTTTAAAGACACCGCTTATGGGTGAATTTTACGTGTATGAAAGAGGTGCATGCCACTCCTCCCCTTCATCATCATCATCATCATCATCAATCGTATTTATTGAGCGCTTACTATGTGCAGAGCACTCTACTAAGCGCTTGGGAAGTACAAATTGGCAACATATAGAGACAGTCCCTACCCAACAGTGGGCTCACAGTCTAAAAGGGGGAAACAGAGAACAAAACCAAACATACTAACAAAATAAAATAAATAGAATAGATATGTACAAATAAAATAAATAAATACATAAATAAATAGAGTAATAAATATGTACAAACATATATACATATATACAGGTGCTGTGGGGAAGGGAAGGAGGTAAGATGGGGGGGATGGAGAGGGGGACGAGGGGGAGAGGAAGGAAGGGGCTCAGTCTGGGAAGGCCTCCTGGAGGAGGTGAGCTCTCAGTAGGGCCTCCCCTTCATTTCTTTTACTTGCCCGCCAAATTAACCTGGATCTTCTGGAGTTCTCTACTACAAATGAGCTCTGATTTTCTAAAACGGTCCTAGTTTAGTCAAAGTTTTTATAAGTTTTTTTCTTATTGGTGGAATTTTATTTCATTCATTCATTCATTCGATAGTATTTATTCATCATCATCAATCATATTTATTGAGTACTTACTGTGTGCAGAGCACTGGACTAAGCGCTTGGGAAGTACAAGTTGGCAACATATAGAGACAGTCCCTACCCAGCAGCGGGCTCACAGTCTAGAAGGGGGAGACAGACAACAAAACAAAACATATTAGGGACTGTCTCTATATCTTGCCAACTTGTACTTCCCAAGCGCTTAGTACAGTGCTCTGCACACAGTAAACGCTCAATAAATACGATTGATTGATTGATTGATTGCTAATTGTAATAACAATAAACCTGGAGGTTTCACTGTACCCAGCAAAGCAGCAGTGAGGCATGATATCCACTTTTAGAAAATATAGTGACTTTTCCCCGACAGATTTCTTGCACTGGCGAGAAATTATTGAGCACACAGTAAGCGCTCAATAAATATGACTGAAGGAGTAGCTTAGTCATTCTTGGTGCAAACATTTTCCACATAAAAATGGTAGACTTCCTAGAATCAAATGTAATGTACTATTGCTCCTCCTTCCCTTTTGGTAAACTCAAGTGAGGAGACAACAAGGAAAAGTCAAGTGCAATTGCAAATAAGAAAGAACTCGCTAAAGGAAGGTTTTAAACACCGGAGTGATTTGTTGATGTACCTGGATAATGGTTTTGTAGGTTAATACTCTTCTCAAAGCCCTTCTAGATTTGTTGTTGTTTTTCTCTGAAGTAAGCCTTGGTCCCCATTTGCCAAAGCTTCTTTCTCCAAGTTTTCCAAGCCAATAAACCAAATTCCTACTCAACAATCCATATCTTCTAAGAAGATATAGAGAAGCATATATAGAGATCCAATTTGTACTTCCCAAGCGCTTAGTACAGTGCTCTGCACATAGTAAGCGCTCAATAAATACGATTGATGATATATATAAGACAATCCATATCTTCTAAGAAGATGTAGAGAAGCAGCGTGGCTCAATGGAAAGAACCCGGGCTTTGGAGTCAGAGGTCATGGGTTCGAATCTCAGCTCCCCCACATGTCTGCTGTGTGACCTTGGGCAAGTCACTGAACTTCTCTGAGCCTCAGTACCTCATCTATAAAATGGGGATTAAGACTGTGAGACCCACGTGGGACAAACTGATCACCTTGTATCCCCCACAACGCTTAGAACAGTGCTTTGCACATAGTAAGCGCTTAACAAATGCCATTATTATTATCTTCTATCTAACCTGGTGAACTTCTTAAGATCGAGGATCTTGTCTTTACCTTTTCTCCCAACCTTATATAGTGTTGTCTACACTTTGCACACATCTCTACAACAAGTCAGCCCACACATTTTGTTCTTTTAACTTCCTTACTGTACCTCAGTCTCGTCTTTTTTGCCTCCAACCCCTTGTTTGGGCAACTCTCCCTCACATTTATTGAGCACTAAATGTGTGCAGAGCACTGTAAGCATTTGGGAGAGTATAACAGAACAATAAACAGACATATTTCCTGCCCACAACGAGCTTGCAGCCCAAAGGGAGAGACAGACATCAATATAATAATAATAATAATAATAGCATTTGTTAAGCACTTAAAAATACCATTATTATTATTATTATTATTAAGCGCTTACTATGTGCAAAGCACTGTTCTAAGTGCTGGGGTGGATACAAGGTGTGGCGGCCTTCCCAGACTGAGCTCCCTTTTTCCTCTCCTCCTCTCCATCCCCCCCACCCTACCTCCTTCCCCTCCCCACAGCACCTGCATAGATGTTTGTACAGATTTATTACTCTGTTGATTTTACTTGTACATGTTTACTATTCTATTTTATTTTGTTAATATATTTTCTTTTGTTGTCGGCCTCCCCCTTCTAGACTGTGAGCCCACTGTTGGGTAGGGACTGTATATGTTGCTGACTTGTACTTCCAAAGCGCTTAGTACAGTGCTCTGCACACAGTAAGTGCTCAATAAATACGATTGAATGAATGAAGGCGATTTCTTTGTTGCTGAATTGCTAAATACGATTGAATGAATGAATGAATGAATGAATGAATGAATGAAACTCCCTCCCCATTCCCGCCTGAGAGACCGACATTCTCCTCACCTTCAAAGCCATACAAAAATCCTGTCTCTTTCAAGAAGCCTTTCTTGACCAACCTCTCATTTCCTCCTGCATCCCCCTGCCACTTCAATTTATTCCTCTGTGTTATTTAAGCACTTGGATCTGTAACTCTTAAACACTTACCCCACTCACCCCACCCTCAGCCCCCCAGCATTTACGTGCATATGTTTATACTCCCCATATAAAGTATGGGGAGTATACTTTACTCCCCATTTTAAAGTAACTCCCCATTTCAGTGTCTTTCCCCTCCACTAGATTTTAAGGTCCCTGAGGACAGGGATTGTAGCTACCAACTCAAGAAGCAGCGTGGCTCAGTGGAAAGAGCCCAGGCTTCAGAGTCAGAGGTCACGGGTTCTAATCCCTGCTCCGCCACTTGTCTGCTGTGTGACTTTGGGCAAGCCACTTAACTTCTCTGTGCCTCAGTTCCCTCATCTGTAAAATGGGGAGTAAGACTGTGAGCCCCACGTGGGACAACTTGAATACCTTGTATTCCCCCCCCCCACCCAGCACTTAGAACAGTGCTTGGCACATAGTAAGTGCTTAACAAATGTCATTATCAGTATTATTAGTATTATTATCCCAAGTGCTTAGAATATGACTCTGCATCCATTAAATGCTCAATAAAATCCTTAATTGGACTCAGCGGGCAGTCAAAAAATATGGTTTACACTGATCATTTCAATTACCTTAGGTGATGCTGAATATTGATTCTTTTGCTTGAAAGGCCTTGGCCTTAAATTATGAACAAAGTTATATTTAATTCTCTGTAATCAGTCCCATCCTCCTGCTCCAAATCTTCCAATGGACTGCCATCATCTTAGGGCCTCCAACACCCCTGAAAAATTAGGCATCGTCATTTTCAGTCATCTTCAGCTTGTCATCACGGGAATATGTGAACCAATCTTGAAAATAGTTTTTAATTTTGGTTCGGCATTACCCTGTTTTCAGAACCCTCAGATTTCAGTAGCTTGAGCTTGTCCTATGGAATGGTGAAGGCTGTTGTGTCACTTACAGGGCAGTCCAAAGTCAATCAATCAATCAATCAATCGTATTTATTGAGCGATTACTGTGTGCAGAGCATTGTACTAAGCGCTTGGGAAGTACAAGTTGGGCAACATATAGAAACAGTCCCTACCCAACAGTGGGCTCACAGTCTAAAAGGGGGAGACAGAGAACAAAACCAAACATATTAACAAAATAAAATAAATAGAATAGATATGTACAAGTAAGATAAATAAATAAATAGAGTAATAAATATGTACAAACATATATACATATATACAGGCGCTGTGGGGAAGGGAAGGAGGTAAGATGGGGGGGATGGAGAGGGGGACGAGGCGAAGAGGAAGGAAGGGGCTCAGTGTGGGAAGGCCTCCTGGAGGAGGTGAGCTCTCAGTAGGGCCTTGAAGGGAGGAAGAGAGCTAGCTTGGCGGATGGGCAGAGGGAGGGCATTCCAGGCCCGGGGGATGACGTGGGCCGGGGGTCGACGGCGGGACAGGCGAGAGCGAGGCCCGGTGAGGAGATTAGCGGCGGAGGAGCGGAGGGTGCGGGCTGGGCTGGAGAAGGAGAGAAGGGAGGTGAGGTAGGAGGGGGCGAGGGGATGGACAGCCTTGAAGCCGAGAGTGAGGAGTTTCTGCCTGATGCGCAGATTGATTGGTAGCCACTGGAGATGAGCCTCAGTTACCTCATCTGTAAAATGGGGATTAAGACTGTGAGCCCCAAGTGGGACAACCTGATCACCTTGTATCCCCCCCAGCGCTTAGAACAGTGCTTCACACATAAGCACGTTCCCTCTACTCTACCCCCTTCCCCTCCCACAGCACTTTTGTATATTTGTATATATTTATTGCTCTATTTATTTGATTAATGATGTCTATATATCTATAATTCTATTTATTTTGATGGGATCGACACCTGTCTACTTGTTCTGTTTTGCTGTCTGTCTCCCCCTTCTAGACCGTGAGCCTGTTGTTGGGTAGGGACCGTCTCTATATGTTGCCAACTTGTACTTCCCAACCGCTTAGTCCAGTGCCCTGCCCACAGTAAGTGCTCAATAAATAGGATTGAATGAATGAATGAACAAATACCGTTATTATTATTATTATTTATAAAAACCCCTAGACTATATGCCCATCTAAGGCTCTGTTCACAGGAACACCTGTCACCATTTCAGGACTTCTTCTGCTTTTTACACTTACTGTTCTCCTGGGTCAGGATCATTTTATTCTGGTCCTGTGCATACGCAGGACAAAGGTTATAAGCAAGGAGCCAGCTGTCCTACGATTGGGGTCAGCAGGTAGAACTACCATCTTGGAAAAACACTCTTTTGGCTTCACACGAGTTGCCAGATTGCTAAACAGATGTTCCCGGCCATCATTCAAGCGAGTGGGACCTCTGGAAACATTCCCTGCGAGTGGCTCTTGACATCTCTGAATCACTTGTTTAAAGGTAATTAGTTCTAGGAAAAATAGAAAACGGTTGATATGACAAAAACTAAAGTATTCCTGCAATGTGGGATGTTTGGGGGTCTTAACCGTGACCGGTAACCTTCATTATGAATATGCATTCAGTGACACTGAGGTGCCAATTCTAGGAGTCACTATACTGAACCTGAAAGTTGCTTCTTTCCACGATGTAGCGTTATTCATTCATTCAGTCGTATTTATTGAGCGCTTACTGTGTGCAGAGCACTGTACTAAGCGCTTGGGAAGTACAAGTTGGCAACATAACATAACACA
The DNA here is from genome assembly GCF_015852505.1 of Tachyglossus aculeatus. Lineage (NCBI taxonomy): Eukaryota > Metazoa > Chordata > Mammalia > Monotremata > Tachyglossidae > Tachyglossus > Tachyglossus aculeatus. The sequence goes on along the minus strand of NC_052088.1, from coordinate 26,638,538 downwards.
GCTTCCTAACGCGTGTCGTAATACAAGCTCTGTTTTAACAGGGAGAGAACATATTTAGTGATGCAGGGAATTATTGTTTTAATTTTTAAAATTGTATTTGAGCAGCCAACGTAGACGTGGCAAAGAATAATCAAAAAGGCTTACCTTTTGAGGGAGAGGATTTAATCTTTGTTTTTTTCCTCGCGTCTGCTTTTTAATGTGTAGTTTCTGTGGATCTGGGGTATATTTTTCTATTATTTAAAAGACTCATTCCTGCTATTTGTTTATGTGGTACAATCAATTGAACACAATTTGTAAATGTTATTGTGATTGCCTCAGTATTACAGTGCTCAGTCTTTCCTTCTCTTCGCCTTGTTTTTTTTTTTTCCTTTAATTTAAAATCTGTTGGATTTTAAATTGAGGGCAGGGATTGTGTGTTCCTGTACTCTCCCAGCTGCTAGAGTGCTTGGCACACTGGGACTAAGTGAATACCCATTGTTTCTTTAATATTATCTCAATACTGCAGGGATTACTAAAAATATACAAAAACAATCTTATCCCTTGCATCAAGATGGCTCAAAGGGTTCAAATGGGGCCCCATCTTTACTTATATTGTACTTTCCAAAGGACTTCATACAGTGCTCTGCACACAGTAGGTATCCAATAAATATACTTTGCTTCTTGATGGTTGTGAGAAAATTTGGGGACGTGTCAGTTTTTCTTTGGCTTACACAGAGGCTCCCTACTAGGCTAAAGAAGTAATGAGATGATAAACCGCAAAGCTCTGATTGTACATATCCGAGAGATCGTTTCCAAACCCAAGAATCCCCAGCGAAGAATTTTACTCAAAAGGATTTACTTGAAAGTGAAAGCAAGAAGGAACTAAGCTTGAAACCATACAATCCAGAAATGAACCGCACATTCTTATTTCCCTGCTCTAATTCCCCCCCCGCCAGTTACTGTTTAAGCGAAGACGTTCATCACGTCGCAGGCCGGTTTCCAGGAGCAACAGCTGAACACATCTCCTGTCGCCAGTAGCCCATGATCAGTCGGTCAGTCGTGTTTATTAAGCACTTACTATGTGCTGAGCGCTTGTGAGAGTACAATTTAACAAAGTTGGTCCTGCCTCCAGTCCTCTAGAAGCACTCTAAGCGCTTAGTACAGTGCTCTGCACACAGTAAGCGCTCAATTCAGTAAGCGCTTGGGAGAATACTATATAACAATAAACAGACACATTCCCTTCCCACAACGAGGTTACAGTCTAGAGGGGCAGGGAGAGGAGGAGCCATGTTCCCAGAGTTCATTCATTCATTCAATCGTATTTATTGAGCGCTTACTGTGTGCAGAGCACTGTACTAAGCGCTTGGGAAGTCCAAGTTGGCAACATATAGAGACGGCCCCTACCCAACAGCGGGCTCACAGACTAGAAGGGGGAGACAGACAACAAAACAAAACATATTAGCAAAATAAAATAAATAGAATTCATTCATTCATTCATTCATTCAATAGTATTTATTGAGCGCTTACTGTGTGCAGAGCACTATACTAAGCTCTTGGGAAGTCCAAGTTGGCAACATATAGAGACGGCCCCTACCCAACAGCGGGCTCACAGTCTAGAAGGGGGAGACAGACAACAAAACAAAACATATTAGCAAAATAAAATAAATAGAATTCATTCATTCATTCAATCGTATTTATTGAGCGCTTACTGTGTGCAGAGCACTGTACTAAGCGCTTCGGAAGTCCAAGTTGGCAACATATAGAGACGGCCCCTACCCAACAGCAGGCTCACAGTCTAGAAGGGGGAGACAGACAACAAAACAGAACATATTAGCAAAATAAAATAAATAGAATTCATTCATTCATTCATTCGATCGTATTTATAAATATGATTGAATGAATGAATGAACTCTGGGAACGTGGCTCCTCCTCTCCCTGCCCCTCTAGACTGTAACCTCGTTGTGGGCAGGGAATGTGTCTGTTTATTGTTGTATAGTATTCTCCCAAGCGCTTAGTACATTGCTCTGCACACAGTAAGCGCTCAATAAGTACCATTGACTGACTGAATTGGCTCCACTCTGAACAGCTTCGCACTTCTGTGAAATGTAGTAAGTCATCCTGTTGGAAAATGTTGGTTGCCCGTTAGTAGTAATGGTATTGAGCATAACGTGCAGAGCACTGTTCTCTGCATTTCCTAAACGAGGAGTCCGACTGGATAACAATAATAATAATAATAATGGCATTTATTAAGCACTTACTATGTGCAAAAAGCACTGTTCCAAGCGCTGGAGTTTTGAAACCACGCTGCTCCCACCAAAAATTTACCACAGTGTGAGATAGCATTAAAATGTGTCTGTCAAGGAATTAATTGTGAATAAAACTTTTTAGAAGATACCATTTCATAGATAAATAATCTAGGATTTTTTCCTCTTATATCTCACTCTGAAAATCGTTTTCCAACATCCCAGTTTTTCTTGTTTTAACTGTCATCTCACTCGTCTGTTCTGTATCCTGTGTGAGGTCTCAGTCTTAATACCGTTTTTACACGTAATACTGTGGGTCAAAGATGCTTGACTTAAACTCCTGGAGGGCAGGAAGAGTGTTTATTATTTATAGTACCTAACTAAAGCCATGTTCAGGAATAAAACTTGTGGTGTTGGGCATTTACTTCATTCATTCATTCATTCAATCGTATTTATTGAGCGCTTACTGTGTGCAGAGCCACTGTACTAAGCGCTTGGGAAGTCCAAGTTGGCAACATATAGAGACCGGTCCCTACCCAACAGCGGGCTCACAGTCTAGAAGGGGGAGACAGACAACAAAACAAAACATATTAACAAAATAAAATAATTAGCTAGCACTGTATTAAGCACTGTACTAAGCACTGAGGTAGATACAAGATAATAAGGTTAGATAAGATCTTGTCCTACATAGGGCTCACAGTCTAGCGGGGAGGGAGAACGGGTATCGAACCCCCATTTTACAGATGAAGGAACCGGGGCACGGAGAAGTTCATTCATTCATTCATTCAGTTGTATTTATTGAGCGCTTACTGTGTGCAGAGCACTATACTAAGCGCTTGGGAAGTACAAGTCGGCAACATATAGAAGCAGCAGAAGCAGAGAAGCAGCGTGGCTCAGTAGGAAAGAGCCCGGGCTTTGGAGTCAGAGGTCATGGGTTCAAATCCTGGCTCCGCCAGTTGTCAGCTGTGTGACTTTGGGCAAGTTGCTTCACTTCTCTGGGCCTCAGTTACCTCATCTGTAAAATGGGGATTAAAACTGTAAGCCCCTTGTGGGACAACCTGATCACCTTGTAACCTCCCCAGCGCTCAGAACAGTGCTTTGCACATAGTAAGCGCTTAACAAATACCGTCATTATTATTATTATTATTACTAACTGCTTGGGTGGATACAAGCAAGTAGGATCGGTCACAGTCCCTGTCCCCCATGGGGATCACCGTCTCATCACCCATTTTACAGATGAGGTGACTGAGACGCAGAGAAGTGAAGCGTATTGCCCAGGGTCAGACAGCAGGCAAGTGACTAGAACCCATGACCTTCTGATTCCTGGGCCTGTGCTCTATCCAATCAATCAATCATATTTATTGAGCGCTTACTGTGTGCAGAGCACTGTACTAAGCGCTTGGGAAGTACAAGGTGGCAACATATAGAGACAGTCCCTACCCAACATCATCATCATCATCATCAATCGTATTTATTGAGCGCTTACTATATGCAGAGCACTGTACTAAGCGCTTGGGAAGTACAAATTGGCAACAAATAGAGACAGTCCCTACCCAACAGTGGGCTCACAGTCCAACAGTGGGCTCACAGTCTAGAAGTCTATCCACTCAAATGATAATAATAATAATACTAATAATGTTGGCATTTGTTAAGCGCTTACTATGTGCAAAGCACTGTTCTAAGCGCTTGGGGGATACAAAGTGATCAGGTTGTCCCACGCGGGGCTCACAGTCTTAATCCCCGTTTTACGGATGAGGTAACTGAGGCTCAGAGAAGTGAAGTGACTTGCCCGAGGTCACACAGCAGACAGGTGGCGGAGCCGGGATTTGAACCCATGACCTCTGACTCCAAAGCCCGGGCTCTTTCCACTGAGCCACGCTGCTTTCTAATGACGTTATGTGCCGGCAGATTGGCACCAAAGAACATTTCTACTCTCAGAAGCAAATGAACACATCAAAGCACGGTTCCTTGAAACAGAGTGTTTGACACTTGCAGGTGATTTTGAAGCACTTAGCGGGCGGGTTTTGATTTCCTCCAGCGTGAATTGCTCCAAGTTCATTCTAGGTTGTTGTGTTACCGTGCTTTGTGAACGTCGGTCCAAATGCAGCTACTGTTTTGATTCCGCAGATCTGAAATTAATATGATGTTAGGTCCGTTTGAGGCGGGGAGGTCTACTCGAAGAGCAGGAGGCTTGGCGTCAGGAGATCGGGATTCTGATGACCCTCCCTTACGCTGCTGTGTGGTCGTTCATTCGGTCGTCTTTATTGAGGGCTTACTGTGTGCAAAGCAGTGTACTGAGCGCTTGGGAAAGTACATTGCGATAATAAACAGATGCGTTCCCTCCCCTCAACAAGCTGGACAAGCCGCTTAATCTCTGTGCAGCGTGGCTCAGTGGAAAGAACCCGGGGAATTCAGAGGTCATGGGTTCAAATCCCAGCTCCGCCACTTGTCTGCTGTCTGCCTATGAGCAAGTCACTTAACTTCTCTGGGCCTCAGTTCCCTCATCTGTAAAATGGGGATTAAGACTGTGAGCCCCACGTGGGACAAACTGATCACCTTGTATCTACCCCAGTGCTTAGAACAGTGCTTGGCACATAGTAAGCGCTTAACAAATGCTATCATTATGATTATCTCCATCCCCCATGCCTTACCTCCTTCCCTTCCCCACAGCACCTGTATGTATGTGTATATGTTTGTACATAGACTGTGAGCCCACTGTTGGGTAGGGACTGTCTCTATATGTTGCCAATTTGTACTTCCCAAGCGCTTAGTACAGTGCTCTGCACATAGTAAGCGCTCAAGAAATACGATTGATGATGATTTATTTGTACATATCTATTCTATTTATTTTATTTTGTTAATATGTTTTGTTTTGGTCTCTGTCTCCCCCCTTCTAGACTGTGAGCCCACTGTTGGGTAGGGACTGTCTCTATATGTTGCCAATTTGTACTTCCCAAGCGCTTAGTACAGTGCTCTGCACATAGTAAGCGCTCAAGAAATACGATTGATGATGATTTATTTGTACATATCTATTCTATTTATTTTATTTTGTTAATATGTTTTGTTTTGGTCTCTGTCTCCCCCTTCTAGACTGTGAGCCCACTGTTGGGTAGGGACCGTCTCTATATGTTGCCAATTTGTACTTCCCAAGCGCTTAGTACAGTGCTCTGCACACAGTAAGTGCTCAATAAATACGATTGATTGATTGATTGATTGATTATTATTATTATGCCTCAGTTCCCTCACCTGTAAAATGGGATGAAATCTTTGCTCTCCCAACCCCTTAGATTGTGATCTCTTTATGGGGTAGGAGCTGGGTCTAATCCGTTTGCCCTGCATTTACCCCAGCACTTAGCACAGTGCTTGCACAAAGTAGGGACGCAATGGATACCATAATTTATTTGGAACAACTCTGACCTAGATCTTCCCCATTTCAGTGCATTTTAACAAGGACTGACTGCAGTTCATCACCTGTCTTGAGGACCCCAGGGAGGTCGAGATGATTCTGGTCTGCTTTCGAAGTTTGATTCAGCGTGACCTATTGGAAAGAGCACAGGACTCTGGAAGCTTGGGTCCTAATCCTAGTTCTGCCACTTGCCTGTAAACTCCCTCTAGTAGATTGTAAGCCCATGTGCATGGTAATAATAATGTTAATAATAGTAATGTTGGTATTTGTTAAGCGCTTACTATGTGCAAAGCACTGTTCTGAGCGCTGGGGTAGATACAAGGTAATCAGGCTGTCCCACGGGAGGCTCACAGTCTTCATCCCCATTTTACAGATGAGGGAACTGAGGCCCAGAGAAGTGAAATGACTTGCCCAAAGTCACACAGCCGACAAGTGGTGGAGCCGGGATTCGAACCCATGACCTCCGACTCCAAAGCCCGGGCTCTTTCCACTGAGCCACACTGCTTCTCTAAGTGTGCAGTGCTTCACACTGCATGGTACATATCTATCCCCTCTGTTGCACTCTCCCAAGCGCTTAGTACGGTGGTCTGTACACAGTAAGTGCTCAGTAAATACAACTGATCGATTGAAGCTGTGTAACTCTGGGAAAGTCACATCACTTCTCCCTTCCTCAGTTTCCCCCTGTCACACACCTATTTTCCCTCTTAGCCTCATAGGGGACTGGGACTCTAACTGATTGTATTTTATCTATTCCAGTGTTTGGCATATATTACGCTCTTAACAATTATCATAATTATTATTATCATACTATGAGTCCAGAATATTTTTCAGGCCATGAACCCTCCGGATATACTGTGGTCTGTGGAGTACAAAACCGAACTTCAGAGGAAGGTTCGGAGTCTTTGTGGAGTTGAGGAGAAACTTGGTTCCAGGCTCCCATCATCATCATCATCATCAATCGTATTTATTGAGCGCTTACTGTGTGCAGAGCACTGTACTAAGCGCTTGGGAAATACAAATTGGCAACATATAGAGACAGTCCCTACCCAACAGTGGGCTCACAGTCTAAAATCCTGGCACATAACATCATTCTGGAGCCTCTGCTCCTGCACACTTTTTTGAGGGGGACGGGGGGATCGTATTTGTTAAGCATATTTGTTAAGCAATACTCGATGTAGGATTTAAATCCTGGAGTTATCCTGCCTTAATCTCTAGACCCAGAAGCATTCGAATTTTTTTGCCATGGAGAGAAAATTATATAGGCTTTCCTAGAATTACAGATTTGGGGCGAAAATGATTTTGTATGTGCCAGACCCTGTTGTAAGCGCTAGGGTAGGTAGAAGGTAATTACGTTTGACACAGTCCATGTCCCGCAGTCACAGTCTTAATCCCAGTTTTATAGATGAAGTAACTGAGGCACAGAGAAGGGAAGTGAAGGGAAGCAGCGTGGCTCAGCCGGAGAGAGCCCGGGCTTTGGAGTCAGAGATCATGGGTTCAAATCCCGGCTCTGCCAATTGTCAGCTGTGCGACTTTGGGCAAGTCCCTTCGCTTCTCTGTGCCTCAGTTACCTCATCTGTAAAATGGGGCTTGAGACTGTGAGCCCCATGAGGGACAACCTGATAATCTTGTAACCTCCCCAGCGCTCGGAACAGTGCTCTGCACATAGTAAGCGCTTAATAAATGACATTAAAAAAAAAAATGGCTTACCCAAGGGTACACAGCAGACAAATGGCAGAGCAGGGATTAGAGTCCAGGTCTTTCCAACCCTCGTGTCCGTGCTCTATCCGCGGGGACAGGCTGCTGGGGACCAGAAGGATTAGTACCGGGGAATGCACACTCTTCCCAGCTCCATACAGTCTTCATCATCATCAATCGTATTTAGTGAGCGCTTACTATGTGCAGAGCACTGTACTAAGCGCTGGGGAGGTTACAAGATTATCACAGCTTCACAGCAGCCTCTTCTCTTCCATTCCCAAAATGGTGCCAGTCTGTGGGAAGGGCACGGGGGTGGCCTTTAGATCCCCAACCTCTCGCCGTAAAAACTAAATACTTCACTGGCCTGTTGCCTTCATTTTAGAAAGTGTGACAGTTTCGTCCGTTGCGTTTTCACTCCAGGGCTTCCGTCCTGCGGTAGTTTTGCAGAGTACAATTTAAAAACCCGGACCAATACCGGGACCAGAAATCTAAAATAATCATCAGAGCTAGCTATTAGGCGTGCAGGACTTTAATAAACATTAAACCACCTGCTGCCTCGAAAGCTCACCTGCCTCAGTTGGTTAGGGATGAAGGGAACTGCAAACAGATGTCAAGGCCAGAAGGCATTGTGGGGTGCGAAAGAGGCCGGGGGGAAAAGCTCATTAGAGGCACAAAGAGGGAGAGTTTGTGCTGTAGCAGCTCTACTACTTCTGAAATCCACTGCCAAATATGAAAGGCAAAGAGCTGAGGACTGTCAGGAGTGAAAAACCTCCGAGTCTCATTTGATCTGGAATAGTCCTGGTTTCCAATTCCCAAGGTTGATTTGTAGGTAGCTTATTCCTATAGAGTATGGAAGAAATTGGATGGGATATTTCTCCACATGGATAGGACAAATGCCGTCGTTTTGATTCCTTTCTTCCTCTAAATTGAAACCCAAATTGTGCATTTTTTATTTTCATTTTTTACGGTATTTAGGTGCTTATTGTATGTCAAGCACTGTTCTCAGCACTGGAGTATATTTACGTTAATCAGGTCCCTGTCCCGTATGGGGCTCACTGTCCATTATCATCATCAATCGTATTTATTGAGCGCTTACTGTGTGCAGAGCACTGTACTTATGCCTGCTAACATTATTCGTTCATTCATTCATTCATTCAATCATCTTTATTGAGCGCTTACTATGTGCAGAGCACTGTACTTATGCCTGCTAACATTATTCGTTCATTCATTCATTCATTCAATCATCTTTATTGAGCGCTTACTATGTGCAGAGCACTGTACTAAGCACTTGGAAAGTACAGTTCAGCAACAAAGAATCACCTTTATTCATTCATTCAATCGTATTTATTAAGCACTTACTGTGTGCAGAGCACTGTACTAAGCGCTTGGGAAGTACAAGTTGGCAACATCTAGAGACGGTCCCTACCCAACAGTGGGCTCACAGTCTAGGAGAGGGAGACAGAGAACCAAACAAAACATATTAACAAAATAAAATAAATAGAATAAATATGTACAAATAAAATTCTTCTACTCTGTTGCGTTCCCTGCCTGTAATTTATTTTTAATGTCTGTTTCTCCACTAAATTCTTTTTACGGTAATTGTGAAGCATTTATTGTGCGTCCAGCATTCATTCATTCATTCAATTGCATTTATTGAGTGCTTACTGTGTGCAGAGCACTGTACTAAGCGCTTGGAAAGTACAATTCGGCTACAAATAGACACAATCCCTACCGAACAACGGTCTCACAGTCTAGAAGGGGGGAGACAGAGAACAAAACAAAACAAGTCGGCAGGCATCAACAGCAGCAATATAAATAAATAGGATTAGATATGTATACATCATTAATAAAATAAACAGAATAATAAACAGCACTGTTCTAAGTGCGGGGTAGGTAAACATTAATCAGGTTGGATAGAGTCCCTGTCCCACATGGGGCTCACAGTCTACGCAGGAGGAAGAACAGGTATTGAATCCTTTATATGACATTGCTTTGTACCTCAGAAATGACTTTTTCTGTTCTCAAAATTGCCTAGCAAATTTCCATCAGACTGTCGAATCACAGTCCACGGCACTTACTTACAAATCAGTAATTTATCTATATTAATGTCTGCTGTCTCTCTAGACGGTAAGCTCGTTGTGGGCAGGGAATGTGTCTTTTTTATATCGTTGAATATTGTACTGTCCCAAGCACTTCGTACTGTAGACTGTGAGCCCGTTGGGTAGGGACCGTCTCTATATGTTGCCAACTTGTACTTCCCAAGCGCTTAGTACAGTGCTCTGCACACAGTAAGCACTCAATAAATATGATTGAATGAAATGCTCTGCACACAGTAAGCACTCAATAATAACGATTGACTGACTAAAAGAATAATACAGTTGGACTATGGATGACTTCACTGATATTTTCATATAAAAAGATTGGTACTGTTGTTGCCTTGGACAAGCATATGCGATTAAAGGCTGGGGAGTTCATTCAGTCGTATTTATTGAGCGTTTACTATGTGCAGAGCACTCTACTAAGCGCTTGGAAAGTACAATTCAGCAACAAAGAAATCGCCTTTATATGACATTGCTTTGTACCTCAGAATTGACTTTGTCTGTTCTCAAAATTGCCTAGCAAATTTCCATCATATTGTCGAATCACAGTCCACAGAACTTACGTACAAATCAGTAATTTATCTATATCAATGTCTGCTGTGTTTCTCTCTAGACGGTAAGCTCGTTGTGGGCAGGGAATTTGTCTTTTTTATATTGTTGAACATTGTACTCTCCCAAGCGCTTCGTACTGTAGACTGTGAGCCCGTTGTTGGGTATGGACCATCTCTATATGTTGCCAACTTGTACTTCCCAAGCGCTTAGTACAGTGCTCTGCACACAGTAAGCACTCAATAAATACGATTGAATGAAATGCTCTGCACACAGTAAGCACTCAATAATAACGATCGACTGACTAAAAGAATAATACAGTTGGACAATGGACGACTTCACTGATATTTTCCATATAAAAAGATTGGTAATGTTGTTGCCTTGGACAAGCATATGCGATTATAGGCTGGGGAGTTCATTCAGTCGTATTTATTGAGCGCTTACTGTGTGCAGAGCACTGTACTAAGCGCTTGGGAAGTCCAAGTTGGCAACATATAGAGACGGTCCCTACCCAACAGCGGGCTCACAGTCTAGAAGTTGGAATGATTAGCTAAGTGGTGGAACTAAGATCTACCATCTGAGACTTAATAATGGCATTTATTAAGCGCTTACTATGTGCCAAGCACTGTTCTAAGCGCTGGGGGAGATACAAGGTGATCAGGTTGTCCCACGGGGGGCTCACAGTCTTAATCCCCATTTTACAGATGAGGTAACTGAGGCCCAGAGAAGTGAAGTGACTTGCCCAAAGTCACCCAGCTGACAAGTGGAGGAGTCGGGATTTGAACCCATGACCTCTGACTCCAAAGCCCGGGCTCTTTCCACTGAGCCATGCTGCTTCTCTTAAACTTCACCTTAAACAGATGGAACCTGGAAGAATGTAAAGAAAAATAATGTTCAGTGTTCTTTTAATCATAGGTGTCTCCTTGTAGCTGACATTAGTGATGATTGTGGTCTATCATCAGAAATTTAACTAATTACATATCTGGCCTGACAATTTTCTAAAATTCCTTTCTGAGGCTCATTATATTCGCTTACGGTAATGTATACTTGTTCTGGAATTTTGCCTGTTAAATTAGTCAGAGTATTCTTTTTAGTTTTTCATCGTGAATACATTCTGTTTAAAATTAGAGGTCGCAATCAAAATCCCGGACTCCAGGAGTTACTCCAGAAGCAGGATGCAAATTTAGATTTTTTTAGATATCCCATCAACATTCCTGTTTCGTTTTCTCTGCAACTGATGTATTGTGGCCACAGGATTAGTTTAGCGTTGTCTTATAATAATAATAATAATGGCATTTATTAAGCGCTTACTATGTGCAAAGCACTGTTCTTATGTGGTAACAGCTCTTGGAATAGGACTTTTCCCTCCCCACTCTCCCTGGTTTTGGGAGGGGCTGAAGTGCTGGTCTTTTCCTTGTTTCTCCTGCTGCTTTCACGCCTTCTTCACTTCACTTCATCTCCGAAACCTCCGAAACCTGGTCACCCTTATTGCAACTGGTGCTGCCGGATACAACTATAGGTTTTGATCCCAGAAGCTCCCGGAACAATTACGGAGCAAACTCCAATTTAAAATTTCCAGTCATACAGCCACATTTGAATATCAGAGCCGTAAGGATGAAGTCCTTATATTCAAAGGGGAGCAGCCCTGCTGTCATATAACTTTCCGGGTGATTTTTATACCTTTTCGTCATTACCACAGTTGCGGTCCCAAAAGTAAGTTTTGTCCTGAGCTTTTTTCCTGAAATTTTCTAATGTATGTTGTCAATCAATCAATCGTATTTATTGAGCGCTTACTGTGTGCAAAACACTGTACTAAGTGCTTGTCCTTAGAGGATTACTCTATAATGGGACTTCTCTATAGCTGAGTGGTCCCGAGAGTTACTTTTCCTCTCCTCCTCCCCATCTCCCCCAGCCCTACCTCCTTCCCCTCCCCACAGCACCTGTATATTTGTTTGTACAGATTTATTACTCTATTTATTTGACTTGTGCATATTTACTATTCTATTTATTTGTTAACAATGTGCATTCAGCTCTATTTCTATTTGTTCTGATGACTTGACACCCGTCTACATGTTTTGTTTTGTTGTCTGTCTCCCCCTTCTAGACTGTGAGCCCATTGTTGGGTAGGGACTGTCTCTATATGTTGCCAACTTGTACTTCCCAAGCGCTTAGTACAGTGCTCTGCACACAGTAAGCGCTCTATAAATACGATTGAATGAATGAATTACATTACATTCTGTATATATGTTTGTACATATTTATTACTCTATTTTACTTGTACATATCTTTTCTATTTATTTTATTTTGTTAGTATGTTTGGTTTTGTTCTCTGTCTCCCCCTTTTAGACTGTGAGCCCACTGTTGGGTAGGGACCGTCTCTATATGTTGCCAACTTGTACTTCCCAAGCGCTTAGTACAGTGCTCTGCACACAGTAAGCGCTCAATAAATACGATTGATGATGATGATGATTACATTCATTCATGTATTACATGTATACATGAATTCATTCATGTATTACATGTAATCATGTAATACATGAATTACATGAAGGCTGAATTAAATCATAACAGAGAAGTGGAGGATTAGACGTTGAAGTGTTCAAAATTGACTATTTATGAACATGACAAATGCTTAACTGTTCCTTGTAGAAATGATATTTGTACTTACAGGTTTTGGGGGTTTTTTATTCTAAAGGGGGCCGCTTTAACTTTTTTTTCCCTGTATTAGGATAATTGAATGTTTTGACATGTATGTTCATCACAGAGTTGAAGAGATTCAGAGAAGATTGTAAACTCTTTCAAGGTAAAGCATTTTCTAACACAATCTCAGCGTATCCTGTCGGGCCACCACAGAGCCACACACCTGAGGATGTGGAATAAATATAAAGTAGCGGGAGAGTAACCATTATTGGTTGACTTCCTTCATGTACTCTGGTACTGCTTGATATCAATTAGCTTCACAACTTGGCCGGAGTGTCCAGTTAAACATAATGTTTACAAAGTAAGAGTTAATCGCAAGCCGAAAAGACAGCAGAATTCATGGCACACTCAAATGAATCCCTCCGACAGAAGGTGGCTTCCGATTAATCAGTCGAAGACATCCCTGAAGCCTTACCTAGCTGCATCAAGTCAAGTTGGGACAAATACTCTACCTTAATGTAGGGACAAATAAAGACATTGCAGCTTAGTTAGGTTGTTTTGAGGGATGATCAATGATTTAAGCAATAAAGTAGTCATTTCTTCCCTAGAATTTGCTTACGAACGTTTAGGACACAAATTCCAAATTGAGTGTACACAACTCAAACGTCCTGATGTCGATTGCAAGTGTATTCAATGGACAAGAGGCAGGATGGCTTCCTAGGAGAGCACGGGTTGGGAGTCGGAGGTCATGGGTTCTAATCCCGGCTCCATCACTCGTCAGCTGTGTGACTGTGGGCAAGTCACTTAGCTTCTCTGTGCCCATTACCTCATCTGTAAAATGGGGATTAAGACGGTGAACCCCACGTGGTACAACCTGATTACCTTGTATCTACCCCAGCGCTTACAACAGTGCTCGGCACACTCTAAGCACCTAACAAATACCATCATTATTATTCATTAGAGCCTGTGTGGTGACTGTTGTCTCTTTTTTCAAGAAGCTTAGGGTGGGGTAAGGAGCCTGTTTTTGGGCAGGGATCATCTCTATATGCTGCCGATTTGTACTTCCCAAGCGCTTAGTACAGTGCTCTGCACGCAGTAAGCATTCAATAAATACGATTGAATGAATGAATGAAAATTGTAAGTGTTCATTTTTGGTGTATTTTACTTTTGTGGCTGCGAAATAGATGCAAGTGTGTAGCCGTGCTCAGTCTGCTTCTCCTGTCAATTCATGGGCAGAGGTGGTGTCTACCAACAGTTTTTGTGCATTGCATTCATTCATTCATTCAATTGTATTTATTGAGCGCTTACTGTGTGCAGAGCACTGTACTAAGCGCTTGGGAAGTACAAGTTGACAATGTATAGATATGGTCCCTACCCAACTACAGGCTCACAGTCTAGAAGGGGGAGACAGACAACAAAACAAAACATGCAGATGTGCTATATCTAAATATAAAAATGGTATGACAGGATCACAAACAAATTGCCAGTTGCCCATTAGAAGTATAGAACATTTCTATAAATTATTCTAAATTCTATATTTACAAGAAGTCTATCTCCCCCTTTAGGCTGTAAGCTCGTTCTGGGCAGGGAATGTGTCTCTACCAATTCATTCGTTCATTCAATCGTATTTATTGAGCGCTTACTGTGTGCAGAATACTGTACTAAGCGCTTGGGAGGTACAAGTTGGCCACATATAGAGATGGTCCCTACCCAACGACGGGCTCACAGTCTAGAAGGGGGAGACAGGCAAGAAAACAAAACATGTAGATGTGCTATATCTAAATATAAAAATGGTATGACAGGATCACAAACAAATTTCCAGTTGCCCATTAGAAGTATAGAACATATTTATAAATTATTCTAAATTATATATTTACAAGAAGTCTGTATCTTCCCCTTTAGGCTGTAAGCTCGTTCTGGGCAGGGAATGTGTCTCTACCAATTCATTCATTCATTCAGTCGTATTTATTGAGCGCTTACTGTGTGCAGAGCACTGTACTAAGCGCTTGGGAAGTACAAGTTGGTGACATATAGAGACGGTCCCTACCCAACAACGGGCAGTACAATTCGGCAGTCCCTCTCAAGTGCTTAGGACAGTGCTCTGCACATAGTTTGCCCTTAATAACTAGCACTGATGATGATCGATGAAGTGGGATGGCTGTGATCGGAGATTTCAAAAACATCGCATTCATTCAGTAGTATTTATTGAGCATCTCCTGTGTGCAGAGCACTGCACTGAGCGCTTGGAAAGTACAATTCGGCAACAGATAGAGACAATCCCTACCCAACAATGGGCTCACAGTCTAGAAGATGTCATTATATAGACTTCACAATCTTTCCATGCCTAAGATTTGGAAGAGATTGTCGATCACATAGTTGTACTCTTCCAAGCGCTTAGTTCGGTGCTTGGCATACGGTGAGCGCTCAATAAATACCACTTAGTGACTGAGTTCCAATATCTCCATTCCAAGGAGACTCGATGCTGGGGGCATCGTGGCCTTCAATTATAATTAAATATCATCATGGTTAATAGTGAATTAAATCCCAACATTACTAAGCATTTATGGTAAGCGTTGGGGGCTGATTCAAAATAATCAGGTTATCATCATCATCATCAATCGTATTTATTGAGCGCTTACTATGTGCAGAGCACTGTACTAAGCGCTTGGGAAGTACAAATTGGCAACATATAGAGACAGTCCCTACCCAGCAGTGGGCTCACAGTCTAAAAGGGAGAGACAGAGACAAAACCAAACATACTAACAAAATAAAATAAATAGAATAGATATGTACAAGTAAAATAAATAAATAAATAGAGTAATAAATATGTACAAACATATATACATATATACAGGTTATACACAGTTCCCCTCCCACCCAGGGCTCACAGCCCAAGAAGGAGGGAGCAGCAGGGTTTTTTATGCTTATTTTTCTAAAGAGAACATTTAGTTGTAAAGAAGTTAGGTGATGGGCCCAAGTCCCACAGCAGGCAAGTAGTAGAGCTAGAATTAGAAGCCAGGTCTAATTCATTCAATCGTATTTATTGAGCGCTTACTAATTGACTTCCAATCCTATGCTGCATCCACTAGGTTGTGCAGCTACTTTCTTATGCTGGTTTAATATATTGGGAGCCTTGGCTATAATAATAATAATAATGATAATAGCATTTGTTAACCGCTTACTGTGTGCAAAGCACTGTTGCAGATCATCAAAAATCACAATGTTGGGGTGTGTTTCATAGATTATTGATTCCTTTAGACAGGGTCATCAAGTTTATTTTCTGTGCGAATTTCTCCAAGAGCCATTGAATAGTTTTCATAGAAGTGCTCTATAAATGCTGTTGAATGAATGAATGAATAAAAGGTGACCCAGCATGAATGAATGGTGGTCAAGAATCAGCAGTTCATTTTAATAATGATGGCATTCATTAAGCGCTTACTATGTGCAAAGCACTGTTCTAAATGCTGGGGAGGTTACAGGGTGATCAGGTTGTCCCACGGGGGTCTCAAGCAGCGTGGCTCAGCGGAAAGAGCCCGGGCTTTGGAGTCAGAGGTCATGGGTTCAAATCCCAGCTCTGCCACTTGTCAGCTGTGTGACTTTGGGCAAGTCACTTCACTTCTCTGGGCCTTAGTTCCTTCATCTGTAAAATGGGGATTAAGACTGGGAGCTTCCCATGGGAAAACCTGATCACCTTGTACCTTCCCCACTGCTTAGAACAGTGCTTTGCACATAGTAAGTGCTTAATAAATGCCATCATCATCATCACAGTCTTAATCCCCATTTTACAGATGAGGTAACTGAGGCACAAGAGAAGTTAAGTGACTTGCCCAAAGCCACACAGCTGACAATTGGCAGAGCCAGGATTTGAACCCATGACCTCTGACTCCAGAGCCCGTGCTCTTTCCACCACGCTGCTTCAGTTCAGTTCTCTACAAAAATAGCCATCGATTTGGAAGAGAGAAAGGAAGGGATTAGAGTTTAAGATTAAAGAAAGGTTACAGATAAGAATTGATCATTGGCTCTTTTTAATTAGTCTGGCCATTCATTGTTCATTGGTTGATTTGTTTTAGTATCTCCGTATACAGAACAGGTTCATCATCATCAATCGTATTTATTGAGCGCTTACTATGTGCAGAGCAGTTAGACCGATTGCTCTTTCACTTCCCTGTTAACAATTTCCAGAATGGTGAAAAAATATTAGTATAAATTTTGATTGCTCCAAATGGAGATGATCCAGTCCTCTGAAATGGATTTTAGTGTGATAGCAGGGATCATGTCTAACAATTTGATTGTATTGAACTCTCCCAGGCATTTAGTTCAGTGTTGTGCACGCATTAGAAACCATTGATTCATTGATTAAAACCAGACATTCTGCATTAGGTCAGGCATTTATGCATTTTGCACACTCAAAAGTACTTTTAGGACATCTACTATTATTCCACATTTGGCCATAATAACAAGTGGCTAAACAGCTAGAGCGAAGGGGAGGAGGGAGAGTGGAGAAAGAGGCTGCTCTGTCTCTTCCTCTTCAGTCCCGTCCTTCTCTACAAGAACCACAATCTCTGCTCACCTATTCCAACCAGCTCCACCACCTCCAAATCAGCCAAACTAGCATGTCCTGCTTACTTGGATTTCCCAATCAATCAATCAATCAATCATATTTATTGAGCGCTTACTGTGTGCAGAGCACTGTACTAAGCACTTGGGAAGTACAAACTGGCACCATATAGAGACAGTCCCTACCCAACAGCGGGCTCACCATCTAAAAGGGGGAGACAGAACAAAACCAAACATACTAACAAAATAAAATAAATAGAATAGATATGTACAAGTAAAATAAATAAATAAATAGAGTAATAAATATGTACAAACATATATACAGGTGCTGTGGGGAAGGGAAGGAGGTAAGATGAGGGAGATGGAGAGGGGGACGAGGGGGAGAGGAATGATGTTTGTGGCCAATGTAGATTAGGAATGACTTCACATTTCTAAATGATTTTTTCGTGACTTTGTAACTGCTGCCTCGCCAATATCTGTTACTACTTGACTAGTATCTCTTCAGTGGCATAAACTGTTTTCTCAAAGAGTTTTTGGTAATGTTGATTAATAATAATAATAATAGTAATGGCATTTATTAAGCGCTTACTATGTGCAAAGCACCGTACCTTAGTACGCTGGGGAGGTTACAAGGTGATCAGGTTGTCCCATGGGGGGGCCTCACAGTCTTAATCCCCATTTACAGATTACGGAAGCAATTTATCTGATCATTACTTAAGGAATTGTGTATATGGGAAGTATGGTCTTTTGAAAGGACTAAGCATAATTTCTTACCGTAATAATGTACCGGAGCCATAATTTTTAATACAAAAAAATCATTCAAGTGTCCAAAGGGCTAATCCTGTTTTGTACATATTGTTTGACTGACATGAAAATAAATATTAGAGATGCTAATAGTCTATTGGGATGCTGTTAGGAATGTTATTTCAGAAAATGGACGGCAGACGTATTAGGGAACAGAATTTCACTGTACGCAAGGGCAAACTTTTCTAATTAATCAATCGTATTTATTGAGCGCTTACTGTGTGCAGAGCACTGTACTAAGCGCTTCTAATTGCACTTCGTAATTGGAGTATAGGTCCGATACTGTTCTAATTATTTTAGCATTCATTTTTATACTTGTTTGGTGTATGCAGCGTGCTTTTCGTATGATGTGAAGACGATCCTAAGTACCGCTTCTTTCATCTTTAGTCCTCAATTAGGTATTGCCCTGCACCAAAATGTTTTCCAGTTGACATTTCTGCCCTGGTTATTCTCAAACACGTCTCGCGGTTTCTTTCTCTGACAGTCCACAATGGATAAGGGAAAGCCTACACACCTCATCCAGCCTCTTGGGCCCAATGACATTTTACACTATCACTCAGAAGCGGAGATTAAGTGGTTTTATGATGTGGCGAGTGACTTCACCTGCAACTGCTCACCAGACAACTTCCTCTTGATGCTGAAGTTGCTGATCGGACTGATGCTTCAGCTAAGAAAAGTTCCATACAACCAAATTATTGTAAAATTGAGAAATTGGGATACGCTGTACATCTTTAAAAGTAAATTGTTATTTTGTATATTTTTTCAGTTCATTCATCAATCAATTAATCGTATTTATTGAGTGCTTACTGTGTGCAGAGCACTGTACTAAGTGCTTGGGAAGTACAAGTTGGCAACATATAGAGACGGTCCCTACCCAACAGTGGGCTCACAGTTTAGAAGGGGGAGACAGAGAACAAAACAAAACATATTAACAAAATAAAATAAATAGAACAGATATGTACAAGTAAAATAGATAGAGTAATAAATGCGTACAAACATATATACATGTATAAATTCATTCATTCAGTCGTATTTATGGAGCATGTACTGTATGCAGAGCACTGTACTGAGCACTTGGGAAGTACAATTCAGCAAGAGATCCAACTGTAATCTGAAGAAATTCAGGCCCACTGTGTCCACCTCTTTATTTACTAGTTTCACTGGAAGCTAGTTCATTCAGTATGATTATTTAGTACGATTAGTACAGTGCTCTACACACAAGTGCTCGACTGTGAGCCCACTGTTGGGTAGGGACTGTCTCTATATGTTGCCAATTTGTACTTCCCAAGCGCTTAGTACAGTGCTCTGCACATAGTAAGCGCTCAATAAATACGATTGATGATGATGATGATAAATATCACTGATTATGAGGCAATGGAAATGGGAACACAACAATTAATGTAGAAAACAAATCTCCCTCCTTCTTTCTCCAAACTTTAAGGGATTTGGGTTTCATCTATTTTCAGTACCAAATCCACCCTCTCGTGCAGGTGCACTTAAACTTAATTCATTCGTTCGGTCGTCTTGATTGAATGAATGAATACAGTTTACTGATGAAACTGAGCAAAGTAGTGATTGTAGTGGTATTTATTGAGCACCTACTGAATGCAGTGCACTGTTCAAAATAAGCCGTTAGGAAACACAGTAGAGGTAAAATGGTCAAACAGCGTGGTGGATTGGAGTATGTTAAGCTGGGGAGAAGTGACGATCCAGATATCAACAGTGTGTTCCTGTTAGCCGGACAATCCCCGCCGAGTACTAGAAATCCAACAATAATACACCTATTTTAGTATCTGGAAAGTGAGTCCAGAGTTTAGCTTCGGCAGTTAGAATGCTGTTTTAGGCAAGGGATCTGCGAAGGAAATTCATAATGACTAGAAAATTAGTGCGTGATGCAGAATATCCCAGACTGCCTGAAAACTCTATTGATTAGATAAGAAAGAATTCAGTTTCAAGCCGTCCAAGTGCAGAGTTGAAGACTGGGGCCATGCACAGAGTTCATTTGGGGCAAATTAAAGCAACCTGCTGGCCTTGAAACTTAGAATAAGAAAAAGCACCCAAGAAGAGATGAAAGGAGATATTGAACAGGGAGAAAGAAATGGGCATAAAAATTAAGCAGTCCATTCTCCACATAGTGCATTTTAGTTAACCAACGGCCTGAAAAAGATTTTTTGTTTAAAGGAATTTGGGGTGACTAATTAAAACAACTGTCTTGTAAGCAAAATAAATTTGCAGATTTCTGCCTACTCTAAATATGCATCCCCTCTTTCAAAATTTGACTGGTTTCCTATTTGAATTTTTTCACAAGAAATTCCACACCCGGGGAATAGAAAACTAAACCCGTGAAAATATAATTTGTTGTAAAACATTACGCATTAGTCCAGGTCTCCCTGAAAGAAAGCTGTATTAATAAAGTAGCCAAGTGGACAGTCAAACAGAACACTTCTAAAATCAGACATAGTAAATTGTATAATATTATTTTATTATTGGGTAACAGTTTTAAGAATTAGCCATTAAGATTTTGCAGAGTCACTAAAGAACAGGAAGTCTTTGTAAATATATATTTGGAGAATAAAGTGTTTGATCAGTAAAATGGGTTTTACTATATTTGCATCTAGAAGTTTTATCTCAATAAGAATTTGGTTTTCGTGCAATAATAAAGCAAATTTATCTATCTTTACTAAAATGCCTTTAGTGGCTGCATTTCAAATCTGGTAGGTTATTTGACATGCTATTGTTATGAAGTATAGTGAAAATTAAATGAAAGATCCATGGATTTTTAGGTACTCAGATGGGGTTTATCTGGGCATATCTGGACATTGCAAGAAGAACTAGGTCATTGCAAAATATGACTGCTAGTCTGGTTGAATCAGAGGCATATTTCTGGTCTTGTGAATAAGAAGTCTCAGTTTCTAGATTCTCATCAACCATGTTTGATGCACAGAAATATTTTCTAATGGAAGTCTATCATGTGGCATTAGACCCTTATCCCGTTCACTCTTCAAAGCAAAGTGTGATAAAGTTTCACAAATTGATGATTTTGCTGCTTAGCGCCAAGAACTAGAGTAAATTAGAATTCTGCTCACTGAGTGCCTCGGAGCCTATTCCACCTGACTCATCAAATGAAAAATTCATCAATTAATCCTCTGACAGTCCCGATATATACACAAAAATCAATCTGGGATTGATTTTCTGAGCCTGAACATGAAACCCAAGCCCCGACTTACACATAATGTGAAATTTCTCTTCATTTCAACCTTATTATTGAGTATAACAGCTGAAGTGTTCATATAATTATTTGTTCTGAGTCAACTTACAAAAGTCTGATTGTTTGAGAAAGGGTACGTGAGCTATGGAGCCGTTCTGAAGCGGGATCTGAGGGAGCTAATAAAGTTGTCAGATGCGTGTAAGAATCCAGCTGATAGGAATCCCTAGAAGGCAGCCAATAGACAGAGACACTGATCACTGAATCCTGATGGGAGACCACCCAGAATAGTTAACAGTGAGTAAAGTACCGAAGAAGATCAAAGAGGGAGACTAGTAAATAAAATAAATTGAATCTTCAAATGTATAAATACAATACATAAACTCGATTCATTCGTTCGGTCGTCTTGATTGAATGAATGAATACAGTTTACGGATGAAACTGAGCACAGTTACCTTTGTCGATTCAGTTTAATTCACTATTAAGTAAACTCAGCAATCAACATAAACTATAGCTTGGTAATCCAGTGATGTCAGTCATTTCATTTGAAAGATTTAGCTGGTGTTATGTGCGTATACCATTCGGTATAGCCTCTTTCCTTCGCCTCCTTCAGTCGATGTCTTTAGTTTTCTAATATTCCCTATTTTTTTTCAGATTCTCAACTGGTGAAGTACTTATTCTCAAACTCGTCTCTTGCCACACATGTTTCTTTCCCCCTCTCGAAGTTGTGAAATATTTTTCTTTCCCCCTCTTTAAGTTGTGAAATATTTTCTGCCATCAGATTTGTAAAGAATAATCTTGAGCATGGAATAGCCATTTGAAGTATCAGCTAAAATGAACTCAGGCAGCATTTATTAATCAAAATTTAATTTAACCTGGTTAATGAATCACATGTTTAAACTTGTGACTTTGCGGGCTCAATAGATCAGTAGTCTAGTATTTTATCACAGAATTAGAAGGCTCTAAGAGCTACTTACTAAATTTATAAAGTTCTTTACTATTTACGATACCGATTTTGTTTTGGCCCCTGTGCTGTCGAGCTTTTTAAAGTTTGATTCAGGATTCCACAGAAGTTAGTGGTTGCTGGTGTGTAATGTAAGTTGGCGTTTTGTGTTCAGACTACAGTTATTTCCTAAAAATGCATGATAATGCTAAATAATGGAGTTAAAATTTGGTAGATGTTATAGTAGAGAACTGTCAGCAGTACCACAGATGTAGTAAATTTTGATTGCTGTCTTCCCATATGTGTGTACTTGCAGCAGATTAATATTTAAAATGTTTTTATATTATATAGGCGCTGAAAAAAACTGAGTCCACAAAATTCCAAAGTGATTGGAATTTTTTTTTTGTCACAATGAGAAAATTGCAGTTAGAGCTGTCCGTTAAAGATATGGAATATGAAATAATGTAGTTTTTAAGATGTTAAAATGTGAACTGGGTTCTTGGTCTCAGATTTTGCAAGTGTCTTGAAAAGTATGTTTGCATGATCGGAGATAGATCTTTTGTCCCACTGATGTGTCATAATACAAAACACATATTCTATCCAAACATTGTTTGTAATTTCCTTTTTGTGGTCAGATCAGATGGATCTGGATCAGAACAGAGTAGAAGGACATATACTCTTTTGTTATTAAAAACATTTGTTGCTTAGGGCATCTTTACTACCTGATATAAATGCTGTATTCTTACTTTCTGACAGAGAGTTCTCATGTCACACTAAGGTTTTTAAAAAATTATATTCACAGTTTTCTTAATTTGTTTATAGTAACATTCTCTTCTCTTGGTGAAAAAAAATCAGTGGGTTCTCTGCTTCTTTTTAGGGCTTTGCAGTTATTTGATTATGTTTCCTTTTTTTCAACTGTTTTACTTTTTAAGATCTATGTAAATATTGACATAATTTATTCCTGTAGAGAATGATATTTTAGCACAGAATGAGTAATAAGAAAGAACTTGCTAGTAGTCAGTAGGTGTCTGTTGAAAAATGTTCTTTTATTGTGTTTAGCATTATTTTAATTTACCTTTGGCAAAACTTTACATAGATGCTCCATGATATGTCACCTTCACTACCTATATAATTAATATTATGTAACTAAATACGCATAATTTGGATATTTAAGCAAAGGTCATAGTTATACAGTAAATTTCTTTGGTTAATTTTGTGATGCTGTATTACGGATTAAATCCTTGTTTCCTTTCTAAACTAATTACAAAATCTTCCACCATAAATGCATTATAAAGGCATAATGCTATTTGATAACATTTTCCCTTAAAGGTAGTATGCACTGTTGAAAACTGTATTGACTGTATTCACGTTCCTTTTATTTTCATAATTGTTTTAATCCATATTTTGTATGATTCTATAAGCTGTTAATTAAATTGGGGTGGTTAAAGAAAGCATGCAGTCTTTTCAACTGAATCAATTTCCTTCTTCACATGAAAAGGATTTTTCATACCCTTGCTCAAGTAGCTCTATATTTCAGTATATGGGAATGGAAAGATTATATGGGCAGCAGGGGCCAGAGGTGGCCATAGTGGGGAAGTAAAAAGGTTTGTTAAAGTTTGAATGGAGAATATACAGTCTCATCAAAAATAATTTGAATATTCTGTCTATAGTTCAGAAGCTGCCAACGTTTATAGTAGTACTCCGGTTTGTAGAGGGGTACAGTTACACAGTTTTACTAGAATGTTAAAAAACTAAAATCAGAAGATGCTAGACCCGATAACATTCTTCACATAAAAGTATTCGAATGAATTCCTATTCTAAGCATTAATTATTCATAAGGAAATGCATTTTCCAAAGTTAATATTTATGCCGTTTTTTCCTTCAAAAAAAAACTGGTCTGTTTTTCTGTGGTGATGAGTGTACACTGAAATGGTGCATCAGGAAAGGAGAGATACTGAGCATGCCCCTTAACCATTTTTTCCAAAAAGTAAAGTGGTCTTGTGAATTACCATAGCAAATTGGAGTATGTTTCACTGAAAATTTCTGTATGCTGATTATTGAAGGCTCTACTGTGTTTAAAAAATAAGCACATTAATACATTTGAACATTTACTCCTTGGCAAATGTTGAAACGATTAAAAATCTCAAAGTGTCATTTTTACTAGTTTCATTATAAATAGTATTATCAAAGAATAATACGCTTAAACCTAATATTTTAGGATTTACCATCTCACCTATTCTCACTGGATTGTGCCATCTTAAATTCCCAACATGAAAAAGAACAAATGAGGTTATAATCTTTAAATAAGGTAGCGATATGTTTGACAGACCAAAAATCACGCAGTGATTATAGATCTAATGCTTTTTCTTTCACAGTCTTCCACCTAAAGGTTAATATTCATCTAAAGCATGTAAGGAAGTCTTTAATATCAAGATTAATCTTTACAGTTTCTGTGTAGTTTTAGAAAATATTGTGACATTGGTAATATAGATTAGCTTGGAATTTTTAAAAATGAATACCTGCATCATTAATTATAGCGGCTTATACTAATGATATTGTAAGAATAATAAATTGCGGTATTAACACCTTCTCAAAAATTGCTTCATGGAAATTATAGAATTTCTGCAAATCTCATACAGAAATAATTAAGATGAAAAAGTTTCTCTCACATGTCCGGAACAGTTTTTGACTGCTTACGCAAAAGTTTCACAAGAGCAAGATGGAAAAGAACAATTGAGGGTTGTTTTGATATATATCTAAAATTGTAATGTAATTTGCTCATAATTTTTTTCTCCCAGTAAGTTGAAATTGCCAATATGGCTCCCCACAACAAGAACTTGAAAACTATATAATTTGTCGTATGTTTTTTTTACTCTACGAGTTCTGCGCTATGAAGTGAATGGAAGGCAGTTAAGACCCGTGATCTGAAGCATCTCTGAAAATGTGTAAGCGATATCAAAGACCTTAGGCTTCCAGTGTGTGGTGTCATTTTTGAGATAATGCTGCATTTAATACTTACCATACCATATGGTAAATTTTGCTTGTCTTGCCCATCATGCATATGGCTTGTATTGATTATTAACTTTGATTTTTTTTAAGTACCTGTTTGTTGAAAAGGTCCTTTCTCAAAAGATCAATGGGATAGAATTCTCACTTGACAAATAAACCCGCTTTTATCTTGCCACATTTCATCTTTGCCTTTTTATGTACAAAGATAAAGCGTGTTCATTTCCTTAGTTTCTTCATTTAATTTGAAACATTAGGTTTTGTATCCATGTGACCATCATCATCCAAGAGAACATTGATTATGCTCTATGCTTGAGGAAGTAGGCGGGTTCAAAATTGATAATGAGGGAATTAAAAGGAAGTATATGAATAGTTTACCTATTTTTCCCAAGTATTTATAAAAATATGTCAACTAATCCGAGTTTTTAGAGATAGAGCGTAATGCGTAATGATCAGAACTAGCCTCCATCTTCCCAAATGCGTATTCAATTAGCATATTGGTAATTTTACAAAGGAATAATATAGTCCACGTACTAGAAATTGTGTTGGACTATTGTGTGTATGTATGTAAGAGACACAACATAGTAAAATGAATGCTTTCTCCTTTCAACATATACAATTTCCTGTTTGGGATTTGATTCTCAAGTGATCAAAGTTTATACAAAGTGAAAAATAACAGAACTCAACATTAACGTTTCTCAGTCTTACAACAAAATGTTAATTCTCCACACAAATATAGGTTGCATAGGTTGGACTAACATCCTGAAAGTCCTGCATTCCCTTGTAACCATCCCACTAAACAGGATCTTCTATGAATTCTATTCTGTGGAATTCTGTATTCTATTTGAATTTCAGCATAATCCATTTTTAATGCTATTTATAAAATGTGAAAAATGGATGGGTTGATATTGCAGCTTTTTAAATAAATTTTATTTCCACAATGACCAGGCGTGTTCAAGCCACAGATGACATCCTCGGGGAAAAAAAATTTATTACCACTTGTGTTTCTCATCTGAAATTGTGAGAATTCCACTTCTCGTACCATTCAATCTATCAAAAGTATTGATTATTAATAATAATAATAATAATAGTAATGACATTTATAAGTGCTTACTATGTGCAAAGCACTGTTCTAAGCGCTGGGGGATACAAGGTGATCAGGTTGTCCCACGTGGGGCTCACAGTCTTAATCCCCATTTTACAGATGAGGTAACCGAGGCCCAGAGAAGCCAAGTGACTTGCCCAAAGTCACACAGCTGACAAGTGGCGGAGCTGGTATTTAATAAATACCATTGATAATTTGTTGATAATGTGTTATGTGCAAAGCACCGTACTAAGCACTTGGAAGAGTACAATCCAACAGAGTGAACAGAAATGTTCCCTGCCCACAGCGAGCTAACAATGTAGAGGAAAAGACAAACATTAATAAACATAAGTAATTTATAATATATAATTTAAAGTTATGAACCAACATACCCAAAATAGAAATGATCTTTTTCAGATACCATTAAATCTTTCAGGTATTTTGAGGGATTATGTTCCAATTTTTGCCCTGGAAACTAAAAATAATATCGTTGATTTTCATGCCTACTGGCACTGAATAAAATTTGATCTTGATTTACTTTTTATATGTCAATTTCCTGGATTTAATTTTTACCTCTGGAAAATTTCTCTTTTCATTTTCTAAATATTTTACTGGTACAAATCATACCTTGTGGCAAAAGTTACTTAATTTGGGTCCTTTAATATTCAAAGTAGCCTTATCTGGACTACCTTTGATTATCATGTATAGTTGATTCCAGTCTGTTGGATAAATTCCAATCCTTTATAGCCTATAACGCATAGACCATTGTATCAGCCTATTGCTCTTTCCTCCATCACCCATTAAGAGTCTCTTGCTGTTTTGGCTCATGTATAAAGCTAAGTTCTTAGTTCAGTGCTCTGCGCCCAGTAAATGCTTAATAAATTCAAATGATTGATTGATTGAAGCAGGACTCCGTTTCTAGGAAGGCTGTGGATGGATTTGGCACCTCATTAATAGGGGAAGTGAAAAATCCATTTAGGGCTTCCATAATGTCAGGAGAAGAGCAAAATAGAAAATGATAGAAGGATATGATTTGAAAGAGCACTCGGCCTTGGTCTTCCCCGTCGGTGTGACTCATTTTGACCCCACCTACTGCTCCGTTCACCTACCTCCGTACCCAAACTCTATTTTGATGTGTAGTAGCGGCTCATGGATATCTTTTCTTCCATGTGTGAGTTATACAGTATCAGTAGGAGACTTCCCACCTTTCAGTTCTCGAACCGTCCCGAATAAATTGGTTTGGCGGACGGATTGGGTGGGATTATCCTGAAATCCACCCTCTACAGCTCTCCCCATCTTCAAAGCTCCGGTAAAATCTCTTCCAAGAAGGCTTCCCCAATTAATTTCACTTCCCCACGGAGTTGATCCCCCACCTAACCCTTCAGCGTGCACCCAATTACTTAAAAGCCTTACTGTTGAAGCAACACTCATAAATGTATCTACTTCTTCTTCCTATTATACTCTCCCAAGTGCTTAATACAGTGCTTTACACCCAGGAGGTGATAGGTAAATACTCTCGGTCAACTGACTGCCTATCCATTTGTTCTTTCTCCTCTTTTATTTGTTAAGTCTAAAGGCAAGAATCAGTCTAACTCTGTTGTTCTCTCCTGGGTTCTAAATAGGGAATTCTGAACACAGTGGGTACTCATTTAATACGACTGATCGATTACATATCAATTTTTCTTTCTCTTCTTCTATCTGTAAATAGAAAAATTTTGTAATTGTCGCCTCCACTATTCAGCAGTCTCCTTTAGGGCAGGGATCTTGTCTTCTAAATCCTGTCGTACTCTCTCAACTGCATAGTACAATGTCCTACGTGCAGTGAGTGCTTAATCTACAGTACATACAGTACAGTAATATAAAATACAGTGCCTGGCACATAGAAAGCACTTAACAAATATCATTATTATTAATATATATTACTTAGCTGATTGACAGAAAGACCTTTAGAAATTTCAAATTTCCTTTAGAAAAAACTTTTTCTCCTTTTACTGATGAGTAGATCAACATTCAGCTATTACCAGATCTTTAAAGAGGGAGTCGATTCAGACCGCTGCTTGGGCTTCCGAAATTGTTTCGTATTCTTGTTACCTCACAATAATGTTCAATACTGCGCACCCAAAGCTAACGGTGGAGTTCATTTAAATTTATGGGGCTTTTGCTGCCACATCTTTAAAATCTGTCAGAATTACAGATTAAAATTACATCTGTCAGAATGTAATACAAAATAATGCAAAACTACGAAAAAAAATACAACTTTTCTTTGGAGTGGGGCTGTAGCACTTAGAGCCATTTACCACCAGAGAAGCAAACAACCACTCGGTATAACAGGTCGTTTTTAAATACTCTTTAATTTGTTCTTGAAAATTTCGTGAAATATTTGCTTGTTGCCAATATCTAGGGAGAACAATGGAGTAGTATTTAATTTTTTTTATCAATAAATCATATTCATTGAGCACTTACTGTGTACAGAGCACCGTACTAAGCACCAAGTTGGTAGACGTGTTATAAATCATATTTATTGAGCACTTACTGTGTACAGAGCACCGTACTAAGTGGTTTGGAGAGTACCAAGTTGGTAGACGTTTTATAAATCATATTTATTGAGCACTTACTGTGTACAGAGCACCATACTAAGCGGTTTGGAGAGTACCAAGTTGGTAGACATGTTCCCTGACCATAAGGAGCTTAAAGTCTAGAGGAGGAGAGAGACATTAAAATAGAGGAAAAATGATGATATGTACACAAATGCCGTGGGCCTGAGGGTGAGGCCGTCACTGTGGCTGGCACTACCTTCCTTCCCGTCTCACAAGCCCACAACCTTGGTGTCATATATGTGTATATATATATATATATATATACGTATATATATATATATACATATATATATGTATATATATATATATATACATATATGTATATATATATATATATATATACTATATATATATATATATATATATATATATATGTACTAAGCACCGTGGTAGATACAAGGTAATTAGGTCAGATGCAGTCCCCGTCCAATATGTGGCTCATTGTCGAAGTAAGAGGGAGTGGGATTTAATCTCCATTTTACAGATGAGGAAACTGAGGCTCTGAGAAGTTTAGTGACTTACCCCAGGTCACACAACAGACAATTGGTGGAGCCAGGAGAAGAGCCCAGGTCCTCTGACTCCTAGGCAGTGCTCTTTTTTCTAATCCATGCTGCTTTCCGTAAGTCTTAAGTGATCAACTGCACTTCCCAGTGAGCTAATGCATCTGTACAATATTCGTATACTGCTATTTCCATAAAAACTGGCTTCAAGATCATTTTATTTAGATTCTTTTAAAGGAGCTGTTTTTTCATTTCTGCTTAATTTTAATTCATTATAATAAATAAATTATTTGTATTGTTATTTCCTCCCCCTGGTATCGATCCAGAGCACACAGTGACAAGTACAACTAGCATTCTTCACCATCATTGTCAACTGTGGTTATATGCTAGAATGAAGGAAGACCAGAAAATCCCACCCAAATATATGGCTTGCTGTGCTTGCTTCCAAACGATTTCCTACGAAAATACATTTTCACATAATAATGATGGTATTTGTTAAGGGCTTACTATGTGCAAAGCACTGTTCTAAGCGCTGGGGAGATACAAGGTGATGAGGTTGTTCCACGGGGGGCTCACAGTCTTAATCCCCATTTTACAGATGAGGGAACTGAGGCCCAGAGGAGGGAAGTGACTTGCCCAAAGTCATACAGCTGACAATTGGCAGAGTCGGGATTTGAACCCATGACCTCTGGCTCCAAAGCCCGGGCTCTTTCCACTGAGCCACACTGCTTCTCTGCATAAAGGAAGAGGATCGGAAAGGATCTTGAGAGTTTATTTGGAGGATCTCCCCAAGTCCGGGCAGAACAAATGATATCATAAGCATCTTCGATGAATATCCCTTTGGGGACAAAATAAAAGCCTGCTAAAATAGGAGATTCCTTCATTTCAGCAGATTACCTCTTGCCAACTTGTACTTCCCAAGCGCTTAGTACAGTGCTCTGCACACAGTAAGCACTCAATAAATACGATTGATTGATTACCTCTTGAAGTGTTTAATCATCCTTACTCCCAGAATATTTTTTTTTACATCCTCTCCTAATTAGTTCATTGTTTGCTTCCTGTTTTTTTTATCATTAGTGGAGCTAGAGTAAATCCCAGCCCGCTTCCGTATACTACACTTCATTCATTCATTCAATTGTATTTATTGAGCACTTACTGTGTGCAGAGCGCTGTACTAAGCGCTTGGGAAGTACAAGTTGGCAACATATAGAGACGGTCCCTACCCACCAGTGGGCTCGCAGTCTAGAACTCTGCACATAATGAGTATTCAGTAAGTACTATTGAATGAGTAAATAATCTTGAATATTTTATAGCATTTATGAGGCATTTCATCTGGATCAAATAAACCCAGTTCCTTTAACCAGTCCTAATTTTTCCATTTTCCCGTAATGGCCTCGTGGAACGAGCAGAGGACTGAGAATCAAGAAGACATAGGTTCAAGTGTCAATGCCACCACTTACCTGCTGTGTGAACTTAAGCAAATCACTTTAACCTTTTTGTGCCTGTTTCCTCATTTGTTAAATGGGGATAAAATACTTGTCTTTTCTCCCTTTGTCTTTAACTCTGATCCCCATGTACTACCAATAATAATAATAATAATAATGGCATTTGTTAAGCTTTTACTATGTGCAACGCAGTGTTCTAAGCGCTGGGGGGGATGCAGCATGATCAGGCTGTCCCATGGGGGGCTCACAGTCAGTCCCCATTTTACAGATGAGTTAACTGAAGCTCGGAGAAGTTAAGTGACTTGCCCAAGGTCACACAGCAGACATGTGGTAGTCAGGATTCGAACCCATGACCTCTGACTCCAAAGCCCAACCTCTCTCCACTGAGCCACGCTACTTCTCTACCAGTCTACCAAGACTGTATCCACTCTGATTATCTTGTATCTACTCCAATGCTTAGCCCAGTATTTGGCAAATAGAAGTTCTTGGTGGCCACTAATATTCTCATTTCCATGTCACTCCTCTGAGCCTCTAAAACCTCTACGACCTTTGAATTTAGAAGCAAAAGCGGTACTTCTGTTCATATACCCCAGAATCACAGTTATTTTTGCAAATTTATGTTAAACTTTTCAGCTCTACTTCATGGATCCTTTGATGTTCTCATATGGATATGCCAACCACGGTACACACAAACATACACACATACACTGTGGTCATATGTATATAGTGTGGTTGATATTTGCTAAGGGCTTACTGTGTACTAAGCGCTAGGGTAGATTCAAGCAAATCGAGTTGGACAAAGCCCCTGTCCCACATGGGGCATGGTCTTAATCCCCATTTTACAGAAGAGATAAATGAGGCCCAGAGAACTGCAGTGAGTTGCCCAAGGTCACACAGCGGACAAGTGGCAGAGCCAGGATTAGAACCCAGGTCCTCTGACTCCCAAGCCTGTGCTATATCCACTAGGCCACCCATATCTATCAAAGGTATTTAAGGAGCATTTACTATACGAACAGCTCTGTATTAAGTGCTTGGGAGCTAGGAGACATGTTCCCTGCCCACAACTAGATTCATTCCCCAACCTTTAACTGCCTTTAAATGGGAAATCTAGTTTTTCTCCTCCACACCACTATGTTCTCCTTGTTTTTCTTGCATTGTATTCTCTTTACGTCTTACCATTTCACTATTTTCGGGACGTCATTTTAAAGTCTGATCCCGTACTTCGAGGGCTAGCCGGGCCTCACTATTCAGTGCACTCTGAAACTAAATTAGACGTGGTGAACTCTATTCTAGAGAATAGAGAAGCATCGTGGCTCAGTGGAAAGAGCCCGGGCTTTGGAGTCAGAGGTCGTGGGTTCAAATCCTGGCTCTGCCAACTGTCAGCTGTGTGACTCTGGGCAAGTCACTTCACTTCTCTGGGCCTCAGTTCCCTCATCTGTAAAATGGGGATTAAGACTGTGAGCCCCCTGTGGGACAACCTCATCACCTTGTAACCTCCCCAGCGCTTAGAACAGTGCTGTGCACATAGTAAGCGCTTAGTAAATGCCATCATTATTATCATTCTAGATGTCTTATTTATCGTTTCCTACGACAGGCAACCGTGTTTTTCCTCAATTTTCTTTTCTGTGGCCGTTTAGCCAAGATGCTGCCGCCACGTAATCAATTAATGGTATTTGTTGAGAGATGATTTTGTTCGGCGTACCGTACTCTACCCATTCGAGTGCTTAAGTGACCTGGAGGAGAGGGTGAATAGGGTGAGTAAATTAGGGGTGAGGGAAGGCTTCATGGAGGAGTTATGATTTTTGTAGGGCTTTGAAGATGGTGAGAGTGGTGGTTTGCCAGTTAACCTTGAGAGAGTTCCAGGCCAGAGTGAGGACGTGGTTGTCTGATCAGCAGTGAGCAGATCATAATACAGTGACAGCTGCAGAGTTAGAGGAGTGAAGTGGGTGGGCTGGATTGGAATCTGAGGCTAGCGAAGTAAGGTAGCAGCAGAGAGTTAGTCAGTTGTATTTATTGAGCGCTTACCACTGTATTAAGCGCTTGGGAAGTACAGCTCCTCAACAACTGGAGACAATCCCATGACCGTAACGGGCCGAGAGCTGTTTCATGCCTTGAAGCTGATGGCAGGGAGTTTCTGTTCGATGTAGAGATGCCTGAATAGCCATTGGGAACTTTTGAAGAGTGGGGAGATCAATCAATCAATCAATCAATCAATCAATCGTATTTATTGAGCGCTTACTGTGTGCAGAGCACTGTACTACTAATAATAATAATAATGTTGGTATTTGTTAAGCGCTTACTATGTGCCAAACACTGTTCTAAGCGCTGGGGACGTTACAAGGTGATCAGGTTGTCCCACGGGGGGCTCACAGTCTTAATCCCCATTTTACAGATGAGGTAACTGAGGCCCAGAGAAGTTAAGTGACTTGCCCAAAGTCACCCAGCTGACAAGTGGCTGAGCCGGGACTTGAACCCATGACCTCTGACTCCAAAGCCCGGGCTCTTTCCACTGAGCCATGCTGCTTCTCTAAACGCTTGGGAAGTCCAAGTTGGCAACATATAGAGACGGTCGCTACCCAACAGCGGGCTCACAGTCTAGAAGGGGAAGACAGAGAACAAAACCAAACATATTAACAAAATAAAATAAATAGATATGCACAAGTAAAATAAATAAATAAATAGAGTAATAAATACGTACAAACATATATACAGGTGCTGTGGGGAAGGGAAGGAGGTAAGACGTGGTGGGGGGGATGGAGATAGGGACTGAAAGAGTTTTTAGGAAAATGATCCAGGCAGCAGAGTGGAGTAAGGAACGGAGTGGGGAAAGCATATATATGTATATATATTATACATATTTATTACTCTATTTATTTTACTTGTACATATCTATTCTATTTATTTTATTTTGTTAGTATGTTTGGTTTTGTTCTCTGTCTCCCCCTTTTAGACTGTGAGCCCACTGCTGGGTAGGGACTGTCTCTATATGTTGCCAACTTGTACTTCCCAAGCGCTTAGTACAGTGCTCTGCACACAGTAAGCGCTCAATAAATGCGATTGATGATGATGATGATGATGATGGGGGCAGGGAGGTCAACCTGATGCAGAGATCAGTCGCGGTGGGATATAAGAGCTCGGATCAGCGAGGAGCTGAGTGGCCTAGTGGGAAGAGCTTGGACCCTGGAGCCAGGGATCCTGGGTGTTAATTCCAGCTCTGCCACTTGCCTGCCGGGTGATCTTCTCTGTGACTCATTTTCCTCCTCTGTGAAACAAGGATTCAGTCCCCGTTCTCCCCCTTTAGACTGTGAGCTCTGTGAGGGACTGTTTCTGACCTGATTAACTTGTATACACTCTAGTGTTTTGCACATAAGTGGTTAACAATTACCACAGTTATTGTCATCACTAATAGAGGACCAGGCCTTAATATTTGAAGCAGCGTGCCTCAGTGGAAAGAGCCCGGGCTTAGGAGTCAGAGGTCATGGGTTCAAATCCCAGCTCTGCCACTTGTCAGCTGGGTGACTTTGGGTAAGTCGCTTCACTTCTCTGGGCCTCAGTTACCTCATCTGTAAAATGGGGATTAAGACTGTGAGCCCCCCGTGGGACAACCTGATCACCTTGTAACCTCCCCAGCGCTTAGAACAGTGCTGTGCACATAGTAATCGCTTAATAAATGCCATTATTATTATAATCCCACCTCTGCCACTTGTCAGCTGTATGACTTCGGGCAAGGCACTTAACTTCTCTGTGCCTCAGGTACCTCATCTGTAAAATGGAGATTAAGACTGAGCCCCACGTGCGACAACCGGATTATCTTGTATCCCCCCAGTGCTTAGAACAGTGCTTGGCACACAGTAAGCACTTAACAAATGCCATCATTACTGTTATTATTACTTGAAGATGACATTATCCGTTAAGCTGTAGAGTCAACAAGTAATAGTAAATCAGTGTCTGATGCAGTTTATTTCAAACTTGGGTTTCCTTTCCAGCTAAATAAAATGTATGCAAACATATCGAGGAAACCTGGGAAGGTAAAATAGCCGGATAATATAGATCATTTAGGCGCAAAGTCAACATCATGAGATGGGAATGCACCATTTGAACGACACTTCTTTCCGCATGTCTTAGAGAGATTGCATACGTGTTTTGATCTGTCCCATAAAAAAACAATAGGATCAGATGGGAAACCACATGTTAGCACATGTACCGTCTCCCCCCCACAGACTGTAAGCTCTCTGTGGTCAAGGAATGTGTCTGTTATATTGTTATATCGTACTCTCCCAAGCACCAAGTACAGTTCTTTAAATACAGTAAGTGCTCAATAAATATGATTGTATGGTGACAGTTATTGAGCAATTTCCTGGGAGTGGAATATTATATTTTGACATCTGCAGGATTCGTGAGGTGAATGGATCATTGATCCTGCACGCTTCTAA
The DNA here is from genome assembly GCF_015852505.1 of Tachyglossus aculeatus. Taxonomy (NCBI): domain Eukaryota; kingdom Metazoa; phylum Chordata; class Mammalia; order Monotremata; family Tachyglossidae; genus Tachyglossus; species Tachyglossus aculeatus. Next base: position 26,603,353 of record NC_052088.1, on the reverse strand, counting down.
ATATCATCTCATCCCATGGGTATGGTGCGTACCTCTCTGGTTCTAAAAATAAGGGCCTAATGATACATTTAGAGAAAACTTCTTTGGGCTACCTCTAGAAAAAAAATGATCATTTCCCCAAATGCTGTTTAATACTCTCAAATACTCTTCTGCTCTACTGATTCTGCTTTCTTTTAGCAACTTTCAACATACTTCAGCAGGATATATAGGATATATTAAAATTTCAAATTCCTAGTGTTGTATTCTTTTTATGGGGTATGTAGGCTGTCAATAAACCTCTTGTACAGAAATGCTGTTCTAATATATTCATTCATTCATTCAGTCGTATTTATTGAGCGCTTGCTGTGTGCAGCGCACTGTACTAAGCGCTTGGGAAGTCCAGGTTGGCAACATGTAGAGACGGTCCCTACCCAACAGTGGGCTCACAGTCTAGAAGGGGGAGACAGAGAACAAAACAAAACATATTAACAAAATAAAATAAATATGTACAAATAAAATAGAGTAATCAATACATACAAACATATATACATATATACAGGTGCTGTGGGGAGGGGAAAGAGAAAGCACGTTATCATGGAAACATTCTGTGTACCCTAACTCAAGCCTTGTGTGATTTATATACCAATTTTTAGTGAACACAAAATCTGCCTAGTTTTTGTTCTTTTTTTCCTATTTCTTTAATTAAATGAAAATTATTCTTATGAGATTGTAGTCACCCACAGTTTTTCATTTAGTATTGATCAATCAATAAGTGGTATTTATTGAGCGCTTACTATGTGCAGAGCACTGTTCTAAGCACTTGGGAAAGTACACTACAACAGAATTAGCGACACGTTCCCTGCCCATAATGAGCTGACAGTCTATATAATAATGATGGTATTTGTTAAGCGCTTACTATGTGCACAGCACTGTTCTAAGCGCTACATATGGACATAAGTCTATATGTATGTAAACCGGTAGCATTCAAAGGTTAGGCTGTCTTCTAACCTCCCATTACTTTTTCCATTTTTCTATTCTTTTTTTTTTAGGTCCTTCATTTCTCCACTGTTCCCCAGACAATTCCAGTAATTTCCAGTGACTCTTCTATATGTCTAAACACTGAAATTCAAATTCACTGATCTTGAATTAACGTCTCCACGTCACCTGTTATGTAACCCTCAAACCATCTCATTTCATTTCTTCTTTTAACTTCTTTCTGCTCGACTTTACCAGTCCTTCATTACAATCAGTAAGTTTGGGCTGAAGCAGTTATTTATAAGCTTAATTTGCCCAGGGATATTCACCGAAAATCAAAGCCCATTCTAGACTGTGAGCCTGTTGTTGGGTAGGGACCGTCTCTATAAGTTGCCAACTTGTACTTCCCAAGCGCTTAGTACACTTAACTTCTCTGTGCCTCAGTTACCTCATCTGTAAAATGGGGATGAAGACTGTGAGCCTCCTGTGATCACCTTGTAAGCACTTAGAACAATGCTTTGCACATAGTAAGCGCTTAATAAATGCCATTATTATTATTATGACTATTACAGTGTTCTGCACAAGTAAGCACTCAATAAATATTGAATTGAATGAATGAATGAATATTACTGAATGTTGAGTAGTGGAATAGAAGACAATGCCCATTCTAATCCATTTCTCATCATCAGTGGAGCAATTTAGGATGGTCTAGTTGTATTCAGTCCATTTCTTTCAGTCATACTGCTAGAAGGTCCATGACAGTTTGTTTTTGGGAATTGGCGACCTGTCCTGAGCAGATCAGCAGTAAACTCAGGGGAGCGCTTAGAACAGTGCTTTGCACATAGTAAACGCTTAATAAATGCCATTATTATTATTATTAAGAAGCCATGGATGGCCTTTTTTTTTTTATAAAGTTAGTTGCTGCCATGTATTTTCCCCAAGTAGAGTTCTTCGGAGATAGCTCTGAGAATTAACTTTAATTTTACAGGAAAGTCGTGTTCCCACCTCAAATTCACCGCTATCCTGATGACAAAAATCTAAGCAAACATTCCTCAAGTGGCACATTATGAATACCTAGTTCAGCGTGCTCCACCCTGAAAAGCTCCGACAGTTGATGACAACGATGCTTCATATCCCCTTAACAGTAACATGGGATTTGAATGGTGGTAGTAATACATTTAATTCTGCCTTTATGCACGTTTTCATTGCACGTTTTTAGCTAGAACATTATTAGGGAATTCGCAGTTGTTTTTTTAAAAAATACAAGCCTCCGTGGATACAGCATTTCACACTGTCTGAGGATATGTGGACAAGTGCCTGACTTTAGAACAGGTGAGTAGAAGGAGTCCTTATCACAAGGTCAGAAACACCACACTACAGGAGAATTGGGTGTAACAAGATTGCGTTCAGGGCATTGAAATAGCTACTCAGTCTACATATGAACAAACCCTTTCCTCTCCATCCGAATTGCTACCACCTTAATTCATTCAATCACATTTATTGAGTGCTTACTGTGTGCAAAGCACTGTAATAATAATAATGTTCTTATTTGTTAAGCGCTTACTATGCACCAAGTACTGTTCTAAGCGCTGGGGTAGATACAAGGTAATCAGGTTGTCCCACGAGGGGCTCACAGTCTTCATCCTCATTTTACAGATGAGGGAACTGAGGCCTAGAGAAGTTAAGTGACTTGGCCAAGGTCACACAGCTGACAGGTGGCGGAGCCAGGATTTGAACCCACGACCTCTGGCTCCCCAGACCGTGCTGTTTCCACTGAGCCATGCTGTTTTGTACTAAGTGCTTATACAGTGACTCAACCTATCCCCCCTGGATTACTGCATCAACCTTCTTACTGACCTCCCTGCCTCCTGTCTCTCCCCACTCCAGTCCGTAATTTCACTCTGCTGCCCAGATTATTTTTTCTACAAAAACATTTAAGACATGTCGCCCCACTCCTCGAAAAACTTCAGTGGTTGCCCATCCACCTCTGCATCAAACAGAAACTCCTCGCCATTGACTTTAAAGCGCTCAATCCCCTTGCCCCCTCCTACCTTACCTTGCTACTCTTCCCGCAACCTGCCCCCTTCTAGACTGTGAGCCCGCTGTTAGGTAGGGACCGTCTCTATATGTTGCCAACTTGTACTTCCCAAGCGCTTAGTACAGTGCTGTGCACACAGTAAGCGCTCAATAAATACGTTTGAATGAATGAATGAATGAATGCACACTACGCTTTTCTAACGCTAACCTTCTCACTGTGCCTCCATCTCGCCTATCTCATCACCAGCCCCTCGCCCATATCCTTCGTCTGGTGTGCACACCCTTCTCCTCAAATCTTACTCTTAATCTTAATCTTAATCTTACTCTTCCCCACCCCTTCAAGGCCTTATTGAAGGCCCACAGTTGGGTAGGGACCGTCTCTATATGTTGCCAACTTGTACTTCCCAAGCGCTTAGTACAGTGCTCTGCGCACAGTAAGCGCTCAATAAATACGATTGATTGATTGATCTCCTCCAGGAGGCCCTCCCTGACTAAACCCCCACTTTCCTCTTCTCCCACACCGTTCGGAGTCACCCGGACTTGCCCCCTTTGTTCTTCCCCTCTCCCAGCCCCACAGCACTTAGGTACATATCTAGAATAATAATGATGGCATTTATTAAGCGCTTACTATGTGCAAAGCACTGTTCTAAGCTCTGGGGAGGTTACAGAGAGATCAGGTTGTCAATCAATCAATCATATTTATTGAGCGCTAACTGTTTGCAGAGCACTGTATGAAGCGCTTGGGAAGTACAAGTTGGCACCATATAGAGACAGTCCCTACCCAACAGTGGGCTCACAGTCTAAAAGGGGGAGACAGAGAACAAAACCAAACATAGTAACAAACTAAAATAAATAGAATAGATATATACAAGTAAAATAAATAAGTAGAGTAATAAATATGTACAAACATATATATACAGGTAGTATAGAGGCTCACAGTCTTAATCCCCATTTTGTAATTTATTTATATTAATATCTGTCTTCCCTTCCCCGCCCCCCCCGTCTAAACTGTAAGCTTGTTGTGGGCAGGGAATGTGTTTATTGTTGTGTTGTACTCTCCCTCCCCCTCTAGACTGTAAGCTCTTTGTGAGCAGGGAATGTATCTACCAACTCTGTTTTGGTGTACTCTCTCAAGCGTTTAGTACAATCCTCTGCACACAGTAAGCACTCAATAAGTACGATTGAATGAATCAATGACTAGGAAAAGACATGATTCCTTGCCTTCAAAGATGCTCTGCACACAGTAAGCACTCAATAAGTACGATTGAGTGAATCATTGACTAGGAAAAGACCCTCCCCACAGCACCTGTATACATATAGATATATGTATACATATCTATATATTGATATATCTATCTATAGATATAGCTATAGATATATCAATATATAGATATGTATACATATAGATACATATCTATATATCTATCTACAGATATATATATACATATATGTCTATACATATATGCATATATATACATGTATAGATATGTATACATATATCTATATGTATAATAATAAATAGGTAGGTATACATATGCATATATATGTTTGTACAGATTTATTACTCTATTTATTTGACTTGTACATATTTACTATTCTATTTATTTTATTTTGTTAATATGTTTTGTTTTGTCGTCTGTCTCCCCCTTCTAGACTGAGAGCCCGCTGTTGGGTAGGGGACCATCTCTATATGTTGCCAACTTGTACTTCCCTAGCGCTTAGTACAGTGCTCTGCACACAGTAAGCGCTCAATGAATATGGTTGAATGAATGAATGAATGATCCCTTGCCTTCAAAGAGATTACATTCTAATGAGTGAATAAACGTAAACGGATAAATACGCTATATTTAAAAACAAGACAATACAAATAATAGGTGAATAACTCCACTAACAGATAAAAATGCGAACGTTGATCTGGCTGATGGAATGAATGGTGTGGAAGATAGGTAAATCATCGAACACCTCTAGGAAGAGTTGTCTTACGAAGACAATGTTGACGGAAGGGAAGCGCGTGATCTGGCCAAAAAAAAAAAATGCCTTCCAATTCAGTTAGACTGAAATAGTACCAGAAGTCGTCAAAACTCCATTACAGGAACTAACATTTATGAACTGATAACACTGTACAGTAACCAAGCGCTTGTCCCCTTTCTTCCGAACAGGATTGATTCATTCAGTTGTACTTATTGAGTGCTTACTGTGTGCAGAGCATCTTTGAAGGCACGGAATCGTGTCTTCTCCTAGTCATTGATTCATTCAATCGTACTTTCATTCAATCGTGTTTATTGAGCACTACCTGTGTGCAGAGCACTGTACTAAGCGCTTGGGAAGTACAAGTTGGCAACATATAGAGACGGTCCCCTACCCAACAGCGGGCTCTCAGTCTAGAAGGGGGAGACAGACAACAAAACATGTTAACAAAATAAAATAAATTGAATAGTAAATATGTAGAAGTCAAATAAATAGAGTAATAAATCTGTACAAACGTATATATGTATATCTATCTATTTGTTATTATACATCATCATCAGTCATATTTATTGAGCGCTTACTGTGTGCAAAGCACTGTACTAAGCACTTGGGAAGTACAAATTGGCAACATATAGAGACAGTCCCTACCCAACAGTGGGCTCACAGTCTAAAAGGGGGAGACAGAGAACAAAACCAAACATACTAACAAAATAAAATAAATAGGATAGATATGTACAAGTAAAATAAATAAATAGAGTAATTAATATGTACAAACATATATACATATATACAGGTATATATATACATATATATAGATAGATGATAGATAGAAATATCAATATATAGGTATGTATACATATATCTATATGTATACAGGTGCTGTGGGGAGGGTCTTTTCCTAGTCAATGATTATTCAATCGTACTTATTGAGTGCTTACTGTGTGCAGAGCATCTTTGAAGGCGAGGAATCATGTCTTTTCCTAGTCATTGATTCATTCAATCGTACTTATTGAGTGCTTACTGTGTGCAGAGGATTGTACAAGCTGTCCCCTTTCCTCCAAACAGCTGATAGACATTGTGTGCCCCTGGCCCAGGAATCAAGTGAGCCTGGACCAAACACTGCCACAACTCTACTACTACAACTGGTGCATGCACCTTTCCCTAGTAGCCATTCTTATCTAGCCAGGAAGGGGCTAGAAAAGGTGCACGCCTGCATTTTTGTGAACACGGTATGCGAGTATGCAAGAGATTTTCTCTCAAAGATAGCGCACGTTCGTGGATAGAGCCCATCATCTTCAGCACGGTCTTCGAAACAGAGGACAATTCTACTACCCTGCCGTGTTCTGGAAGCACATACTCGATTAGACCTTCAAAACTCTTTTAAAGCCAGCACATTGAAAACAATATCGTAGATTATTCCCCAGTTTACCCCAGGTGACCCCCTTCTGCAGCCAAAGATTTTTATTGACAATGCTGAGTTCAAACTACCTTGGAGCAGGCGCCTTAGAGTGGACTCAGCATTGTCAATAAAAATCTCTGGCTCTGCTCTCTGGAGCAGGGACCGTGGCCTCACACTGTCTTAAATCCATCCCAAAGCTTAGCCCACTCCATGATGTATTGTAAGTGTTTAATAAATATCATCATTATTATTAGATATGTACTCTCTGGCCATTTTTTTAATGGCATTTATTAAGCACTTACTTTGTGCAAAGCACTGTTCTAAGACCATTTAATTATAAGTGCAACAAAGGCAGGCATTGCATTTTTTTTTACTTCTTTTGTATGTTCCCAAGTTCATTCATTCAATAGTATTTATTGAGCGCTTACTGTGTTCAGAGCACTGTACTAATCGCTTGGGAAGTACAAGTTGGCAACATATAGAGACGGTCTCTACCCAACAGCGGGCTTGCAGTCTAGAAGGGGGATCTACATCCCAAGTTGTTCTACATCAGCCTGTTCTTAGTAAATATTGGCACTAATCATGTTTCAGAAAAGAAAAGAGCCAGCAGGGTTTTTCGTGGAGTATGGCGTAAACACATGATGATGATGATGATGATGGCATTTGTTAAGCGCTTACTATGTGCAAAGCACTGTTCTAAGCACTGGGGGGGATACAAGGTGATCAGGTTGTCCCACTTGGGGCTCACAGTCTTCATCCCCATTTTACAGATGAGGGAACTGGGGCTCAGAGAAGTTAAGTGACTTGCCCAAGGTCACCCAGCTGACATGTGGTGGAGCCGGGATTCGAACCCATGACCTCTGACTCCAAAGCCCGGGCTCTTTCCCTTGAGCCATGCCGCTTCGCTACCAGGCCATATCTGAGACTCTTAAGCCTCGTTCCTGGGTTGCGGATTTAAGTTCGTAAACCGGTCCCTCAAGTGTCACTTCAAGCCATACTTAGAATTATGTGGCAAAGAAATCACCGACCTGGAATATAGCCAGCCTCCTTGCTTTGCGGTGTCGCGACCGTACGTTCTTCTGTGAAGTTGATAAAAATCTGTACTTTTTCCTGAGGTTTCCCACTTAGTAATACATTACCTTAGTCTTCCTCAGGTTATCATCGTTCCGTAGCGAGTGTTTATTCTGCCCGGTGGTTTGCAACCATCGGTATATCTTCTTCTACCTCTCTGCTGATTTGCTGTCAAGTTGGATCTACCCAAAGCACACAGGGGTAGTACTCCTTGCCAGGCACACACCCGGAAGAGATTTTCATTAAGATGAGGGAGAGTGTTCGAAGTCCCTTTAATATTCTCTCCGTGTGCTTCCTGTCTGCCCCTTTGCAAGCGCAGAACTTTCCAGCCCATGCCAAAAAGTGCCTGAAAATCTCTTTAGCTGACTGCTTTCAGGAAGCCAAGAAAGGCCGCCCTTACGGAGCCACGTAGCACATGATAATAATGATCAATCAATCAATCAATCGTATTTATTGAGCGCTTACTGTGTGCAGAGCACCGTACTATGTACAAGTTGGCAACATATATGATGGTATTTGTTAAGCACCCACTATGCGTCAAGCACTGTTCTCAGTGCTGGGGTAGATACAAGCTGATCAGGTTGGACACAGTCCCTGTCCCACACAGGGCTCACAGTCCATCCCCATTTTACAGATGAGGTAACTGAGGCCCAGAGAAGGTAAGTGACATGTCCTGGGTCACACGGCGGATAGGTGGCGGAGCCAGGTTTATAACCCAGGTCTCACTCCCAGGCCTGTGTCCTGTCCACTAGGCCACGATTCTTCCCTCCCAGAGTGTGAAATAAAATAGAACCCCTTATAGATTGGAGTATACATTTTGCTGCCACTTTGCTGTAAAATTTGGATTTCTAGCAATGTTTTTAGAGTTAAAATTTAGAAGTAGACCCTAGCTGAGAAAGGTTCAGTTTTGTCCGAACAGCTAAGTAATCACCAAGTTTTTAAAAAGAGCAACGTTACAGCTTCCGCTCTAATTGGCCGACGATAACGCCACTGAATATAATACATATTCTGTGTTTTCACACTTTATGAAAGAGTAAATTTAATTTTACCGATATCAATACGTGCACATAACTTTTAGCACTTTTTCCATTAATTTTACGGTTCAGTTATCTTTTTTGAGGACACATGAAACGAGGCACCTCCAATGTTTGTTTTATATTTTCGGTGGGGGTGGACCTATCATCATCATCATCATCAATCGTATTTATTGAGCACTTACTGTGTGCAGAGCACTGTACTAAGCGCTTGGGAAGTACAAATTGGCAACATATAGAGACAGTCCCTACCCAACAGTGGGCTCACAGTCTAAAAGGGGGAGACAGAGAACAAAACCAAACATACTAACAAAATAAAATAAATAGAATAGATATGTTCAAGTAAAATAAATAAATAGAGTAATAAATATGTACAAACATATATACATATATACAGGTGCTGTGGGGAAGGGAAGGAGGTAAGATGGGGGGCATGGAGAGGGGGACGAGGGGGAGAGGAAGGAAGGGGCTCAGTTTGGTGTGACTCCATAAGGACATTAAAATTGTGAATTACAAGATTCCTGTGTAAATGTACACTTTGAAGGTTGAAGAGGAAATTATAAGGGTTTTAATCAATACCATGATCTCTTTTTTCCTTCGGAGACTTCCCTCTGTTTCTAAAAATTTTCCCAGCGCTTGGTGTAGTTTCGATAGTAGCTTACTTATTTTGTTAAGCGTTTTCTTTTGTAAACCTAAAGTTTTGACATTTGCACAGTTTTGTTCAGCAGAGTTAGCAGCGTATTAGCGATCTGTGATTTTTCAAAAGAAACAGTTTGAGTGTCATCACAAGAGAATTTTAAATTGCCCATTTTGAAATGTTTAAGGCGCAATAATTGTAGTTTAGCAGTGAAGAGTTCATTTTACAGAATCACTGCTGTGCATGATAAATGTATGACCTGAGGTAAACTTTTGATATGCACTGTCTTTATAGTATTTAGGACTTTTGTACATGTCATCGTTCAAAAATCCGGTGACAACTAATTGGATGATTCAATGAATTGTAATTGTAATTGGCTTCATATTTTTGGCTGAGCTTATAAGACTAGGTATCACTAAAACATCATTTTCATTCATTCATTCAATCGTATTTCTTGGGCGCTTACTGTGTGCAGAGCACTGTACTAAGCGCTTGGGAAGTACAACTTGGCAACATATAGAGACGGCCCCTACCCAACAGTGGGCTCACTTTTTTTTATGCAATTTACTTTGTTCATGTTAAAGTTATTTGCCATTTCAGTTTATGAATTTTGGTTCATCCTTGATGTCATTTTTGAAACATTTCTTCAAAGTGTATGTGCCGTGATTTTTTTGGAGCAAAGATTATTTTAATAAATTCACCGGTATTGGTTCCGGTTACTGGGAAGTCTCGCCAAGTTATGGGCCGTTTCTCAATTCCGTTGCATTTGTATATATAAATACCTGTATATATGTTTGTATGTATTTATTTATTGATTGATTTATTTTACTTGTACATATTCTATTTATTTTATTTTATCTTATCTTTATCTTATCTTTTATCTTATCTTTATTTTATCTTCTAGACTGTGAGCCCACTGTTGGGTAGGGACCGTCTCTATATGTTGCCTATTTGTACTTTCCAAGCGCTTAGTATAGTACTCTGCACACAGTATGCGCTCAATAAATACGATTGATTGATTGATTTTGTTAATATGTTTTGTTTTGTTCTCTGTCTCCCCCTTCTAGACTGTGAGCCCACTGTTGGGTAGGGACCGTCTCTATATGTTGCCTACTTGTACTTTCCAAGCGCTTAGTACAGTGCTGTGCACACAGTAAGCGCTCAATAAATAGGAATGATTGATTGATTGATTGATTTTGTAAATACGTTTTGTTTTGTTGTCTGTCTCCCCCTTCTAGACTGTGAGCCCACTGTTGGGTAGGGACCGTCTCTATATGCTGCCAACCTGTACTTCCCAAGCGCTTAGTACAGTGCTGTGCACACAGTAAGCGCTCAATAAATACGATTGAATGAATTTAATGTTAAATTGTTATTAAGTTCAGGTGAGCGCCTTTCCCCCCGCGTATTCTAAATATTTGT